>NW_024100873.1:495000-1095000 GCF_016161935.1 Mauremys reevesii
CACGTTACTCTAACGGCTGCGCACATGCATGTTCTGTGCCGGGCTCCGGTTCTGCATCCTTGGGTCTCAGGTGAGGGCTGCGCGTGTCCCTGAGCTGAGTCCAGGGACACGGACACCCCCTCGTTCCCCTACCCCCCCACGGAACCTCTGGCTCTGGCTGTTGGCGGCTCCCTGCTGCTGCCGGAAGCCGTGGGGCTGGGGAAAGGGGCTATGGCATGGGCTCCCTCTGATCTGTTATTTTTGATCACTGGGGTTTGGCCACATGGGTGAGAACCGGTTTGGTCAGGATCCAGATGTTAACCCCAGTCTACAGGGCCCTGGCAGTGGCTCATACCCAGTGGCTGTGGGCATGGGGGACAGGCGAGAGATTTGATGCATTCCCTGCCATTCTAAATAGCCAGGCAAGGAACCAGGGAAATGCATTATACGCAACCTAGGCACTCAATGGCATTCAGGGTGAGGCTGTTCAGGAGTTTTACAGGCACTTTGCTCTGACACACCCAGCCCTGATGGAGCAGAGCCCCCTGCCCTGCCCCCAACACACCCACAGACACCCCTGCAATGGGGGTCCAGAGCTAGGAGCAGGGCATGGGGACCCACCAGGCACCAACTCCTCACCGCACTCTCCTCTTGCTGTTCTTTCTCTCCAGATCCATCCAGCTGGAGTGGGGTGGCAACTCCTCCTGCCCCGCAAGGACCCTTTGCTGCAACTATCATGAGTAAGTGTCAGGGAGCGAACCCCTCTGCCAGGTCTCTCCCAGGCCAGGATCTCGGTGTCTGGGGACGGGGGGTTTGCTGGGGGGTGTCTCTGTTCTGCGCTCTCACAGCCCCGCTCTCCATTAAACCTCTTGGGGTGGGACCACCTTCCACCCCTCCACTGACCTGCCCGTGCCCATCTCCTCTCTCTGCCAGGCCTCTGCCGCTGCCTCTGCCTTCGCTTGGAGCGCTCGCCGGGGAGGGGCTGCTGCTGTTCATGGTTTGAGATTGTCCAGCTCAGCATTTCTCAGATGGGGAGTCCTGGCCCAAAAGGGGGTTGCAAGGCTATTGCAGGGGGGTCACGACATCACAAAAATATTCCGAGGGGAGGGGGAGCAGGAGGAGAAGGGGGGTACAACAGCTGCCTCGCTCCAGCTGCCCAGCTCTGATGACAGCGCCCTGCCAGCAGCAGAGCAGAAGGAAGGGTGTCATTACCATAAGTATGCTTCTATGATGGGGAGAGATAGCTCAGTGGATTGAGCATTGGCCTGCTAAGCTCAGGGTTGTGAGTTCAGCCCTTAAGGGGGCTGCTTAGGTATCTGGGGCAAAAATCAGTACTTGGTCCTGCTAGTGAAGGCAGGGGACTGGACTTGACCTTTCAAGGTCCCTTCCAGTTCTAGGAGATTGGTATAGCTCCAATCATAAAATTTACAGTAATTTCCTATGACTGGGGGGGAGGTTGTCATAGCCTGAAATATTTTCAAAGTGGGACCAGCAAAAAAGAGTTTGAGAAGCCTTGGCCTGGCCTGGTCTGGCTTATTCTGATACCTGTTGCTCCCAGGCTTCCCCCAGCTGGTTTTATAGAGCTGGTGAGGCTCTTCCTCCCCATTGAGTGTCAAATCATAGACTTTAAGGTCAGAAGGGACCATTATGATCATCTAATCTGACCTCCTGCACAATGCAGGCCACAGAATCTCACCCACCCACTCCTGTAACAAACCCCTAACCTATGTCTGAGCCACTGAAGTCCTCAAATCGTGGTTTAAAAACCTCAAGATGCAGAGAATCCTCCAGCAAGTGACCCATGCCCCATGCTGCAGAGGAACCTCCAGGGCCTCTGCCAATCTGCCCTAGAGGAAAATTCCTTCCCGACCCCAAATATGGCGATCAGTTAAACCCTGAGCATGTGCGCAAGACTCACCAGCCAGCACCCAGGAAAGAATTCTCTGTAGTAACTCAGATCCCAACCCATCTAACATCCCATCACAGACCATTGGACATATTTACCGCTAGTAATCGAAGACTAATTAATTGCAAAAATTAGGCTATCCCATTATACCATCCCCTCCATAAACTTATCAAGCTTAGTCTTAAAGCCAGATATGTCTTTTGCCCCCACTACTCCCCTTGGAAGGCTGTTCCAGAACTTCACCCCTCTGATGGTTAGAAACCTTCGTCTAATTTCAAGTCTAAACTTCCTGATGGCCAGTTTATATCCATTTGTTCTTGTGTCCACATTGGTACTGAGCTTAAATAATTCCTCTCCCTCCCTGGTATTTATCCCTCTGATATATTTATAGAGAGCAATCATATTCCCCCTCAGCCTTCTTTTGGTTAGACTAAACAAGCCAATGATAGTAAAGCAAGAGGAAAAAATTGATCCAGGCAACTACAGCCCCATTCATCTAAGCCTAGCTCAGCAGTAGGCAAGGGGCTGCAGAACACACTGTGGGGGAAGGATGATTAAATTTACAGAGGTAAATGGCAAAGGGGATGCAACCAAAGGTAGATTGGGCCAGACTAACCTGAGCTCCGTCTTTGAGACGAGAACTGGTTGTTTAGATAAGGGAAATGCAGCAGATCTAATACACTTGGACTTCAGTAAAGCATTTGATATGGTACCACATGGGAAATCATTAGCTAAATTAGAGAGGATGGGAATCAGGACAAGGATTGTAAGGTGGGTAAGGAACTGACTAAAGAGGAGAAGACTGAAAACTGAACTGTGGGACTGGAGGGAGGTTCCTAATGGAGTTCCTCAAGGATCAGTCTTGGAACCAATCTTCATTAATCTTTTTATTAATGATGTTACTACAAAAAGGAGAGTGCTAATGAAACTTACTGATGATACCTGGTTGGGAAACATGGTCAGTACAGAAGGCTGTGGCAGAGCTCCAACTTTGCCCCTATGGGTCCTGCGCTTCCAGGCGGTTTATGTTAGCCTCAGTGGCTCACTGTGACCCTCCACGTAGCCCTTCTCTCTCTAGGGCCAGGGTTACAGTCTACTGAGCCCTTTTCATCATAGGCTGCAAGGAGGTTGGTGAGAGAACTCCCACTGTCTCTGTTGTCCCTACGGGCTTGTTTCAGAACAGTTTAGCCTCCTGTCCTGACAGGGGCCTGTTTTCCCCTCCCAGGAGATGTTCCTGTAGTGGTGGGTTGGGGGGAACCCGGACCCACCCTGTACTCCGGGTTCAGGCCCAGGGACCCTAATGGTAGCAGCTGTTGGCAGCCAACCTTTCACTGCCAGAGTCGCTACATTTCCCTGGGCCACTTCCCCACAGCTTTCCTGCTTCTCCCTTCTTCACCCTTACCTTAGGGCTCCCTTACCGATGGTTTGGGGGTGTCTCCATTAACCAGCCCTTCAGCTGCACTTCCTCTCCCCTGGCTCCCTGGCTCTCCTCCGCCTGACTGGAGTGAGCCCTTTTTATAGTATCAGCAGGGCCTTAATTAGAGTCAGGTGGTCACATTAACTTAATGGCCTCACCTGACTCTTAGCAGGTTAATTGGAGTCAGGTGTTCTCGTTAGCCTGGAGCAGCCCCTGCTCTGGTCAGTCAGGGAACAGAAAACTGTTAATCCAGTGGCCAGTATATCTGCCTTCTGCTATTCTGCTGTACACAACTGGCCTGGGTCTATCATAGGGGGTAGAATATTATACAGGAAGATCTAGATGACTTGAAGACTGGAGTAACAGAAATGGGATGCAAAGTGCAAGGTCATGTAGGTTGGGTCTAATAATAAGAATTTCTGCTTTATTCTGGGGGCTCATCAATTGGAGGCAACAGAGGAGGAATGAGACCTTGATGTGTTGGTCGATTACAGGGTGACTGAGACACAAATGTGATGTGGCCATGAAAAGGCAAATGTGACCCTAGGACCCTAGTATCAGCTGAGGCATTTCCAGTAGTGATAGCGAAGTATTAATGCCATTGCACATAGCACTGGGGAGCCCTCATCTAGAATCCTGTGTACAATTCTAGTCATTTGAGAAAGATGAATTCAGAGTGGAACGGGTGCAGAGAAGAGCTATCAGGCTGATCAGGGAATGGAGGGCCTGCCTTATGAGAGAAGGCTGGGAGAGCTTGGCTGGTTTAGTCTGGCAAAACGAAGGCTGAGAGGGGATCTGAGGCTCTCTATCAATACATCGGGGGTAGACACCAGAGAGGGTGCAGAGCTGTTCTAGCTAAAGGCCAATTTAGGCCAAAGAAGAAATGGGGCTCAACTAGCCAAGAATAAGTTCAGGCTGCAGATTAGAAGGTTTCTAACCATCAGAGGAGGGAAGTTCTGGAACAGCCTCCCAGTAGGAGTTGTGGGGTAAACAACTTTATTAGTTTTAAGAGACCATTGGACACATTTGAGTGTGATTGGGGCAGAGTGGGGGAGCTGGGCCACCCTGGAGGGGGTCTCTTCTGGTATATGTCTTACGGTTCCAAGTCTCACGCTTCAGGGCTTCAGCCGGTCACCTGCAGGGGTCAGGAAGGGACTTCCCCCCCCCAGTGTATTCTGGTTGGGGGAGGGTGTTTGTTGTTTGCTTCCATCCTCTGAAGCATCAGATTGGCCCCACCTGGAGGTGGGACACTGGATGGGGGCTGGTGCTTTGGAATGGTACCAAGCTTTCTTTCTGCTGGGGGCTTGGCTGGCTGGGTCTTGCTCACATGCTCACGGTCTCAGTTATCACCATATGTGGGTCAAGAATGAATTCTCTCCCAGGTCAGATTGGTGGGACCTTGGGGGTGTTTTGCCTCCCTCTGTGGGCAGGTCACTTGCTGGGATCAACTGGGTATAGCTCCCTTAATTATTTGTGTTAGAGGCACCTGCTTTTTAGATCCAGAGGTCACTGGTTCAGCCCTAGCACACAACCCCCAGCCAGGACACTAGGAAGCTCATTTTAATGAGGATTTTATGGCTCACGAGGAACCAGCATGCAGGTCCCTTAGGCTGCTCTGAAACTCTATACCTGGGGACTGAAGATACCTGGCCAGGGGCCAGAAGGAGACCAGAAAAACAGGCTGCATTAAAAAAAGTAATTCCCTTTTTTTAAGAGGCCCAAAATGTTGAATAAAACACTTTCCCTGTGGCCTGAGCAGCACAAGAAATAGCACCTGGAAGCCCTGCTGGTGGCATATATGGGTGTGAGAGGCGTGGGGTTGCAATGGGCAAGTTACTTACACATGGTGAAGCCATGAGTTACAGAAAAGAAAACTGCACACTGCCCCGCTGTGTGTCCTGTATCTGCCACCAAAGGGGGAAAGAGACTCAAGAGAGCTCTATGGGGTAACTTAGGGCCAGAACTGCAGGGGGCTCTGGGGTGGGACTGAGGAGTATTGACAAAACTGTGGCGGAGGGAGCTGAGGCCTGGGATAGCCGGGAGCTGCTGGTCAGGATTGAGGGGCCTGAGATCTTTGTCTACACAGACACAACTCATAGTCTGACATGGTTGTCAAAGTTGGTTCCTTGTTCCTGGCTGGATGTTTTTGCCTTCATCCCATTGCCTGCAGCACAAACATCTGTGAACTCGGCCTCTAACCCAGCTGCTGGGCTCTGTGCTTGGATTGTAGATTTGAACCATGCTTCGCACTGTCCTGTGAATATCACATTGCAGCTGCCAGTGGAAGGTGCTGCTGGAAGTCTCTGCGGAGCAGCAAATGGCATAAGGGCCAGTCCCCCGACAGAGCCCCAGGCCAAGTACAAGCCTGACAGCAGCGACATGGAGGAGATGGAGATGGAGGTGGAAGAGATGGGAGAACAGGAGGATGAGGCGATGGAGGTGGAAGAAATGGGAGAACAGGAGGACGAGGCGATGGAGGTGGATTACTGTGACCGTGCCCCCATAAGACTTTATGGAAATATGCTAATATTGTAATAAAGTTCCTCCTCTATCTTGGTGGGTCCTGCGCTTATTTGCTTGCCTCACAGATTCACTATGTGGGTTGGGGAACAGCCCAGAGACCTTCCCCTCTGGTAGAAGCCACAGTCCAGGTCAACTGGGAGGTTTGGAGGGAACCCGGGCCCGCCCTCTACTTCGGGTTCCAGCCCAGGGCCCTGTGGATTGCAGCAGACTATAGTGCCTCCTGTAACAGCTGCATGACAGCTACACCTCCCTGGGCTACTTCCCCATGGCCTCCTCCCAACACCTTCTTTAGCCTCAGCACAGGACCTTCCTCCTGGTGTCTGATAATGCTTGTGCACCTCAATCCTCCAGCAGCACGTCCTCTCACTCTCAGATACTTACACACACAAACCTCACTAACTGGAGTGAGAGTCTTTTTATACCAGGTGTCCTGATTGGCCTTAATTAATTCTAGCAACTTCCCAATTGGCTACAGGTGTCCTAATTTGCCAGCCTGCCTTAATTAGTTCTAGAAAGTTCCTGAGTGTTCTGGAATAGTCCGTTATTTTACCCAGGAAAAAGGGATCTACTTAATCTGGGACTAATATATCTGCCTTCTAACACTCTCCTGTAGTCCTCTGGCCTGGAAGCTGTAGGAAGGCAGAAGGCTGCTGCTGAGCACTGGCCCTCCTTGCTGCTGCTGCTGTTCCAGCTGCTCCGTTGGCTGGGCCAGACACCACCACCACCTCCCCCCTTCTCTGTTACCCACTGGTTGGCTGGCTGCTGAGCCCCTCACCTTCCACCCTCAACTGCTGCTGTTGCTCCACCTACGGCCCCGGTGGGGGGGGAGGCTGCTGGCCTGCTCCCCAGAGAGGAGGGGAGTGAGGGACCCCAGCTCTTGTTGCTGAGGACACTGTCTGAGCAGGGTCCCTCCTGCCTGGACACCAGACCACCACCACCACCTGGAGCTGCTGGGGCTACTGTGGCTGTTGCTGGGGAGCTGTTGGAGCCCCGAGAAGAAAGCGTAGGAGAAGGAGAAGAGGACTACCTGCTGCTGGAAGACCATGTGAGGACTGCTGAGGAGGGGGCATTTCTGGACTGAGTATTTTTTCGGACTGTGCTCTTGTGGTGGGGGTTTGGACTGTGTCTGTTAAGACACCGGGGGTGTGGCATGGAGCCTGCCCCCGGTCCGTCTGTACCCCTTTTGCCCCCACCACCATTGTTGCCCCCTCCACCATCCCCGCTGGCTGCTTTCCTTCTGCTTCCACCTCCTGCCACTTCCACCATTTGGGCCTGCAGCAGCAGCAGCCAACCATTGACTTTCTGCACAAGTGCCCGTGGGCGCACCCCCCACCCCCACCCCCTTGGCCTGGCCCCCTCTCCTTTGCCACATTAGTCTGCCCCATCCGTTTCCCTCTGCGGCCCTGATTGTCCTGCCCCAGCCCTGTGGCTAGCCCCGTGGTCCCTCTGCCCCGTTCCTAGCTCGACCTTCCCCCACCCTGTGATCCCCAGTCCTGATTGGCCCCTCCTCGTGTGCCCATGCCCCTCCCATGCGCTTGTGCCCTTCCCCGTTTGAGTTTGCCTCGTTCACTGCACCCCCCCTATGCTATTAGCCCCCCAGATCCCCTAGTGCAGCTAGAGGAGCCGAAATTCCCCTCTGAGTCGGTGACCTGACACCCTCCTGACCCTGGGTCCTGATTACTCCCCACGCCCGTTTAGCTCTCCCCTTCTGGCACCCTCCTCCCCTGCCTGCAGCCTAGCGGGGAGGGGTGGTCGCCTCCTCTCCCTCCCCTCCCCTCGCTGTTTGTCCCCCTCCCTGCTCTCGTTATGGCGGGGGATGCAGTGGGGGAGACCCCTCGCGATGCTCCCACCGCCCCTCCTCCACCTGCCCCCGTGTCCGTTCCCCAAGCCTCTACCTTGACCGCCGCTGCTGGTCCACCTGCCACCACCCCCGCTGGGGCGCCGGCAGCGGCGAGTACCAGGGAGACCTCCGCTGCTGCCACATCCCTCGCCCCTTCCGATTTGGAGGGAGCCCCCCCAGCCGGTGGGAAAGGTCGGGGTGAGAAAAAGGGTAAGGGCCCCACTAAAAAGACCAAGCCCTCCATGGCGGAGACTGCCCCCGCTGCCGCAGCCCCACTACCGGCCGCGGCATCACTCCCCGCTGCTCCCTCCACCAGCTCTGCGGTGTTCCTCCCCTGGCTTCCAGAGCGTATGCCCAGGTGGCGGCGGTGGCCCCCCCGCCTGCCGCTGCTCCTCCGACCGCCACTTCTGCTTCCATCTATAGTGGCCGGGGCCCCTCCCCCACCTTGACCAGGAAGCACGGCGTCCGTTGCCTCCTGGTGCCCCCCTCGCCCCACGTGGAGACCTACGTGCGGGCGTTGGCGAGGGTGGTGGGGCCCACGGCCATCGTGGCAGCCTCCAAAATGTACGGCAAGGCGGTCTTCTTCCTGGCATCGGAGGCCGCCGCCCAGGAGGCGGTGGAGAAGGGCCTGGCGGTGGGGGGCGTGTTCGTCCCCCTGGAGCTCTTGGAAGACCTGGGGGTCCGCTTGATCCTGACCTCCGTCCCTCCCTTCCTGCCCAATGCCGCCCTGCTGCCCGCCCTTTCTGCCCTGGGGCGGCCTATCTCCGTCATCAGCCCTCTCCCGTTGGGCTGCAAGGACCCCACCCTCCGTCACATCCTCTCGTTCCGCCGGCAGGTGCAGCTTCAACTGCCGCCGGCGGCGCGTGGCGGAGAGGCGCTCGAGGGGTCTTTCCTGGTCCCCTACCAGGGAGCCCGCTACCGGTTGCTTTATTTGACAGGGGAGGCCTGGTGCTACCTGTGCCAGGCGATGGGGCACGTCCAGAGGGACTGCCCCTTGGCCCGGCATGGAGGAGCATCCGGGACCTCCGAGCCCTGGCTGGGTGCCGGCCCCATCATTGCCGATGCCCCTGGCTGCCCGGCACCTGGAGCTGCCCCTCCTCCTTCTCGGTCCACCGCTGCTCCCGCTCCGGCCCAAGGGGTACTCCCCCTTGTGCGCCCGGACGGGCGGGAGAGTCCCGCCTCCGCTGTCTGCGATCTGGCGGGGCCTGTGGAGGAGGGTGCGGTAGAGATACCGCTGGGCGTGGGAGAGGGCCCGCCCCAGGGAGGATCCTCCCTCCTTCGTGCTGCCCCACCATTGCCTCCCTGAGCCATTGCCCTTGCTCCCCGACCCGACCCGACCCCTGTCAGCCAGCCCCCGGATGATGCCATGGAGGGCTGGTCCTTAGTGCAGGGAAAGCGGGGCAAGCGGAAGGCTCAGGCCCCGTTACATCCTTCGGATTTGGAGACCCCCTGGAAGAGCAGGAAGGGGGGCACTGCTGCCGAGCCTTCCGCTTTGCCCCCTGATGACTCCTGTGGTGCCGGCTGGGGACAACGTGACAGCCCCTCCTCCAGAGTCCCTTCCTGTGGAAGCCCCCGATGGAGCGCCTCTCGCCCTCCTTACCATCCAAAGCCCCTGCGAGCGCCGAGTGTCACTTCGGGTGCTGGCAAGGAGAGCCCTGGGGTGGTGGAAGGGGATCTGGCCCCTCTGCTAAACACCATGGGGTTGGGCACTTTGGGACGTCAGGCAGTGTACCCATGACAAGCCCTCTGCATTGCCATGGTGGCTTCCAGCCCGGTGTTGTATGGTGAATTGAAAAGGCTGTAGGAACAGGAACCATCTGGTCACCTTTGTATTCTTCTCTTTATTACACTGCATCCACTGGAGAGGTGCATGGTCGGTCACAAGGGTAAACTCTCGTCCCAGAAGGTAATAACATAGTGTTTCCATGGCCCATTTCACAGCTAGGCACTCTCTCTCAACCACGGCATACTTCTGCTCTCTCGGGAGGAGTTTCCTGCTGAGGTAGAGGATTGGATGTTCTTCGTCTCTGACCATCTGCGGTAGGACAGCTCCCAATCCTACTTCAGATGCATCTGTTTGTAAAATGAATTATTTGTTGAAGTCCAGGGCTATAAGCATGGGGTTACTGCAGAGGGCTGTCCGTAGATCCATGAATGTGTTCTCCGCAGCGTCAGTCCACTTCACCATGTCCAGACTCTGGGCTTTTATCAGGTCTGTCAGGGAACTCGCTCTGGTAGCAAAATGGGGACTAAATTGCCGGTAGTACCCCACCACACCCAGGAATGCCCAGACTTGCTTTTTCTGATTTGGCCGGGGCCAATTTTGGATAGTCTCCAGTTTGTTCAGTTGGGGCTTGACCATGCCCCTTCCTACAATGTAGCTAAGGTATTTAGCTTCGATTAGCCCAATAGCACACTTGGCTGGGTTGGCTGTGAGGCCGGCCTGTCTTTGTGTGTCCAGAACCGCTTCCACCTTTTTCAAATGGGTCTCCCAGTTGGGGGTATGGATAATTACATCATCCAGGTATGCAGCGGCATAACTAGGATGGGCCGCAGGAGCTTGTCCATAAGACGCTGGAAGTTGGCAGGTGCCCCATGCAGTCCAAAAGGAAGGACAGTATGTTGAAACAGACCCTCTGGGGTAGAGAATGCCATCTTTTCTTTCGCATCGTTGTCAAGGGGAATCTGCCAGTATTCCTTTGTTAAATCCCGAGTTGTCAAAAATCGGGCATTGCCCAGGCGGTCAACTAACTCATTGATACGGGGTATGGGGTATGCATCAAATTTGGATATCTCGTTCAGCTGGCAAAAGTCATTGCAAAATCTAGTGGTGCCATCGGGTTTGGGCACCAACACAATTGGGCTCTACCATTGACTGTGGGACTCTTCGATGACTCCCAGCTCCAGCATCCTTTTTACTTCCATCTTGATCTCCTCCCTTTTTGCCACTGGGACCTGGTAGGACCTTAGTTACCTTTGCCCCAGGGTCTGTGATAATGTGGTGATAGGCTTCAGTGGTCCGGCCTGGTTTGGTTGAAAACACGTCCTGGTATCGATTGATCATCTCAGTTACCTCCTTCTTCTGGTTTGGTGTCAGATCAGTGGATATTCTGATCTACTCATGTAGGTTATTTCCCTGGATTGGGGTCTCTTGGGCCACTACACATGCCTCTTGCTGGTGCCTAGGCTTTAAGAGGTTAATGTGATACATCTGTTCTTGTTTTCGGCATCCTGGCTGCCTCACCTTCTAGGTTACTTCCCCCCACAGATTCAACCACCTCATAGGGCCCCTGCCATTGGACCAAAAGCTTGCTTTCTGCTGTGGGTACCAACACCATCACCCGATCCCCTGGTTGGAACTGTCGGACTTTTGCCTGGCGATTGTAATGGGTTCACTGGGCCTCCTGCGCCTTTTCCAAATGTTCCTGTACAATAGGGGTGACCCGGGCTATCCGGTCTCACATCTGCAATACATGTTCAATTATATTTATCCCCTCGTTGGGTTCCTCTTCCCAGATCTCTTTGGCGATATCTAGTATGTCACGGGGTGGCGCCCGTATAATAACTCAAAGGGGGAAAACCCAGTTGAGGCCTTGTGACGTTATTGATATAATCTGGGACCATATAGAACATGGTTGCAACCAAAGTCCTGTAGTGGCACCAAATCTTGTATAAAGGGGGTCGAATGAGGTGTCTAAGACAAGGTTATGGTTTACTGGTTATAATTATGCTGTCTATATGTGTGTATCAATTTTGTAGTTGAAGTTATAAATATTGGCTCTAAACTGTCTGTATTTCAAACTTATGCTATGCTTCTGGGAGACATCCCAGACAAGTTGGTGTTAGCTCTGCCTAGCCTGCTTGATGGCCCATTAAGGACCATCAGCTATACAACTGACCCATTGAGAGGAGGCAGATACGCCTTGTAACTCAGCAAAGTGCAGGAACTGGTCCATGTGACTCCAGACTCCATTTTACTGTAATTTTCCACAGTAAGGACAAAGAGGTTCTTACACCTGGAAAGAACTATAAAAGGCTGATGCCTCATCTCCAGCTTGTCTTCAGTCCTGCTTCTTACCTCTGGAGGGACTTTGCTACAACAAGAAGCTCTGAACAAAGGACTGAGGACCCATCCCAGCAGGGGATGTACTCCAGAGACTTGATTTGAACCTGCAGTTTATTTCATCACTTCTACAAGCCTAAACCAAGAACTTTGCCATTACTGTATGTAATTGATTCCATTTAACCAATTCTAGCTCTCATCTCTATCTTTTTCCTTTTATGAATAAACCTTTAGATTTTAGATTCTAAAGGATTGGCAACAGCATGATTTGTGGGTAAGATCTGATCTGTATATTGACCTGGGTCTGGGGCTTGGTCCTTTGGGATCGGGAGAACCTTTTTTCTTTTACTGGGGTGTTGGTTTTCATAACCATTTGTCCCCATGATGAGTGGCACTGGTGATGATACTGGGAAACTGGAGTGTCTAAGGAAATTGCTTGTCTGACTTGTGGTTAGCCAGTGGGATGAGACCAAAGTCCTCTCTGGCTGGTTTGATTTACCTTAGAGGTGGGAAAAACCCCAGCCTTGAGCTGTAACTGCCCTGTTTGAGTAATTTGTCCTAAATTGGCACTCTCAGTTGGGTCCCGCCAGAACCGCATTGTTACAGGCCTGAGGTACCTCCCGGATGGCGAACAAAGGTAAGGTAGTAGGGTGTCCCAGTCCTTCCCCTCCCAACTTACCACCTTCCTTATCATAGCCTTGAGGGTTCGATTAAACCTCTCTACCAACCCATCAGTCTGCGGATGGTAGACTGAAGTTCTCAGGGTATGTATATGGAGCAGCGTACAGAGGTCCTTCATTAGTTTTGACATAAATGGGGTTCCTTGGTCTGTTAATATCTCCTTTGGTAGCCCCACTCAGGCAAAGATCCCCACCAGCTCTTTGGCTATCGTTTTAGAGGCTGTGTTCTGCTGGGGGACGGCTTCTGGGTAGCGAGTAGCATAGTCCAAAACAACAAGTATATATTGGTGGCCCCGAGCCGTCTTCTCCAGGGGTCCCACTAGGTCCATGGCTATTTGCTCAAAGGGGACCTTTATGATGGGAAGGGGTACTAAAGGTGCCCTCGGGTGAGGACAGGGACTGTGCAGCTGACACTCCGGGCAGGAGGCACAGTACCTCCACACTTCGTCATGTACCCCTGGCCAGAAGAACCGTCATAGGACTCGTGCCAGGGTCTTCTCTACCCCTAAATGCCCCCAAAAAGATGACCATGGGCAAGGCTTAATATGGCGTTCTGGTGTTTTCGAGGTACTAGGAGCCCCTTCTGCCTCTGCACTGGTGCAACCTGGTACAAGAAATCCGTCTTCATTATGAAGTAGGGTCTTGGTCCCTGGGTTTTTCCTTCCATGGGGACCCCATCTATTTCAGTCACCTCCTGCCTAATGTTGTCGTACCTTGGATTTTCAGCCTGGTCCCGTCCAAAATTTTCTCTCCCAGGGCTGGTCTGTCCAAGTTCTAGGGGCCAGTCTCTGTTGCCTCTCCTGGTTCAGAGATATTAATGTGGGGGTCAGGCTCGGGTTTCCCCGCCACGGGGCAGCCTCCTTTCTAGCTACCTACAAGGGCGACCCTCTGTCCCTGGGTCAGGATCCAAGTCCCCAAGGCCTTAGCTGCCCTTCTTTCCCTTTTCGTCTTTCTACCCAACCTGGGAATGGAAAACAAATCTGGGGATATTTCAGAGAAGAGTGGGGGTTGACAGTCTACTGTGGATGCCTCACTAAATTCAGGGTTCCCCTCTTTCTCCAATCCTCCTACTGGGAGTAAGTCTCCAAACTCTGGGAAGTCCCTCCCTATGAGCACCGGGTACGGGAGTTTAGGGACTACACCTGCTGCTACCTCAGTGGTGTTCCCCTGGATTTAAATTTTTACTGGGATGGTCAGGTAGTAACAAACTGGCCCCTGGACGCATGTTATCCCCATACGTTTAGGCTGCAGCAACTGACTATGCTTCACGAGCTTCCCTGAGATAAGCATGATACACTTCCCGAATCAACTGGTGCCGTGATCTCTACCCCATTTAGCTTTACTGGTCTGGTGTACATATGTGGGGTTAGTGAGACCCCCCACAAGGTGGATTAAGGAGCCTGGGTCTGCCCAGTTCCCCAGGTTACACTGCATAGGCTCCTCAGCATTGGGACACTGTGCAGCTATATGTCCCCACTCCCCGCAGGCATAACATCTGTATGGGGCCCTAGGCATTCCCCAGTCTCTTGGTTTGGGCAGTCTAACATCACAATCCTCTTCTCCCTCCGTGCTCCGATTCTTTGTGGCTTCTGGTGGGCCTTCAGCCCCTCTCTTTTGCCACCTGGGCCCTCTTGGTGGCCCAGTCACCTGAGCTCTAGGGCTTGGTGCTGCCTCTTCCTTAACTGGTCGGGTCAGCTCCCTCGCCGTCCTTCGCCTCTCTACCAGTGCGACAACCTCATCATAGGTGGAGGGTTCGTTCCGGCTTACCCATGCACGAAGGTCTGGCGGAAGTCCCCTCATGTATCGGTCGATGACCAGAACCTCTAGTATCTCTTCCAGACTCCGGGACTCAGTTTGCAACCACTTGTGTGCGAGATGGATGAGATCATACAATTGGGACTGTGGCGTTTTGTTTTCCTGGTACCTCCACTCAAAATACCGCTGGGCCCACACTGCGGTCATTACCCCAGATCTGGCCAGGATCTCTGCTTTCAGCTGGGATTAGTCTGCTGCAGCCTCTTAAGGCAGATCATAGTAGGCCTTCTGGGCCTCCCCACACAGGAATGGGACTCACTGATCTCGAGGCCAGGCCTCCCGTAGGGCTGTCCTCTCAAGGGCCAGAAGGTATGCCTCTACATCATCCTCCCGCGTCATTTTTCTGCAGACAAGGGCTGGCCAGTATGAGCCACGTCCCATCATGGCTGCAGTTCAGCTCTGTAAGGGTCTTTACCTGGTTTACCAGTGCCTGCAACATAGCACGGTCCTGAGCAGCCTGGTCCATCAGCAGGCGATTAGTCTCTTGCTGCAGCTGCACTGCCACCTGTTGGGCCGCTGCCTGGACACGGGTAGCCTCCTGCTGGGCCGCTGTGGCTTGTATCAGTGCCCGCACTACGTCATCCATTGTGGTGACAAAAAATAAACCCTCTCCCTTTTTTTTTTTTTTAAATCACCCTCCTTCTTCCACCACACTGTGCACACCAGATCCCACCGCTAACACCAGTTGTGTTAAAGTTCCTCCTCTATCTTTGTGGGTCCTGAGCTTATTGGCAGATTTGCTCGCCTCAAAGATTCACCATATGGGTTGGGGAACAGCCCAGAGACCTTCCCCTCTGGTAGAAGCCACAGGCCAGCTCAATTGGGAGGTTTGGGGGGAACTCGGTGTTAGAGAGCTTATTCCTTCACTCTCACACTTCCCTGGTCCTTCTCGCATGAACAGAGAGCAGCAATACCCGAAATCTGAAGGTGCAAACAATTCAATGTTTACCTAACCAATCCTAACATATTGTAATATGATTAGCTAACCAATTATATCCCACCACCTTAATTAGTTTACACCCAGCAAAATTAATTACAGAGCAGACAGAAACAATCACAGAACCAGACAGAGACCATGCAAATAAACATACAAAACAATACAGAAGTGAGGATTTCACAACTGCATCTATACAGACATACGGGTTCTCCAGCTGTGTCTATTCATAAGTGAGTTCTCACCAGACAGGATGCTCTCAAACTAAGTTTCCTTTTACATGTTCTAAGTTCTTTCCTTTCTCTGGAGGTGATGGATCAGATCACCTTCCTAACAGCCCCAGATTGCCTTATTTCAATATGACTAAACAAGGCCTTAGGGCTTGGCTACACTTGCAAATTTGCAGCGCTGCAGCAGGGTGTGAAAACACACCCTCTGCAGCGCTGCAAATTGCGGCGCTACAAAGCGCCAGTGTAGTCAAAGCCCCAGCGCTGGGAGCGCGGCTCCCAGCGCTGTCCGTTATTCCCCACAGGGAGCTGGAGTACGGACAGCGCTGGGAGAGTTTTCTCCCAGCGCTGGGGCTTTGACTACACTTAGCGCTTCAAAGCGCTGCCGCGGGAGCGCTGCCACGGCAGCGCTTTGAAATGCAAGTGTAGCCAAAGCCTTAGACTGTCTCAGTGAGAGAAGGCCCTTCCATAGATAGACAATGATTTTGATTCTTTCTTTTATACCTCTATAACTAGCTAAGTGATAAGAATGCACCTAAATTCTTACAGTATAGGCCTTTGCAGACAGGCCTGAATATCTATATCCTAACACTTGTGTTATAAAAGACTTGATCCCTATTTCAGTGTAAACAAACTAAATTAATCTGTGTATTAAATTTGGGCTACTGAATCAAAGAGAAAATGTGAAGCAAAGAAGCAAAGACACTATTTGTTAACCAACGTAAGCTGTTTAAGGGTGTATCTCGCAGAAGGAAGACACCAGGAGATATCAGTGCACAGCGAAGAAACCCCGGGCATCAAGAAAGAGCTTTACAAATAACAGATGAATCAACTACACCTCAGTTTACCATATATGGATAATGAAGTAGGCAATCAGCTAGAAACCACTTGCTGGGCCAGATCTAGCTGGTGTTTAAAGATGTATATTACTGAGTTCATGTGGCTGTGGTTTTAAATCACTGAAATATGGATACATTTGGCTACAGTGTAAAAGCCACTGTCTGATTGCTGCAAATTTCTCTGTGAAGAGATGTACTAGCCCCTTATCAGAACTGTGCCTAGGCCAAAGCGGCTGGGTAGAGACTATTCCACAGTCTGGGATCTCTCCAAGTAGCAGACTCCAAACTCTAGCTGGAATGATGGGTCACATTTCGAGATGATCCGAATCTGAAGGTTGATTGGAAACAGGCTAATATGAAAAATATATTTTTCTATGTACGTAACAGAACATTCACGGGTGTGACCAGCAGGCAGGGGAAACTGTCTCTACGCCTGTAACTCCCGGCATTACTGAAGGAGCCGTTCCCCCTCTTACAATGCATGTGACAACGCTAAACGGTTTAACCAAACACAAGCAAACATGAACCAACTCATTGCCGCAAACCAGCCCAGTATCCTGTCTACCGACAGTGGCCAATGCCAAGTGCCCCAGAGGGAGTGAACCTAACAGGTAATGATCAAGTGATCTCGCTCCTAACTCCACCAGAGAGGTCCTTTGGGGCCATCTGCCTGTCCCAAGTCAGGGTAAAGGAGGAGGGTTGGGCGTGGGGCTAGCAACTCCACCCTGTAAAAACCAGCTTGCTACAGAAACGCCAACAATAGAGTTAACAGAGACTTTTAGCCTGGAAAAAGAAGGGTCTTCAACTCGAAGATGCATGACGCTGGGTGGTGAAAGCCGCGAGGAAGCCACTAAGCCGATCACCCTTCTTGTTAGAAGAGGAGCAGACGTGGCGTCCGACCATCACTTAGTGGTGGCCAGTTTGAAGCTGAAGCTGAAGAAGAACTGGATAGATGCGTCAGACAGAAGAGCGAAGTACAACGTCAACCTTCTGAAGGACCATAAGACCAAGGAAGATTTTGGATTGACGCTGAAGAATAAGTTTTCAGTACTACAGGATCGGTCTGAGGAAGAGGAAGACAGTGTACTCAACAGATGGCAGAAAGTGAGAGCTGGCGACGCGACCTTCAGGTTGATAGCAAAAAAATGGGCTATACCTGGAACCAGCTAGAGCGAATGGCCCAGGATAGAAGACTATGGAGATCTGTGGTTGGCGGCCCATACCCCGGTTGGGGTGACGGGCATGAATGAATGAATGAATGATCTCGCTCCTGCCATCCATCTCCACCCTCTGACAAACAGAGGCTAGGGACACCATTCCTTACCCATCCTGGCTAATAGCCATTAATGGATTTAACCTCCATGCATTTATCTGTTTCCTAGAGACTGGCTCCATGGGATCCCTCACAAACTGGAGATGGTTACTGTGGGTTTATCTTTAGTTTAGCTTATGTACATACTCCACAAACTGAGCATTTGAGCTTGTTCCAGAATCTGGGATGAGCCTATGTTGTGAAAACTGAAATGCTCAAAGTAGCACACGCATGTGAATGGACACAGGGTGCTAAAATTAAATTAACCCAGGGGGTCTCAAACTGGGGGTCGGGACCCCTCAGGGGGTCACAAGGTTATTACTGGGGGTTGTGAGCTGTCAGCCTCCACCTCAAACCCCACTTTGCCTCCAGCATTTATAATACTGTTAAATATATATGTAACCCTTCTGCCCCTCTGAGCTGGCAGCAACAAGGGCTGGGTTCAGTATCCAGGGGTTCTGTTTCAATAACACAATGCAAAACCGGCTCGAGCCCCCACCCAGTGACCTGGAACAATTACATACCACCACCCCCCCGGGCGCCTCTAGGAGGTAATACTTCCCCTTTTGCAAGCAGAGAGTCCGAGTGTAGCAAAATCCTTTTAATAAAGGAGGGAAACAATGTGGCATCACATTGGAGAGACACCACAAACAGGACTATACACAAACCACAAGCAAAAATAACCCACCTCAAGTACATTTGCAATGTCCTTTCCCCCTTAGGGTCTTAAGTCCAATCACCCCAAAGTCCAACAACCAAAGTCTCTGTCTCTGGTCAGTGCCACCCCAGAGTTCAAAAGTTTATCTGCAGAGTTTTATCCCCCCAGCCTGGGTGGAAATGGGAGGGGGGGGGGCACACACAGGGTGTTAAGGGACACCTTACATGGGCCAGGGCCGACTGCTCTGCCTCTCCGTGGAGTTCTGCTGCAACCTTCACCATGACTGGCTCCACTACACCAGCTGTGCCGCTCCTCCAGCCGACCCATGAACCACATCAGCCATCCCCACAAACCGCTCCACCCTACTCACTGTTCCGTGGGCTGCTCCAACATGCTGCAAACTGCTCCACTCTGCCAGCCACTTAGCGATAGATCTTCAGGCTCCCCCAGTAGTTAACACAGCACTCAGTGATCTCAGCTCAGCTCTTTTAGTGATTTCAGCTCTTAATGGTTTCAGCTTGTAGTAGGGGAGCCCCAGTGCTGGTGCACCATTGGCCCAACGTGAATTCAGGTCAGCAGTCTCTAGATGGACTCCTAAAGGATTAGCTCTGCCCTTTAACAGTGGAGAGAGGAAGATGTACAATTGATGTTCCAGGCCCTCAAACAGGGGCTCATCCCATCAGGTACACACACCAGTCCCCAACCTCTCTCAATTTACTGGGTTTTGGCACCCATGTCCCTTGTCTAGCAAGTACTATTTAATGTAGGTTGAGTCATTTCTGTCATAAAGCAGTCTCATAGTTCCTCATTCACATAATCAGGGTGACACCACTTTATTCCTCCTGCCCCAATAATAAAGACATTGGGGATCCCACAGCTGTGAAAATAACCATCCCAGACTGCTGTGTGTTATGCTAAGTGGAGTGGGTTTGCCAATGCAAATGCACATTCCTGACATTCCTTTCCCCACTCCAATGCACATTCTTGAAATTCCTTTGCCCACTCCTCATAATTTCACCAGATGTCAGGGTAGAGCTCATCCTGACTCTGCTTACATATAAAAAAGTGTTTTTAATTTATAAGGGGGGGGGGTCACACTCAACGATTTGCTATGTGAAAGGAGTCACCAGTATAAAAGTTTGAGAACCAGTGAATTAACTCCTCTGGAGCCTCAGAGAATGCAGGGGAGGGGGGGCTCCCTTGGTAGGGTTGAGAAGGAGGTAGGTGGTGTAGGATATTGTTCTTCTCATGTGATCCCTCCCCCAGTGGCTAATTTTAAATGACGCTACCCTCCCCTGACATTAATCTCCCTATGGCACTGAAATTAAATCTAGACTAGTGGCATTTGAGAAGTGAAAGGGATGGTAGCCCTAATGGAAAAGCTAACAGCTTGGCTCTTCTGCAAGCCTCAAACTGCTGAATGAGCTTCAGGGTAGGGCAGGCTGTCTCCCCCAAACAACCTGGCCCTGCCCCCTATCCAAGCCCCACCCACTTCCTGCCCCCCGACTGCCCCCCTCAGAATCCCCAACCCATCCTGCTCCTTGTCTCCTCACCATCCCCCAGAGACCCCACCCCTGCTCCCTGTCCCCTGACTGTCCCGACCCCTATCCACCCCCCCCCCCCGCTGAGTCCTGACAGACCCCTGGAACGCCCACAATCCAATCCCTCCATTCCCTGTCCCCTGATCGCCCCCCCACCTCTGCCCCCTCCTTGTGCCCTGACTGTCCCCGGGACTTCCTGCCCCTTAGCCACCCCCCCATCCCTGGCCCTGGCCCCTTACCGCTTGTTCCCCCTTCACCCTGAGCTCAGCCTGGAGCTCGCAGCCCCACCTCCTTACCACGTGGCTCTGAGCGGGGAGGAGCTCAGGGCCCCCCCGGAGCCAAGCTGCAGCTGTCCCTCCGGGAGAGGGGCGGAGACAAGGTCAGGCCAGGGAGGGAGCCTCAGTCATTCTCGTGGGGGCCCCTGCTGAGGCCGGGGCAAATTGCCCCACTTGCCCCCCCACGACGGCCCTGGTGAGAGGGGAAATAAAAACGCCCCTTTGCCACTCACCATTTTTGCAAACACTCCCACTGGGGTAACTGCTACCCCCTCTGCCCCTGACTGTGCCGGGTTTTGCCCTCGGTCACCCTCTGCCAGCGCCTTATCCCGAGCTTAACTCCGCCTCCTCCCCAGCCCTGATTTTGCCCCTTAGCCCCTCTCCTACTGTTGTCTCCAGCTGCTTGACACCCTGCCCAGTCAATTTCCGCCTCCTGTTCCAACTCTGGGCACCCCCCTTCTCTGATTTGCCCTCTTTGCCCCTTTTTAACCCCTGTAAATAGCAGTCAGCAGAATCTTACCGCTAATAAGGGCAGAATGAAGGGCAGTGGCTTCAGCAGATGTTACTGAGCCTGCTCAGTTCGTGTGACCATACAAAAAAATAAAAAAGGCACTCGCGACCCTCCCAACAAACTATTTTGCTGGCACTGGTATCTCAGTCCCACTGGGGTAACTGCTGCCCCCTCTGCCTTTGCCTGTGCTGGGTTTTGCCCTCGGTCATCCTCTGCCGGCGCCTCACTCCAGGGTTTAACTCCGCCTCCTCTCCCCTCATCCCTGATTTTGCCCTTTAGCCCCTCTCCTAATGCTGCCTCCGGCTCCTTGACCCCCCCCAGGGGGGAGGGAAGCCCCACCCTGCCACCATCCACTCCCTCTGACTGCCCTCCCAGAAACCCCAACCCATCCAACTCCCCCTGTTCCCTGATCACCCCCTCCTGGGACCCCTGCCCCTAACTGCCCCTAAGAACCCCACCCCCTATCTAAGCGCTGCTAGTCCTTGTCCCCTGATTGCCCCCTCCCGGGACCCCTGCCCCTAACTGCCCCCAGGACCCCATCCCCAATCTAAGCCTCCCTTCTCCTTGTCCCCAACTGCCCCCTCCTGAGACCCCCCCCAACTTCCTCCCAGGACCCCACCTCCTACCTGTCCCCTGACAAACCCCTGGGACTCCCATGCCTCTCCAACTGCTGCCTGTCCCCTGACTGCCCCCGAACCTCTGCCCCATGCAACCCCCTGCTCTTTGTCCCTTGACTGCCCCCGGAACCCACTACCCCTTCTCCAACCCCAGCCCCTTTACCATGCCACTCAGACCAGCATGTCAGACTCCGCGCAGCTCCAGACACGGTGCTGCATACATGCTGCCATGCTCCCCCGGGGAGCCCACAGCCCTCCGCCCCCCGCCCAGCACCTGCCTTCCAGATTTGAACACCTCAAAATTCAGGAGTGCTCAGGCTCAGTTTGGGCAGCTGTTACTTCATTTCTCCCAAATCAAATATACTGATCCACTGTAACTTGCTGTAGAAAAAGTAGGATAAAATTGAGCAAGAAATGCTTCTGAGTGGTTATTAGGACTGGAATTGTTATTTTCAACAGCCATTGCCTTTGTTTGTTTGTTTGTTTGTTTAAAAGGAAGACAGTGATACTGCATTGACAAATTCCCCATAGAAAGAAAGGGGAACAAAAGAATAATAAAGACACCTCAACTTTTCTTCATTTATGGAGAACAGTCTTATAATATGCCTCCAGATATCCTCCAATCACACAAGCTGAAAATTGTCCCACTTCACTGCAGCTCTGTAACCATATGGGAACCAATCCTGTCTGTGTTTTGTGCACATCCAAAATTCCTGCTGAATGACCCATCCTGGGAGCGAGTTACCAGTGACCCAGGGCTGGGGCAGAAGGAGGGTGCAGGTGGTGTGTGGGGGGGAGAGCCCAGGGCTAGGGCGGTAGGAGGTGTGGGGGGGCACTGGTGAGGGGGAAATGGGGAGCGCAGGGCTGGGGGGAAAGGGGAAAGCCCAGCACTGGGGCAGCAGGGTTTGTGTGGGGTGGGGAGAGCCCAGGGCTGGGGCAGCAGGGGCATATGGGGAAGCCCAGGGCTGGGACAGAGGGTACATAATTTTTTTTTTGCTTGGGGTGGCAAAAAAAAACTAGAGCTGGCCCTGTTCCTTATCAGGCGGTGGCTAATCAGCCCCCCGTCTCCCTCCTCCCATGCGGGTGGGCGCTGATTGGACACGGCCTGTTTCCAGACCCTTTGGGACCAATCACCTGCCGCCGCTCTTTTGTGGTAAGGAGCGAATAAAAAACACCAGGTGGAACCAGAGTGATTCCGAAAGAGTCAGCGCGCAGCAGCAGCAGCAGGAGCAGGAGGTGAGCTGGGGATGCTGAGCCGGGTTGAGGTTCCCGGAGTGAGAAGAGAGGGGAGGGGGGACTGATGGAGCAGGGGGGCTGAGGGCATATTTTGGAGCCAGCTGGAGGCTGTGCTTGGGAGCAGCTGGGATCCCCAGTGCGGGGGTCGGTCCCTGCATATTCTGGAGCTGGCATGGCTGCCCTGGAGCCTGTTGTCCCCTCTTTGCGGTGCTGTGGCTAGTTCAGGCTGTCCCCATCCCGGCCCCCTCTCTGGCGTTTGCTGGGCTGCTACCCCCTTGGGTCTCGGCTGGCTCCTGCTGCCTGGGCGGGGCTCTGCTCTCCCCTTCATCGCCAGCTGGGTGCCTGTCACGGGTGGGTGGATCCCGGGGACGGGGTGGGGGGTGTTTTGGAGCAGATCTAGTCTCGAAAGCCCTTTGTGGTGGAGGGGCCGATGGGGTTTCATCATCACGGCACCGCCACTGGCTGGGGCTTCACTAAATTGTCACCCCGCAGGGGTTTAATAATTTACAGGATTTAGGGGTAGGGCCGGTTGCTATCAGTGTAGTGAGGGGGCGTGGCCTCACCCGGAAGAGGTGGGGCCTCAATATTTAAAGGCCCTGGCGGGTATTGGATGTGGCTGGGAGCCCTGGGGTGATTTAAAGGTCCCAGGGCCTTCTAGCTACAGGGTGGCTGGGATCCCCTGGGGGCTCCGGCTGCTCTGGAGCCCAGAGATCTTTAAATCCTCTCTGTAGCTCCAGCAGCTGGGCTGGGGCTGGGATTTAAATGGCTCAAAGCTCCCACTGCTGCAGGAAGCCTTGAGCCCTTTAAATCCCTGTTGTGGAAGCTGGTGCAGTCCAAGAGCCAGTATGCTGGACTGGACTGGCCTGGCTTACTTTCACCTCTGCCCACCCCTGACCTGTCCTGCTCTGTCCATCTCACCTTTCAGATCAGCTGGAGAGTTTGGAGCAGGGAGGGGGAGCCAGGGCCAGCCCCCCCACCCCGGCTTTGCTGTTGCATCAGACTGGAGTCACCCAGAGAGGAGCTGAGCCCAGCCCAGCGCCTGCAGTGGTGTCCCTAGCCTGACTGTCGCTGAGAGACAATGGAGCCAGCAGTGCTGCCTGCTTACAGCAAAGTGCCTCAGCGTGTTGAAGGCAATGGACACCTGGAGACTGGAGGGAAACCAGGTAATGGGGTGTTGCTGGCTGGGAACAGGTTGGAGAGAGACAATGAGGCTTCCTCACATGGGGCCAGGCTTTCAGTGGCAGCAGCAACTGCCCAGCGACCCCCGTCTGTCTCTGGGGCACTGATCCCTGGCTCACAGCTGCTGTCCGGCAAACACAGCGGTGGCCGTGGGGCTGTGCAGGGGCCTTTTGGGCTGGGTATGTCAGACCCCCTGTGACAGCCCTGGCCCAGCTCTGCCTGGTTCGTTCTCCCCCCTTCTGCTGTGTGTGGCCAGTGCGAGACCCCAGTGTGCGGGGACAGGCGCACTGCCAGCCAGCGCTCGGCAGGGGGCACAGCGGGGGTGGGGATTGGGGCAGCTCGAGCTCTTGTCAGCAGAACATGCGGGTCCTTGTCTCTGTGCCCCTGAGCTCACCAGGCGCCGTGACAGCCTGGCTGGGGGTGCCAGGGAGGACACTGTTGCTGAGGGGAAGGAGGGACTGTTCTGCCAGCCCCAGCCTGCCTGAGCCTCCGGGCTCCTCTCCCAGAGCGTCTGATGGAAGGAGCCATCGACAGAACGGGGCATGTTCTAGGGCAGCTCCAGCCCTGGTGCTGTCGGTGAGACGTGTCCTTGCGGCCCGGCCTGACGGGTCTTTGTGTTTCAGAACCTCCTCGTAACTGCAAGAAATGTAACTACAAGAAAGTTGTGCTCGCAGTTGTGTTCTTGGGTCTCATCATCGCTGTTATTGTCCTGTCAGGTGAGTTCTCAGCCCTCCCTGCCCCTCTCTGCGCATCCCATTCCCCCTGGAGCCACCACAGTCAGTCTCTCCTCCTGGCCTGTCTGGTTTCTGCCCCTGGGACAGAGGATTCCTGGGGGATGTTCCTCCATGACCCTCCTCCCGCTCCCCCCAGACCCCTGCACCTGGGAACTCTCTGTGTCGGACAATCTGACTGCCGTTAGCTCCTCGTGGCCCGGCTCTGAGCACTTTGGGCCCGAGTCACCTCTACCATGTGCCATGAAGGAGTCACTTACCAGGGTGTCCCATGGGACAGGGCGCAGAGCAGCAATGAGCCCTTTGCCTGCTCTGTGTTGCTCTGAGGTTACCAGCCTGGCCTTTCTGCATCTTCAGGTCATGCCGGTGGCCGGTGCTGCCGTGTTACTGAAGTGAGCCATAGAATTCAGTACAGACCCCTCCATCAACGCTGCATTGAAACCCACCAATCGCTGATCTTGGCCATGAAGGGTCCCTTAGCACTATTCACTCCCCCGGGCTGCACAGACAGCACATGCTTGTGCAGAGGGTGTGTGTTTGCGGTGAACATGAACCCTGCTGTATCGTCCAGTAGTTGGGCAGAGGGGGTGTAAGATGGTTGGGGAGGGAGGATTTATCTATTGCCCTGGGATCAGATCAGTGGGCCCCAGGAGGGTTTGGCAGCTGGCAGAGGGGGGTGACTCCAGGTTGGTCTGCACTAGGAATCCTCTGTGCTGAGGTAACAACATTGATGCAGTTGAATTGGCGCAAACTGCTAACATAGATGTGCTGCAGTGGTGCTGCTCCAGAACATCTGTGTGAGGAGTTTAATTCACTGGTTCTCAAACTTTTATACTGGTGACTCCTTTCACATAGCAAATCGCTAAGTGTGACCCCCATCATTGCACCGGTCCCAGCTGCCCTGCTATAGGCGGGCTGTGAATCCCAGCTCCCTGCTGGACTGGCTGGACTCCCTAATGGACTGGGCGGCATTGTTTGAGCCAATGTAAAGTGAGATCTGGGAGGTTGGGGTTCCACAGCTACAAGTGTAGGGAGCCCCCAGAATGCAGTGGGGTCAGATGGTGGAGATGGCACCAGTCAAGGGGGTCCCAGATCTGAAAAGCCTCTTGCTGTGCCCTGTCCCTCCTAGGCAGTACTGGAAGGGCTCACGTGCCTGGCAGCCTTTCTCCTGGGGGCCTGTGTGTGCCCATATCCAGCTCTGTACAGGGTGTGAAATGTGAAGTTGTGCCCCACACAGCTGCAGTAGCTCGCTGAAATGAGTGACACAAATCACACACTGAGCAGGACTATAAAGTATTGTATGCGCTGACTGCCCTGCTCTGTTCATGTGTGAGCACTAGTGCGCACAGCACACTGCACCATGAAATCTCTAGGGAAATACATGCCTGGTGCATGACCTGCTCGTTCTTTGATCACCACTGCCCTGGCTGCTAATGGCTCCCAAACATGTGTGTCCCAGCCCAGGGGAAGGCTTAAAAACCAGCTGTGGAGTTACTGGTGCAATATGAGGAGCAAAAGAAGTGACTTGCACAAATGGCTGGAGGAATTTGAAGTCAGACTCCTCACCACATCAAAAAGGAAACAACATGAACCGCCCCCCCCCACCCCGAGGGGGAGGGCACTCATTGACATGGTGTTTGGCATGGGTTAGCAACTCTTCCCCATAGTGACCCTAATAACCCTGCCTCTGGTTATTCACCTATGGCACTGACCTTGCCAATAGCTCCTTGGTGTCAGTTATGGGTGGCCCCACTGCTGCTCTCTCTCTGGCACTGAAAGGGTTACACTGCAGGCGGAGCAGCTGGGTACTGGCTGCTGTATTGGGGGTGGGGAAGAAATATCTGTAGGTAAGAAGTGCATCAGGTTGCAATTGGCCAGTCCGTGTAACTGGCCATTTCCTGTAACTGGAGCACTAGTGCTGCCTTGTGGCATTTCGTGTCCCTGACTGAAAGTTACTTCACTTCCCTCTCAGTTATTCGCCTGACTCTTATTGCTCTGTCAAAGGTCGGACTGTTGCTCTTGTGCCTGTGTTGAAAAGCTCTGAGCTGTTAATCCCCCCAGGCTGGGAGTGTCACAGGAATCCTTCCTGCCAGGCAAACTTATTGCAACAAACATCTCCATCGCCCTGCGTCTGGCTGTGCTGGATGGTCCGGGGCAGCAGGTGTTCAGTCTGGTGAAGGGAAGGGAGTTTGTTCCCATCTTCATCTCAACCTGCCTCTCCTGGGGAGCCAAGCGCGGAGCAGGGGGAGGGGGGCAGCGGCCCAGGCTAGCAGGATTCCTCAGGGTAACAGACCTGACAAACACGACTGAACTCGACCCCTTATCCAGTGTCACTCTTCTTCCCCTTGCTAACTGTCCCCTCCTGCAGCTCCCTGCCCAGCCCCTGCTCTAACTCTCCACTTGGGCACGGTTCTCTGCGCTCTGAAGCATGAGCTCTTTGTCAGGTGCATCCCTAATGAACATGAACCAGAGACAGTGGCCCAGTGAGACAAGGGTCAGGTAACCCCCCTCTGGGGCTGGATTCCCAGCATTCCCCTGGCTCCCTCACACCCTCCCCGCAGCTGCCAGGAGAGTCTCAGAAGCCTGGGGTGCTGGGGCTCATATCTCCCCACAGATGGGCAGGTTCCCTCTTAAACCACGTGTTGCTGTCTCATTTCAGTGTTATCTGGGCGTTCTTCAGCTGCTCTGGGCCCCGCGTGCCCAGTTGGGTGGGTAGGGTATGGAGGGAAATGCTACTATTTCTCTGAGGCCGAAGGGAACTGGACCTACAGCCAGAGCAACTGCTCCTCCCTCAGCGCCTCCCTGGCTGGGATCGACAGTGAGCAGGAAATGGTGAGACTCTCATTGCAATGGCCTGGCCTTGGCTCAGCGGCTGCTGCTGCAGGACCTGGGCTCTGCCCCTGTGGAGTGACGAGCAGCTCTGAGCCCTCTCGTGCTGGGAGGCCAGAGCAAATGGACTTCCAGCTGCTGAATGCCAGGCCTGGCTGGCCCTGAGGCTCCTCTAGTGTCAGTGTCGCTATGAGGATCATCCTGTCAGTTCTCCCAATAGGAGACTGTCCCTCTCTAGGGCTGGGCTGGCTCAGGTGTCTCCTGGGCTGCATGGGTCTGGAAGTGGGGGCTGAGACCCCAGCTTGACTTGAAGAGCCAGTGCTCCTGGGTAGGGAAAGGGCAGCCAGCTGGAGGGGGAGAGGGGATCCTCTTAGCCCTGGCCCCTTCTGGCTGAGGATGGGGTGGGGAGTGAGTCTTCTCTCAGTCTTGGCTCCTCCCAGCATTCCCTATTCAGATCGTCTCCCCTTCCCCTGCGATGGTGAGGGGAGCTCAGCTGCTCTGCAAGATGTGGCTTTCACACAGAAACTGGCCTTTCTTGGGGGGGCAGGTGCAGTTTAGACCCAGGAGCACCCAAGAGCTGCCCCAGCCCAGGGCAGATTGGGGTGAGGGGGAGCTGGGTTTGGGGTGGGAGGGTTAATACTGAATTTCCCAGAGCTGGGCAAGAGGGAGGAGAAAATCCCCTGCCACCCCCTGGAAACACTCAGAGCCCTTCCGTGTACACCTGGGATTCTCTGCCCAGAGCCTGGGGGAGCAGCAGGGTTGGGGCTCTGACACCGCCTCTCCCTTTGCTGTTTTTAGCTTTTTGTGCTGCGCTATAAAGGCAAATTTGACCACTGGATCGGCCTCCGGAGGGACCTGGGGCAGCCCTGGAAATGGGCCAATGGCACCGAATTCAACAACCTGTGAGTCTTCCGCCCATCTCTATGCATTCCCTGGGCTTTGGGTCGCTGGTGTCTGAGATGCTGAGTTCAGATTGACCCACCAGTCAGTGCTGTGGAAACAGCCAAAGATCGCTCAGGTTCTTCTGCACGCTGTGTATTAGCGATGGGTGGAAGCCAGCGTCTCCTCCTGGGAGATTAGCTGCAGCCTTAAGGTCTGTCTGGCTGTAGTGAGGCCCCTGAATTTGTAACGAGGCATCTCTGTTAAAGGTGCCTGATAGTCATAAGTGCTGAGTGCCTGGGGCTGTCATGGGAACAGTAGAGATGGCCCAGACGATATCCCAAGGCTGATTTCAGTGGGATGTGGGTATGATTAAATAACCAACCCCACTTCAGCCAATAACAGCTTGAATCCTGGACCATCAGCGCTAAAAGAATGGCATGGCAGAGCAGGTCGTGCTGGCGGGCGAGTGGCACTGTATGTGAAGGAAAGCATAGAGTCAAGTACAACAAATCTTAAACGAATCCAACTGTACCATGGAATCTCTAAGAATAGAAACCCCACACTTGAAGAATAAGAACCTAGCAGTAGGACAATACTGCTGACCAGGATGGTGACTGATCGTGAAATTCTCAGATTAGAGAGGCTACAAAAGCAGAAAACCCAATAATAATGGGGGATTTCAACTATCCTCATATTGTCTGGGTACATGTCACCTCAGGACAGGATGCACAGATACAATTTCTAGACACCATCAATGACTGCTGCTTAGAGCAGTTAGTCCTGGAACCCACAAGGGGAGAGGCAGTTCTTGATGTAGTCCTCCGTGGCGGACAGGATCTGCCCCAAGTGGTGACTGTAGCTGACAGGGCCGGGTCCAAGCACCAGCTGAGCAAGCTCGTGCTTGGGGTGGCAGATTCTATGGGACGGCATTCTGCCCAATCCTAGGGCAGCACGGCCGCTCTTCTTGTTCGCTGATCTGGCCGCCCTGTAGGGGGCAGCGATGCAGAGGAGGGGAGTGTTCTGCAGCAAACTCAGTAGGGCAGCCCACGTCCTTCCCTCCGATCCAACCGGCAGGGCCAGCTCCAGACCCCAGCATGCCAAGCGTGCGCTTGGGGCTGCATTTTGCCGGCAGGGCGACAGGCGGCTCCGGCAGACCCTCCGCCGTCATGCCTGCAGGAGGTCCACCGGAGCCGCGGGACCGGCAGCGCTCCCCCCTGCGGCATGCCGTCGTGATTGGGGCGGCCGGATTCCTAGAGCCGCCCCTGCCGACTGGAGTGGCACAGAGCGGTTGGGGCCACATGGTGAGCACCCTGCTGAAGTCCTGGCTGCCCCCCTTCTCTCTCTTCTCTGCCACCCCCCCACCACTCCCCTGCTTTGCTGCTCCAGCTGCCTCCCTCCTTTTTTTTTTTTTTGCACTTGGGGCAGCAAAAAAGCCAGAGCCGGCCCTGGTAGCTGAACTGCTTTGCAATAGCGACCATAAATTTAACATCCTTTGGCTTTTCCCCCACCAAAAGAAACCCACCACAGTAGCATTTAACTTCAAAAAGGGGAACTACACATATTAGAAGCTAATTAAATGGAAATTGACAGGACCAGTCACAAGGTGAAATGCCTGCAAGCTGCATGGAGACTATTTAAAAATACTGTAATAGAGGCTCAAAATAAATGTGTACTCCTTCTCCCCCCCCCCCCCGCTAATTTTAAAAAAAAAAGCCACCACGGCTAACCAGCAGAATAAGAGGTGGCTAGAGGCAAAAAAGCATCCTTTAAATCCCATGTGGAAAGGGATAGGTAATAAGACAGAAAATATCATACTACTACTATGTACATCCATGGCATGCCCATACCTGGAATACTGCATGCTGTGGGGGGGGGGGGGGGGGGAGAAGAGAGAGGTGATTGATTAGGGGTATGGAGATTAAAAAGACTGTTCAGCTTGGACAACAGATAACTATGGAGGGTTATGATAGAAGTCATACAATCATGACGGGTGTGGAGAAAGTAAATAAGGAACTGTTATTTATTCCATCATACAACACAAAAACTAGGGGTCACCCTATGACATTAATAGGCAGCAGGTTTAAAACAAACACAAGGAAGTATTTCTTTATGCAACAGTCAACCTGTGGAACTTGTTACCAGGGGATATTGTGAAGGCCAGAAATATAACTGGGTTCAAACAAGAATTAGATAAATTTACAGAGGATATGTCTACCAGTTCCTATTAGACAAAATGGTCAAGGATGCAACCCCTTCTGTTACCCAGGGTTCTCAGAACCCACAGCAGCGGTAACTTAACAGTTTCACTCCAGGTGGTGTGAGGAATAAATCATTGGGAACACCGCAATTCCGACTGATGAAAGATTCATGCAAGTAAGCGGGCTCTATTTAAAACTGCAGTTTAGTAGATTTAAGCACACACAAACATAACCAATGGGTTTAGAACATCCCAAATATCTACAGAAAATCTGGAAGAGTGAGTCATTTACAGCAGTTGCTCACCTGCCAGGGGAGGGGAAAAAGTCTCTTAAGATGGCTTCAGAGGATTGCTTCTCCAAAGTACGCTGTATTAGGTAGTATCTTATAGCTAACTCTACAAAACACACCAGTTATAGTAACCCTTACTAAATCAGCACTTCCTAACTTTCAGTAAACTACTTCTCAACAAATATTCCTAACAATCTTCATCATCATCAATACTTCTATATCAAAGGCTCCCAAATTCAAAGATTTCTGTCCACTTCTTTTCTTTGTCTCAATTGTTGACTTTTTTTTTTTTCTCTCCCCTCCTCCCATTCTGATTAGCAGAAACTGCTGGCTAGTTTTGACCTGGCATCTAAAAGCCTGTTTTTCAAATTAACCCTTAACTGTGTGGTGGTCTGTTTTTATTAATTCGTGGTGACTGAATGCACATAATATAGTTGCAATTAGCTTGATCACATTCTGGGGTACAGACACCCCTCAAATCCAGGGTGTAACATGCTCTGGGGGTCCCTAAACCTCTGACTGCCAGAAGCTGGGACTGGATGACAGGGATGGATCACTCGCTAATTGACCGGTTCAGTTCATTCCCTGTGACGTGCCTGTCACTGGCCAGTATTGGGGGACAGAACACTGGGCTAGATGGACTGTTGGTCTGACCCAGTGTGGCTGCTCTTATGTGTTTACAGCAGAATTGCATTTTAGAAAGAAGCCCTTTGTGGTTGGTGGAAAACTGGAAAATGTGCCCAGAGTGGCTTAGGAAGCCGGTCAGTTGATGACCTGTTGTTTGATCCCAGTCAGATATTGTCATGTGTTCCAGCAAGAGTGCCCTGATGTAGGCAGAGCCTGCCTTTGTGATGGCATCATGGAGCCATCTGTTCAGAAGCCTGCTTGGCAGGGTGGGGGGTGTCTGTCTACACTGTGCCTGGTAGCTGGTCCCCCCAGCCCAGTAGACAGGCTGGAGCTAGCTCAGCAGAAATAGCAGTGACACCCCCACCCCACCCCTGGGTCCAAGATCGGGTGACTGGCTCAAGCTGCTGCCTATGTCACAATGTCCACACTGTTGTTAACCTGAGCTAGCACGAGCTGGTCTGTCTGGGCTGGGAGCCGCTCTCCCAGCTACACTGCAGACATAGTGCTGATGTCCTGAGCGCTCAGGTTATGTCTACACTGCAAAAGACACCCATGGAAGCAAGCCTCAGAGCCCAGGGCTACAGACTCGGCTTCTGCCGCCCTTGGGGGGGGCCACCCTAGCAGAAGGTTCTGGGTGCATCGTTGCCATCCCCTCAGAGCTGTGCTGGTGGAAGGTCCCCAGAGCCATTGGCTCAGGTGGTTGGGGGCTGGGTTCTCCCTTGTCTGGGACAGATCGCACCTGGAGTCAGAGGCTGGTGGTCGGGGGAGGGGAGATCCCAGCCTGCCTAAAGAGCAGTGCTGAGCCTCCTCCCAGCCCAGCACATGGCTACGAGTAGCCAGGATGAGACCATGGGGGAGGATTTGCCTGTGGGCCTGGACCCTGCCCTGTTCCCAGGTATGAAGTCCTGGCCTCCAGCTCTCACAGGAAGCTCTGTGTGAGTGGCTGGGGTCACAGCACGGCTGCTGGGTTTGTGCTGTAGTCTCTGTGCTGCTGGCGTTTCCTTTACATCAGCTCTCAGGCCAGACGCTGATGTAAACTGTCCAGGGAGCTCTGCACCCAGCTCTTCTGTGTGGTGTTACTGCTGCTTCTCACCACGCCAACACTCACCTGGAACCTGCACCTGGGGCTGTCTGGGTAGGTTGTCTGGCGAGGTTGGGCCTGCAGGGGCCTACTTAAATGTGGGGTGGGGGGGAGAATTGGGGTTAAAATACACCCCCCAGCATAAATGCCCCATGCAGGCCAATTGATCTTAAAACCTCTATTGTCCCTGCTGCCCCACTGCCCCTTTTCTAACTATCTCCTTCTGCTGGGGATGGGGCCTGTGGCTGGTGCAGGAGGGGGAATCGTGAGGGGCTGTGAGTGCAGCAGCTCCCTGCACTGTGGAAGTGTCTCCCCCTGTCTGCGACTGATGGGAAACGCCCAACTCCTGCCTGACACCAGCTCCCTGGCTTCTGTCTTGCAGGTTTCCGATAGGAGGAGGAGGTGACTGCGCGTATCTGAATGAGCTGGGTGGGGTCAGCAGCTTGCGATGCACCAGTGAGAGGTACTGGATCTGCACCAAACCGATGCATTTACACAGGCAAAGGAGACTGCTGCAGAAGGGGACTCGTAAGAAGAGTACTGTAGAATTAGTCCTGGAAAAGCCGGACTGATCTGATCTCTTTACAATATCACATCTGAGCAATTCCGGAACATCAGGGAATGCTCTGCGCATCTCTGGGCAGAGTGTTATTGATTCAGGTGAAAACCAGAGATGCCATTTGCACATCTTGCTCCTCCCCTGCCCCATTTGACATTCTCTACCTCGGAGGAACACCCTACACCCAGGGGCGGCTCTAGAAATCAGGCTGCCCCAAGCAGCGCGGTGCGCTGCGCCGCCCTTCCCCCTGGGACGAGCGGACCTGCCGCAGGCATGACTGCGGCGGGTGCCGTGGTCCCGCGGCTCCGGTTGAACTGCCGCAGTCATGCCTGCGGGAGCTCAACCGGAGCCGCGGGAAGAGGAGACCCGCCGCAATCATGCCTGCGGCGGGTCCGCTCGTCCCGGGCTCCGGTGGACCTCCCGCAGGCATGCCTGTGGCAGGTCCACCGGAGCCAAATGCCGCCCCCCGGGGAAAGGGCCGCCCCACGCGCCTGCTTGGCGCGCTGGGGTCTAGAGCCGCCCCTGGCATCGACAGACACCGTCACTAACCAACTGAAGCGCTGATCAAAGGAGAGAGCCTGGCTGAAGGGCAACCGGCCAGCCTGTGGTGAGAAGCATCTAAATTTCTAAGGGCATTGGAAGTGTTAATATCAGCTTAGAATGCATTTTGCTTTTATTTCATTTGATCAAATCTGACTTCTTGTTCTTAGATTTTAAGAGATTATAAGTCAATCTTTTGTAGTTACTAAATTTATTTGTTCTACCTGAAGCAGTGCGTTTGGTTTGAAGTGTCTGAGACTCCCCTTGGGATAACAAGCCTGGTACATATCAATTTCTTTGTTAAACTGACGAACTCATATAAGCTTGCAGTGTCTACTGGACACTGCCAGATGGAGGTTCCTAGGGTTGTGCCTGGGACTGGAGATACTGGCTAGTGTCATTTGGTTGCAAGTAGCTGGGAGCAGCTGACATGCTGGATGCTGTGTGTGAAAAGCCCAAGAGTGGGGTTCTCACTGCAGAGCAGGGTAAGGCTGGCTCCCAGAGTCAAGGATTGGCATGACCTAGCAGAGCACCGGTCCGGATAACACCAGAGGGGGAACATCACTCCCTCCCCCACTCCTGCCATTTATTTTTTTTCTGGCAGTGAAACTGCTCAAATCCAGTCTTTCCAACCTACATTAGCTGGACCAGGGACTGTGCTTAATTGAGGAAAGAGCCACATGTCCCAATGCCAGGCTCAATTTTCACTGTCCTAACATTCCCCAACAAAAGCTTTTTACTATAGAAAATTATCTGTGAAACCTTTTAAAAATATTTGTCATTCCCATTCTATGGACTGAGGGGAGATGTTCCCCACAAGAAACATTTTTACAAGTTTTTTTTTTTAATGGGTCAGTTTTGGGAGTTTATGGGTCAATTTGTGTTGAAAACCCCATTGATGATAAAGTTTGCAGGCTTACACCACCAATTCCTGGTTTTTGTTGCCAGATACTGCTTTGGAGAAAAACCTGAATGTTTCAATTTTCCATTTAGTTTTAAAAGTGGCGCACCTGTCAAGGGAGTAGAACCCCTGTTACACTCCTTGTGGGACACCTAGGGCCTAGTATGTAGAAGTAAGTAGATGTGACACACACAGACCAGGTGCCAGCTTGTGCCAGAGTTCCCATGTTTCAATGGGACACTGAGAAATACCCAATTGGGGTCAGGCTGGCTGACCCGTCTTAAAATGGGTACTAAATGATAAGAATGTGTTTAGCCTTTAGTGAATGCTTGTGAGCTGCTGCAGCATTGATCTCACTTCTGACATCGGTATCCCACATTGTAGGCTAATATTGGAGCGTTTGTATCAGGGCTTTGGAGTGGAGCCCAGAGCTGGAGCAGTGGAGCTGCAGGTTTTTGCCTGGAGCTGGAGCAGAACCGGAGCACAGCTCCAAAGCCCTGGTTTATATTAGGAGCCTCTGTGACCCTGTAAATCACCAGAGATGAGAGAGGCATTAATGAGTGTGAAGTGCTGACCTCCAGCAGCCCAGAGTATAAGGGAAGAGGTGGGATACAAACCCCTAACAAGAAGGAATTGCATCGAGCTCTGTGCTACTTGGGCTCTGGGGGGCAAGGTTTTCTAGGCATGAGCAAGAGATCCCCAGCTCCTTTGCCTGGGTTAGCCCTAAAGGACACACACAGCTTATTATAGATGTTTCTATTACAACTTGTGTGTGTGTGTGTGTATATATATATATATATATATATATATATATATATATATATATATTACCTGCTTTCACCTTGTGAATAACTTTCTGTTTTTAATAACTTGTCATATAATAAGGTTGGCTACACACACTGTCTTTGGTGTGAGCTCTACCCCAGGTCAACTGCACCTTAAGTGACTGGACCTTTGGGACTGGGAGTAACCTGAATTCTGTTATGATTCTGGCTGTAAGGCACCATCTGTCTCACAAAGGCAGGCTCCCCAGGGGCCCGTCTGTGACTCCATGGTTAGGCTGTTACAAGGCCGGAGTTTACACTGGATGTTTGATTGGGGAAATCTGAGTCTAGAACTCTCAGCCAGTTGGGGTTTGTGCCTGGTTCCCAACACTCTGCCCTGAGGTTGGCACTCATCATCTCAAGATACTGCAGACAGCTGTATAGCAGGGCCTTGGCTTCAGTTCCCCTGCTTACTGAACAGAGGAGCTGAGCCAGACCAGAGAGGGGGCTTGGGGGCAAGGTGTATGTGACCCAGGGACCCCTTGGTGTCAACTGGCAGAGGGCACAGGGGCTGAGGAGGGTTTTACAGGGATTCCCTGGGGCTAATCTCTACATTATAGTTAACCAAAGGGAGAGCGTGAGGTCTCTGAGAACCCTGGTTCTCATAATCATTGAGATATCTGTATGGACACTATGTAAGGAGCTGTTTATCTAGACTGAGAATGCTGCCCTGAGGGTCTTGAAGTTAAGACAGGTCACCAGAAGATGATGAACCTCCACAATGTTCTTTTCAGGATAACTGAGATTATCTCCCTGTCTGGCCAACTGTGTAGTTGTAGCTGGATGCCTATTTGCACAGTGAACCAGGTGTAAATTGAGAGAGCGTTTCTTCCTGTAGATTTCCTCTTTTGTGGGTTTTCCAAACAGCAGGGGGGTGTCCAATATAATAATAAAGACAAAGGATTGGTCTGGTCTATCTTGGTGTGCAGAGAGACACTGGGATCCTTCATCTCCCAAACTGACAGCATGCATGCCTTGTGCAAGAAGGATCACAGCCAGCCTGGCTCTAAAGTGGTGCAAGGATTTCAGGTGAGCTGTACTTAGTTAGACAGGAGACTCGCTTGGTAAATAAGTCCAGGCTCTAGAACACATTATGACTTTATTTTATATATAACCGTTTGTTTCCAACACTTCTACTTGACTCCCTGCTTTGTTGAGCTGATCTGTGGTTTTACTATGAACATATGTCAGTGCTGTGTGTTAAGCGGAGCAATGATCTGAGGTGGAGCTGGTAAGCGAGAGTGAGGGGGCAATGGCTGCTGTTCCTCTGAAAGGAGCTGATCTGTAACTACTGCCAGTGTCCAGGGGGAGCAGGGGCTGGATGCTTCAGGGGAATGCTTAGAGGACGTGAGGGCAGAGTGGGCCTATTGCTGACTGCACGCCCACCAGCAAGCACGTTTGGGACCAGTGTAGTTGGGAAGCTGACCCACAGCAAGCACAGACAAGGCTCCCTCAGGCAAAAGGCAGGGGGGGGGGGGCGAGGTGCCTCCCAGCCCTGGGTAAATTGGGAAGAATCCTAGGGAGTAACTTACTGCAGGTTTGGGGCAGTTATAAATTACACCCCAAGGCCCCAGCCCCATGAGAAGGACTGAGGGGAGGGACTGTGACTGTGAGATGCACCTGAGTCCCAGCATCTCCTGGGGGTTCTGCTCTGCCCCTGGCTTAGAGCTCTGCCTAAAGCCACAATCCAGCCCCATGAGCCCAAATCTAGGGCACTACACACCCATAGGGGCCTATGACAGTTGGATGATTTTGGAAACTGCACCCATAGCCTGTGTAGAGCAATAACAACATAGAGAAACTGACATTGCAGAGAGACTGTTTTGTGCTCTGTAAATACCAGGCCTCAGGCGAAGAATAAAGCTTTGCTCTTACAAGCACCTGAGGCCCAGATCCCCAAGGTATTTAGGTGCCTCACTTCCAAAACGGGTGTTAGGTTAGGTGCCTAAATACCTTGGGGGTCTGGGCCAGCAGGATCACTGTCCCTGCAGAGAGCGAACCCTGTCCCATCTCTGGCGCACCCGGCAGTGCCCGGCCCAGCACAGAGTCATTCACTTGGGGCTTCAGGCTGGGGAGGGGATGAAGTTGAGGCCTCCAAAGAATAATGTGTAGCGTGGCCAGAAACTCCCCCGCCCAACTCCCGTATGGAGGAACCCCCCACTGCCCAGATCATAGCCCAAACGGAAGCGGCTCTCCAGATGCCCCAAGCCCCACAGTAGAGGACATTCGCCCCCCCCCCACTCCGCCTCTGGGGAGACCCCCCCACCGGGGTCCCGCAAGAGACGGTACAAAAGCTGGGGCGTAGCCCAGGCCCTGCGGCTCCGTGGCAGGGCCTGAGTGGGAGGGTTGGAGGCGGCAGCTGGAGAAAGTGACCAGCCCTGGAGCCACCCAGGGAGGGGGGAGCGGGAACTGGACGGAGACGCCGAACTCTGTGACCCACATTTGACCCCTCCGGCTTGTCCTGCCCCGGTTCTGATCGCAGCGTGTAGCCGCAGGCGCGTAACGCTGCGTCAGTGGCGCCCCTCGAAGCGAAAGGCCCCCGTTTGTGCCCGATGCTCCTCCGCCGCTTGTGTTGCCCCCGCACATGCGCAATGGGGAAGAACACTGATGGCGGACAGGGAGTGGCGAACCAACCCTGAGACCTTCAGTGCAAACCCACGTGCGCATGCGCGGGGCGCAACAGGCGCTGGGAGCGCCGCCGGAAACTGGGTCACTCCCACCTTTTCTCTCTCGCCCTTCAGCCAATGGCCTCTGCAGCGCTGCAGGCTCGAACCGGAAGGGCTCGGGCGCTTGCTGCTGCGAAGGGACTTTTCAGGGCTGGTGCGCGCTGGGAGTCGGGTAAGGGGTTGGGAAACCCTGATACCAGGCGCGGCGCGGCGCGGCTGGCCTTGGCTGTCGAGCCCTTAGGGGGAACCCGGTCCCATTTTCAAGCGTTTCTCTGCATCCCCAAGGCCTGGAAACGTCGCTTTGTGCCTTAAAGGGGAGCTGAGAGTCTCCTGCAACTGCTTGGGCCTGGGAGCTGGGCCTTTGAAAACACCGAATATCACAAGACTTGTCACTGTTGGTAACACAGGTGAGATCTTACAGCAGCCTGGGGATTTAGACACACAATTATCTGCATAGCACCGGTGCCTGGATGACCCGGCTGAGTTTAGACCCTGTTGTGCGCTCATCTTCCTCTAACTGAGTTTTGGACCCATCTGTTGGTGAACGGCTGTGCTTTCTGGGGCCTCTCCCCTGTCCTTCGGGAGAAGAACAGGTTTTGTTGAGCAGATGCGGGTCTCCAGGACACCAGCTCTTCCTCTGTCACGTTTCCTGCTATTGGCAAATACAGCCCCACTTAACCCCCGTTTTCCCACCGCATTTAACTTTCTGAAGAGGAGAATCACTTTGAAGGTTAATTTCCTTTGGGCTGACTGGTGCGGGGAGGATAAACAGGAAGGAGCAGTATGTATGTTTCTCTTCCTCTTCCCCAGGGGAAGGGGTGAAGTGCCCACCCGCACAGGGAGAGCAAACCAGTTTGATTTGTACTAAAGTAGATGCTGGTTTGTAGGTTGGGGTGTGTTAGTTACTGTTTCACTTTGTGACTAAAAGAAGCATGGTCCTCGGGACTCCTGAGTTATTTTCTGAGATGTGGGGGAGTGAGGTCTAGTGATCAGAGCACACATTTTACATCCAGCCCTGGGAGAAAGTTGTCTAATGGTTAAAACACAAGACTGTGTCAGGATGCCTGGGTTCTATTCCTAGGATTGCTACTGACTATGTGAGCATGGCAGGGTGTTATTGCCCCGTCTTAATTTCATCCACTCGGAAATGGGTGTAAACATGCTCACTCAAAGCACCTTGAGATCCTTGGACAAAGAGTCCTATGGCACTTTAAAGACTAACAGATGTATTGGAGCATAAGCTTTCATGGGTGATAGTGGAGATTATTAGCATTGCAGCAGAATGATGAAGACAGGTAATAATGCAGTGCCAGATGTCACTCACTGCATTTTTTTTCTATCTGGATAGAAAACAAGGGGGAAGAGGAAGACTCCAATATGGCTGGTGGGTTGTGCTGGCAAGCAAACAGCAGCAACAAAACACTTAAAACAAAGTAAGCATCAAAAGGAAGCAACCATCTAGCCTAGCACTTCTTCTGCAACATATCAACAAAACTTTGGCTTTGTTTAACCAAACCCCCATTTTTCTATCAAAAAGTTTTGACAGAAAATATTTGGCCAATGCTAGATAACATTTCTCTGCAAAAAAGGAACTGGAGTAACCATTAATTGTTTGCTTGTCCTCTGCTTATATTTTATTCTTCTTAATAAAATGTTCATAATTGCCTGCAATTGTGGAGTCCCCTAGGGTATGTAAAGATCCACATTTGTGGTGTTAGTGCTGCTGTTCTTGGAGCTCCGAGGTTAGCCGCACTAGCAGAATGCGTAGCATGTTGATTCAGCAGACCTCGATATTAATCATAAAGAAAGACACAGGCTCAGTTTGGTGGTAAAGGTGCTCGGCAGCTTTGTCATTGACAAAGTGCCCTGGCTCAATGTTACAGGTACGCTCATGCATGCATGCCCCCCAACAAAGTAGCAGCTCAATCAACATACCATAATGCTGTTCCCTAAGTACGAAGATGCCCCTCCTATGACCTCTCTATTTATACATTGATGCAAACAAGCTACCTATTACACTCTAGATATTGTTAGTTACCATTCTTATCCTTGTACATCCAATGAAACTTCCTCATTCATTATCCTGTCATCCCCTCTATCTTTACAAGGGGTCAGTGTGTACCTGGACCATCTCTTAGGAATGTGTTTACCTAGTTACTTGAGAACTGTCTCTCTGCACCATCCTCTCAGCTTAGGAACCTGCTTACTTGGTTAGCTGATACCTCATGTGTTACTCTTCTACCAAGGCTTCCTCTGGTTCATACTCTTAGTTATACCTAGGGATCCAGCAAGGCCTACAATGTGATTAAAATAGTATGTAAGGATGGTGCTAGGACTCACTCTCCTAAGTTAGCATTAATAAGAGCAATGGAAAGGTTCAGCCTACCAATCTGTGCTTCTCCAGACTATTAGTAATTTTGGGGCTAAAATTACTTCATGCTCATCACCTTAAAACAGCCTTATCATTCCAGGTTGCATCCAGAAACACTGCAGAACTCCTTCCAATGGATTATTTGACTTAATCCTCAGGAGATGGGCCTATCACAGGAGTGGGTGGGTGAGGTTCTATGGCCTGCGATGGGCAGGAGGTCAGACTAGAGCTGTGGTCCCCAACCTTTTCATCTGGCGGGCGCTAAACGAAGGACCACGGCAGCAGTGGAGCGCCTGCCGAAATGCCCCCGAATTTCTGTGGCATTTTGGCGGCGACGCCTCTCGATGACGCCGCTTCTCGCCGACAAGTGATGTCATCGAGAGGCATCGCCCCTGAATTTCTGCAGCATTTCGGCGGGCCTCTTGATGACAAGCGGCATCATCGAGAGGCAATGCCGCAGAAATTCGGTGGCATTTTGGCGGGTGCTCCACCGGGGATCAGGATGCGGGCGCATTTAGATGCCCCCGTGGCACTGTGTTGGGGACCCCTGGACTAGAGGATCATGATGGTCCCTTCTGGCCTTAAATTCTGAGCTTTGCTTAACAACTTTCTGTTACTTCCTTTGCAGGAACGTTCCTGGGGCCTATGGACAGACTCTCACTGAGCACTGACTGATCAGATAAGTATTGTCCAGTCACTCTCCTCCTGCTCAAACAGACTTTCTAATCCCAGTTTTGGTTATCTCTGTAGGTACCATGGATTCTTTAGAGGATCTTTCTGCTCTCTCCCCTCAGGTTCAGCTCAGAGACCAGCTCATCATTTGTCCCAGGAAGTGACAATCAGTTTATTTGACTACTGGGGATGATGCTGCTGCCCATCGTCTGCTGGGATATCTGATTGCTAGGAAGGGGTCAGGAATCTCAGAAATAGGCATGAATCAGGTGAGTGGCTTCTCTTCTGAATGGCCCCTGGGGTTTCAGGCCTGGCTGCTCTGGTCATGGTTGCAAACAAGTTTATGTTGTACATCCCCTGCTCTCAGATGCTCCTGAGTTTGTCGATTTCCCAGAGCTGGGAGGGAGCAAGGCCCAGATCCTCAAAGGTATTTAGGCGTTTAACCCAAAACCTGGAGGGGTGTTTCAGTTTGATCCCAGCAGTGAGCCTGCCTAGTAGATGGAGAGGGACCCTCCAGTTGGAAGGAGGTTCTCTGGCTGTGGGCTCCTCTCTCTGAGTAGCTGTGAGCACGGTGTGAAGCTACAGCTGGTCTTATGGTTTAAGTATTCTCAGCCTAGGAGAGTTGTGAACGGGTATCAAACAGTTACATTTGTACTGCCTTAACGGAGAGTGGGGTCCCAGCTAGACAGCAGGTCTTGAAGGTTGGGGGTCCTGGTATGGAAAAAGGTTATAAACCTGTCATGGTGATAACCCTGCATCTGTACAAGTAATGAGAGATCAAGAGTGGGTCTGTTTGTGAGTGGGATTGATCAGGGCCAGATTAAGGCATAAACATTATTTACCCTGACTAGGGCCCTGGCTCCTGGACTGTTTTTTGTTTGTTTTTGTTAAAGTTTTGATACTTGGGGAGGAAAAGACTGGAGCTGTGACTTGAATGTAAGCAACACAGAAACATCTGCCTGAGTCTGCAGAGAGCCTGAGATCATTCTCTGAAATGGAGGGGAGCTGCCCCATGCATCTCAATGGAGTGTTAACCCAAAGACCTGCTGTTGTGGAGGCCCCCCATCAAGACCACTCCAGTGAAGGACTCTGTATGTGGCAGGAGGGGAAGAATGCAGTGGGCCTAGCTCGTGCACCCCCCCCACCCAGTTAAAGACACCAATCCTGCGCTGTCTCCTTGCCCCCTTCATTCCCCAGCATCTTGGGAAGAAGGTGGCGCACAGACCCTGAAGTGGGAATTGTGGACTTCTGTGAACCCTGTAATGAAGGGGAGGAGCTGGGAAGAGGACGATGGGCCAGGAAGAGTGAAGGGCTTGTGTTGTTTTGTTTGGATTCTTACTTACCCTGGAAGAGGGAGGACATTTGTTGACATGGTGACTGTGAAGAGCTAAACTGAATTTACTACCTAACTGCTATGCGGAAACTGAGGAACAGGCCCACCAGATGCCAGGCCAGGTAAGGACCTCATACAGAACCCATTCTTTGATGATTTATGGCTGTTTGAATTTTTTTTATGCACAGTTTTATGCTGCTTTGGGAGGTGGTGGTAGTGTTTTGTTACTGAAAGGTATTTGTAACTCTGATTTAATATGTGGTTATTCAGCTTTATACCACACCATACCCGTGGCATCTGAGTGCTATCCAGTGCTCTAGTGGAGTGACTAGCACCTGTCATGTGTGGTTCTGTTTTAGGATTTTGTATTGCTGCCCATCCTCCACAGTCTCTGAGAATTCTCCATGTAAACCAGACTGTTTTTCCTTTGTCTCTATTCCTCTCCCCAGAAGGATAACTGCCTGTTTTGCTTTTGTGTTCTATACTGATGCGCCTTACCGGGGCATTTCGGCACTTTCCATGTAAAATCAATAGCCAAGTCCCTAGTGGTCTTCATGGAGTCTCCAGCACTTTTACCTTTTGAGATAAGACCTCTGCGTGGGGTAGGTTGGTTTGGCTTGTTTGAACTGGTTGGTTGGTTTGAGTTCTGTTGAGTGGAATTCTTGTTACAGTGGAAAGGTGTTTTTGAAAAGCTTTTCTGCATTTCCTGAAATGTTTATTTTCCCCTTGGGTGGATGGGTGTGTGGCTGCCCTGTGTATATTAGTGAGGGCAGGTTGAAGAAGTGAACCCTGCTCTTGGGACAGAAGGTGATAGTGGTGATTGGGCTGCTGATTACATCTTTTGGTGCCTTGAGACAGAGCCGCCTTGTGGTTGGGTCCCTGTACAGACCAGCTCTGCCCTTTGGGGTAGAAAGTTCTGTTGTGCCTGAGCCCAAGATAGCTATAAGTTAAGTACCTCGAAGACGAGTGCTCAGATCTTGAACTTGATGTGATGTCCTCTGGGATGCTAGTGTGGTGAGTAGGGAACAGGTATCGTGTACTCAGTATTCTGTGTTGCTGAGGAGGTGTAGCTGCTGGGTTTTGTGCAAGTTGCACTTCCTCGGAGCTGACGGTGTAATGCTCATGGTTGCTGCCGATTCCACTCAGAGCAGTTGACCCGTGTTGGGGGATATTGGGGATCAGGCTGGGGGTTCTGCCCAGAGCGTGGGGAAGCCGGGATGCCCCTCCCCCCGACGGAGGAGAATTCCTGCATTGCGCGCACAGCCAATCCCAGCCAGCCGGCCGCGGCAGAACCAGAACTCCGCCAATCCCGCCATTAGCCGTGACAGAGCTTAACCAATGGCCGGCCAGCCAGCCAGTAGCGGATTTACCCAGTCACGGAGCGACCTTAAATAATCCCCGGCAGCCGCGTCAGAAGCCAATCCCCTGCCGGTCAACCAATCATCCGCGGCACAACCTAGCCGCGGAGCGATCTCAGCCAGTCCCCGTCGGCCGGAAGGCCTGCCCGGCGTCTGCAAAGCCATGTTTCAATTTTGACTCCACTGGCAGCCAAGCGCGGCACTGCACGAGTGGTAGTGCCGGAGCTGGCGGCCCAGCAGGGATCCCTGCCCTCCCCTCCGTAGCCAGCGGCCGCCGGTGAGTGTCGAATCCCCGGCGCCAGTGAGGAGAGAGGACAGACCCTGGATATCTGAGTCTGGGAAAGGGAGGTACTGTGGGGATGGGGGGAGAAGGGCGGGGATTTAGAGACCCATCCCGGGGTGCAGGGGAAATGGGGTGGGGAGAAGGGACCTGGGGGTGGGGGACGGACACGCTGCGAGGGGAGGGCTGCATCACCCCCAGTGCATGTGGGGGCATCCCAGAGTAACTTCTGGCTCTTCTTTTGCTTGGAGTGAGTAGTAGGATACCAGCGGTTCTCAAACTGTGGGTTGGGACCCCAAAGTGGGTTGCGACCCTGTTTTAATGGAGTGGCCAGGGCTGGTGTTAGACTTGCTGTAGCCAAAGACTTAGGTTCCAGCTTCCACCCTGGTTGGTGGGGCTCAGGTTACAGGCCACCCCCTACCTGGGTCCCCGCTCCTGGGGTCGTGTAGTAATTTTTGTTGTCAGAAGGGGGTGGTGCAATGCAATTTGAGAACCCCTGGAATAGAACTACGAGCTGTGGGTGTGTGCGCACACGTGGGGGTGGGGGCAGGAGCTGAGGACGCAGACGGCAGCACAGTGTGAGTGAGAGAGCGAGCGAGCTGGGGGTGTGTGTGTGTGAGGACACAGACCGTGGGGCAGTGTGTGTGTCTGCTTGCTGTGAGGATGAGGACAGAGACCGTGGACTCTGTCTGCCTGCCTGCTGGGGAGGAAGGAGGACACAGACTGTGGGGCAATGTGCGTATGTGTTTGCTTGGGGCAGGGAGGGAGGGCAAGGACACAGACCGTGAGCCAAACAGGAACGTATCTGTAGGATCTGGCCTATTTCTTTACTGGTTAAGTCCTGGTAGCACTGTCCAGGTCTGGTTAAGAACCCTATAATGGCTGGAACTAAAGAACTGTGAGGCCAGTTTGCTGAACTTCAGCACAAATTATTGGACCAGGCTGAGGCATTACAACAAGCTAGATCTGAGGAGAGAGAAGTTTTATCATTGGCCAAGGTGGTGATAGACCAGCTGCTGCAGATAAGAAGCCTCCTACCATTTATGTTCCATGAGACCGAAAGATATCTGAATTCAGTGGCTTCCCAACAAAGCCAGGGGACATCATGATAGAAGAATGGGTTAAGTCAGTGAAGGCAGGAATATGGGCGTTGAGAGGACCTGAAGAAGATCATGTGGATTTTGTGGAGAAGCATCTCAAAAGCGAGGCCAGATCCACAGTGAAGTTCACGGCAACAGCTGACAAGACAGATGTAGAAAAGAGATTTCAGCCTCTTGTAGAAGTGTATGGAGACAGCGTGCCTGTTAGAATTCCTTGAGACTGGTTCTATGAGCAGACACAGAATCCAGGTGGGCCCATTCATGCCTGTGTATACAATCTGCAGGAGAGAATGAGCAGGGTGGAGTGCCAGGACCCAGAACGCATTCCAGACACAGATATGATCCTGAAAGAGCAGTTAGTGCTGGGACTCTGAGATGACTCCCTCTGCAGTGAAACAGAGGATATTTCAAGAAGAGCTGTGATAAATGAAGGGGGGTAGCTCCCTTTTGTGGACAGCCAGCCAGTTAGCTGTAAAATCCCTCTTGGGGGCTGTTCTCTACTTGCTTTATCTATAAGGGGTTAAAAGCCCCCAGGGTAAAGGAAAGGAAGTGGGCACCTGACCAAAAGAGCCAATGGGACTTCTTAAAATGGGGAAAGAAACTTTCCTTTTGTCTGTCCTTCTCTCTGGGCTGCAGGAACAGGGAGCAGCAATGCTATAAGCAGGAATGTTGTGAAAGGTTTGAACCAGGTATGAAAAATTATCTTCCATACCTAAAAGGAATCATTGGGATAGGGAATGTTTAGATAGATGTGATCAGGTTTATTTCTTTATTTTGGCTTGTGGACTCCTTTGTGCTAACTCCAGATGCCTTTGTTTGCTTGTAACCTTTAAGCTGAACCCCCAAGAAAGCTAGTTTGGGTGCTTGAATTTTGGAATTGCTCTTTTAAAATCTAGCAAAAGCCTAAGTTCCAGATGTAGTTTCTTCTTTTTTGTTTTTAATTTACCTTTTTTAAGAACAGAATTGGACTTTTGGTGTCATAAGGTTTGTGCACATGTTGGTTAATTAACTGGTGGCAGCAGATAATTTCCTTTGTTTTCTTTCTGAGCTCTTCTCCAGAAGGGGAGTGAAAGGGCTTGAGGGTACTCCACAGGGAGGAATTCCCAAGTGCGCCTTCCTGGGTTCAGGGCCGCCCAGAGGATTCTGGGGGCCCGGGGTCTTCGGCGGCAGGGCGGGGACCCCCCTCCGCTGAAGCGGGACCCGCTGCCGAAGTGCAGCCCCCACCGCGGGTTTTCGGGGCACTTCGGCGGCAGGTCCCAGAATGGAAGGACCCCACTGCCGCCGAATTACCGCCGAAGACCCGGCTGCACTCCGGCGGCGGGTCCCGCTTCAGCGGTAATTCGACGGCGGGGGGTCCTTCTATCCCAGAGCGGACGGATCCCCCGCCAGCGAAGACCGGGAGCAAAGAAGCTCCGGGGGCCCGGGCCTTGCGAGAGTTTTCTGGGGCCCCCAGAGCGAGTGAAGGACCCCGCTCCAGGGGCCCCGAAAAACTCTCGGGGGGGCCCCTGCTGGGCCCGGGGCCTGGGGCAACTTGCCCCCCCCCCCCCCGGGCGGCCCTGGTTTAATACAAGCCTGGAGTGGCCAGTATTAATTTTTAGAATCCTTGTGGGCCTCACCTTCTGCACTCAAAGTGACAGAGTGGGGATTCTGCCTTAACAAGAGCCCAGTAAGAAGTTCCATGAACTCGTGCAAGCTGCCATGACGTGGTCTCAAGGAGAAGTTCCTGTGGCAAAAAGGGGCAGTAGGGGTGGGGAGAAGTGTTGGGTGGTCACATGTATGGGATTTGGGGCAGAATAGAGGCAGGGATGCTTGTTGCCCCACATTTTCCCCTCCCGTGTGGGTGCCAGGATGTGTGGTCCGGGCTTGGGGTTAAGACCCCACTTCTTAAGCAGATGCGCTGCATGATACGTCCATGTAGGAGGCAAACTAGGGACATTCTGCACATGCACAGCCAGGGTCTGCAGTGAGTGCGGTGCGTCGCTAACTGTCAGGACAAGCGGTATGTGAATAACCCACCTGTTCCTGTGGCCCTCTTTCCCCCACCCTCCCATGTGTTTGGGTTGCAAGGCAAAGATACCCCCAGCCCCCCTGTGTACTCTGGTGGGAAACACCTAGTGGATGGGCATCGCTCTTCCCTCCCTCAGTCACTTGCCAGGATGCTGCCCCCTTATGATTCTGTGCTCACTTTTGGGGGGAGCAGGGCAGAACTGAGGCAAGGGCTCTTTTCTCCCCCATCACAGGTGGGCAAGTCTCGGCGATTGGGTTCCGTAGCAGATGAGGTCTCTGAAGCTCTAGGGGGTGGAGGGGCTGATGGGGTTTCACGGGGTTTAATCACCATGCAACCGCCTCTGGCAGGGGTTGGGCTGCTGGGCCAGGAATGAGAAACCACAAATAACACCTCCCCCTCCCCCGACCTGTTCTGCTTGGTCCATCTTGGCTGTCAGATCGGCTGGAGAGTCTGGAGCAGGGCGGGGGCCAGGGCCAGAACCTCCAGCCCGGCTTGGCTTGGCGGCTGCTGAATTGGACCCAGAGAGATAAAGAGCTGACCCCAGCCCAGCACCTGCAGCAGCGTCTGTAGCCTGAGTGTCACTGAGAGACAATGGAGCCAGCACCTGGGACTGCTGAGAGTGAAGTGCCGCTGCAGGGGAGAGTTAACAGCAATGGACACCTGGAGACTGTTGGGGAGCCAGGTAATGGGGTGTCGCTGCCTGGGAACAGGCTGGAGAGAGACACTGAGGCTGCCCCACGTGGGGCCATGTTCTCAGTGGCAGCAGCCAGTGCCCAGCAATCCCCTGTCTGTGGGCAGCAGGGACTGGATCTCCCCCCCGGGGCTCTCAGGGCACCGATCCCGGCTCACAGCTGCTGCCTGGCGCACACAGCGGTGGCCGTGGGGCTGGGTAGGGACCTCCTGGGCTGGGTGTGTCAGACCCCCTGGGACAGCCCTGGCCCAGCTCTGCCTGGTTCGTTCTCCTCCCTTCTGCTGTGTATGGCCAGTGCTGGTCCTTGTCTCTGTGCCCCTGAGCTCACCAGGCCCCGTGACAGCCTGGCTGGGGGTGCCAGGGAGGGCACTGGGCTGAGGGGAAGGAGAGACTGTTCTGCCAGCCCCAGCCTGCCTGACCCTCCGGGCTCCTCTCCCAGAGCGTCTGACAGGTGGCGCGATTGACAGAACAGGGCATGTTCTAGGGCAGGCCTGCACAACATGTGGCCTGCCGGGGGTGAGTGAGCGGGCAGTGATGGGGGGGGGGGAAGGGCAGGTGAGCCAGTGTTGGTGGAGTGGGGCTGAGAAGGCGAGTTGGTGGCTGACCTGTTCTACTGATCTGGTCTGGCTCCCATCCCCTCTCCAAGGGTTGCAGCTGTCTGGAGGTGCTGCCTTCCACGCCTTCCTCACTCACATCGGGGGGGGGGTTGGCCCTCAGCTGTTTTCTTTGGAGTAATATGGCCCTCACCGCTTTACGAGTTGTGTAGGCCTGTTGTAGGGCAGCTCTAGCCCTGGTGCCATCAGTGAGATGTGTCCTCATGGCCCGGCCTGACGGGTCTTTGTGTTTCAGAACCTCGTCATAACTACAGGGGATGCACAGTCGCCCTCGCAGCCATGTCCCTAGGTCTCATCATCGCTGTTATTGTCCTGGCAGGTGAGTTCTCAGCCCTCCCTCCCCCTCTCTGTGCATCCCATTCCCCCTGGAGTCACCACAGTCAGTCTCTCCTCCTGGCCTGTCTGGCTTCTGCCCCTGGGACAGAGGGTTCCTGGGGGATGTTCCTCCACGATCCTCCCCCTGCTCCCCCCAGACCCCTGCACCTGGGCGGTCTCTGTGTCGGACGATCTGACTGACATTAGCTCCCCCCAGCCCAGCTCTGAGCACTTGGGGCCCAAGTCACTATTGCCAGGCCCCAGGCACAGTCACTGGTACCCCCGTGCAGAGTGGGGGTGATTGACAGGAGAAGGTGCAGGGCAGCGATGAGCTGGGCCCTCTGCCTGCAGCGTGTCGCCCTGAGGTACCGGCCTGGCCTTCCTGCATCCCCGGGTCGTGCCCAGGGCCGTGCTGGCATGTCACTGAAATAAGCTGTAGAACGCAGCACAGACCCCCTCTGCATGTCCCTGCCCACCCCCTGCTCTAACACTGAGCTTGGGCCTGGTTCAATGTGCTTTGAAGCATGAGCTGTTTGTCAGCTCCATCCCTATTGAATGTGAACCCGAGACAGCAGCCCAGTGAGACGGGGGTCAAGTAACCTCTTTCGGGGGCTGGATTCCCAGCATCTGCCAAGGGAATGTCAGAAACCTGGGGTGCCAGGGATCATCTCTCCCCATAGACTGGCAGGTCCCCTCTTACGACATTTATGTTCCCATTTTCAGTGTTGCTATCTAGGTGTTCTCCAGCTGCCCTGGGCCCCTGGTGCCTGGATGACTGGATCGGTTACCGAGGGAAATGCTACTATTTCTCAGAGGTCGAAGGGAACTGGACCTACAGCCAGAGCAACTGCTCCTCCCTTGGTGCCTCCCTGGCTGCGATCGACACCCTGCAGGACCTGGTGAGAGACTCTCCTTCCAATGGCCTGGCCTTGGCTCAGCGCTGGCTGCTGCAGTACGACCTGGGTTGTGCCCTGTGGGGCGAGGAGCAGCTCTGAGCCCTCTCGTGCTGGGAGACCAGAGGGACTGGATTTCCAGCTGCTGAATGCCAGGCCTGGCTGGATCCGGGGCTCCTCTAGTGTCAGTGTGTGACTGTGGGGATCGCCCACTCTCAGCCTTCCCAATAGGAGACTGTCCCTCTCTAGGGCTGGGCTGGCTCAGGTGTCTCCTGGGCTGCCTGGGTCTGGAGACAGGGCTGAGATCCCAGCTCAACTTGAAGAGCCAGTGCTCCAGGGCAGCCAGCTGAGGATGGGGGAGGCTTCTGTCAGCCCTGGCCCTGTCTGGCTGAGGACTGGGGGGGGCTCTTCTCTCATCCCTGGCCCCTCTCAGCATCTCTTATTGAGATCAGCTGGGCTCTTTCCTTCCTCTTCCCTTGCGATGGTGAGGGGAGCTCAGCTGCTCTGTATGGAGAGGCTTTGACACAGAACGTGGCCTTGCCCCCCCCCCGCCGCCCGCCATGCTGTTTAGACCCAGCAGCACCCAAGAGCTGCCCCAGCCCAGGGCAGATTGGGGTGAGGGGGAGCTGGGTTTGGGGTGGGAGGGTTAATACTGAATTACCCAGAGCTGGGCAAGAGGGAGGAGAAAATCCCCAGCCACCCCCTGGAAACACTCAGAGCCCTTCCGTGTACACCTGGGATTCCCTGCCCAGAGCCTGGGGGAGCAGCAGGGCCGGGGCTCTGACACCACCTCTCCCGCTGCTGTTGTTAGGATTTCCTGCAGCGCTGTAAAGGCAAACCCCACCACTGGATCGGCCTCCGGAGGGACCCGGGGCAGCCCTGGAAATGGGTCAACGGCACCGAATTCAACAACCTGTGAGTCTTTTTGACCCAGCTCTTCTGTGCGGTGTTACTGCCGCTCCTTATGCTGACACTCACCTGGAATCTCCCCCCAGGGAAGACTGGGTGGGTTGGGCCTGCAGGGGCCCATCCAAACTCAGCTGGGGGTGTGGCGGGGAGCAGGAACTGGGGTTAAAATATCCCCCCTCCCGGCATAAATGCTCCATGGAGGCCAGTTGATCTTAGAACCTCTCCTGGCCCTACTGCCCCCCTGCTGGGGGTGGGGCCTGTGGCTGGTGCAGGAGGGGGAATCGTGGGGGGTGGGGCCTGTGGCTGGTGCAGGAAGGGGAATCATGAGGGGCTGTGAGTGCAGCAGCTCCCTGCACTGTGCGAGTGTCTCCCCCTGTCTGCGACTGACGGGAAACGCCCAACTCCTGCCTGACACCAGCTCCCTGGCTTCTGTCTTGCAGGTTTCCGATAACAGCAGATGGTGACTGCGCGTATCTGAATGACGAGAATAGGGTCAGCAGCTTGCGATGCACCAGTGAGAGACACTGGATCTGCAGCAAACCCGATGCATTTACAAAGGCAAAGGAGGCTGCAGTGGAAGGAGGCTCATAACAAGAGTATTATCAAAAATTAGCCCTGGAACTGGGGTTAAATTTCCTGTTCACTCGCTTCCTGGAGCCCATTGGGTTGGAAGGGGCAGGGAGTGAGTAGGTGTGACACAGACCAGGTATCAGCTCATGCCCAAGTCCCCATGTCTCAGTAGGACACTGACAAATCCCCAGCTGGGGTCAGGCTGGCTCACCTGTGTGTTAAAATAGGTATTAGAATTATAAGAATGTGCTTAGACTTTAGTAAATGCATTTGAGCTGCTGGAGCATTAATCCCACTTCTGACAGTTGTATCCCACATTGTCAGTAGTGTAGCTGGGGGGGAGCAAGGGGAGTGGCTGTAACAAAAAGGTCAGTAATAAAAAGGTTAATTAAGATTGGCCCCAAAACTGATCCCTGAGGAACTCCACTAGTAACCTTCTAGCCTGACAGTTCACCCTTCAGTACGACCCGTTGTAGTCTCCCCTTTAACCAGTTCCTTATCCACCTTTCAATTTTCATGTTGATCCCCATCTTTTCCAATTTAACTAATAATTCCCCATGTGGAACCGTGTCAAATGCCTTACTGAAATCGAGGTAAATTAGATCTACTGCATTTCCTTTGTCTAAATAATCTGTTACCTTCTCAAAGAAGGTGATCAGGTTGGTTTGGCACAATCTACCTTTTGTAAAACCATGTTGTATTTTGTCCCAATTACCATTGACCTCAATGTCCTTAACTACTTTCTCCTTCCAAATTTTTTCCAAGACCTTACATACTACAGATGTCAAACTAACAGGCCTATAGTTACTCGGATTACTTTTTTTCCTTTTCTTAAAAATAGGAGCCATGTTAGCAATTCTCCAGTCGTACGGTACAACCCCTGAGTTTACTGATTCATTAAAAAATCTTGCTAATGGGCTTGCAATTTCATGTGCCAGTTCCTTTAATATTCTTGGATGAAGATTATCTGGGACCTCTAATTTTGTCCCATTAAGCTGTTCGAGTTTGGCTTCTACCTCAGATGTGGTAATATTTACCTCCATATCCTCATTCCCATTTGTCATCCTACCATTTTCCCTAAGCTCCTCATTAGCCTTATTAAAGACTGAGGCAAAGTATTTATTTAGATATTGGGCCATGCCTGGGTTATCCTTAACGTCCATTCCATCCTCAGTGTTTAGCGGTCCCACTTCTTCTTTCTTTGTTTTCTTCTTATTTATATGATTATAGAACCTTTTACTATTGGTTTTAATTCCCTTTGCAAGGTCCAACTCTACATGGCTTTTAGCCTCTCTCACTTCATCCCTACATGTTCTGACCTCAATAAGGTAGCTTTCCTTGCTAATCCCACCCATCTTCCACTCCTTGTAGGCTTTCTGCTTTTTCTTAATCATCTCTCTGAGATGCTTGCTCATCCAGCTTGGTCTACAATTCCTGCCTATGATTTTTTCCCCCTTTCTTGGGATGCAGGCTTCTGATAATTTCTGCAGCTTTGACTTGAAGTCATTCCAGGCCTCCTCTGCCTTTAGATCCCCAAGTTCTTCAGACCAATCCACTTCCCTAACTAATTTCCTTAATTCTTTAAAGTTAGCCCTTTGGAAATCAAAAACCCTAGTCCCAGATCTATTTTTGTTTATCCTTCCATCTAGTTTGAACTGAATTAGCTCATGGTCACTCGAACCAATGTTGTCCCCTACAACCATTTCTTCTATGAGGTCCTCACTACTCACCAAAACCAAACCTAAAATGGCATCCCCCCTTGTTGGTTCTTCAACTACTTGGTGAAGAAATCCATCAGTGTCTTCCCCAGCCTGGCATAGTCTCCCTTGATACGTTCCAGCGAGAATCTGGCCATATCATTCGTTCCCACATGAAGGACAATCAACGGATTCTTTCCTGCTCCCGTTAGGATCCTTTTCAGCCTCAGGTCCACATCCCGTATCTTAGCACCTGGCAGACAGCAGCACACCCTTCTGTTCTCCGGATCAGCTCTGGTTACAGGCCTGTCTATTCTTCTCAGTAAGGAGTCCACAATCACGTAGACCTGCCTTTTCCTGGTGACAGTGTGATTCTCCGGTCTATCCCCTGCTCCCACTGGCTGCAAGTCCTCTCGATTCCTATTCACCCTTGCAATCCTCTGCAACTCATCCCGTATCCTCCTGGAGCTCATGTTTGGTGTCATCTCCATTGACTCTTCCCCTCATCCTATAGGACTAGCTGCTCTTCTCTTTTTCCTTGCCCTCTCCCCTTCAGCGACCACCTGCTGTGCCCCTTCTTCATTTTCCAACTCCGCAAACCTGGTCCTGAGCTCTATTTCTCCTTCACTGGCCTGCCTCTGCCTGGTTCTCTTAGTCACATGCTTCCACCGTCCACTTTCCTCACCCAGCAGTCTCCCCTCAGAATTCTTTTGTCCTGCTTCCATCTGCAAGTCAGAGATTATCCATTCAACCTCCTCATATCTTTGCTCCATCATCTGCTCGAACCCCCTTCTAAACTCAACCAGAGTTTCCACCTGCATCTCCAGTCCTCGGATCTTTTCTTCCATCAGGTCTATCAGGCAGCACTTCATACAGATGAAACTCTTTTCAGGTACCCCCTCCAGGATCATGTACATGCCGCAGCTTCCACATCCAGCCATCCTCATTGTGTCTTTCACTGCTGCCTCTGTATCGGTCATAGCCTTCCCACCTAAAACCTGTTAGTCCAAGAAACACAAACCAAAACAAACCCCCAACAGGCACCAGAACACTGGCAGACCACCACCCCCACCCTTCAGTAGCCTGTCAGTGCCTCTGCCTAGGTCTCTAAGTCTCCCCCACAAACTCCCAGTGAAACTCCCCTGTTTACAGCTCTGTTTGCTGGCTCTGTGCTGCTGCAGCTGTCTATGCTGCTGCCTGACTGGCTGGCTCCCTTTATAGGACCCCTAAGCAGAGAAGCCGCACCCCCTAAGCAGGGCTGAGCTTCTCTCCCAGCACACTGCCCCTACCATAATGAAAGGTGCCAGGGCTCAAGCAATTGTTTTACTTTCATAACTGGTGCAGCAAGCCCAAAGGTACCAGGGCTATGAATTGCCAAGCTTACAGGTGCTGGAACTCAGCCTTGTCAAACCCTTGCACAAATTAGTGTGTGTGTGTGTGTGTGTGTGTGTGTGTGTGTACGTACACACAGCTTAAATTGGTTAAAAACCCTAACTTTCAGTACTCAGTGTTTCAAAAATGTTAGACTGCCAACCTGTGTCATAGAGATGGGTTTTTTTAAACAAAAGACATAAGAACGGCCGTACCGGGTCAGACCAAAGGTCCATTTAGCCCAGTATCTGTCTACTGACTGGGCCAATGCCAGGTGCCCCAGAGGGAGTGAACCTAACAGGTGGTGATCAAGTGATCTCTCTCCTGCCATCCATCTCCATCCTCTGACAAACAGAGGCTAGGGACACCATTCCTTACCCATCCTGGCTAATAGCCCTTAATGGACTTAACCACCATGAATTTATCCAGTTCTCTTTTAAATGCTGTTATAGTCCTAGCCTTCACAACCTCCTCAGGCAAGGAGTTCCACAGGTTGACTGTGCACTGAGTGAAGAAGAACTTCCTTTTATTTGTTTTAAACCTGCTGCCTATTAATTTCATTTGGCGACCCCTAGTTCTTGTATTATGGGAATAAGTAAATAACTTTTCCTTATCCACTTTCTCCACATCACTCATGATTTTATATACCTCTATCATGTCCCCCCTTAGTCTTCTCTTTTCCAAACTGAACAGTCCTAGCCTCTTTAATCTCTCCTCATATGGGACCCTCTCCAAACCCCTAATCATTTTAGTTGCCCTTTTCTGAACCTTTTCTAGTGCCAGTATATCTTTTTTGAGATGAGGAGATGACATCTGTACGCAGTATTCAAGATGTGGACCTACCATGGATTTATATAAGGGCAATAATATATTCTCAGTCTTATTCTCTATCCCCTTTTTAATGATTCCTAACATCCTGTTTGCTTTTTTGACCGCCTCTGCACACTGCGTGGACATCTTCAGAGAACTGTCCAGGATGACTCCAAGATCTTTTTCCTGACTCGTTGTAGCTAAATTAGCCCCCATCATGTTGTATGTATAGTTGGGGTTATTTTTTCCAATGTGCATTACTTTACATTTATCCACATTACATTTCATTTGTCATTTTGTTGCCCAAGCACTTAGTTTTGTGAGATATTTTTGAAGTTCTTCACAGTCTGCTTTGGTCTTAACTATCTTAAGCAGTTTAGTATCATCTGCAAACTTTGCCACCTCACTGTTTACCCCTTTCTCCAGATCATTTATGAATAAGTTGAATAGGATTGGTCCTAGGACTGACCCTTGGGGAACACCACTAGTTACCCTTCTCCATTCTGAAAATTTACCATTAATTCCTACCCTTTGTTCCCTGTTTCTTAACCAGTTCTCAGTCCATGAAAGGTCCTTCTCTTTTATCCCATGACAACTTAATTTATGTAAGAGCCTTTGGTGAGGGACCTTGTCAAAGGCTTTCTGGAAATCTAAGTACACTATGTCCACTGGATCTCCCTTCTCCACGTGTTTGACCCCTTCAAAGAACTCTAATAAATTAGTAAGACATGATTTCCTTTCACAGAAACCATGTTGACTTTTGCCCAACAATTTGTTCTTCTAGGTGTCTGATAATTTTATTCTTAACTATTGTTTGGACTAATTTGCCCAGTACCGACGTTAGAGCCCTTTTTTTAGAGCATGAAATTTCTATCCATAGAGATTCTATGGAACATGTGGATTCACTTAAGATTTTTAGTTCATTTGATTCTACATTTTCTTTCACATATACTGCCACTCTCCTCCTCCCCGCATGACCTGTTCTGTCCTTCCGATATATTTTGTACCTCGGAATGGTTGTCCCATTGATTGCTCTCAGTCCACCAGGTTTCTGTGATGCCTATTATATCTATATCCTCCTTTATCACAAGGCACTCTAGACTTCTGGCATTTGTGTACAAGCACTTTAAAAACTTATCCCTGTTTATTTGTCTGCCCTTTTCTGATGTGTCAGATTCTTTTTTATGTGACTGTTTATCATCTGATCCGGCCCTTACATTATCCTCTTCTGTCCTCTGCTCCTGACTATAACCTGGAGATTCCCTATCATCAGACTCTCCCCTAAGAGAAGTCTGTCCGATCCACATGCTCCTCTGCAGCAGTCGGCTTTCCCCCATCTAGTTTAAAAACTGCTCTACAACCTTTTTAATGTTTAGTGCCAGCAGTCTGGTTCCACCTTGGTTTAGGTGGAGCCCATCTCTCCTGTATAGGCTCCCCACATCCCAAAAGTTTCCCCAGTTCCTAATGAACATAAACCCCTCCCCTCTACACCATCGTCTCATCCACACATTGAGACTCCGAAGCTCTACCTGGCTCTGTACATGGAACTGGGAGCATTTCTGAGAATGCCACTGTAGAGGTCCTGGATTTCAGTCTCTTCCCTAGCAGCCTAAATTTGGCCTCCAGGACATCTCTCCTACCCTTCCCTAAGTCATTGGTACCTACATGTACCACGACCACCGGCTCCTCCCCAGCACTACACATAAGTCTGTCTAGATGCCTCGAGAGATCCGCAACCTTCGCACCAGGCAGGCAAGTCACCACACGGTTCTCCCAGTCATCACAAACCCAGCTATCTACGTTTCTAATGATTGAATCTCCCATGACTAACACCTGCCTTTCCCTAGCAACTGGAGTTTCCTCCCCCGGAGAGGTAACCTCAGTGCGAGAGGCAACCCCAGCAGCATCTGGAAGGAGGATCCCAACTATGGGAAGGTTTCCCTCTGCTCCTGTTGACTGCTCTGCTTCCCTGGGCCGTTCTTCCTCCTCAACAGCACAGGAACTGTCTGACTAGAGGTGGGACAATTCTACAGTGTCCCGGAAAGCCTCATCAACATACCTCTCTGCCTCTCTTAGCTCCTCCAGTTCTGCCACCCTGGCCTCCAAAGTCCGTACGTGGTCTCTGAGAGCCAGGAGCTCCTTGCACCAAATGCACACGTACGCCACCCACCCACAGGGCAGGTAATCATACATGCTACACTCAGCACAATAAACTGGATAGCCCCCACTTTGTACCTGGACTTCTGCCTGCATTTTCTTCTAGTTAATGAAAGGGTTGTTTAAAGCAAGAAGTTTTGAATGTAGTTTGGCTTATAGGTTTTAAGGGGAATAAAGGGAAACAGATAGAACCGGCATGGGATCCCGCTCCCTTCTCACTCCCTTGCGAAACTCCCTGGTAGCAGGCCCTGTTGGCAAAGCTGAAAATAAAGCTATTTTAAGGGAAATTACTGCTTTGTCCAACTCTGAAGAGCTATGAGATCTCCACTCACCAATTCTCATAAAACTTATACTTTTCATGTGTTTTTGCTGGCTTTAGTTATTATGATCTATTATAAATAAACTGCATTTCATTGATTTTAAAATGAAATTAGTAACTGGAAAAATGGCCAGTATTCTTTTTAAACCTGTGACAATTATAAGCTACTGTATTCTGTCGTTTACTTTCTAGAATCTGAAGTATATCTAAGTATAATCTAAAGTTCTCCTGTGAAATGCTGGCTGTGCAAACCCTTCTGTGGCTGGATCATTCTTGTGTTTTTATTTAAAGTACAAAATAAATATGTATAATGAATATAAGAGTATGTAATTAGTAATTTGATATGTCAGGTCGCGCTTTTTTTTTATGTGTTCGCTCCCCCTGTTAGAACCTGGCTATGCCACTGCACATTGTAAGGTGATATTGGAGCATTTGTGTTGGGAGCCTCTGTGGCTGTGAAAAATCACCAGACAGGAGAGTGAATTAACTAGTGCAAAGTGCTGAACTCCCAACAGCTCGGAGCACAATGGAGGAGGTGGGATACAAGAAGGGACTGTATCTTGGTGCTGCTTGGACGTTGGGGGGCAAGGCTTTCTAGGCATAAGCAAGAGATCCCCAGCTGCTTAGTCTAGGTTAGCCCTAAAGGACACAGAGCTTAATACAGATCAGTGATATTCAGACTGCAGCTCACAAATGGCTCTTTATGTGTCTCCTGTGTCTTTATAGCACATGATATTAAAACACTGGATGATTTAATTATTAACCAATCAGGATGCTTTTACTATGTTAAGGGTTAACTTATCAACTTTCACTATGTGAATTTATTTGCTGTGGGAATAATTTATATATATAACTAAATATTTCCCCTGTCATACTGTTTGCTATAGTGCAATCCCTATTTAAATGAAACAATGGATTTGCACTCCTGTGGGTCTTTTGGGTAATGCTGATTGCTAATTTGGCTCCTGAACCACTGAGGTCTGAGTATCACTGCTCTAGATGCTTGTTACCTTTTGAAAATTAAGATTTTTTTTAACCTATTTGTATTTACATGCTTACCTGCTTTAACTTTATAAATAACAGCTTTTCTTTTTAATGAATTGTCATATAATATTGGCTACACGGGCTGCCTTGGTGTGAGATCTAAGGAGCAGTTGACCTGGAGTAAGTGACTGGACCTTTGGATCTGGGAGTAACCTGAATATTGCTGTGATTCTGGGTGTAAAGGACCTTCTATCACACAGGCAGGCTCAGCTGGGTGGCGAGGCAGACCGGAGTCCCCCAGGGACCTGTCTGTGACTCTGTTAGGCTGTTACGGTGCTGGAGGAGTTTACACTGGATGTTTGGTTGGTGAAATCTGAGTCTAGAACTCTCAGCCAGTTTGGGGTTTGTGCCTGGTTCCCAGCAGTCTGCCCTGAGGTTGGCACATGCTCTCTCAGCACACTGCAGCCAGCTCTATAGCAGGGCCTTGGCTTGAGTTCCCTCCGTATGGGACAGAGGAGCTGAGCCAGCCCAGAGAGGGGGTTTGGGGGCAAGGTGTATGTGACCCAGGGACCCCTTCGTGCCAACTGGTAGAGGGTTTACAGGGATCCTCTAGGGCTGATCTCTACGTAATAGTTCACCGAAGGGGGCATATGAGGTCTATACCAAGAGCCAGTAGCTCACTGGTCATCATAGTCATTGTGAAATGTCTGCATGGATACTATGTAAGGAGCTGTGTATCTGTATTGAAAATGTTTCCCTTAAGGTCTTGGCGTTAAGGCAGGTCACCAGGAGGTGATGCACCTCAGAGATGTTCTTGTCAGGCAGGCGATAACTGAGGTTATCTCCTTGTCTGACCAGCTGTGTATTGGATGCTATTTGTGTACTGAGCCAGGTACAAAGCGAGAGATCGCAAAATCCACAGGCAGAAACAAACAGCGGGGAAGGGGTGTGTGTGTGTGCGCGCGCTATTTAACAATAAAGACAAAGAATTGGTCTGGTCTATCCTGGCGTACAGACACACACTGGATCCTTCCCCTCTGAGACAAACTGACAGCACACAGGTCTTGTGAAAGAAGGGTCACAGCCTGCTTGGCTGTAAAGTGCTGCAAGGATTTCAGGTGATCAGGCCTTGGTTTGACAGGAGACTCGCTTGGTAAATTAAGTCCAGGCTCTAGAACACGTTATGACTTTATTTTTCCTTCCAACGCGTCTACTTGACTCTCAGCTTTGTTGAACTGAGATGTGATTTCACTATGAGCATAGGTCAGCGCTGTGCGTTAAGCGGAGCAGTGATCTGAATTGGAACTGGTAAGTGTGTGTGGAGGTGGGAGGGGCGGGGGGTGTTACTGGTTCTCTGGAAGCAGCAGCTCTGTGACTACTGCCAGTGTCTGGGGACAGATGCTCGGAGGGCTTGAGGGCAGAGTGGGCCTATTGCTGACTGCAGGCCCAGCAGCCAGCGTGTGTGGGGGGGACCAGTGGAGTTGGGGAGCTGACCCTCGGCAGGCACAGACAAGGCTCCCTCAGGCAAAGGGCAGCTGGTGGTGAGCCCTGGTTACCCCGGGGAGCAGCTCAGAGATTAACTTACTGCAGGTTTGGGGCAGTTATAAATTACACCCCAAAGCCCCAGCCCAGTAAGAAGGACTGAGGGGAGGGACTGTGACTGCGAGGGGCATCTGAGTCCCAGCACCTCCCGGGGCTCTGCTCTGCCCCTGGTTTAGAGCTCCGCCTAAAGCCACAATCCCGCCCCGTGAGACTAAAGCCAGGATGCTGCGCATTACAGACACACAAATGTGGATCCTCAGCTCCACTGTTTATATCACGGCAGCTTCTTTCTGGCAGATCCATTTGAACTCAGCACCACACGTCTCAGACTGAATCCGGCTGCCTCTTATCCAGCCACAGCTGTTCCCTTCAGCAGAGCCTGAGACTTGGAAGCTGCAGAATTAAATAGAGTCAGTGTCACTGTGGTTCTCTTTAACAAGGAAAGGCCCATAGGGGGAAGAAAGATAACACCTCACTCTAATGGGAAGCTTGCTCTGGTGTTGTCCTTCATCTTTGTAACTTTCCTACAGAGCTTCAGGGGAGAAGGCAGCCCAGGAGGGGAGCTGAGTTAGGGGGTCTCTGGCAAGGAATGAACTAGGCTGAAACTCATGGGTCAGTGACCTGGTGCTTTTTTGTTGGAAGTGGCCACCGTGAGCTCCTGCATCTCGGTTTTCCTTTAAAAACAAAGTCTGAGGGCTTGTCTACGCTACAAAATTAGGTTGACTTAATTTAGTTCAACATACAGCCACCAAAGTAATTCAATCAGCTGTTAGTCTCCACACTATCCTCCTCCTGCTGGTGATGCCCGTCCTTAACAGGTGGGCTCACGCCGACTGAAGTGGGGCACTGACAGCTCCGTGGGGCTCACAGCTGGAGCCCCTCAACCACCCTGGGGTAACAGCCTCAGCTGTAAGTGTGGCATAGGGCTCAATTTCACAGCAGGGAGCCAACCAATCTTTCTTGTCAATTTCATGGCTCCAGCTGTGAGCCCCAGGCTACAGAGCAGAGGGTGAAATTGACAGGAGTGACAGCCAACAGGCAATGTAAGTGACGCAACATCTATGTGGGTACTGGGTTGCCCTACTACATCGACATAAGCGCTGTGCCTCTTGTGCAGGTGGTATAACTGGGTTCAAAAAAGTACTGGGTAAGTTCATGGAGGGTAGGTTCATCAACGGTTATTAGCTGAGATGATGAGGGATGCAACCTTGTGTATGGGGCAACCCTAAACCTTTGACCGCCAGAAGCTTAGTGTAGCCGATGGAATGGATCACCCCATAATTGCCCTGTTCTGTTTATTCAGATACTATGGTAATGGGGGCCAGATCAGCACCTTCGCCATTGACTACGCTAGTGGGGGTTTCTGGTGCAGTTATACTGGAAGCCCTGTAGTGTGGACACAGCTATATCCATATCTAAGGGCTTCTACCACTACAGCTTATGCCAGTGGCCCCGATCAGCATAAGCTACACTGCAATAAGCACAGGCACATTGGTATAACTGCAGCTACACTAGGGCCTTTGGAGGCACAGCAAAAATACCCTTAACCGATGTAGTTATGCTGGTAAAACTTTGAAGGCCTTAGACAGACATTGGATATTTAACATCAGCAAGTTATACAATGGGAGCTTTTCCCAAACATCTCAAACAGGAAATGTCAGGCAGCACTTACAGCATTGGATCTAACGGGGAACCGTCCACCCAGGTCCATTTCCCCCCTGCGGGTGTCACCGTAAGTCCAATCCAGACGTAGCTTGAACCTTGTGTAACATCCTGTATGAAATCCTGTGAGGTGCCAAGCAGAGGGGGAGGGGCGAATATGCCATAACAGGCTAGAAGAATTCCCTTAGTGCTCCTGTTTAATACCTGCTTTTGGCTTCAGTGGCTCCTCCCATAATGCCAACAGGAGAACCCATCAGCCCCTGAGCTAATTCACCCTCGCCCCTGGGTGGGCAGAGTCTCTCTATGAAGACATGGTAAAACCAGCACCAGTCCTTGGTGAACTGGCCCTTTAAGGGAGTCCTGGGTTCAGCCTGACCTGTGACCAGGTGCCCCTGGGCTGAGAGGTTCAGGTGAGGGAAGCAGGGGACCAAGAACCAGGCCTGATGGGGTTACAAAGTCAGTCTGGGCAGGGCGAGATTTGATGGCGTAGGGGGGGTTGTGTGAGTAGCTCTATGCAGAAGGGCTCTGCTGAGCTCCCAGACAGGGCTCAGGGGTGCAGAACCTGCAGGAGCCAGCTGGGCAGTCTGGGGTGGGAACGCTGTGGGGGTCTTGTTCTGAACTGTATGTTAATCAGCCAGATGCCCCAGACTGGAGGAAAAGGAGAAATGGGGCAGAGGGGTAGAGCCAGGCTGGATAAACCTGCTGCTCTGGGACTGTAACTGGGGACACACATCTCTCTCCAGCTGCAGTTTGATGAGCCTGTATTTTGTTACCATCTCCTCCCGGTTCTGGATCACGAGCATGCGAGAGCTCTTCCCCGAGCAGTCGTCACGGCTCCCAGTCCAGTCTTTACTCTCTTTAGACAGCCAGTAGCACTCGTCCCCATGCAGCAGCCAGTCCCTGGGGCAGAGTTTGCACCCGGAGCCCTCTGGAGGGAGAGATGGGAACAGAGGTGTCATTCATTCTGAAAATTCAAACTGCAGCTGGCTGAAAATGCTTGTTCAAGTTCTTTTTTAATGGGAATTGCCATTTTGACCAAAAGGAAAGTGTTTATTTTAGTTGAAATTGTTCATTTTTTTGACTCTGTGTGTGTGTGTGTGTGTGTGTGTGTAAATACAAAATGGAAATACAGATTTTTTTTCCATGGGCAGGATTTCATTTAGTTTTCATGAGTTAAAAACCACTTACCCTTAACATTTTCCCCACTGGAAATGAGAGAGATCAGTTTTGCTTTTTACTTCCTTCAAAGGACAGCAAACTTCCATTTCTTTTCACATTTTCCATAAAATAGGTTTACAAATGTACCAGCTCTAGTTCTAGATATTGCTGAGTTTCCCCTACAGGCAGGTAAAGAGCCTTTGCTCTCAATGTACTAGCGAGGGCTTTTCTCCGGGCCAGCACTCAAACAGCCGGGCACGCTGTAGGTCAGGTCAGCAAGGTGCTGGGAGGCCAGAGAGGAGAGAATTCGCTCCAAGTCTTTACACAGAGTTGGTTTCTGACTAAAGATCTGCTCTGACTCAGTCACAAGTTCTGGGCTCGATGCAGGAATCACTGGCTGGGAGGAATCTCTGGCTTGGTGCATTCAAATGTAATTCCCTGGGGGTTGACTATGTCAGCTTATAAAAGCTGAACAGAGACAGACTCAGGCTGGGCCCTGACGGGAGACCTCAAGGGAAACTCAGTGTTGAAACAAATAATAGGGGTGACTGAGAAGGAGGGACACCCCTGCCCTGACTAAGGCAGAACCGAACCCAGAGACCCAACCTGGCAGCTGGGGGTGCTGTACCTCTGCTGGTGTCACGATTCAGCTGAGAGTTAAAAGCAAGGTCCCATTATTGTCAGTACAAATCCTATGGCTCTTCTTTAATGGTGGAGGTCTGAGTCGGTTCAAATTACAGTTCGGGGGACTACAATTTGCCTCCTGCAAATGCCCTGGGAAATTCCAATAGGGAAGTGGATTCTGCTTCAACCATTCCCCTAAGAGATCGTCTGCCAGTGCTGTGTGCTGCTGAACAGCTGTTGAGTTTCACCCCAGAGGTGGCTGCATGTCAGTGGTGGGGGAAATGATTCCCATAAGCACTTTGGGATCCCGCCTCCGGAGCAGTTGTATTATTTATTACACTTTTGTTAAGACTGTCTGTGCTCTAGCAATGGGAATTATTCTGCCCACTAGATGTCACTGCTGCTCCTCTGCACAAAGGGCTGAGACTTGTTTATTGTGCTTAGACCGTTCACTCCCTGGGGAAGGGATTGTCTTTTTGGGATGTGTTTTTTATGGCATCTGGCACAAGGGGTCCTCGATCCCCGAGGCAGGACTGCAATACAAAGAAATACAGTAGAGCTGAGAGGTTCCTGCCCTGGATCGGGTTTGGGGTTGGGCTAGGGACGCTGCACACTAGGGTGACCAGACAGCAAGTGTGAAAAATTGGGACGGGGTGGGGGGTAATAGGAGCCTATATAAGAAAAAGTCCCAAAAATCAGGACTGTCCCTATAAAATCGGGACATCTGGTCACCCTACTGCACACACAGAGTAAGACAATCTCTGCCACAAAGCGCTCCCAGCCTAGACATCTGATATGAAACAGGTGGAGATAAAGAGGAGGACAGCAACAAGGAAAGAGAGAGATAAGCTGGGTAATTCCTGTTCCTGGACTAACTTCCGTTGGTGGAAGATACAAACGCGGAGCTCCACAGAGCTCTTCTTCGGGGCTGGGGGAGGAAATCAGAGGAAACCCGAAGAAGAGCTCTGTGGAGCTCCAAAGTTTGTACCTTTCACCATCAGAAGTTGGCCCATGGTCTTGTCTCGCTAACTTTCTGGGACCAACCCTGCCACAGCACCACTGCAGCCAACAAGGGAGAGTAACCCAGCCATATTGGTACAGACAAAGGCAGCCACAGCGTGTGTCTTGCACCCACCCACTGGGATGGATGAAGTGAAAAAAGACAGGGGCGCTTGGGGTGTATAGCACATCATGACACCCAAAGCATTCAAGCATATTAAAAGGTCGTCCCGTTCTGCCCCCCATCAACTCAAACATCACCCTGCTGGCTGAACATTGTTCTCCTGCTGTAGTTATGAGCAGAATTGATTGAAAATTTTCTGTCCACTTTTCTTGACCCAAAAAATTACCTTTTTTTTTTTCAGAATGAAAATCACCGCAGAAAATGTTTCAGTTGAAATTTTTCAGTTTTTGGTTAAAATAAACGTGTTCCCCTGGAAACTGTAAATTTCCTCCTACATTTAGCCTCCTTTTCACTGCCCAAGCGGCAGTGTTGCCAACTCTCACATTTAATCACAAGTTTAATTATATTTGGTGGTTTTTCCTTTGAGCCCCAGCTCTTGGAGTCAGGGGATTGTGAGAATTTCACTTTTTTAAAAAAAAGATAAGTTTGAAAATGTGACTTTAGTGCAACCTAGAAGCTCAGAAACCAGAAAGTGAGTAAGAAAAAAAAACCCCAACCACAAAAGTATTATTTTTCTAAAATCTTATGATTTTTGAGGGCCTGACTAATGGTTTTTGAGCAGCAGGGGATAAATGAAGGGACCTTGGTGCGAATGAGAATCTAGCCCATGGTATTTCAAGCTGACAGTGTCCCTTTAACACAGTGACTGGGTTTTCAGTCACAGGGAGTCTGCAAACTCTTCCAGGGAGAGTGACTCCTGGTTCTGGGACAGTAGGAGCCGGGGTTACCTGCCAAGCTGCCATTGTGGGGTTCACACAGAATTGATTTCAAGCGAGACCGGAAATCCTCCAGGCAGGAGCTGCATTCAGTGCTACTGAAGATTCTGGCACCATCATTCTCTGATGCGTTTGTAGCTCCTCTGGTCTGTCCTTCACACAAGACAGGCAATTGGGAAACTTCAAAACATCATCACAGTCACTTCTAAGGCAACTATTTAGGGATTAAAAACCAGCCTGTAGAGGGTGTAAAATCAAGGTTCCATCGCAGCTAGGCCAGGGGCAGAGAGACAAACTCATTCATTAAACCTGTAAGCAGGGTCTGATGAGCTCTCCCCTGATATCTAGTGATGAACTGGGGGAAGGTCTCAGGAGCAGAATGTATTTGCATAGACACGCCTACTCTGGCTAGGCGTTCAGCAGACAGACCCGCTTTGTCAAAATGATCAATTTTGGCTGGTGATGGGTTACAAATTGAATGCAGGGTAATGAAATGTTGTTCTACTGATTGTACAGGTCAAGGGCAGCAGAACTGTGCTTTGCCTGACCTGATTGAGGGGGTCACCCTAACCTGAACCTCACTTTGCTAAGCACAGGGTAGGGATGCCAACTCTCATTAAGGATTGGTGTATGGGTAAAATAGAGTTATGATTGTCTGTGGTGTCTGCCTGTAGTGTTAAGCTATGTCTCCACTGTAGTTAAATATCTGTGGTTGGCTGGTGTTAGTTGCCTTGGGTTTGAGCTGCAGGATTTTAGAATTGTAATGTACGTATGTAGGCTTAGGCTGGAAACTGGGTGCTGGGAATCTGCTGGTGTGGGGAGAGTCCTAGACCCTAGGTTCTAACCTAAACCCAAATGTTTACACAGCAATTTTACAGACCCACAGCCTGAGTCAGCTGCTCCAGGCCAGCTATAGGTGTTTAATTATAGTGTAGACACATCCTCCCTTCTCCAGTGTTTAAAGAGAGCTGACTGGACTCAACTGAGAGTCCTTGTTTCTGTTCAGTGGTTCCTAGAGCTGAGATCACTGCTGAGCGGGTCTAGGGGCTGACTCTTAGATGTCAGATGGCAGCGAGCGACAAGCAGCGACAGTGAGGGAGGAGCCCATGTGACTGCACCTCTAAACTCTGGATCTTCGCTGACTAAGGACGGCAGCTGTGAGTGGGGTGCAGTGGAGGGAGCGGGGAGTGGCGTGTTTGTTCATCTGACTTTCACATTGGAAGGTGGGAAACTGAGGCAAAGGACACTGCCCAGTGTACAGGGGGGTGGGTATTTGGACTTACCAATCATGTGGGGGGGGGTATTTTCCCAAATCAATGCTGGGTTCCTTTTAACTAAAAGTTTTTGTTTGTTGTACACATGGGAAGTTTTGTCTCTTAGAAGCACCCAAGGATATTTAGTTTTCCCATATTACTGGCTGGGGGACCAAGCCAGTTCTGATTTGTGTTGTTAAGAGGAACCCCTAGATGTTGAACCCGGCCCTTGGTGCTGGTGACACCGCCTGGCAGAGGGGTTACACATAGGCTGGGTGTGTCACACACGCCGGGGAAGTGTAACAGTGACGCTGTCCCAGTCAGCTCACACGAATGTCATGTACTAAGCTCCTAACTGCACCTGCTGGGATAACATCTGACCTGCAGGGTGGCGATTAAGTGTCACCCATGGACTGGACTCAGAGCTGGACTCACAGCGGGGTTGTGGAAGGAGAGGGGAATTCATGGTGCTTAGCTGGACTCTGAGCCCCTTGGAGCAGGGATTGTCTCGTGGTGTGTTTGTGCAGCCCCGATCTCGCCTGAGCCTCTGGGTGCTGCTGCACTGGGGTGGGGGCCTGGACCCAACGTGGCAGCATTTCTCTGTTTGTAATGTGGTAACTTTGGAACACCCCATCCGACCCATCCTGCCATTCCAGGGACTGTTCTAGGCACTGATGGGCAGAATCCAGCTGATTCTGGTGCAAATCGGAACCCCAGGAAAGCCGGATTCAGGGGAAAATCAGGCCTCCCAGGGTGCCTGGTGCTGCCAGCAGAAAGTCTCTCTGGCATCCCCTGCACAGAACACAGACAGCAGCTTAACTTGCTGCGTGTGGACGCTGTCTGTAGCCTGACCTCTAACAGAAATACGAGCCTGCCAGGCACAGTTAGTAGGGGGAAGCGGAGTGGGGATGAGAGGGATGAGGCAGTGGTGGGGGGAAGCAGACACTTGTAGTGGAGATGGGGTTGCGGGGGAAGGTTGCCACCTGTGCGGTACAAATACCCAGGGTGATCCTGAGCCCATAACGCTGCACAGCTGGCAGCGTGCACTGAGCACCCAGGCAGATCTCCCAGGACAGCGACCTCAACAAAGGGGCAATCCTGGGAAAACCTGGCCAGGCGGCAAACCTAGGGGGGGAAAGTGGGGACCTGGAGATGGGGAGGCAGAAGTGGGGGGACATCTAGACCCTGCCATGGGGGAGATACAATGTGTGACTCTGGTGTGGGGGGAGGGAGGAATGGGAGAGACGTGCAGAACCCCTGGCATGGGGGGAGGGGTACACAGCGCGCCTGGCAAATGGGGGGAGAATGGGGGACAATGAACCCCTGGGATGAGGGAGGGGGATGGGTTGCAGGGAGTCCCTGCAATGGGGGATGAGGGGGCTGCCAGGAGCCCCTGGTCGGTGCAGTGAGCTCGACATAAGCTACGAAGTGTGCGACCCTCTAGTACAAATAACGTCCGTGAGCCTGTTAAATGCCTCAGTGGCCTTGAGTTACTCACCCCAAAGAGCCAGCGCTACCACCGCTCCCAGCAGGACGAGGCACCCGGCCCCGGCCAGCCCTAGGGCCACCCAGATCCAGCGCGGGTACCGAGGGGAACCTGGAAGAGTCGTGTTTGGTAACACACCATCAGCCCCAGCAGGAGAGACAGTAACACACCCGTGGATGGGCTCCCCTCTGGGGCCAGCGCAGCCCCCACCGGGGGTCGTTCTCCCCCTCAGCCCCAGCGGAGCATCCTCCGGGCGGTGCCCCCAGAATGCAGCATTGGGAAGCTGAAGAACAGTTTAATACCCACGAGGACGGGAATGAGCTAGAGCAGCACAAGGCACCTTTCTAACCGGATCCTCCCCAGCAGTTGCACCAGTGTCACTGTGTTGTTTCTAAACTGATAGTTGCCGTGGTACCAAACCTGCGGCCGATCAGCCCTCGCTCAGAGAACCCCTGAACTGCAGCTCTAAGGGTACCTGCCTGCCCTGCAGCTGGGAGGTGGCAGAGTGTGTCTGGCTACCTGGGCTGGGAGACACGTGTCCAGCTGCAGTGTAGACCTATCCCAGGTGTCTCTCTAGACTCCCCCTCCTGCCACTGCCCATCCTGAGGGATACCTGCAGTGACCACCTGATGGCGCTGTGTCACACTTCCTCCCATGCCCCCTACAGACCCCCTTCCCCTGCAGACTGGAAACTCACCATGCCCCTTGCTGGGGAACTTCTCCAATATTTGCCTAAAAATTCCCTGTTTCCAAGCATGTAATAATTTCCTGAGCAATTATTCCTGCCCAGGAGCTTGTAAGTTAGGATATTTGCAGGAAGTGAGCACAAAAGGGGCCCAAACGCAGCTCAAAATTCAAACAAATCTCTGGGAAGATCTGTTGCAGTATTTCCCCAGTTCTCGCTGGCAAAGGAAGGAAAGAATAACGTCTGGGACCACTGACGTTCACATTAAATTGGTGCAACATTGTCTGGCTACCTCGTCCTTATGGAAAATGTGGCATCAGTCTTCATTTAGACTAAGATCCTAGGCTGCGGGAACCCCCTGAATGATGATGCACATTCAGATTTCATAATAAGGCTACAGGGCATTTTCCATTGTCTATCACAGCAGTGTCAACATATCCCATTGTTTGCATTCAATGTCCACTGAAAATACACTTACTGGTGGTCAGTCAAGCACCGCACCAGTGGATTTATCGGAGCCCTAACATTTACTGGGTGCTTTGTTGGTTTGATACTTTCCTGCTGTGCAATGTTGAAGAAAATGCCAGACGTCAATGGTGCTACTCACAGTAGGAAATCCTACACCCACGAGTAAGTATTAGCCAGATCAAGCCCTTAGCAGTGACACTGGAAATACAGGGAGTATCTTCACTCACTCTCTGCTGCAGGGAGTTGTGCTTCACTCTGTGGGTCATCCACACGCCCCGAGACGCTTTCCCTCATCCCTTCTCTGACATGTGGCGTGTAAAGGCCCAGGCTGGGACTGTCAGAGCCGTCCAGTGGAGTTGGGCGCCAACTCCCAGTAAATTTCAGCTCCTGTGGGTCTACACTACGGGAGCGGGGGGTCGAACTAAGGTACGCGACTTCAGCTACGCAAATAGCTACCTTAGTTTGACTGACTTACTCATCCAGACACCGCGGGACCGAACTTCGCAGCTCCAAGGTCGACTCCGCCACCACCGTTTGCAGTGGTGGAGTACCGGAGTCGAACGGAGTGCTTCCGGAGTTCGAACTATCGCGTCTAAATTAGACGCGATAGTTAGTCCGAAAAGTCGAACTCTCCGCGTCGAACCGGCAGGTAAGTGTAGACCTACCCACTGTGAAGCCCCAGCCGCACCCTGTAATCGCTGCGTTGTGAAAGTGGACGCCCCGGGAGGATGCTCAGTCACTTACCTTGGGGCCCAGCTCTCGGGAGGCGGCCTGGTTGTTTCTGCTTCGGCCGGAGGTTTAATACCGTGTAGCCCTCTTCATCCTCCATTGGCCAAGCGCGGCCCTGGTTTGATTTCCCAGCAGGTGCTCAGAGAGGGGAAGGAGCCCCCCCCCCATTAACTGGCCCTCAGACTCGGTCTGTGCAGCGCAGGGCTCCCACCAGCACTGACCGTTCTTCAAGGGAAACCACACAGGAAACGCAGGTACCAAGCGCATGTGTGGGCTGAGCTACATCTCTCCTCCACCCTCCCCTGGACTGTGCTGGAGACCTGCACTGGTTGGACAGAACAGCTTTGAATACAAGCAGGTCAGGGCCCCCTGGCTGGCTTTGCTGAACCGGGTGTCAAACTGATGCAAGTTCGCCCTGAGTCCGCACTTGCGGGCTCCTAAATGGTTTCCACAGAGATGTCCTTGGGTACCGATCCCACACCTCCCAGCCCCCAGAGGCAGTGCATTCTGGGAAACTCAGCAGCCCCACCAGGGCATTGAGGGGCAGCGGTGGCGGGGGGGGGGGTGTATGGACCTGTATAAATCATTGGCCACGGTGTGTTTTGTGTCCCCGGCTGTGCTGATCTGCAGAGGATGTGGGTCTGTTACAGCCCCACGTACAGCCCCTGGCTCTCTTGTTCACACTGTAGAGAGGCTCACGCTTTTCGCTCTGAAGCTGCTTGGTTCAGTTCCTGCTGGTGCTTGTTGTGCTCACACGCACGTGTTTCCAATCCTCTAATCATCCTCCTGGGTCCTCTTTCACCCCTCTCCAATTTATCAGCATCCTTCCTGGATTGTGGGCACTAGAACTGGACACAGGATCCCAGCAGCGATCATACCAGGGCCAAATCCAGAGGCAAAATAACCTCCTGGCTCCTTCTCCAGATTCCCCTGTTCCTACGTCCCAGGATCTCACTGGCTCTGTTAGGCCACAGCTCATGTTCACCTGATCATCCACCATGACCCCCAAAGTTCTCTGTCCTACAGCGCTCATGGGCTTTGTGCTCAGCGTGTCCTGTAGCACGTGTGAGGCAGAGTGCTGGTATGTGTGTTAGTGGCACCCTGAGGCAGGGCTCAAAGAGGGCAGAGTTAAGGTTGTTTTGCAGGGTGTGGATTTTCCCTCTGAGTGTTTATACATCAGTGACCTACAATCCGGCAGGTCAATGGAAAGGTTTTGGAATTAGCACAGGTAGTTCAAAACTAGGGAGGATTGCAGCCAGCCAGAGAGCTCGCTGGAAATTGATTATAGCCACTTCAGCAAACGAGTGTGCATGAGCCTGACCCACGGGCCTCACAGGAAATTGTCTTTGGTCAAGAAGCATCAGCGGGGTTGTTCACACCATCAGCATCCTCTGATCCTGCGGGCTAGCTCAGATCGGCGCTTCCTGTCCGTGCTGGGTGCTGCCATTTGCTGCTCTCACTCCCACTCCCCGGGCTCTGCCTGTGTCCCAAAGACCAGCCGCACCCACTGCTGAGATGGGCAGGGCTGCAGGGGATGGGGGTGGGGAGGGGCGAAGGGTAACGACAGGAAGATGCCAGACCAGTGTTGTGTAGCATGAAAGGGCAGGTCATGAAACCCGAGACTGAGGTTGGGCCCTGGGGGAGGAGCCGGTAGCAGCAGAGCAAAGGGCGGTGATGGGAGCTGGCCCAGCGAATGGGGTTTGAAGAGGGATCTGAAGGTGGATTGAGAGGCTCCTTTGAGCCCCGGGAGAGAGAGGCCAATCCAGACACTGGGGGCTCCATGAACAAACCCTGTAGGCTCAAGGGGGAGAAGATGAATACCCAAGGAGGAAGGAGGTGGTGGAGTAGGGTCAGGAGGAACCTTCCCCGGGGACACGTTATCCTAGAACTGCGGAGTGTCTTGCTCCTTCCTCTGGTGCTGGCCAGTGTCACAGACAGGAGACTGGGTAGAGGGACCCCCGGTCTGGCAAGCTCTGTGATCCTGGGAGTGCAGCCCAGAACTGGAACGGGGGCAGGGCTAGGGATGGAGATGTGGGCAGGGGCAGGGCTGTGCAGCATCATCAAGTGAGAACGAGCAGCATGATCCACTCCTGCCTTGAACCTTGTACAATCAGTTACCCAATGGGTGGAGAGACTGATGGATTTACAAAGATAAATTCAATGAGAGAGAGAGAGAGAGAGAGAGAGAGAGAGAGAGAGAGAGAGAGCACCTGGCCTTGGGGTTACGGCACCAGGCTGGGACTCAGCAGATGTGGGCTCAGATCCCAGCTCTGCCCCAGACTCCCTGGGTGACCGTGGGCAAGTCACAGCCGTCGAGCTCAAACTTTGCACGTGCGCACAAGGGATCTGCTCTGGCTAGAGAACCTGTGTGGGAAACGCCCAGTGGAAAGCAGCCTCTCTGGAGCAGATGGAGTTGCTCATGGGAAGCAGTTTGTTAGTGGCTTAGCAAGGGGGTCACCACGAGGCGTGTCTGACTTGCAGGCTGCCTGCTGGGCCACATGTCTTTACTTCCTATGTGGTGTCCCGCTCACACGCAAAAGCTGCAGGCTGGGCCTGAGTCCAGTTACTCAGTGTTTTATATTTGCAGCCCAGAGTGAGGAAGCTGATTTAAGCACAGCCAGCTGCTGTGTGGAGACTTTGATTCTTCTAGCACCAAGCAGGAACAAGGAAAGTGAGGCTGAGCTCTGAGCACAGAGCATCCGACCATTTAAAGAGGCAGAATCAGGACTGACCCTTGAGCAAATGATGCACCAGCGAGGAGCATCTGTGGCGCCCCCGCCCCTCCATTTGTTAAACATTTCATTATCCTATTGTTTTATTGCATTTGTAGCCCGTTTCATGACTTTCATGTGCGATTTGCATGTATGAGATCAGTGGCGGATTAGCCACTGGGCCCCTGGGGTCCATGGTGAGGGGCTCCGGCCAACTGGGGGCCCCTGGAGCCCCGGCTGCCAGATGGGCAGGGTGGAGGAAGCCCCCTCGCCCCGACCCCACTCCCCAGCAGCAGTGCCAGGCAGGATGGGCAGGGGAATCCCCCCCAGCAGCTCCCAACCCCGTCCCCGGCAGAAGCCACAGGCGGTGGAAGCCCCACCCCCGACACCGCTCTCCAGCAGAAGCGCCAGGTGGGAGGGGGCGAAAGAAGCCTACGCTGACAGGAGAAGTGCTCCCATTGGCTCAGATAGCGTCTCCACTACATGCTACAGCAGCGCAGTATTACACCTGTCAAGAGAGAACAAATCCCAGGGGGTGAAAGCAGAGGCTGTTTCCCAACCATGCCAGTGGCTGCTGACAGGCAGGGCAGGGCCCCAGCTAGGGCAGCGTATTCCAGAGATTGTGGTACCCAAAACTGCAGCCAGATTGCCAAGGAGCTCAGCTCCCACTGAGAACAAGGGTTGGAGGGGAGGGAGGATTCCTAGAGATAAAGGGACCAGAAGGACCATTAGATCATCGAGTCTGACCCAGGTCCGGCTCTACCGTTTTTGCCGCCCCAAGGAAAAAAAAAAGCCGCCCGGACTGTGCCGCCCCAGGAATGGCCGGAATGCCGCCCCTTTGCATGTGCCACCCCAGGCACGTGCTTCCTCCACTGGTGCCTGGAGCCGGCCCTGGTCTGACTTCCTGTCTAACCCAGGCCAGAAAATTCCCTCCTGATGCCCCAGTGTTGAGCCCAATAGCTTCTATTGAGTTTCCATTGTCCTCAATAGGAGCTGAGCTCTTTTGACGACTTGACCCTGACTGTGGGTTCTAGCCCTTCTGAAAGCCCAGGCCTTGGTGCAGAACCAAGTGACTTGAAGTTACACAGCTACCCTCCCCCGCTCTCCCCTCCCCAGCTCCAGTCTGTTTGTGTTTCAAAGGTTCCTGGCCTGCCCAACGTTCTGGGAGCTGGTGGTAGCTCTGGTATCACTCTGCTTTCAGGTCAGTTGAAATAGATTTTTAACCACATGCTGCTCTTTCAAAACTCCACAGGACAGATCAGACCAGGGTCGGCTCCAGACCCCAGCACGCCAAGCACGCACTTGGTGCAGCGTCCCGCGGGAGGGCGGCAGGCGGCTCCGGTGGACCTCCCGCAGATGTGCCTGCGGAGGGTCCACTGGTCCCGCGGCTTCGGTAGAGCATCCGCAGGCGTGCCTGCGGGAGGTCCACCGGCGCCGCAGGACCAGCGGACCCTCCGCAGGCACGTCTGTGGGAGGTCCACTGGAGCCATGGGACTGGGACCACCAGAGCGCCCCCCCCGCAGCGTGCCACCGTGCTTGGGGCGGCGAAATTCCTAGAGCCGCCTCTGCTAGGGAGAGCCCAGCTGTGGGTTCCACCCTCCCTGAACTGAGCTCCGCCTGCGTTCCCTGGGCTGTTGAAGGAGGGGTTGGATCTCTGCGTTTCTCCACTGAACTGAGCAGCTCTGGAAACCTTTCACATGGGAACTGCCCCAGAGACACCCAGAGGAGTGAGGCATGAGGGAGATATTTGAGGCTGGAGAAGATCGGGCGTGTTGGGAGAGGGCAGAAACTCAGCTCATGGACACCCAGGGAGTGGGAGCCCCTCCGGCAGCCCAGTCCCAGCTCCTGAAGAGCCCAGATCAGGGCCAGGAGCTTGAATGGGATTTTGGATTCAATGTGGAGCCAGGGATTTGGGCAGCCAGGCCGACGGCCTCCCTTTGATCTGGGTTACCCCATCCCAGACTGGCTGGAGTTTTCCATGGCTCTTGTGTATATTCCCAGAGATGGGGTGTTGTAAGAATCTCAGCCGCCCTGCGCCCCCCCCCCCACACCCTTGCCCCACCACTGCCTGGATCTTCCCTGGACCCCAAAGAGAAAAGTCTCGGTGCCTGCTTGAATCCCAACTGGGCAGACAGCGGAGTGACCGAAACCCCATAGCACGGATCAGCTGGGCGTGAGCTGCTGCTCTAGGCAGAGACTTTGCCAGTTAAGCTCAGAGCCTGTGAACAGCTCACACCAGCAGCCCAGTGTCTCAGTGCTCAACACTCGCACGTTCCCCTCCTCAGCCTCCTTCTCAGTTTGGCCAAGAGCCTTTCACTGCTGCCTTTCTGCACAGAGCCGCAGAGCCTCGCCCTTCCCCGCATTCCCTACACAGACCTGCAGAGCTCTCCTCCCTGCTCCTCCTCTCCTCCCTCCCCCCCTCCCGGGGTACCTCACACCCTGCAGGACCAGCCCGCTGCGCAGAGGGATTAGCTGGGGGAGCTCGGTGCTGGGACACTGGCTGGGAAGAGAGTGGGGTGATGCTGGGGATCAGGCAGGTGCTCCCTCTGCAGAGTGTGTGAGGTTGCTGCTTCCCCTCAATGCAGGAGCCTCCCCCTAAGCCCAGCAGTGGAGAAGGCTCCCCTGCTCCTCCAGCAGTGACACCCCATCTCACCGTAAACAACCAAAACATGACAGAGGAAAAACACAATTTTTAAAAATCATTCCTCCCCTCCCCCGTCAATCCATCTCCCAGGCAGAATTTTGACTCCAATAAGGGAGAAGAGCCAGAGTGAAGTCCACAAGGACTTTGCGGTTGCGGCTGATTATACAGGAAATGTGGCCAGATTCTACCGTCGTGGGCTGCCAGGGTTGCTGGAACAATGTGTCCGGGGGCGGTGCTGAGAGCCATTGAACAAAACTGCAAACCCTGCATATGATGGAAACTACTGCAAGCCAGGGGGTGCGGCAGCACCCCCAGCACCTCTTCTTCCAGAACCTATGGACTAGACAACCCCTTAAGGTCCCTGCCAACCCTACATTGCCAGGAACAGGATTCTATGACTAAGGAAGAGCACCCCTAGTTCCAGCACCTATGTGGAGCATGAAACCCTAAGATACATGGGTACACAGCTCACTTTGCTGCAGCCACCCTCAGACCCAGCACCCTCTGACATCAGACACCCAGGAATTCCCTCTGCTCCTCTCTCTGGTACAGAAGCAGCCGAGCCTGCGTTCTGCACCCCCAGCTGGGCGACTTAGTTGAGATGAAGGGGAACAGGAGACAAAGCAAAATCCGCTGTGAGTTCTCCCTGAGCAACGAGCGAGTCCTCTCTGCACCAGCAGGAGCTCCAGGCAGGGCTGGCTCTAGGCACCAGCGCGCCAGGCATGTGCCTGGGGTGGCACTTTCCAAGGGGCGGCACTCCAGCACTCCCCCCCCCACCTTTTTTTTTTTTTTTTTTTTTTTTGCTTGGGGTGCAAAAAGCGGCCCTGAACCAAGATGTTCCCGGTCAGCTGAGGCTTCCAGGCGGAGCTGGCACTGACACCGCAGTTCTGGCTGCAGTCGCTAGATAGCGTCATGGCAGCCTGAGTTGCCCAGGCTGGGCTGCAGTTCCGGCTGCCCTGCCAAGCATCATCTCCTGGAGCTGGGCCCGGGCTGCGGAGGCGAGAGGGGCCCAGGATGCAGGGAGTGGGGAGGGGTCCTGCTGCTCTGCACCGAGTCTCCCAGGGCGGGAGGCATGTCCCCGCGGCAGTGGGCTGTGCTGGGCGCCACCGGGCTGGGCAAGGGGGGCAGATCCTGGCTCGTGAGGTGACAGGGCGAGTGGCTGGGCAGCCCAAGCTGCCAGGGAGCTGCCCCCGGACCCAGCCCGCCGCGCACCTCCCCCGCCTCAGACCCGCGCTGCCTGCCCTGGGTGGGGAGAGTCAGAGCCCGGCTCCGAGCAGGGCTGCGGGGGCTACTGTCCCACCGGGGGTCTCCCACGGCGCGAGCACCTGGGGGTCAGTGTCTGTCCTCTCGGCTCTGCCTGCACGGGGCTGGGAAGCAGCTGTCAGCGCCTGCCCCTCTCAGCCCTTGCACCCCCCATCCCTCTCCCAGCCCCTCCACTTGTACCTCCCCCCATCGCTCCTTCGCCGCACCCCTTCCCCTTGTACTCTCCCTTCCCCCGCACCTCTCCTTGTACCTCCCCAGCCCTCTCCTCCCGCACCTCCCCCTTCCCCTTCCCCTCTTCTCCCACAACCCTCCCGATACCCCCTCTCCTCCTCTGAGTACATCACACCCTGCTTCTCTGCCAGTGTAGAGCCCCCACGCGCCCCCACACCCGCTCTGCTGCCTGATCCCTCTTTACTAGATCCCCATCCCTTTCCGGGTACAAGGTTTGAGGGTTAGTCCCTATGGCTTCCATGTGCATTTGGAGCACTAAAGATGGGGTTGTGGGGGGCGGTGGTGAGATTTATACTAAAGTGAAATAAAAATAAGAGAAACGGTTTGATCCCCACTGCAAGTGTAAACGGGGATTGCTGTGGTGAACGAGGAGGTCACGTTTCTGGGGGGGCGGCCAGGGCTGCGGTGGCAGAAGGGGCGGGGGGGGGGGAAGAGAGAGCCCAGGGCTGGGACGGCAGGGGGTGCAGGTGAGGGAGGGCACTGGTGGGGAGGAGAGCCCAGGGCTGGGCTGGGGGGCAGCCAAAATTTGTTTTGCTTGGGGCAGCAAAAAACCTAGAACCGGCCCTGGCTCCAGGCCTGGGGATCACTTAGGCACAGAGCAGCCCTAGAGTTACACATCTGCATCTCCCTGCCTCCACCCCACCAGCCAGCCACAAAGGAGCCTATTGCCAATCCCTTGGGGCACACACTGCTTGGCAGCTGGGCCCTGCCGCTTCCTGCAGTGAGGCCTGCTGCTGTCTCCCAGTCAGCTACATCAGCTCTCTTGTCAGCCATCTTCAAGGCGGGGCAGCCCTTCTGCTGTTCACCACCCCTTCCCGGGGCAGGTTTTCCCTTGTTCAGCTCCCCCTGCTCTATGGGGAACACGCCTAACCAGTGCACCTTGCTGCTGAACAGGCCCAGAAGGGCTCCTTAGTCCCCTCTCCACCAGAGTGAGGGTCTGTCCCATCACACCTCCCAGAGCTGGGAACAGAACCCAGGAGTCCTGACTCTCAGCCCAGCCCAGCTTGCTCCAACCCACCAGATTCCACTCCTAACCTAGAACAGGAGAGAGAACCCAGGAGTATCAAAGGCACTGTTGGTGCCATTAGGCATATCCCTAGATAACTTAGGAGGGTAGAAAAACACAGTGTTAATGAAGCTTTTCTGTACCAGGCCTGAATGGACCAAAGTTATTTTATGTTTGTCCATAGTGCCTCCATGTCTAAACTCTGATTGAACTCCCAGGCTAGTATTGAGAATGGAATGTGTAACAGCTTCTTATCAGTGTAAGACACCAGAAAATAGGGCCCCTTTTTACTATCTCCTGTTTAGTTTAGAAAGAGGGGAGGGGAGACAAGGTAATAAATTCAGAAGTAAACCAAGGTAACAGCCTTGAAAAGTTACAAGATAAATTGTTTGCTGTCAAGAATGATTTAACCCGTTTAATGTAATTGTTAATTATACACTATATGTACTATATAGGAGTGGGGAGGAGACTAGTGGGGGGTAATGAGAATGCCTTATTGAAGTCATGTATAAAAAGACACACACAGCTTGTATCTGTGTGTGCAGGATTTGAGATTGTAAATACCTCCCTGGCACCTTACTTGAGCTCAAATAAACTTTTTCTGCATTCTCCACCCTGGTGTGATAATTAGTGCGGCCTTTTGCACACCGGGCAACGAACCACTGTTTGCTGCCTCAGGCCTTTTTGGGCCGGCAACAGTCTTGGCGTCCCTGGGTGGGCTCGAGGCAAAATTGTGCCTTGCCCGGACTCCTCCAATGGCCGGTGGACGACAGTCACAGCCGATGCCAGCGCGCACCGGTGCTTTTACCGGGGGCCTCGGCAGGGACGTGTCAGACCGACCTTGGAAGGTACAACGGTGCAACGCACTCAGATAGTGGAGAAGCAGCTGCGGGCGACGGTGAGGAACCGGTCCTGTGGAAAAGGTAGGAACAGTTCAGTGCTGTTAACCTTTTGTTTGCCTGTTAAGACCTGGGGACGCCCAGTGTCTTCCCATAGGTATGGGGCAGGGATGGAGTACAGGCAGGGCACGGTGTATGCCCCCAGAATGCATTCTAGCAAATTGGAAAGTGTTTGGTTTGGATCCAATGATTAAGGGTAAACTAAAAAGGTTCTGTACAGTTGACTGGCCTCAATATCAACTAGAGAGCCAGGAAAGGTGGCCACCAGAAGGATCACTTAATTACAACATGATCCTTCAATTACTTTTGTTTTGTTAGCGAATGGGTAGCTTTTGAAACTGTTTGTATAAAGAGCTCTTGTAAAAATCCCCCATCATATGCCCCAGAGCTGCACTGGGAGGAGGATTGTCCGTGGGAATAATGGTCTTGGTATGTGTGTGTGTGTATACCAGTGTGAGTGTCTGTTACTGGAAGACGCCCAGATTAACCTGTGAAGCAAATGCTAATGATCAGGAGTAGTCTAACGCAAGCCCAGTAACTAGTGGATCTTTAGGAGATCCGACCCACGGTGGGCTGACTCAGCCTGGCATCGTCGGCGAGGAAGCTGCCTGGGTCTAGGAATGTGTGAACCTATCTTCCCCCCCCTTCCTTTCCGTGTGGGCTACTGACAGTCTGATCATCTCACTGAATGCAATTAGAGTAGCGGCTCCTCTCCCAGAGACTAGCCGAAGCTCTTTGCTGAAAGGAGGTGTAGAAGAGTCAGTCATCCTCGTTAATCTCTCCTGTGTGAGTGTCCTGTAGGGAGAGATTCTTAGTTTATGAGCCGCTAGTGCGGACAGGGCCCCCCTCTTTGTGTGTGTAAGTGGAAAATGGGGGAAGGGACAGTCTAAACATTCTACCTCACCCCCTAAGGGTACCCCAGCATAGTACATGTACGTACATTATGGTCCTGAAACCTGCAGGTATTTAGAGAATTGGAATCTTTACATGCGTGAAAATCCATCTAAACAATGTCCATTAGAAGGTATCTTCAATCTAGATAAGATCATATATCTTAGAGGAGCTTTTAATTACCAAAGGAAAAGCCTCTGACACAGTGTGAGCAATTCGTCTAGGAATGGGTTAATTTGAAACTCAGCTAAGCCCAGAGATAAGGAGAGCTGCTCTGTGTATTAGGTCAGACTATGTTAAGTACAAAAGAAAAACTGCTTTTAGCCCCAGTTGGCTGTGGGAAAATATAGACAGAGGTAAATTAAAGGTAATATAAGTTACAGAACTGAGATTGCATTTGCAAAGCTTAACTGTTCAGTGAGATTTAACAGTCTTTGCAATCCCAGAGTTGGTATGGCTTGGTGACCTGAACTGGAATCTCTGAAAGAGACACTACAGGAGATTCCAGGGTGTAAAAGAACAGCTCTCCCAAGAGTGGAAGCATGTTGGAAATTCTGGACAAGCTGTATACAGAATAATCTCCTGTCCACCTATTCCCCTTCTCTGAATGTTATATACAGACGTGGTCAGTCTGGATATGTGTGAGTATTAAAGTGGCTTAAGGCTTGGGGAAGCTTTGGGGTTTGGTTATATGGTGTGTTTTATCCTTCCCCCAACGTTCTGCAGTAGATAAATTGGTAACAGATTTGTCACAGTTTGGTGAGTAATTGAGAATGGGGGAGCCCTATAGAATTTACACCATCTATTTGTTTTACCTTTGTTATGTTGTGTTTCTTTTGTTTGGAACTGTTGGTGTTATATGTTGAGGATTGCATGATTAAAGATGAGCCTACTCTCAGCTGCAGTAAGTCTGAGAACTAGAAAGGGGTTCTACCCCCAGTTGCAGCAGGACTGGGCAATAGAGTAGTTGGAGAAAAAGAACAAATATGTACTTGATAACTAGAATTGAGCAATTAAGAGCATAGATCATGACCCAGACAGCAACTCAAACCTGCACCCAGGGCAAGTTGCAGGCTTTGAGACAGGATTTCCAGTTAGAAAAGGAAGCCCTGGTTAAGCAAGTACTAGTCCTTCAGGGACTTGCCAAAATTTAACTATTTGTGCTCAGCATACACCGTAATAGCAGTGTGTTTGCTACAAGAGGAAATTAAATAATTAAACACCAGTGGGCCATGTGTTTTGCCCAGGTGGCAAGCCTCATAAGGGAGGACTCGGGTAGTCTTGTGAGTTAAAATGTTTTAGGGAAAAAGACCAGAAGGGTGGGGCTAGTTGAAGCCAACCCCCTTAGTTAAAACTGGCAGTGGAGCAAATTGGTGTCTAGGGAAAGAACGGTTCAGCTAGAAAAGAAGGATCAGGCCCAGGCAGGCAAGCAACAGACGGAGAGATTGGAAAACGGGTTGGAAACTTTTGAGGTCTAGTGGAAGAAAGGAGTACATAGGTATAAACATGGGGATTTCAAATACCCAGGAGGATACTTGTAATAGTGATTTAAGTTGAGAAAAGTGGTTGTTGGAGAAAACAAGTGAGTGATTTTAAGGCAGTGTGAAAAGTTAACTCCATAGTTGCTGGAGGGAACAGCAGTTGAACTTTGTAAAAATGCTAAAGAGAAAAATTCTTGGTGTCTTTGAAATGTTTGTAAATAAATTCAGGCAAAGAAATTATTAGATTGCAATCATTTGGTTATGACCCATTTAGTTGAAATATCTAAAAAATGTATATAGTGCTATGTAATTGAAATCTTATTAGGTTCTATAGGCACTATAAGTGGTGATGTTTTCTTTCAGTGTTTAAAAGCAGGAGTTAAAAGTAAAGAGCAAGTCAGGAAGCATCTGTATTGATGCAAGTTATCTAACTGATAAAGTAGAAGTCACTGAGACCTAAGCTGCCTATGAAACATATATATGAAAATATGGGGTAATTCCCCTGTTTTGCCTGAAATCAACTAAGGTACTTGTATATTTTCAGTGATGATTGATTGCCCAGAAAGGGCAGACTTCTGTTTTTGTCTTTCAGATAATCAGAGAAAACTGATGCTAGCTGAACAGCATTCAACATACCATGCCTTTGATGGCACAGTAAAAATTATGTTTTGTGTTTTATGTTCTGTCTTGTGGTGTCTGTCTGGTGGCCAAAATTGTTTTGTTTATGGGATGGTCTGGATTGGAATACAGATACTTGTTTTGTTCAACTTGGAATACAAAGTGCTTGGATAAATTGGGGAAAAAAATGTGATATACTAAAGTCTAATACATCTCCTTAAGTAAGAGAAAGAGAAACTTTATTGGCCAAATCTTTTAATTGAAAATTGTTAGTAAAACTTGCATACTAATAGTTTTTGGAAGCAAGGACATGGAAAGTTAACCCACTCCCCATATTGTATTTGGATCCTTCTGGCTATCTCAGATTTCTAGCCAGAGGGCTGGGGATGGTGGGAAACTATTGGACTAGAGGCTCTATGAAATAAACTCGTCAAAGTGGGTGTGCTTGTCCTAGCTTGTTGTCCCAAAGCTCTGGAAAAAGTTATTTTAGTAAAAGGATAGATGTGACAAACTTTAACTAATAAGACTAATGTACTGTATAAAGGCAATGTATATGTGTTCATTGTTAGAAAAAGATGTATAAGTGAAGGCTAAGTTTCCTTTGTAGGTTAAAAGAAGCCAAACAGGACAAAGGAAGAAGAACGAGTTAACTGGGGAAAAATAGCTAACATGCTGAGTTTAAAGATAGGGCATTAGCCCCATTTCAGGACACTGCTCTCAGCTAAGACTTAGCTAACAACCAAGACAAGGGAGGCTTAAATGTGCCACACAGCTGTAGAGTCTGCAAATCGCTGACAGGCACTAATGAAATGTGTTAGGTTTCTTTTTTTCACAGGTAAAGACGCACTACACAAAGACCCTATGAGTCCTGCCACTTCTTGGAACCAGGAAACTGGATTAATGTAAAGCTCCACCAGCAGAAGACTGCTTTGGCTCTATGCTGGAAAGACCCTTATTAAGTCCTGGTGACCACCAACAGCGTTGTGAAGTGTCAGAATCCAGGATTTCCTGACCAAAGGACATTTAGGACTGACCCTGGTGTAGAAACTAAGAATTATACACTGGCAGGAAGAAATCTGTGGGACCCCTGTTTGAGACTGTGGTATTGATTAGATTTTGGGGTTTATTCTACAGGCTGCACCCTGTGGTTTGGATAAATCCTCCAGCATGTATTGCTCACAAGGGGCTGCCATTAGATTAGTACAACAGAGAGCCTAGATTGTTTCCTCTGCAAGAAGAGGGAATTGACCAGATCTCTGTGGACTCAGGCCAATAATGCAGCGGCCATTTGAAATATTCTTACAAGCTGGGAACATGATAAGAAATTGGGCCACCTAGAAAAAGGCCACTAGCCTTATTTTTAAAGCTCAGCTATCCCAAGTACAAGCTGGAGTTGGTGGGTTACATGTCATTTCCACCCTTAGTTCTATGACCCAGAAGTTGCTGACAGAGATGGTATTGAGAATCACTGAGACTGGGAAGGTATTGCAGTGGGATCTGGTATATTTAGATGGATCTTGAGCACCAGACTTGGCCCACTGCCCTTACAGACTATCAGGAACCATCTGATCTGTGGTCAGGGGGATGACATACTTGGACACTTTCTGGATGGAAGTATGGACATTCACAGTGCTCCTTCCAGGCATGTGGACCGGTTAGGGTGGGTGTGGGCTTCCACATACCGAATCCTACCGGGTCCATAGGGAGGATGAATGTGGAACTGAATACCCCAGCTCCCTAGAGTTTAATTGTTTTTTGTCTTCAAAGTATGAGAAAACTCAGCCAAATGTTTGTTGAGTATTCTCAAAGGGGGGACTTGTTGGTGCCATTAGGCATATCCTAGATAACTGAGGAGTGTAGAAAAACACAGTGTTTATGAAGCTTTTCTGTACCAGGCCTGAATGGACCAAAGTTATTTTATGTTTGTCCATAGTGCCTCCATGTCTAAACTCTGTTTGAACTCCCAGGCTAGTATTGAGAATGGAATGTGTAACAGCTTCTTATCAGTGTAAGACACCAGAAAATAGGGCCCCTTTTTACTATCTCCTGTTTAGTTTAGAAAGAGGGGAGGGGAGACAAGGTAATAAATTCAGAAGTAAACCAAGGTAACAGCCTTGAAAAGTTACAAGATAAATTGTTTGCTGTCAAGAATGATTTAACCCGTTTAATGTAATTGTTAATTATACACTATATGTACTATATAGGAGTGGGGAGGAGACTAGTGGGGGGTAATGAGAATGCCTTATTGAAGTCATGTATAAAAAGACACACACAGCTTGTATCTGTGTGTGCAGGATTTGAGATTGTAAATACCTCCCTGGCACCTTACTTGAGCTCAAATAAACTTTTTCTGCATTCTCCACCCTGGTGTGATAATTAGTCACGGCCTTTTGCAGACAACGAACCACTGTTTGCTGCCTCAGGCCTTTTGGGCCGGCAACAGCACCCACCCCCCAAACAGGTGTCAGCAGTTCTGTGGGAACTGAGCCGTTACACTAGCCCATCTCCAAACCAGGGATTGACTCTGAGCTACCAGCAGGGGCAGCTCTAGGCACCAGCAAAGCAAGCACCTGCTTGGGGCAGCCCATTTGCAGGGGCGGCAGGGATCTGTCTGTTACAGCTCCATTTTGTTCCTTAAAGCTGCCCCCTTACTCCATTTTGTTCTTGTTCTCCTCTGTGGCCGCCCCTCCCTGGCTGTTAAGTTGTTTAGCAGGGTCTCTGCCTTTCTCAAAGGGAGGGCCCCTTAAGTTGTTTAACAAAAGCCATTGCCCTTCTCAAAGGGATGGCCACTTATGCTAGGTGGGACCACTGCCCTGTTCAAAGGGTTAGTCCTGTTATCACCTTGTTAAAACCTGGGCTTGGTGTAGGGTAGGCTCTGTCCAGAGCTGCAAGACCTATTGTGTTTTTAAGATCCTGGGCATGAGTCATACCTCTGGGCTCAGGACTAGTCCAAACATGTCTTGGTGGCTGCCTGCAGGTTTTTTTTTCTCTGCCTTCTCTCCTACCTGTAAGAGGGGGAGCCAATCAGAGTTACTGGCGGGAAGCTGCCAGGGTTTGCCTTTATAAACAGACATTTTTTGAACAGACTTCAGAAAGGTTCTTGCATTGCTGCCTGGTCTGATCAACCAGGGGTTCTGGGGGTCCTTTCTCCGCTCTCGTTTAATTTTTGAGCATACCCCCGTTTTTGAAACCACCCCCCCCCGAAGAACGAATTGCTGCCTGAGAGATCTCCTGATTATCAAGACTGTACCGAGCCTTCTGATGTGCTTGCTGTTTCTGCCTCTGCTGCTACCTTGGGGGATGGTAAGAATCCCTCTGTGAAACTTTCTATACTTTTATTTTATTATTTTAGCTGCTGGCTCTGTCTCCCCAGCACACAGACTCAAGCTAAACCTTGGTCTGTGTCCTAAAACCTCTCTTACAAACCCTCCCCCCCCCCCATCCTGGCTGCTGGCTCTGTCTCCCCAGCACACAGACTCAAACTAAACCTTGGCCTGTGTCCTAAAACCTCTCTTACAAACCCTCCCCCACCCCCCATCCTGGCTGCTGGCTCTGTCTCCCCAGCACACAGACTCAAACTAAACCTTGGCCTGTGTCCTAAAACCTCTCTTACAAACCCGCCCCCCCCCCCCCCCATCCTGGCTGGTGGCTCTGTCTCCCCCGCACACAGACTCAAAATAAACCTTGGCCTGTGTCCTAAAACCTCTCTTACAAACCCTCCCCCCCCCCCCCCCATCCTGGCTGCTGGCTCTGTCTCCCCAGCACACAGACTCAAGCTAAACCTTGGTCTGTGTTTTAAAACCTCTCTCTTAAACCCCGTGGCACTCTGCCACTGAAAATGAGTTTGTGCTGCTGCTAAGTTTCTGTTCCTGTGGGCTTTGCCTTGGACTGTTTTCAGCTGTATCCACTGCTGCAGTCACCCCTCCCCCCCTTTGGAGCTGTGTCCTGGACACACACCACTCAGCCCTCTGGAACTATCCTTAGCATAGGTGCACCCCTTAAGTTAAGTTTAGCATTATACTTTGTAAGTTAGGCTTAGAGAATTGTTGCATTGTGTTTTGTTACTTGCTAATTTGTGTAGTCTTGGTTAAGCTAGATCATAGATAAGATTTTGCTGTGTTCTGTATAATTGTAATTAAGTCTGTCTTCCCACTGCACCCCCCCCAGCTTCTCTGTGTCCTTCTACCTTGTTACACTCTCTCTGCTGCTTAAAACTTGCAGCCTGTTTGTTCTTCCTAGCCTGTTTGCTCTGTGTGTCTGTGTCTCTGTGCTCCTACTGCCAAACCTCAATTGTATTGCTGAAGTCTAGCACAAAACCCCATTGGTTACTTTTTCCTCTCTGATACCCCTCACATTCTACATTTACACCACTGTGACACATTTTACCTAAAATTGTTTGTTATTTAACATATTTTTCCATAACTATTAGTTGGTTATATGCTGCTGTGACACACCTTCTTACATAGAAATCGCTAGCTACCTGTTACATTTATACTTCAGTGTTAGTTGGTTACCCACTGTATTGTATCCTGCTGTGTTGTACCCCACTATTGAAACCCCCTTACTGTTCACCAAAAAGAAACCCCTCCCCAATTGTCTACCTTAACAAACCCCATACCCCTCACTATTGAATTTTCCCTGTTTTTGCATTTTATTAATAAAGTTTATTTTGCACCCCACCCGTGTGGTAATTGCTCCCCAAGATCCCATATACCTGCTGGCAGGGACATGGCATCACGAACAGGATCTTGGGGTAACAATTACTGCCCTCCCTGTCCCTGGAAAGAGGCCAAGACCTCTGGGACAGAGGAAGATCAGACCAACCACCTGCAGTACCACTTGCTGCAAAGTAAGCAGCAGCCTGAAGCCCTAGAATGGGTCTGTACTATTGGCAATGGCCAGAGCTCCAGGGTGTATACCACCCACCTGGGGCTCACTGATGTGGGGTGCCTCCTAACCTGCCACCCCACATTCAGGGCCAGCCCTGCTGATTCCAGCCTCAGGCCAGTCTGCACTAAGGCAGGAGAGCCAGCCGCAGATTCAGATCCCACCCGCCTCTGGAGAGAGGTGGGAAGGGTCATGAAAGCCTGCGGGGGGGCCCCATCTAAGCTCACCCCTGAACCTCGAATTTTGCAGGGGTCCCCCACCCACCAGATATTAACAGAACTGGTGCAGAAGCTGGATGAAAGTCGAAAGCCCAAGAAACTGTGGCATGACATATATAAGCCCCAAAAGGTAGCCACAGTTACCTATGAGATCCTGGCTCAGGCCCTTGATAAACTAACTGTTTTCCATGGGGCCCTAATGACCTCGGCCAAGGAGGGCACTAGCCAGCCTAGCCAGGAGGGACCACCACTGACCCCTAGCCTGCCCAGTCCCAATAAATCCCCTGAAAAACCACCCCCATATACCCGCCCAGAGGCCTCATCTCCCCTCAAGAAAATCCCACTATACCCAGCCCTACCTTCAGCCCCTCTAGAGGCCCAAGCCCATGAACCTGCACCCACTGTCACCTCTGGTGAAGCCCTGCCGGTATCCATCAGTCGTATAAAGATTGATGACCAGGGCAACACCACACAGGTGACAGAACTCCGACCCCGCTCCAAAGCAGAGATGAAGGAGTTCATCTCAGACACTGCTAGGGAAGCCAATGAGCCACCACTACTGTGGCTAGGCCGCTTGGCCCTGGAACATGGACAGGAGCTAGTAAATAGAGAAGAGGGCATAGTACTAGCCAGGACCAGTAGCTGGTCCCGGGGTCTCTCAGGGAGCCTGGTAATATCTAACACCGCATGGCCCCTGACTGCCCCAGCCCTGGCTTTCCTCCATTTACAGCACTCCCTTCAAGGGATCCAAGTCCCCAGAGGAAGCGTCAAGGACATCCCTTCCCTGAGATGTGCCATCGCAGGGGGGTCCATCATGCTGTGGTCCCCTACCCAACACCCTCTTGGACTTACTCAGGCCCAGATTAACCAGGTCAATGCCTTCAGGCATGTTATTGATCCCACCGAGATACCCATAGCCGAAGCTGCCATTGACTTAGCCATGGATAGCAGTACCACCCCTGACACTGGGGCAGTTCTGTGGCTAAGGGGGTATGCTAGGCACCCCATTGGGCGACTCTATGAAGCCCTCGAGAAAATAAGATGGCCCTCAGCCCAAGCTCTACCCATCAGTCCACCCCCACCACATGCCAGTCCACCCCCACCACACGCCAGCACACAATCCAGGTCCCAGTACTCACAGCATTCATTTACAGAACGCAAAATCTTTGGGTTCTTATTGTACAAGGGCCTCACTAAGGAGGTTGTACGTAAGCTCAATAGTGAGCAGCAAAGAGCCTTGGCCATAGCTCTGGGATGGGAAGAGCGCCCAGAACCTTCCCAGCCAAAAAACGGATAGCGGCCGGGTGCTTGGCGGCGGCCAGCACCCGGCCAGGGGACCCCCGTCCCTATTATCCGCTAGTTTTTGACAAGGGTCTTGTCATCCCCTTTTTGCTGGACACGGGGGCACAGGTGTCCATTGTACCCCCTCACGTCCCTCACACTCCCACAGGACACACCATTTATGTGCAAGGCCTCAATAGCACAGAGCCCCGCTCAGAGGTAAAGGTACATGCACACACAAACCACACACCAATAACATTTTGGGCACTAGTGGGGCCCACGCCTCCTTGGGGTTCAGGAGCTACGTTTAAACTGGCCACAGCCGTGCTCGATGCACTACCAGTCACCCTATCGGGTGCCAGTGCCCCCCATGAGCCTGAACTGCTCAACCCCACACCCTGGAACTACAGACCCACACCCACAGATGGGCCTGTGGGCATCGCCATGCTTGCTGTCCAGTGTGCTCTCCCATGGGGTAAATCTGCCACAGGCACCCTAAAGGGGCCTCATGTGGAGCTTCTCCCATACCTCACCTTCACCCCGGCCCCCCAGTTCCAGGGAGCCCCTGCTACTTGGGAGCGACTTGTTTACCAGGCCCAAGAGGTATTTGGACATTGGGCCCTCAAGTCCTCCTCCACCATAGCTCCCACTGAGCCGGAGGCTATTGGCCAACTAAGTGCCTATGCCCCTTGGATTGTATCTGATGGGGGCACATCGCCTTCTCCCCGAGCAGGAATGCTGTGTGCTACCTGTAATACCCTCAAAGTTAAACTCTTAGATTTTTGCAGCTCAGCTCAGAAGGCCGAAGCAGAAGGCGTCCTGTTGGCAGCCTCTCACATTGTGGCAGCCCGCCCGAAAACACGTGTGGTCCTGGGAGTGGACTCAAGCTACTGCGTGTCCATCCTGGTGGGAGAAGGACGGCCCACCGCTCATGAAGAAATATGGGCACAGATTACTCAACTGGCAGCACAGTCCAAGCTGCCATGGTTTGTTACCCATTGCCCTTCACACAGGTCTGACAGTAACCCTCTTCATTCCAGCCTGGATCCACAACTCCGAGAATATAAATGTAACACATCCCAGGTTAACATTATCTCTTGCAGCGATCCCTTCATCACCTGGCTCCATAAAGAGTGGGGGCACCTGCCTGCCCGTGCCCTACATCAGCTGTTGACTGACCGAGGGAGACGAACATCGAGTGTGTCTAGGCAGCAGTGCACCCAAGCTGTCCAAGGGTGTCTGAGCTGCCAACAGGCACGAGTCACTAACAAGCCTGTCTATGCTCATGGTGCTTATAGCCCTGAGCACTTTAGCCCGGGTAAAACCTGGCAGATGAACCTCATTGGCCCCCTCCCGGGGGCAAAACAGTATCTAATGTGTTCTCCCCTCAGGCGATCTACTGCACCAGCTGTTTCTGTAGCCCTTCTCCAGGTAATTGCTGCCTGGGGGGCACCAGAAGAGATCCAGACCAAAGGAGGGCCACCGTTCACCAGTAGAGCTATAGACCAGACGGTGTCCCAGTGGGGGGAATCAGTCGCCATGATTGCCGCCCCGCCTCGAGAAAACCCCCTGGTTGCCTGGTTGAGAGCCTACGCCCTACAGGAGGTCCTCATCGGGAACCTGTTAGATGTCCCCCCATCACACGATTGCGTTGCCTGTACAAGACCAGAGGCCTCAGAGGGAGGGTCCCCCTCCCTCTGGGAGTTCCTCCCCCTCACGAACCTGACTCCACAGCATCCAGCTTCAGCCTGCAACGACACAGACTGGGTTCATCGGCCTCTGTTCATGTGCCACACCACCAGTGACACCCTCACTATCCTAGCCAGCTACGCCGAGCAGAACTGTCTTCTGATCCAGACCAACCTACAGAAGGACTTTTGTGTTGCCTTAGAGGACCCTGATCCTCGCTTTAAGGGACAATGTTGCCTGCACCTTCAGCCTGGGTGGAACAACATCTCAGCCGTGGTTAACCAACTGTCCTTCTCCATGCAGATTCGTAAGGAGCGTAAGCAGTGGGATCCTGGCCCCAGTCCATTGAGCAGTGGCTTATTACTGTTGCTTTTATTCTTGTAGCCTTTTTGTTGGGGATGACAGAGGTCAAGTAGCTAATTCGTAAGGTTGTGTCAGCCCTGCCTTTGCAGGTGAGGTATTCCTCCATCCCCTTGGACAGCAGCAAACCACCACCTCCATACTACGAAGACGACGACTTGTAAAACACATTTTTTTTTTCCTTCTTTCCTCTTTTTTTTTTTTTTTTGGTCTTTGCATGGGATATCCCCCTCACAGCCCGTTCGGGTCGGCCAGGGGGGCATGTCTGTTACAGCTCCATTTTGTTTCTTAAAGCTGCCCCCTTACTCCATTTTGTTCTTGTTCTCCTCTGTGGCCGCCCCTCCCTGGCTGTTAAGTTGTTTAGCAGGGCCTCTGCCCTTCTCAAAGGGAGGGCCCCTTAAGTTGTTTAACAAAAGCCATTGCCCTTCTCAAAGGGATGGCCACTTATGCTAAGTGGGACCACTGCCCTGTTCAAAGGGTTAGTCCTGTTATCACCTTGTTAAAACCTGGGCTTGGTGTAGGGTAGGCTCTGTCCAGAGCTGCAAGACCTATTGTGTTTTTAAGATCCTGGGCATGAGTCATACCTCTGGGCTCAGGACTAGTCCAAACATGTCTTGGTGGCTGCCTGCAGGTTTTTTTTTCTCTGCCTTCTCTCCTACCTGTAAGAGGGGGAGCCAATCAGAGTTACTGGCGGGAAGCTGCCAGGGTTTGCCTTTATAAACAGACATTTTTTGAACAGACTTCAGAAAGGTTCTTGCATTGCTGCCTGGTCTGATCAACCAGGGGTTCTGGGGGTCCTTTCTCCGCTCTCGTTTTATTTTTGAGCGTACCCCCGTTTTTGAAACCACCCCGAAGAACAATTGCTGCCTGAGAGATCTCCTGATTATCAAGACTGTACCGAGCCTTCTGATGTGCTTGCTGTTTCTGCCTCTGCTGCTACCTTGGGGGATGGTAAGAATCCCTCTGTGAAACTTTCTATACTTTTATTTTATTATTTTAGCTGCTGGCTCTGTCTCCCCAGCACACAGACTCAAGCTAAACCTTGGTCTGTGTCCTAAAACCTCTCTTACAAACCCTCCCCCTCCACCCCCATCCTGGCTGCTGGCTCTGTCTCCCCAGCACACAGACTCAAACTAAACCTTGGCCTGTGTCCTAAAACCTCTCTCTTAAACCCCGTGGCACTCTGCCACTGAAAATGAGTTTGTGCTGCTGCTAAGTTTCTGTTCCTGTGGGCTTTGCCTTGGACTGTTTTCAGCTGTATCCACTGCTGCAGTCACCCCTCCCCCCCTTTGGAGCTGTGTCCTGGGGACACACCACTCAGCCCTCTGGAACTATCCTTAGCATAGGTGCACCCTTTAAGTTAAGTTTAGCATTATACTTTGTAAGTTAGGCTTAGAGAATTGTTGCATTGTGTTTTGTTACTTGCTAATTTGTGTAGTCTTGGTTAAGCTAGATCATAGATAAGATTTTGCTGTGTTCTGTATAATTGTAATTAAGTCTGTCTTCCCACTGCACCCCCCCCCAGCTTCTCTGTGTCCTTCTACCTTGTTACACTCTCTCTGCTGCTTAAAACTTGCAGCCTGTTTGTTCTTCCTAGCCTGTTTGCTCTGTGTGTCTGTGTCTCTGTGCTCCTACTGCCAAACCTCAATTGTATTGCTGAAGTCTAGCACAAAACCCCATTGGTTACTTTTTCCTCTCTGATACCCCTCACATTCTACATTTACACCACTGTGACACATTTTACCTAAAATTGTTTATTTAACATATTTTTTCCATAACTATTAGTTGGTTATATGCTGCTGTGACACACCTTTTTACATAGAAATCGCTAGCTACCTGTTACATTTATACTTCAGTGTTAGTTGGTTACCCACTGTATTGTATCCTACTGTGTTGTACCCCACTATTGAAACCCCCTTACTGTTCACTAAAAAGAAACCCCTCCCCAATTGTCTACCTTAACAAACCCCATACCCCTCACTATTGAATTTTCCCTGTTTTTTGCATTTTATTAATAAAGTTTATTTTGCACCCCACCCGTGTGGTAATTGCTCCCAAGATCCCATATACCTGCTGGCAGAGACAGGATCCAGCCTGGGAGCTGAGAACCAACAGGGGACTCTGGGAGCTGTAGTTCCTTGGTTAGCTCCCTGCCTATAGAGCCAGCCCTGGAGCAGGGAAAGAACTACATTTCCCAGCATTCCCTTGGCCACTACCAACTGGAAAGGAAGGAGGGGGACCTCATGCGGCAGCATGCTGTGAGTGCTGTGAATGGTAGGGAGACCATATTTTAACATTCAAAAAACAGGACACTCCATGGGGAGGGAAGCCCCACCCTGCCACCATCCACTCCCTCCGACTGCCCCCCACACAAACCCCAACCCATCCAACTCCCCCCCCCTGTCCCCTGATCACCCCCTCCCAGGACCCCACCCCCTATCTAAGCCTCCCTTCTCCTTGCCCCAACTGCCCCCTCCTGAGACCCCCCCAATTTCCTCCCCCAGGACCCCACCCCCTACCTGTCCCCTGACAAATCCCTGGGACTCCCATGCCTATCCAACCGCTGCCTGTCTCCTGACTACCCGCCCCCCAAACCTCCGCCCCATCCAATCCCCCCCACTCCTTGTCCCTTGACTGCCCCGCCCCGGAACCCGCTACTCCTTCTCCAACCCCCTGGCCCGCTTACCATGCCATTTAGACCAGCGTGTCTGGCTCCGTGCAGCTCCAGACACGCTGCTGCATACTTGCTGCTGTGCTCCCCCATGGAGCCCACAGCCCCCCCCCACACACACACACTCCCACCCAGCACCTGCCTTCCAGATTTGAACACCTCAAAATTCAGGAGTCCTCAAGCTCGGTTTGGGCAGCTGTTACTTCATTTCTCCCAAATCAAATATACTGATCCACTGTAACTTGCTGTAGAAAAAGTAGGATAAAATTGAGCAAGAAATGCTTCCCAGTGGTTATTAGGACTGGAATTGCTATTTTCAACAGCCATTGCCTTTTTTGTTTGTTTGTTTGTTTAAAAGGAAGACAGTGATATTGCATTGGCAAATTCCCCATAGAAAGAAAGAGTGGAACAAAAGAATAATAAAGGCACCTCAACTTTTCCTCATTTATGGAGGACAGTCTTATAATATGCATCCAGATATCCTCCAATCACACAAGCTGAAAATTGTTCCACTTTACTGCAGCTCTGTAACCATATGGGAACCAATCCTGTCTGTGTTTTGTGCACATCCAAAATTCCTGCTGAATGACCTGCCCTAGGAGTGAGTTACCAGTGACCCAGGGCTGAGGAGGAAGGAGGGTGCAGGGTGGGGGCAGGGCTGGGGCGGCAGGAGGCGTGGGGGGGCACTGGTGAGGGGGGATGGGGGGAGCCGAGGGCTGGGGCGGCAGCGGGGGAGGGGGAGGGCACTGGGGGGGGGGCCCGGGGGACGCCCCGTGCTGGGGGGGCAGGGGGTGTGGGTGGGGGGGGACCCCAGGGCTGGGGCAGCAGGGGTACAGGAGGCAGCCCAGGGCTGGGACGGAGGGCAGCCAAAATTTTTTTGCTTGGGGCAGCAAAAAACCTAGAGCCGGCCCTGCTGAAAGCACTGCAGGTCCAGCTGTGCTGCTGTAGCGCTTAGTGAAGACACTACCTGTGCCGCCGGAAGCGCTTCTCCTGTCAGCGTAGGTACCCCAGCTCTCTGAGGGGCAGTGGCTATGGTGACAGGAGGACATAGCTCTGTCTACATAGGGGTTAGGTCGGTATAACTGAATAGCTCAGAGTACAGATTTTCTACACCCTGAGTGATGTAGTTATACCAGCCTAAGTTTGTCGTATGGACCAAGCCTGAGACTGAAAGCACAAGCTCTGTTCTCTGCCTTCCAGAGTGGGGCCTGGGAGAGCAGGATCTGGTGCTGGAGTTGGAACAGCAGCTGCGATGTTCCTGAGCTGGCTGCTGTGTACGTGAGCCCTGAACTGGGAAACTCAGTCCCAAGCTGCATCCAGACCCGAGCCAAGATCTGGAACCCTAAGGCTGCTTTAGCAACAAAGAATCCTGTGGCACCTTATAGACTAACAGACGTTTTGCAGCATGAGCTTTCGTGGGTGAATACCCACTTCATTGGATGCCATACGACAAACTAAGGCTGCTTTGTGCACTAAAGTGGCCCCGGAGTCAGGAGCTGCTGCTGGCACAGAGGGCAGTCGCTCTCTGATCCCTCAGGGAGAGCTCACATTGCATCTTACTTTGTTTTCTGTTCCTCTTCATCTCAACTAAATCGCCTACAGCTGGTGGTGCAGGCTCTGCTGTTTCTGTAACATGATGGGTTAGACTAGAGGGGGGAAAGTCTTGAGTAATTAGTGGCATTCAGCCAGCCTTGAACTGAATGTATCTGTCACAGAAAGGCCTCATCTGGAGTTGAGCAAATACATTTCCAGACTGACTGTGTGCAAAGAAAACTGAAAAGTCCAACTAAAAACAGACCAGCATTTCCTAACACCCTGTAGCAAACTTCTGAAGCAGTAGCGTAGCTAGTGGGGTGCAGGGGAAGCAGCCGCTTCCCCTCAGCACATTCAAAAGTGGTGCCTTAGTTAGAGTTACCACGGCATCAGCAGGTGGGGCCCATGCTCTGCCCTGAAGCTTGGTCTGCCGGGTGGCACTGGGCTCCTGCAGGCAAGGGAGGGCAGCACACTCGGAGGAGCCATGGGGAGGGGGCTGCATGGCCAGAGGAGCAAGGGGGGGCACAGCATGGCAGCCCGCAACTTCCCCCCGCCCCCGCCGCTGCTTTGATGTGCACGGTTTGGTGGCCGGGCCCCTTGGAGCGCTCCGCAGTGCAGAGGTCCGGGCAGGTCCAGGCAGTTCTTGCTGGCCCAGGAGAGCCCTGGCAGCGCAGCCACAAAGTAGAGGCAGCGGCAGAGCCCGTGCATGGTGGAGGAGCAGTCGCCACAGCTCTGCGCTGCTCATGGCAAGCTCCGTGCACAGCCCGCTGTGAGGGCGGCTCGGTGCCCGCCCCGCCTCCTGCACTGACCGGGTCCCGGGGCAGGGAGGGTCTCCCCCGCCTCCTCACGACAGCCACACCGATTGGACCCGCAGCCAGTCACTCCCAGCAGGAGCCTCGGCGCCACCCTCAGCTCACTGGAATAAAACTCCCCCGAGGAGGGAGAGTGCTTCCCCCCTCCCACCGTGGTCTGTCAGTGCGACCCGCCCACAGCCAGGCTCCACCAACAGCCCTGGGCAGGGCAGCGCCCCCTGGGCTGAGGTGGCGAGCTGGGCTGCCCTGCCGGCTCCAGACACCAGCGTGCCAAGCGCACGCTTGGGGCAGCATCCTGAGGAGGGCGGCAGACGGCCCCGGTGGACCGGAGCCGGGGACCGGAGACGGCCACGGGGAGCCCAGAGCCTTTTAAATCCCAGCCCCCGCCAGGAGTCAGAGGGCTCTGGGAGACCCGCTGCAGCGGGGAGCCCAGAGCCTTTTAAATCCCAGCCCCCGCCAGGAGTCAGAGGGCTCTGGGAGACCCGCTGCAGCGGGGAGCCCAGAGCCCTTTAAATCCCAGCCGCGGCTGGGATTTAAAGGGCTCAGGGCTCCCTACGGCTGCCAGCAGCCCAGAGCCCTTTGAATCCCATTCCCCGCCCCCCACATAGCTAGGGATGCAGGGCCAGCTCCACCGAATTGCCCCAGGGGCAGTCGCAGCGGCGCAATTCAGCTGCAGCTTCTATGTTTACCTGAAGCCAGGGACAGCTAAACATAGAAGCTGCCCCCGAATTGCCACCTTCCGCAGAAACGCGCCTGCCGCCCTAAGGGTACACGGACTGCCCCCCGTGGCAATTCAGCCCGCTGCTTGCAAAAACTATAGACCCGGCCCTGCTTGCGGGGCGGGGCTTAACGCAGTGCTCGGAAGGGGCCGGGGACTTGGTGCTGGGGGGTGCGGAGGCTGGGCGCGGCACACCGCTCTGAGGGGGTGGGGCTTCAGGCAGTGTGAGGCTCGGCGGGGGCTTCGGCGGGGCGGGGCTCTTCTTTTTGGCTTTGAGTGGCAAAAAAAAGTTAGAGCGTCTGTCAGTTACGGAGGGTATAAAAAGGCCGGTTCAGGGACGCGGCGCTGCGCTGCCGGAGCCTCTGCTCCTGTCCCGCTCCCGGGGGCCTTTCGCTTTGGGGGCTGCAGCAGCGGGACCCTCTCCCCGAGCCGGGCAGCTCCCGGCGGGGCAGCCCGTCCCCTCGCCGCTCCTTCTGCCCGCCAGCCGGGTTCGCTCCCCGGGGGGCTCCGGCTCCGGGGGACAGGAGCCTGGGCGAGCTGCGAGCCGGGCTCCGGCTGCCCGCAGAGCGATCGGGGGCTGCGTGTCCCCGCCAGCTGGTGAGGAGGGGCTGGCGTTGTGCACGGACCGGGGACGGGGCGAGCAGGGAGCTGAGTGGGTGCATCGATCACACTGGGGAACCGGGGTATATTGGGGAGGGCTGTGCGCTGATCGGGCGGGGAGGGGTCGGGCGGGGGTAGTGAGGAGAGGGCTGTGCGCTGGTCAGGCGGGGAGGGGTCAGGCGGGGTGGTTGGGGAGGGCTGTGCGCTGATCAGGTGAGGAGGGGTCGGGCGGGGGTATTGGGGTGGGGCTGTGCGCTGATCGGGTGGGGAGGGGTCGGGCGGGGGTAGTGGGGTGGGGCTGTGCGCTGATCAGGAGGGGTCGGGCGGGGAAGTGGGGAGGGCTGTGCGCTGATCCGGTGGGAGGGATCTGTTGGGGTGGGGGCAAAATAAGCGGTTAAACTGCAGGAGCTGAAGTTTCCTCCTGAGACAAGAACTCCGCTGCCCGGGGAACAAATCGCCAGAGCAGATGGTTTTGGGGTGGGAGGGAAAATGTTTCTCTGTACTGAGAAAAGCGTCCCTGTTGTTCCCCTGCTACCCAGGGCAGACTCTGTTTCTTTGCCTTTGAACTGATGGGCAAAAGTGCCCTAATGCCCCCTCTGAACTGCGTCCCAACCGCCAGGGGTGGCTCCAGGCACCAGCGCTTGGGGCGTCAAGCCAGGGGAGGGCTCTGCCAGTCGCTGCGAGGGCGGCAGGTAGGGTGGCTGGCTTGCCTGCAGAGGATCCGCTGGTCCCGCGGCGTTGGAGCACCTCCCGCAGGTACACCTGTGGGCGGTTGGCAGCCTGCCCTGCTTCGGGGGCAAAATGTCTAGAGCTGCCCCTGCCCGGGCCAGGGAGGAGGAGGGACCCAGACCCAGGGAGTGGCCGGGTCTTGGGAAAACAGCAGCAGGGAAGCCAGGCGCTCCCGGAGAAATCCCCAGGGAGCAGCGGACCGAGCAGGCTGCGGGGGCGGAGAACAGGGTGGGTGAGACAGTTCCCAAAGGGGGAGGGGGGAAGCGGCTCCAGTCTTGACTATAACCCGCTCCCGATTGACACATTGTTTCCAGCTGTGGTTGTGAACAGACGCTCTATAGCCCCAGGCCAGGTGAGAGGGGACGGGACGAGGGATCCGAGATCTGAACTTCTCCCCGCTCCGGGCTGGGTGGGCGGGCCCGGGCGCTCAGTTCTTCGGGCGGGGCGGGAATATATTTGTTTGGGGGAGCCAGGCTGGGGCAGGTGGATATTTTGTGGGGGCTGTAACCAGGCTGGGGGGGTTTGTTTTCGGGAGGCGAATGGGGGGGGCAGGTCCGATCTTTTGGGGTTGATGGGGCGGCACAGCGAGCTATGTAGAAACGGAGCATGCACAGTGTGGCTCGTGTTGATTTCCCAGCCAAGCCAGTAGGTCAGGGGCTCTCAAACTGTGGGTCAGGACCCCTCAAGGGGTCGTGAGGTTATTACATGGGGGGGAGGCATGAGCTGTTAGCCCCCACGGCAAAGCCGGCTTTGCCTCCAGCATTTAGAATGGGGTTAAATATATAAAAGTGTTTTGAATTGATCAGGGGGCTCATGCTCTGAGGTTTGCTGTGTGAAGGGGAGTCACCAGTACAAAAGTTTAAGAGCCGCTGCAGTAGGTGGTGCCTTGGTTCTTTGCTAGCCCTGCCCTGTGGCTGTGGCCTGGTGGGAGTGAAGGCGAGACCCCTCCCCCAGTCCCTGCTGAGCTGGGTGGGAAATGACGGGGCTCCGCATGTTCTGATTTCTACAATTCTTATCCCCTCTTGTGTTTAAAGAACAGGAGACCTTGTGGCACCTTAGAGACTAACAAATTGTCACCCACTCCTGTGATAGACCCACAGGGATTCAGGCAGTGATGAGCAGCTAAAATCTTAACAACTGGTTCCCTATAAAAAGTTCTGATTTAAGGGATGTGCCACAGCATGTATTTTTGTACCTATTGGGTTACCATACATCCGTATTTTCCTGGGAGGTATTTTTTAGAACAGATAAGCCTGACTTGTCCAGGATAATTCTGATGTATGTTAACCCTACGTTAAGTTCTTTTTTTTAAAGATGGGGCTGTACTAGAAATGACTCCGTTTCACATGTGTGGGTCCCGCCACTCCCTGGGGTGTGCTAGGGTGACCAGATGTCCCAATTTTATAGGGACAGTCTCAATTTTGAGTCTTTTTCTTATATAGGCTCCTATTACCCCTCACCCCGTCCCGATTTTCACACTTGCTGTCTGGTCACCCTAGGGTGTGCCCATGTGTGGGTCCCAGCTGCTCCCTGCCCCCCTCATTGAAGCAGGTGTGCAGGGTTAGTGCCCTGAGAACTGCAGGGCACCACTGAACATGGGGCTGGCTGCAGACAGGGGCATGGGGCAGGGCTAGCTGGAGGCAGGGAGTGTGACATGGGCTGGCTGCAACAGGGGATGGCTGTGGGCAGGTGGTGCAGACAGGGGCTGGCAGAAGGTGGCTGTGGGCAGAGGGTGGCTGGGGGCAGCTGTGCCGGGGCGGGGGCTGGCATGGGGCCGGGGCTGGCTGTGGGCGGCTGTGCCAGGGGGCAGGGGCTGCGGCTGGGGCTGGCTGCGGGTGCCTGGGGCAGGGGCTGTGGGCAGGGGCTCTGGGTGGGGAAGGGGCAGGGGTGCAATGGAGGGTGTCAGGACAGGGGTGCAGACAGGGGGTTGGGGGTGCAATGGAGGGTGGTAGGGCAGGGGTGCAGGCAGGGGCTGGGGGCAGGGGTGCAATGGGGTGGCAGGGCAGGGGTGCAGGCAGGGGTTAGAGGCAGGGGTGCAATGGGGGTGGCAGGGCAGGGGTGCAGACAGGGGCTGGGGGCAGGGGTGCAATGGAGGTGCCAGGGCAGGGGTGCCAGGGCAGGGGTGCAGGCAGCTGGCTGGGGCAGGGTGACAGTAGCTGGCTGCGGGCAGGGGCTGTGGCAGGGGGCAGGGGCTCAGGGCAGGGGTGCAGAGGCGGGGCTGGGTGTAGGGGTTCAATGGGGGTGGCAGGGCAGGGGTGTGGGCAGGGGTGCAATGGGGGTGGCAGGGCAGGGGTGCAGGCTGGGGCAGGGGTGCAATGGGGGCAGGGGTGCAGGCAGGGGCTGGGGCAGGGGTGAAATGGGGGTGGAAGGGCAGGGGGTGCAGACAGGGGGCTGGGGGCAGGGTGACAGGGGCTGACTGTGGCAGGGGGGTGCAGACACTCACACGGGGGGAGCAGCTGGGAGCAGCCCGAGCAGCAGGATGCAGCCAGGGACCCACCAGGCAGCAGTAGGAGCCCCAGGGCCAGAGGTCCGAGGAGCAGCAGCAGCAACAGGGCCAGGAGGCAGCTCACATGGCTCCCGCAGCGCAGCACCACGCCCCCTTGCGGCCGAGAGGAGGATTTACACCCTTCCCAGCCAGAGCCCATCAAAGCTTCGCTTGCAGGGAAACCAGTTAACAAGTGGTTCTAAAACCGCTTCTAAATTTAACAACCGGTTCGTGCAAACCAGTGAGAACCGGCTCAAACTCACCCCTGGATTCAGGCCTGGCTTCTCTGGTGAAGGTTACAAACCAGTTTACTCTGTAGCTTTCCTGTTCTCCCGAGTTTGCTGATTTCCCAGAGCTGGGAGGGAGCAAGGCCTAGGTCTTCAACGGTATTTAGGCGTTTAACCCAAAACCTGGAGGGCTGTTTCAGTTTGATCCCAGCAGTGAGCCTGCCTAGTAGATGGAGAGGGCCCCCCCCCCCAGCTGGAAGGAGGTTCTCTGGCTGTGGGCTCCTCTCTCCATGAGTAGCTGTGAGCACGATGTGAAGATACAGCTGGTCATAGGGGTCAGGTGTTCTCAGCCTAGGAGGGTTGTGAACGGGTGTCAAACAGCTGCATTGGTACCTCCCTACTTGAGAGCGGGGTCCCAGCTAGAGAGCAGGTCTCAAGGGTTGGGGTCCCTGGTATGGAAAAGGTTATAAACCTGTCATGGTTATAACCCTGCATCTGTCCAAGTAATGAGAGAGCAGGAGCAAGTCTGCTTGTGAGTGGGATTGATCAGGGCCACATTATCGACTCAGACTAGACCCCTGGCTCCTGGAGTCATGTGATTACCTCAGACTGTTGTTGTTGGGTTTTTGTTTTTCATCTCAAAGGGCTGTTAACCACAAAACCTGCTGTTGAGAGCCCCCAAGACCACTCCAGTAAAGGACTCTGCATGTGGCAGGAGGGGACAGTGAACCATCTCCTTGCCCTCTTCAGTCCCCTGCATCATGGGAAGAAAGTGGTGCACAGACCCTGGAGTGGGAATTATGGACTTTGTGAACCCTGCAACCAAGGAGATGCTGGGAAGAGGACTGTGGCCCAGGAAGGGGCGAAGGGCTTGTGTTGTTTTGTTTGGATTCTCACTCCTCCCAGAAGAGGAGGACACTTGTTGCCGTGGTGACTGTGGAGAGCTACACGGAATTTATTACCCAACTGCTGAGGAAACTGAGGCGTGGCCCGAGTTCAACTGAGGAACAGGCTCACCGGCTGCCAGGCCAGGTAAGGGCCTCTTCAGAACCCATTCACTGAGAACTGGTGGCTGTGGGGATTATTTTGATGCAGAGTTTTATGGTGCTTTGCAAGGTGGTGGCATCAAACTGTGATTTCATATGTGGTTGTTCAGGTTATTGTGCCCACCATCCCTGTGGGATCTGTGTGCTAGCTAAGTGGTATGACTAGCACCTGTCTGTGCTGCCCATCCTCCACAGTATCTGAGCATCCGCCATGGACATCCGTGTTATCCTGTGTCTCTGTTTCCCTCCCCAGACGAAGAACTGCCTGTCGCAGTTTACTGGTCTGTCTTGACACTCTTCACTGTGGTGTCTATGCACCTCCCATGTAAAATCAAGAGTTAGACCCGTAGTGGTCTTCAGGGAGTCTCCTGAACACTTCCCGTTAGAGGTAAAAATCAGAGTGAGGTAGGTGTTGGCTATTTTTTAATTGGTTGGCTGGCGTGTGTCAGAGTTTTTTGGTCTGGTATGGGGGGTGGGGGGGTTGTCAGTGTTGAGTGGTGTCATTGTTACAGGGCTTCCCCTCTGTTTGTTGGGGAATCTGTGGCTGGGCACTACTGCACCTGGACCTTCCTCAGTCTCTGCTAGTGAATTGACACCTTTAGTTTCTTTGGCTTTAGTTGAAATGTAGCAGCCTGGTACAGGGAGACTCTGTGCTCCTTGTGCTGAGTTTGCTGTTGAACGTAAGAATGGCCAAACAGGGTCCACACAGCCCTGGATCCTGTCTTCAGAGTTTGGCTGTTGCTAGATGCTTCAGAGGGAATGAACAGAACAGGGCAATTATTGAATGACCTGTCCAGTCCCAGCATCTGGCAGTCAGAGGCTTAGGGACACCCAGCATGGGACTGTGCCCCTGACCATCTTGGCCAATAGCCATTGATAGATACATTCATGGAGGATGCATCCAATTCTTTTTTGAACCCAGTTGTAGTCTTGGCCTTCACACTATCCCCTGGCAATGAGTTCCACAGGTTGACTAGGCGTTGTGTGAAGCAGTTCCTTAGATTTGTTTTTAACCTGCTGCCTGTAACGTCATTGCATGACCTCTGGTTCTAGTATTATGCAAAGGGGTAAATAATAGGTTTTCTCTAACATTCAGGATTTTATAGACCTCTATCATATCCCCACTGAGTTGTCTCTTCTTTTTTTTCCCAAGCTGAACAATCCCAATCTTTTTAATCTCTCCTCATATGGAAGCTGTCCCACACCCCAGTCATTTTTTGTCACCCTTCTCTGTACCATTTCCAATTCTAAAATATCACTTTTGAGATGGAGCTGCCAGAATTGCATGCAGTATGGAAGGTGTGGGGGAGCCCTGGATTTGTATAGTGGCATTATGATAAGAAGACAAAAAATATCTCTCCCATTCTTAAGTCTGTTAGCAGTTTTTGACAGCCGCTGCACAGTGTAGCTAGTTCTTTGAAAACATCTGCTTAGTGCAGGGGTCTCAAACGCAAATGACCACGAGGGCCACATGAGGACTAGTGCATTGAACCAAGGGCCGCATCACTGGCAACCCCCTCGCCGCCCCCGCTGCCTCTGGTCCCACCTCGACTCCACCACTTCCATTAGGCACCATACCTGCTCTACCCCTTCCCTGCCCCAATCCAACCCCTTCCCTGAAGTCCCCACCCCAACGCTGCCCCCAGGGGGTGCAGAAAGATTGCAGGGTGAGGCAGGAGGCTCATGGCCGGGCATTGGTGGGTGGGATGCAAGAGGGTGAGGGGTGTAGCAGCTGGCTCAGGACAGGGAGTGTGGGATGTGGCAGGGGGTTGGGGTGCAGGATGCGGGCTCCAGCCCAGCGCTGCTTACCTAGAGCAGTACCAGGGCCAGGGCAGGCTCCCTGCCTGCCTGCCTTGACCCCCAGCTGCTCCATTCCAGGAAGCAGCAGGAACCGTTTCCCTGCAGCCCCTGGGGAAGGGGCTCAGGGTTCCGTGAGTCTGCAGCTCTTGCCACGCCTCCAGGTACCTCCCACGAAGCTCCCATTGGCTGCGGTTCCCTGTTCCCAGCCAATGGGAGCTGCGGGGGCGGTGCCGGGAAGGAGGCAATTCCTGCTTTCCCGCCCTGGACAGAAAGAGACGTGCTGCCAGCTGCTTCAGAGAGCAGTGCGGGGCTCGCAGCCACAGGAGCAATCCACAGGTAGGCAGAGGGGCGGGGAGCTTGGTGGGCCACACTCAAGAGCCCTGCCAGCCGCATGTTTGAGACCCCTGGTTTTAGTGACTCCAAAATTTTTCTTGAGTGGTAACAGCCAATTTACCCCCCAGCATTAGCTCTGTGTAGCTGGGATAATTTTCCAACCTGCCTCCTTTCCCCAGCGCGCACAGACAGCGGGCTGGGGGCAGGGAAGGCGGGTTCTGCACCCCGCAGTGCGGGCCCTGGCTTGTCCCCTGGGTCAGGTTCTCCCTGGTGGAAGTGACGGCAGGACCGTCCTTCCTGGGGTGGGGTTCCCACTACTAGCGCCGATTGGCTCGGCTCTGACTTGGAGCCAATCAGAAAGGGGACGAGAGGCTCTGCCATCGCTTTGTGGCGGGTCATGTCCTTGGGCGCTGCGTGCGCAGGCAGTTGTTCTGCGCAGGGCTCTGGGTCTGCCCACTCGGGTTTCAGGTGAGAGCCGGGCCGAGCCGGGCAGCGCGTGTCTCCGAGCTGGGTCAGGGATGCGCTGAATCAGCTCCAGGGACGCAGCTACCCCCAGGCACCCCCCCACCCCCCCGCTGAACCTTGGGCTCCGGCTGCTGCCTATTCCCGGAACCTGCGTTGGGGGGCCGCAGTGCAGCTGGCCGGAGAGAGCGGGGCTGGGGCCGCAGCATCTGTCGCAGGTGCCGGTTTCCCTATGGGGGGTGGGAGCAGAGCCCCGCCAGAGACAGGAGAGGGGGAGGCTGGAGGGGGGCAGTGGCTATTTCCCCCCACCCCATGTCATGGCGGCAGTGGGGGAAGGAAGCGGACACGGGCTCTCCGGGAGCCAGAACTTCCGGAGCAAGAGCGGCCCTTGGTGTGAGAGGGGAAGCGCCCTGAGCAGCCCGCGGAGGAACACGGGCCCGGCCCAGTGACCTCTGTGGCGGCCGCGGGGAGCTCAGCCCGGGACTGGGGGGAGAAGCAGGTGAGCGCGGGGCAGGACATGCAGCTGTAGCCCTGGGTGTGTGTAACCGGGAGCCCAAACCCTCCCCCCGCACCCCGCCTGGTCCCAGAGCTCTCAGTGTGGGGAGGGGGAGTCTTCCCCCCTACAACCCATGCAGAGCCCTGCCCCCCTGCACCTCGTCCCCAGAGCTGTCAGTGCGGGGAGGGGCAGTCTGCCTCTCCCCCAATGCACGCAGAGTCCCCCCCACACCTAGCCCCCAGAGCTGTCAGTGCGTGGGGGTGGGCTAACGTCCCTCCAAGCCCTACACCAGGATAGTCAATAGGTGAACCACAGACTAATCTGGACCACCAGACACTTTTGAATGGACTGTCAAATCTTATTATCATTAGAGTTTGGGGTGGTTTTTTTTGTTTTTTTTTTTGGTATTTTCTCTGGCATCTGGATCTTTACTACACCTTGGCCAAGAACTGTGGATCTTGACAAAAAATAACAGACCACCCCTGCCCTAGGCAGAGCTCCCCCACCCCACTTCCCGAGTTGTCAGTGCAGGGAGGAACAGAAACCCCCCAGCCCCATGCAGATCCCCCACCCCTCAGAGCTGTCAGTATTTGGGTGGGGGGATGAAGGCAGATTGATTTAAATTAACCAGATTTTAAATTTCCACTGTTAATCATGATTTAAAGCAGCAAGCAGGTACCTCCACTTAAACAGACAGTTTTCATCTAATTTGCCATTTTTACTTTTTAGTTACTTTTCCTAAAGGGGGGGCTGATTCTCAAACTGATAACCACTAAAACCTGTAGATCTACATCTAAATAAAGCTTTTACAGTAAATTTTGTATTTTTTCTTAACCAGGAGGATACACTATATCTAGACACATTAATTGCTTAAATAATATAGCGACATGTACAAGTATTCAGATTTTCAACTTTTTAATTTTTGTGAATTTTTTTTGTTTTTGGTCAAGCTTTATTTGGATGGAACTCAGAATTAAATTAAACTTAAATTCAGCATTTAAATTTTTTTAATAAAAATACCTTTAAATATGCTGGATACGTTAGGGGGAAAAGGGTTATCAAAACATGTTTTGCATTTAAAACGGATTACTTAAAGTCATGTATCCTGGCCATGAGCAAGGATCACAGCTGCTATGATATAAATAAATAAATAAGGTAATAAATACCTGTAGTTAGTGAATTGAACTGATTGTTTTTAGTCATCGTGGGTGGGATCAGCAAAAGTACTTACATGCCTAAATCCCAGTTTTGGCTCTGCTCAGGGCCGGCTCTAGACCCCAGCATGCCAAGCGCGTGCTTGGGGCAGCATGCCGCGGGGGGCGCTCTGCCTGTCACCGGGAGGGCGGCAGGTGGCTCCGGTGGACCTCCCACAAGCGTGCCTGCGGAGGGTCCGCTGGTCCCGCGGCTCCGGTGGACGGCATGTCTGCAGGAGGTCCACCGGAGCTGCGGGACCGGCAACCGCCAGCACGCCCCCTGTGGCATGCCGCCCTGCTTGGGGCGGCGGAATTGCTAGAGCTGCCCCTGGCTCCGCTCCAATCCACAAAACTTCTGACGAACCCGATAGGCCCCTAAACTCATTTGGCACTTAAGTTTGAGACTAAAAGTTCTCTAGGTGTCTGTTTTAGCCTTTGAGGATGTGCATTGTTGCCTCGTGTGACTCATCTGGACATCCCATGTGGTGATCTAACCACTGGACTAGAAGTTATAAGGTGGCATCTCCTCTTTCTCTGGCTTTTGTAGTCAATTAGCCTCCCTGTGGTGTGAATTTAGGTGCCTCTCTCTAAGAGGGGCAGAGATTAGGACACACCCCACTGGTCAGCATCTCCCATTGGTTGGCTTAAGTGGCTCCCCACCTAACATGCTGGCTCCCCATTCATTTGATAGGAGCCTGTGTGCCTAAATCAGCTTTGTGGATCACAGTGGTGTTTCTTGGATTTTCTAGCTGCCTACAAGCTAGGAGCTGTGGGGCAATGCCCGAGTCCTCTGTGGCTCCTGCTCCATGTTCGTTAGGACTTTCGAGCAGTGGTTCTCAGCCTATGTACCATTGTGGGCCGCTTCCAATACTACCTGTATGGCCCTGAGGATGTCACATGAGCTGCAGCCATGTGCTGATTGGCCTGCAGGTTGAGAACCAAGGCTATAGAGTTCCTTTCTCACACCTAGTTTTCATCCATAGATGGGAAGAGCAAAACAAGCTTTGCTGCTTTTTAAACTCCCAATCAGTTTCTTATCTTTGAATAAACTGAAATGAAGAGAATGGTCTCTCTGTACCTGCGCAAGTTAACAAACTCTGTCACGGTCGTAGCCAGTGACTGGCACCACTTCAGTGGCCTGACTTTCTTCAAGACTTCACCAGCAAACATGTTCTGCTGGAATATTATTTCTTTTAATTTAAATTATTTTAATGGATTATATTAAGTTTAGGCCATAACATACTGTTATTTCAAGTTTAATTTTAAATTGGTTTCTTTTAAAACCATATTTATTTAAATAAAAAAATCAAAATTTAAACCACTGATTTTTATCCAATCAAGGGGGTGCAGGGGACTGTGTCCCTTAGAGTCCTTCAAGGTGCTGTGTCTGTGCCCTCCCAAAGCTGCATCTCAAACTCACCCCACCCCAACTTCCCAGAGTTGCCAGTGCAGGAGGCACTACGCACGGCTCTGCATTGTGTACCAGGGCACACCAGACATAGAAGGCATGTGCACATCCCTGCCTGCACCCCACACCCAGTGTTCTCCCTCTCCTGCCCAGATCCGAATTGAGGAGTGAGAGGAAATGGGGAATCTTCAGTGAGGGGCCTGATGGCACAGGAGTGGGTTGGTTACTGCACCATTCTTAGCTCTGGGCTTTTGTTCTGATGAATGGGGGATGGGATACCACAAACAAACCCACTGACCCTTATGCTGTCCTGACTGTGTCACTGCAGATTCTAGGTCAGCTGGGAGAGGAGCCAAAGCCAGGGACACTGCGCTGGCTGGCGCTGACTCTGCCATGGCCGTGTAGAGCCATTTCTTGCAGCTGGCTCCAAGCTGATCAGAGTCCAGCACCCACCGCTGCCTCCCTGAGAAGAGAGATGGGGAACTGGGCGGAAGCAGATCCCCCTGGACAGCCTCTTAACAGCTCCATAGACTTGGAGAGTGGAGGAGAACCAGGTAACTGGAGCTTCCCTGCCTAGGAACAGGCTGGAGGGAGGAGATGCCTTCAGGGGTGGGTGTAGCTGTCTTTCCTCCTCCTCATTCCCCCACCCCTGCCCCATGCAGCAGAGCCTGTATTGCTCCAATGGACTCGGCTCGTGCAGCACATGCTCTCTTGTGTGGCAGTTGCATGTATGGTTATTAGGACTGTACGTGTTCTACCCCCTTGAAAACGTTTGGCTCGTGTCTCCCTGGGTTGCTCCTGTCACTGCTCTTTCCTTCTGGTTGTTTGTCCTTCCAGTGTGCGAGCTGAGGTGTTTGCACTCATAACCCATGCAGAGCCCTGCCTCCGAGCATGGCCAGGAGCAGGTGTAGTTGCCTGTGGACACAGCACATTCATTTGTGTTTTGCCAGTGAATGTATCATGCTCTCAGATGTGTCTCTGGGCACTAGGGAAGAGGATTTGCTAAGACTGAACTCCAGCAGGGGTTCCCTGGGATACAGGCACTCTTCCAATGTTCCTGCCAACCTTTGGTTGTTAATTATGGCAACTCTGGATATTTCATGTTAACCATATAAATGCTCCAACCCTTTAACTTTTCCTAAATTCTTTTTATCAATTTCCTGTGACAGTGAGTTCTGCAGTCTAATTATACATTGGCTGGAAAAAATAGTTCCTTTCCCAACCCTTTAATCTAATTTAATATCCCTGTCACATGGTCTGCACAGGTTTTTACTCTGTGATGCCTGGGCCCTGTGTTGGCTTTCTTCGGTGCTTCACCTAGCTGCAGGGCCCAGGTCACCCACTCCCAGCCAGCCACCATAGCCACCCATTCGAAAGTCCCCAGGGATGCATCTGTGGGGCCCATCTTGCAGAGCCCCACCCCGGCATCCCCCAGTGCCAGATTCACCATCTTTTAGAGGATCTGTTGGGTCGCTGACTGTTCCCTGATAAACTCCTGGAGTATCTGCTGTTGGCCTGCCTGCCATATCATCAGGGCCTGTCGTTCTGACTGTTGGGACTGTTGCATTTCTTGCACCATGGTCACCAGCCACTTTAGGGTCTCCTCCATGCTGGCAGCCACTATTAATGATGGCTAGGAGGATCCTGGACGAGCCCCCAGTGTCACAGGGTCTACACAGGTTTCCACTCTCTCATGCCTGGGCCTTGTGTTGGCAGGGCCGGCTCTAACATTTTTGCCGCTCCCCACCCCCCAAGCGCCGCGTCGGGCCGCCCAAGTCCCCCCGTCCCTCCCCCGAGCACATGCTTGGTAGGCTGGTGCCTAGAGCCGGCCCTGCTGCTATGAGTTGAGCTAAGTAGCGACAGCTGGGCTGAGGAAGGCTATAAAAGCCCTGAGGAAAGCTCAGGCAGGAGGCTCGCCTGGGAGGGTTACATCTCTGTCGCCTCTCCAAAAGAAAGGAGCCTTATGGGCCAGGAGACCCTGGGAGGGTCTGACTGGGGATAGCTGTTGGGGAAGGGAGATAACACTGTTGCACTGTAAATAAAGACACAAGGGTGAAGCACCGAAGAAGGTGTGGAGACTCTATTTTAACCAGCCAACACAGGGCCGGCTCAGGCACCAGCCTACCAAGCACGTGCTTGGGCGGCACCTTGGGAGGCGGCAATCGGGGTTTGTTTTTGTTGTTTTGGTTTGGCCAGGCAGCGCTTGGGGCGGGGACTTGGGTGGCGCTGGGCGGGGACTTGAGCAGCCCGGCCAGCGCCGGGAGGCTGGGACTTGGGCGCGCTCTTCTTTTTTTTTTTCTTGGGGTGGCAAAAATGTTAGAGCCGGCCCTGCATAGCAGTGAGCCAGCCCTTGTCTAGGCCTGCATCTGGGCTCTCTGCTGACTGCCTGGGCCCCCCACACCTGGCTTCCCTGCCAGACATTAGCCAGCATTTTAGCAGAGCATTCAAGGGGTTTACCCCTTCCTGCCACAATCCCCTTGTGACGTTACTGACATAACCTGTGACCATATAGATCATTGTTGCAACCACTGTTATATATTTGCACCAAATAGTATACAAAGGTTATTGTGTAAGGTGTCTATGGAAAGGTTATGATTTGCTGGTTATGATTATGCTATCTGTGTGTGTGAATTTTTGTAGTTGAAGTTATAAATATTGGCTACGTACTTGTATATCAAGGTGTCTTGATTCTAAGAAGCCTCAGTAAAACATTTGGTCAGCTAACTCTTGAGAAGGACTATTCTCAGTAAGTGCCCAATAAAGAAACACTTAAGAGACAGTGAACCTTGGGCAATGCCAATCCACATCTGAGCTTTCTGAAAGGTTCAAACTAGTACGTAAACCAGGGTAGGCAACCTATGGCACATGTGCCGAAGGCGGCACACGAGCTGATTTTCAGAGGCACTCACACTGCCTGGGTCCTGGCCACCGGTCCAGGGGGCTCTGCATTTTTAATTAATTTTAAATGAAGCTTCTTAAACATTTTAAAAACGTTATATACTTTACATGCAACAATAGTTTAGTTATATATTATAGACTTATAGAAAGAGACTTTCTAAAAACATTAATGTATTTCTGGCATGGGAAACCTTACATTAGAGTGAATAAATGAAGACTTGGCACACCACTTCCGAAAGATTGCCAACCCCTAATGTAAACAATGGCTTCAGCCTGCAAAGGATTCATGTATGGACATGTGACTTGCCCATATGACTCCAGACGCCATCTTGCTGCTGAAATTTTCCACAGTAAGAACAGAGATGTCCTCCAAGGCAGAGTATTAAAAGCCCTGGAAACTCCTCCATCTTGTCTTCCCTCCTGCTTCATACCTCTGGAGGGACTTTGTACAAACTGAAGCTCTGAACAAAGGACTGAATGACCCATCCCAGCTGTGGATGTTCTCCAGAGACTTGATTTGAACCTGCAGTTTATTCCATCACTGCTACAAGCCTGAACCAAGAACGTTGCCATTACTGTATGTAATTGATTCCATTTAACCAATTCTAGCTCTCATCTATATTTCTTTTATGAATAAACCTTTAGATTTTAGATGCTAAAGGATTGGTAACAGTGATTTGTGGGTAAGATCTGATTTGTATATTGACCTGGGTCTGGGGCTTGGCCCTTTGGGATCGGGAGAACCTTTTTTCTTTTACTGGGGTGTTGGTTTTCATAATCATTTGTCCCCATAACGAGTGGCACTGGTGGTGATACTGGGAAACTGGAGTGTCTAAGGGAATTGCCTGTGTGACTTGTGGTTAGCCAGTGGGGTGAGACCAAAGTCCTCTCTGTTTGACTGGTTTGGTTTGCCTTGGTGTGCAAAGGAACCTCAGCCTGGGGTTGTAACTGCCCTGTTCTGAGCAATTTGTCCTGAATTGGCACTCTCAGTTGGGTCCCACCAAAGGGCATCATTGTTACACCCCTTGCTCTTGTGTTAGGAGACAGGGAGAACAAAGGGAAAGTGATAACTACCCCTTTAAGGGACAGGCAGGAGGCTACATCTGCCTCAGATATAATCAAGGCAGGCCCGTCCCATTAAGCATACTGCTGCCAATCAAGGGAAATTAAGGAGGGGTGCACCCACAGTACCACACCAGGCCACAAGGGGGCGTGCAGGGACTAAACAAATAAAATAAATAATTGGAGATATACAATCTCCTAGAACTGTCAGACCCTGCCTTCACTAGCAGGACCAAGTACTGATTTTTGCCCCAGATCCCAAAGTGGCCTCTCTCAAGGAGTGAGCTCACAACCCTGGGTTTAGCAGGCCAATGCTCAAACCACTGAGCTATTCCTCCCCCACAGCTTTATCATCAGAAGTTCCCAGTCTGCCTTCTGTCCCACCTGTTATTGCCTAAACTGTTTATCCTGTCCTCTCTTTCACCTCCATCTATAGTGAACAATCCCAGGCTTTTCAAACTCTTGTCATGGATTTTCCAGGCCTCGGGTCATCCTCCATCCTCCTCTGAATCCCTCTGGATTCTGCAGGGTCCTTTATGGGGATTAATTGAATTGGTGATTTAGGGAGTGATGTTCTCCTTTGCAGTGTGAATGGGAGTTCGAGTTAATATTTGTGTCCAGGGCTGGGACAGAACCATTTAAGACGTCAAAATAAATATCTGTTGTGTGTCAGATCAGAGCCTGATGGCAAACCATTCTAATTTGAGTCAGGAAAACTCAGTGGTTTGAGCATTGGCCTGTTAAACCAGGGTTGTGAGTTCAATCCTTGAGGGGGCCATTTAGGGAACTGGAGTTTCAAAAAAAAAAAATTAGCAAGGGGTTGGACTAGATGATCTCCTGAGATCCCTTCCAACCCTGATATTCTGTGATTAACAGGTTTTGATCTTCCAGGTCATCCAGCTAATTCCAGCTCCAGGAAACCTGCAGTATGGGATCGTCCAGCTGCCCTCAGAGCCATAATCGTGGTTACGACGGTCGTCATCGTCGCTCTATTAGCAGCTTTGATAGGTAAGTTCCCAACCCCCGATGATTCAGTCTCTGGGTGTGGAGCTTTCTTCCTTCACGGCTCACAGCTCCACCTCATCTCCCCCCTGGCCTCTCTGCTTTAGCAGTCCGGTCACACAGGAGCCTCTCTAGGCTCTTTCATGGCCCCCTACTCCCTTCCATTGTCGTACCTGAGGCATCACAGACACTAACAGATTTCTCCACACACCTGTGAAGTCAGGGACGTGTCCTTGTCCTTGTTTTGTGGCAGAGCCAAGGCACCGGGGCTGGTTCCACCAAGGGCACTAAAGGGCCGAAGTCTCCATTTCAGGCACCCTGTGATCTGCCAACCGGGGGGGCGCCTGAGCTCACCTGGGGACGACACTTTTGCTGTGGAAGTTCCCTCAGTGTTTCATGTTCTGCCTCTGGGCGTGTGCTGCTGCTTGGCTCTCAGCACCCAGAGGCCTGTCGTACCCGTGGGGCGGGATCTGGCAGGTGTGCTTAGGCTGCCGGCCTCTGTGAAACAGGTGGGGACAGGAGACCCCCACCCTTAACCCTGCCCGGTGGTAGGGCCTTCCCTGGGATGTGAGACCCCAGTTCCAGTCTCCTCTGTCTGAGGGGAGACAGGATCTGAATTGGGGTTGCCCACCCCACGGGAGTGCCCAGCCACGGAGCTGTGGGACAGTCTGGGGGTGTGTGTGTCAATATTTCCTGCTGATGTTGTTCCACTTTGATTTAATTGAATAATTAAATATTAACTGGGCCAGAGAGTTAGAATCCCTCTGATCTAGTGAGTAGGGCGCCCACCTGAGAGGTGGGAACTTCCTGCTCACCAGGAGAGGGGACTGAAGCAGGGTCTCACGTTGGGGTGAGAGCCCTGCCAGTGGGTTAAAGGTGATCAGGGAGGTCGTCTTCTCACCCCCCCCCACCATTTTCAGTGATTTGGGCACTTGCTGCTGCACTCGCTCTCCCAAGAAGTGACTTAGGTACCTGACTCCAGGGCAGGGGTTCCCGCTGCAGGTTGTTGCAGGGCTGGGCCTCCTGCAGCCAGGGCTGAGGGCTGAGCTCTGAGGGGGGCAGGGCGCAGGGCACAGGCCTTGTCACTGTCTCCTATTGTCTGGCTTGGGCAGCCCCTGTCTAGCGAGCTGGCTGTTGTGGAGCCCGTTCTTAGGCACCTCTCCCTCCCCCTTCACTGCGTGGGGCACCCGGGCACCCAGCTCAGGCCCTGTGGGTCCCGTTGTTGTTCCAGGGGTTTCCTAGGCTAGTAAAAGTTCGGTGTTGGCAAACGCCTCCGTCCCTTTGTGGATCCAGCCTCAGGGACTCGCTCTGGGTCAGGCAGGGAGTCTGGCAGAGCTTGGAACTGAATCCAGATCTCCTGAGCCCCAGTCATCCAGGGCAGCGAACACAAGACAGTCGCTCTTTTCCCGATTCCAGCCCCTCTGTTTCTCCCTTTTACACTCGGGGACTTTCTCTTCACAGCTGTTTGGGTTGATGGACTGACACGGATCCAGTGTCTGATCGTCACTGAGCAGCGTAACTTGTCTGCAGCTCAGGGCTTTGAGGAGCCTGGCCTGGCCTGGCCTCATCTTCCTGCTGCACCTCTCCTGGTTGTCCCCACAGCAGGGCTGGCAGGGGCTACAGCATCGCTGGTGTGAGATTTATTCAGCTGTGGGGGGGAGCCCCCATCACTGCAGTGGTGCTGCTGAGAATTTAACCGCCGGGGTCAGGGATCTCCAAAGGGAAGGCTCCCCAGGGGCGTTAAACTTGGCCAGTTGGTGTGTACGGGATGTGCGATTACAGGCTATTTCCATTCAGTGTGAGAGTCACTCTATTGTGCGGCAAGGTGTGGGGCAGTGGGGTTATCAGTGGGGCGCTGGAGGGTTTAGCAGCTGGGCGAGGGGTCTGGGTGCTGCTCACTGGGGTGATTAGAAGATGCTCTCACTGCCCCCACATTCCCCTCAGTGTAGTCACACGTTGCAGGCTGCGTTCCAGGGGATCTGAGGCTTTGATACACGAGATGGGTGAGGAGGAAACCCGCTCAGAGAGGCTGTTGGATCTGGCGGACCCTCATCTTTGTTATATCCTTGGGGCAGCGGTGTAGGAAACAATCACTTGAGGCCAGAGAGCAGGCAGCTAACCAAAACCTCCATTTTATTTACATATATACAGAGAGCTCCTCAACCGGTTGGAACCGGTTGAGCTAACCATAATAATCTAACTCAGTTGCCATAGCAACAAAACCATGACAACCAAATACACAACAGTAAGAGCCACCCAGGAACCTGGGCTGCTGTGGGAGCCCCAGACATTCCACCGGCCCTGGGAAAGGAGTGGGAGGGCCACAGTTCCTGCACCAGTGCTCTGCCTCCCCACCCCAGCAGGTCCCACGCTCCTGCTGCCAGCACATGGATTCTCGTACAGGCTAACGGCGGTGTCATGTGCTCACACCTTCCACAGCCACATCTACAAGCTGGGCAGCTCAGCCCAGGGAGGCAGCGCAGGAGTGAACACCGGCGGGTCACTTCTGTGACTGATCTAGGAGCAGAGTACAATAGGCAGCGGCAGAATGTTAGAGGATTCAGAGCCCCCAAACCACCAGCGGCGGCAGCAGAGAAGCTCCCCAGACCTGCTGGGCCCCCGAACTAGGCGCCTTGAAGATTGTTGTGTATTTGGTTGTCATGGTTTTGTTGCTATGGCAACTGAGTTAGATTATTATGGTTAGCTCAACCGGTTCCAACCGGCTGAGGAGCTCTCTGTATATATGTAAATAAAATGGAGGTTTTGGTTAGCTGCCTGCTCTCTGGCCTCAAGTGATTGCTTCCTACACCGCTGCCCCAAGGATATAACACTGGCGACGAGGGTGAGACTCCGGTGCTGCTCCAGTAACAGAAGGAAGTAGAAGTCAAGGTAAAGACCAAACAAAGGAAAAAAGCTGCTTCTTTGCACTGACTGTGAAAGTGAAACTAAAAATCATGGCTACTCTGACTAGGCCCCTGGAGCCTTTTGATGAGAATACAGAGCAGTGGCATGTGTATACTGAGCGTTTTGAGCTTTTTGGTATTGCAAATGACATTACAGAAGCGAAGAAGGTGCCAATATTCTTAACTGTTGTAGGGGCTAAAACCTACTCTCTGCAGCTTACTACACCCTGTTAAGCCTGAGACTAAATCTTACAGTGACATTGTGGAAATCCTGGGGTCTCATTTCTCCCCAAAACCACTGGTAATTGCTGAAAGATATAGGTTCCACAAAAGAGACCAAAAGGAAGATGAAACAGTTGTACAATTTGTAGCCATTTTAAAAAAAGCTAGCAGAACACTGTGAATTTAAAGAAATGTTACATGATGCCCTGCGTGACTGGTTCGTGTGGCCTGTACAGTGAAGCTATACGAAGCGCCTACTGACAGAGGCTCAGCTTACCTTACAGAAGGCTGTTGATATTGCTGTCTCCATGGAACTGGCTACAAGGGAGGCACAATACATCGGTGCACCCCTAGGGTGCAAAAGTGTCACAAGAACCGACCCACAAAACTGTGCAGAGTCAAGAATGTTACCGGTGTGGTGGCTGGGTCACCAGGCATCAGAATGCTGGTGTAAGGACCTGGTGTGTCGACACTGTGGCAAAAAGGGACACATTGAGTGTGCCTGTAAACAAAAGAAAAAGAGGCCTGTGGTCTGGCCGACAAAAAGAGGAACCCTGCATACCCTAGAGCAGGATGATCAAGGTGACACCTCATCGCAAGAGGAAGTGCCACTGCATGTTTTGTCTTTGGCAATGGGCTCACATGAATACTGGGTAACCCCGTTATTGGATGGCAAACGTATACGCATGGAACTGGACACCGGTGCAGCCGTCTCACTGATCTCCGAGACTGTGTATAAAGAAAAGCTACAGCATCTTCCGCTTAAGGCAACAAAAACTGTTCTGAAGATGTATACGGGAGAAGCTGTGCCTATGCTGGGCACTATTGATGTTAAGGTGGAGCTCAATGGACAGGTGGCTAAATTGCCACTGTTTGTGGTGAGAGGTAACTACCCAGCCTTAATGGGTAGGTCTTGGCTTGGGAAGATTCAACTGAACTGGGCAGAAGTGCACCGGATGACTAAAGAAGAAACCAGTCTAACCCCTATACTAAGGAAACATGCTGCTGTTTTTGGAGATGATTTGGGAAGTATGAAGGGAATCACTGTGACATTGAACATTAAACCTGGCAGTCCACCAAAATATCTGAAAGCCCGAACTGTGCCATATGCCATCAGGCCAAAAGTTGAAGCAGACCTGGAGTGCCTGGTCACCAATGGAGTCCTAATACCAGTTACCCATAGCTCATGGGCCACTCCTATCGTTCCAATCGTGAAGAAAGATGGCTCTCTCCGGATTTGCGGTGATTTTAAAGTCACTGTCAACCCAGTGTTGTGTGCAGAGCAATACCCACTTCCCCGCATCGATGACCTCTTCGCAGGCCTGGCTGGGGGACAAAAGTTCAGTAAGATTGATCTGAGTCAAGCATATTTACAGATGCACGTCGATGAAAAGTCCCAAGAGCTGTTGACTATTGTGACTCATAAGGGGCTTTATCGATACTGTCGCCTACCCTTCGAATAACGTCTGCTCCGCCCTGTTCCAGAGGGCTATGGACCAGATCTTGTGTGGCTTGTCAGGAGTTCAGTGCTATCTGGATGATATCCTGGTCACTGGAAGAAATGAAGAGGATCACTTAAAGAATTTAGAGGCTACCCTACAAAGACTGGAAGAGTATGGCCTACGAGTTCGCAAAGACAAGTGTGAATTCTTCAAGCCCTCTGTTGAATATTTGGGACACATCATTGATTCTGCAGGTCTTCATAAGGCCCCTGCAAAAGTTAAAGCTATTGTGGAGGCTCCCCCACCTCGAAATGTAAGCCAGCTGCGCTGTTTCTAGGACTCCTGAACTATTATGGAAAGTTCATCTCACAGTTAGCCACACTGCTAAAACCACTTCATGAGCTCCTTGGGCAGAACAAGGCCTGGAAGTGGACTGAAGCCTGTGATGTTGCGTTTAACAAAGCTAAGGATGCATTGCTAAATTCTGAAGTTCTAACACACTTTGATCCATCCTTACCACTGCAATTGGCCTCGATGCCTCCCTTATGGAGTGGGAGCAGTCGTGTCACATATTATGCCTTCAGGAGAAGAGAGACCTATTGCTTTTGCTTCACGCACTCTAAGCAAAGCAGAAACTAACTACGCCCAAATCGAGCGTGAGGCATTAGGAATTGTTTTGGAATTCGAAGTTTCATCAGTACCTGTTTGGGCGAAAATTTACTCTTCTCACAGACCATCGACCTCTGACATCAATTTTTGGACCTTACACAGGCATTCCCCCATTAGCTGCTAGTCGTATGCAACGTTGGGCATTGTTACTTTCAGCACACACACATGAAATCAAATATCGGAAATCCATTCTACACGGCAATGCAGATGGCCTCTCAAGGTTGCCTTTGCCGGTCAAACACCACGATAGTGCCCACAAGGAAATCTTCTACTTTGAACAGGTAGAGAATACACCCATCACTGCTACTCAGATAAAGAAGGCAACTCGCGTTGACCCAGTATTGTCCCACGTTATGGACCTGGTGATGCATGGAACATCTCGACAAACCTCTCCGGTCTCATCCGACCTTGTTCCCTACATGTCCAAGCGGACGGAGTTATCGGTCCAATCTGGTTGTTTGTTGTGGGGGAGACGTGTCATTATTCCACCACCACTGAGATCACAGATGTTAGAACAGCTACATTCCGGTCACTGTGGAATAGTGCGCATGAAGGAAATTGCACGGCTATTTTTGGTGGCCTGGACTGGACAGCGCTATTGAAGAGAAGGCAAAAGCATGTATGTCATGTCAGGGTGTGAGGAATGCACCCCAGTGGGCACCCCTACACCCATGGGACTGGCCTGAAAACCCGTGGCAACGTATTCACGTTGACTTTGCTGGCCCCCTTGAAGGAAGCATGTTCTTGGTGGCAATAGATGCCCATTCTAAATGGCCAGAAGTCTCTATAATGCAGTCCACTTCTGCAGAGAGTACTATCCAAAAACTACGAGGACTCTTTAGTCATTTTGGTCTGCCAGAACAACTTGTGAGCGACAACGGACTGCAGTTCGTTTCTCAGGAGTTTCAAAATTTTATGAAAGCAAATGGGATACACCACATCACGTCAGCACCATATCATCCGTCCACCAACGGATTAGCTGAAAGATTTGTGCAGACAATGAAAAACGCTTTGAAATCAGCAAGGGACATCACTCCATTCAAAAGCGTCTGATACCTTTTACTTTCCTACAGAAACACACCTCATGCTACGACCCACGCATCTCCGGCCTTTCTAATGATGGGACGACAGCTGCACACTTGCTTTGATCTGCTGAAACCTTCTGAACCCCGACAAATTGTGCAACATCAGCAGCAATATCAAGTCATCAGACGGGCACCCAGAGCAAAAGACCGAACCTTTAGCCCGGGACAGCCAGTTTTGGCTCGGAATTATACTTCCAGAGCTAAATGGGTTCCGGCCACAGTCATCACTCAAACAGGACCTGTTTCCTACACAGTCCGGACTGCAGAGAATCTTACCTGGCGGCGACATGTAGATCAGCTGTTGCCAGGTCATGCCAGTCCTCAGGACCCATCTGCAGTTGAGGGGTCTGACTTCACCTCTTCTGGTGAGGGATCGAATCACGAGTCACCTGTTTCTGACTGTTCTCCTCCATTACTGCCGGCGGCTGAGATACCCCTTTGCCCAGCACGAGCTGATACCCCCTCCTCACCTGTTCGTGCTGCGGACCCTGAGCCCCTAGTGCTTTCGGGTGCAACAACACCAGTAGTTCGCCGTAATCCACCTAGAGACAGAAGACCTCCTCATCGGCTGGATCTTTAGCTAGGGCGAACCCACGGTTATGGGGCAAAATAATCCCCAGGGTTTAGCTGGGAATGGAGGCAATCTACCCTCCTTCTCTAGTCTAGTGTGTGTTTTATTTAGGGGATGTTCTTATTGGGGGGGAGAAATATGTTGTGTATTTGGTTGTCATGGTTTTGTTGCTATGGCAACTGAGTTAGATTATTATGGGTTAGCTCAACCGGTTCCAACCGGTTGAGGAGCTCTCTGTATATATGTAAATAAAATGGAGGTTTTGGTTAGCTGCCTGCTCTCTGGCTTCAAGTGATTGCTTCCTACACCGGCTGCCCCAAGGATATAACACTTACCACACCCCGGCTCTGGCTTCTGGCCTGGGCAGGTTTCGGGGCCTCGGAAGGGAAGAGGAGCAGGGGGTGGGGCCCCATGGTGGGGGGAGGGGAGCTAAGGCCCAGCTCAGCACCCTGCCAGGAAGAGGCTGGTGCTGCTAGCAGGGGCTGCGCTTCATGGCAGGGGAGCTGATTCCCCTCTCAGGTCCCCGGCCGTGAAGCGCAGCCCCTGCCGCCGCCAGCACCATGCCTGCCCGAGGCTCTACGCCCAGGTTCACAAGAGGGCAGGCCCGGGCCCCCCATGTGAAAACATGGGGGCATGGCCCTCCCCTTACCAACCCATTCCAGCGCCCTGCCAGATACACTCCGCCCTTGCTCTCACCTTCCCCACTCCTTTCGCTGCACACTCTGTACATCCCCAGCCCGATGGGGGCTGTGGCCTGGTTGGCCTCTGGCACTGCCGCAGTGTGTGTGTCATAACAAACTCCAGCCACGCTGCATGTCGGATTGCTGGGCCGTGGCCTCTGAAGCAGCTGCTGCTGGCCACTCTCAGACTGGCCCGTCTCTCCCATCAGTCTGATCCCATTGGGCAGTTCTTGTTTCTGTCCCTGCTCGTTCTCCACAGAGATGAGATGGGATGAGCTCTCACCTTGTGTTTTGTGTTTTCTAGTGGTAACATCTAAGCAGCCTCCTCCATGCCCCCCTGCTGCCTCCTGGTGCCCGGACGGCTGGATCCGGATCCAAAGGAAATGTTACTATTTTTCTAAGGCTGAGGAGAACTGGACCTACAGCCAGAACTTCTGCTTGTCACACGCTGCCTCCCTGGCCGGGATTGACAGTCCGCAGGAGCTGGTGAGAAGCCGGTTAGATGCTTTGTGCCAAGCCCAGCGATCGCTGGCACCACTGACAGGGCTGGAGTCAGGCTGGGCTCAGCCCCTGTAGGGCCGAGAGGAGCCTGGGTGCCTCCCAGGCTGGGCAGCCAGAGTCAGTGTGGTTCTGGCAGCTGAATCCTGGCTGGACCTGGGGCTTCAGCCACCTCGACCCTGCGTCTGCCAGAGCCCAGGTGGGAGACTCGTCCTGTGCAGAGCTGGGCCGGCTCAGTCAGCTCCTGGCCAATGGGCTGCCTGGGGCTGGAGCAGGTGAGAACCTGCCCCCCCCCCAGCTCAGCCCAGCCCCAGGGTTTCCCATGGGTGGGGCGGGGGGGGAATCCAGCTGCAGGTGAGGTCTGCTTTAGGCCTCTTCCCCTCAGCTTCCCTGCCCTGGTGCCAGGGGTCTGTCTGCCCTCCCTCTGCAGCCCCCTCTCCCTCCTGGCCCTGCTGTGCTCTGAGAAGGGGCTGCTGGGCAGATAGTGACCTTGCAGCTCAATCCCTGCTACACGCAGTAGGTGCCACAGCCCCAAAAAAGAGGCCGGGGAGGGTGAAGGGTTAATACTTATCTGCCCCCTTCACCCAGTAACCATGGAAGAGGCCTCTAGAAATCCCCTGCAGCCCAAGGTGGGGGAGCAGCACGGAGTCAGGGTCTAACACAGCTGATGCTTCTATTGGGTTTCTAAGGGTTCCCTGCTGCCATACGAAGGCAAACTGGACCACTGGATCGGCCTCCGGAAGGACACGGGCCAGGTCTGGAAATGGACCGACGGGACCGAGTTTGACCATTGGTGAGTTTTGTTCCCACCCCCCATTGATCAGAGGCTCTGGAAATGCCCCACTAGCTGCTTTAACGTCCCTTCCTGCCCAAGTGGGGCCTTGTGCTGGTGCAGGAAGGAGGATCCTGAGGGACTGAGTGCGCAGCTCCCTTCCCTGACTTGGGGTGTCTCCCCTGGTCTGTGCCTGGCACGCACTGACTCTAGCTCCGATTGCTTCTGGGTTTCAGGTTTGAAATACATGGAGGAGCAGATTGTGCACAGCTGGATGAAGATTTCACTGTTGTCACATCAAGCTGCAGCACACCAAGAAAATGGATCTGCAGTAAATCTGATACCCCTGGGAAGGGAGAGGAGGGAGCTGTGGGAGGGGATTCGTGAACTCAGGGGAATTGGTGACCAGCTGTGACAAAGCCTTGTTCTGGTCCCCTCCATGCTGCAGCCTGATTCCTTGTTTCTTAGTCTGTCTCCAGGATTTTATCCAGTCCTAGTCATCAATTACCCTAATGCTGCCGTTTGTGACCCTTCTCTCAGGGAGACTGGTGCAGTTTCAGGGTAACTGGATCTCTATCCCACCTCCACCAGGTCTCGAGTCTCCAGCCCAAACCCCAGTGCCCTTTACCTTGGGGTTCTGCCCCCAGCAGTATCCCCACACTCTGATCTCCCTTCCCAGGGGAACCCCCAACCCTTTGACCCACCTTGCCTCCGTGGCTACTGCCAGTCATCATCTAGCCCCCCGGTCACTGGGGCAGACGCAGTCTGTAATGGCCAATCATTGGCAAGGGGGTAGGTCCAGCTGCCTCTGCCTATTCCCAGGCTGCACCTCTGCGGCCCCAGTACCTCTCTTCAGCCTTTAACAGGGCCTCAAGCTGGCGCTCCCCAGCTCCTGTCGCCTCTGCTCTGCTCACTCCAGTACTAGAGTGAGACTGACTTAGCTCCTGGCTCACAGTCCTTGTATAGGGCAAGCTGTGGCCTGATGGGGCCTGGCCCCAGCTGTGGCTGCGTCCCCAGTCAGCGTAGCTTTTCCACCGAGCGGGTAACGGCCTGCTACAGGCAGTGGTTCCCAAACGTTAACAACCCGTGAACCCTTTTCATGAAAATTATCAAATCACGAACCCCTCTAAAAATAAATATTTCCAGGGATTTTCTCCCTTACCTGAGCACAAATTACACTGGTCTACAATTTTTGAGAAGTCGTCTGCTTCAGAGATAAAATGTGCTATTTATTATGTATTTTGATGTGCTGAATTCAAATATGACAATTAAAACAACTGATTGGCTACTGTTTCTAAGATATTTAAGTTTTTACATTTTATGTCTATGTATATTGTGTAGATAGTAGAGTTTTAATCATAAATTGTAAACCTAGGTCTTTTCATGTGTTTATGGTCGCTTTGCATGATAATATTTCACCTGTCCTGTTTATGTAACACTTTAGATAACCCTTTTGCTGATTTTTAACTAAAATGTATTATGAAACAAAAGCCAAAAAACTATTATGTACATGGTTTAGTCCTATTCAGTGTCTACTCGGCGCTTCTTGGCTTGTCTCTTGTATTCATTAAATGGAGCATCTCTTGTCACTGTCCAGCAATAGTCTGCAAGCATTGATGGGCTCCATTTGCCCTGATAGCGTTTCTCCATTGTTGCAATGTCCTGGTGAAATCGCTCGTCGCTCACTGCTCCGCAGTTCGGTGGAAAAAAATCTAGATGAGAGTGCAAAAAATGTATCTTTAGTGACATGTTGCAACCAAGGCTTTTGTATGCCTCGATGAGGTTTTCCACCAACAACCTGTAGTTGTCTGCCTTGTTGTTTCCGAGAAAATTTATTGCCACTAACTGGAAGGCTTTCCATGCCGTCTTTTCCTTGCCACGCAGTGCATGGTCAAATGCATCATCTCAAAGAAGTTCACGAATCTGAGGACTAACAAAGACACCTTCCTTTATCTTAGCTTCACTTCCTCCGTGGAAAATTTCCAAGGTTTACTTGAAAGCTGCTTGTGTTTTGTCAATGGCCTTGACAAAGTTCTTCATCAGACCCAGCTTGATGTGTAAGGGTGGTAACAAAATCTTCCTTGATTCAACAAGTGGTGGATGCTGAACACTTTTCCTCCCAGGCTCCAATGACTGTCAGAGTGGCCAATCTTTCTTGATGTAGTGGGAATCTCTTGCACGACTATCCCATTCGCAGAGGAAACAGCAGTACTTTGTGTATCCAGTCTGCAGACCAAGCAAGAGAGCAACAACCTTCAAATCGCCACAAAGCTGCCACTGATGTTGGTCATAGTTCATGAACCTCAAAAGTTGTTTCATGTTGTCATAGGTTTCCTTCATATGGACTGCATGACCAACTGGAATTGATGGCAAAACATTGCCACTATGCAGTAAAACAGCGTTAAGACTCGTCTTCGATGAATCAATGAACAGTCTCCACTCATCTGGATCGTGAACGATGTTGAGGGCTGCCATCACACCATCAATGTTGTTGCAGGCTACAAGATCTCCTTCCATGAAGAAGAACGGGACAAGATCCTTTTGACGGTCACGGAACATGGAAACCCTAACATCACCTGCCAGGAGATTCCACTGCTGTAGTCTGGAGCCCAACAGCTCTGCCTTACTCTTGGGTAGTTCCAAATCCCTGACAAGGTCATTCAGTTCACCTTGTGTTATGAGGTGTGGTTCAGAGGAGGAGGATGGGAGAAAATGTGGGTCCTGTGCCATTGATGGTTCAGGACCAGAACTTTCATCCTCTTCCTCGTCTGACTCAAGTGAGAATGATTCTGGTGCATCAGGAATCGGCAGTCCTTCTCCGTGGGGTACTGGGCGTATAGCTGATGGAATGTTTGGATAAAGCACAGTCCACTTTTTCTTCTTTGACACACCTTTCCCAGCTGGAGGCATCATGCAGAAGTAACAATTGCTGGTGTGATCTGTTGGCTCTCTCCAAATCATTGGCACTGCAAAAGCCATAGATTTCCTTTTCCTGTTCAAATGTTGCAAATGTTGTCCTGATCTCCAATTTTGCAGCCAAAATAAAGGTGATAGGCTTTCTTAACCATAGTGGTTATACTGCGCTTTTGTGATGCAAAAATCACTTCACCACAAACGTAGCAGAAGTTATCTGCACTGTTCACACAAGTACGAGGCATCTCTGCTCACTTTGGCTAAACAGAAATGTGTCCCTTTGCAAAATCAAACACTGACAAATACGAGAGCACGACACTGTATGATTTCTAGAGCTGATATAGGGCAATTTGTTCAGCAGAGTGATGTAAGCTTCGTTATGATTGCATCATCCATGACTTCTAGGAATAACATGATGCAATTCATATCATGTATGACACAATACCAGCTTCAGATTGCATCATTCATTGTTTTGCCTAAAAAGCAAGTACTGTCCAAACCCAGTCATAGATTTATTCATAGATCCAGTCAAAGATGTATTTTAGTCATTTCTGGTTTAAATTAAGATCCCTTCCCTTTATAACTCACTTATCCTCTGCTATTCCCAAGTCAAGGGTCGTATATACTGACCCAATAGCATAACTTGAAAACTAGAGCCAATCAACAATTTTAAGCATCATTTTCGTTCTCAGTGACCCAGAATTAGTAACGTTTGACTACATTTATTTCAGAAGCATTTTGCCTGTAGAGCAGTGTAATAGAAGTAGTGATCTTGGAAATAATTTGGATTTTTTTATGACATGCTTATTACACACTATTTATTATTGCATTATTTATCATTACATTATTTATTTTATTACATTATGAAAATGGCAACACTCTTCCAAGATTTCACTTTTTTAGCTCATATCACTTTGATTAAACCTCCTACATGTTTCATCAAGGAGCACCAGATGTGAAACCAGCAGGAAGCTATTTAAGAAGCCAGCTCAAATACAGAATTCCTCCCACAAGCATTTGGGTCTTGAGCAGTCCAGGCAAACCATGCAGACTACAACAAAGCTTAAACTTGTTCTTCATGCTAATTTAAAAAAACAACACTAGATGGATCAGTGCACTAAAACCAATATAACTGCACAACTGAAGTTTATGTTCTGCCAGGAAGACATGGTCGCAGGGCTCGGGCTACTGGCCCCCTTGCCTGGGGTCCCTAGGGACGGCTCTGTCTGCCATTACAGATTTTTTTCCAAGAACCCCACTGTTCTAGGGCAAAAGCATTATGGAGAAAATGTACAAAAATCACTAAAAGTTCCCCCTCACTAAACCCACCAGAAATCATCCCTCTTCCACAGAGGGGAGTCTAGTAGCAAGTGACACTTCCAGGCCCTCCCTATGGGGTTGGGGTTCCCCCCCCCCCCCGGATGGAGAGGAAGTCCTGTTTGAATCAAAATGAAGGCTGTGAATCTGTTTAAACTCAGCCTTTGAGTGTCCTAAGTTCTGTCTCCGTCTCTGGAAAACCCCCTGTGAGCCAGTGTGTGGGAACCAAACGTTCCAGGGTGTGATCCCAGCCAGGGAGAGGCTGGGTCACCACTTGCCCTGCAGCCTGGGGGGCCTCACAGTCCTGTGCAGAAGCTCCCAACCTGGGCCAAACAGCCTGCAGGTCACACCCTGAGTGTCTGTGCCTGGCCACAGCCCTGGTCCAGCAGCCTGTCACCTGTGCCACACTGGGCCCACCAGCCTTGGTCACTACCTGCAGGGTGACCGCAACACGCTCCCAGTCCCAGACTTCCCCCTAAAACATGTTCTGCCCTGTCCAGCCCTCTCCTGGACAGTCCAGATCTACTCGGCCCATTGCCCCTCTCAGGGGAGCAACATACACAGTCTGCTACCTTAAATGGAGTTACCCAAACCAGTCACAGCACTGGGTTAGTTGTAATAAAAAACGTGTTTTAGTCTTTAAACTACAAAGAGAGATTTTTAAGTGAGTACAAGTAATGAGGCATAAAGTCAGGAACGGCTGCAAGAACAATAAAGATAAAACACTTTCTATGCTAAACAACTTAGACTCGGCACAAGGTGCCGTCCCTCACCACAGGTTCACAGTGACGTTGCTGACCAAACTCTTAAGCCAGGATCTGCTCCCAAAGTCCAACAGCTTTTTCTTTTGTCATCTTAGATGAAAAGAGAGAGCTAGATAGGGAGAGGGAACATGGGGTGTTTTGCCCCTCACTTTTGGTCCAGTCACTGTTTGAGATGCAGTTTCCTGAAGGTCACCCCTCAAAGCAAAGTTTATTCACAGTAAAGATGGCGACATGATGTCTGGTGGTGAAAAGTTCTGTGCTGTTTCTTCTCACCTCTGTTTCCTGAAATGCAGATTTCTCCTTGTCTCCTGTCTTCTCTTTCTCGCTGGCTGAGGACTGTTTGCAACTTGTATAAACTCAGTGGTGGATTTAGAGTTAGTGGGGCCCTGTGCTTAGCTTCATTTTTGGCACCACCCCCCACCTCAGACCTAGCCAAGAAAAAGAACATTCTCTCTTATCTCCCCCATTCCTGTTTTTCATTCTGTTTTCCTTCATCCTGCTTCTATATAATAAGTAATAAGAACTAAATGAAAATAAAGTGAAGTACCTTGATTGTTTTTATAGTCTAACTTTTTTTTTTCCCCACAGACCAGTTGAAAATTGCTATGGGTCTTGGCTGACCACTTAATGATCTTTCCAAATATTATTTGTACCATTAGCGAACTATTGTAAAGCATTTTGGATGAGAGCTCCAGGTTGGGGAAGTCCCAGTCGCAGCCACTGGGTTATCTTACCTGGCTGGCTGGGGGACGCGTCCCTGCCCCTGTTCGCTGCCAAAGGGAGCTGTGGCGGCAGCAGCATGTGAGAGCTGAGACCTCCCTGGCCTTTTTCCAGGGGCCGCCAGCAGCAGTGCATACCCGGGACTGCACCTGCGCTGCCAGGCGTCTAGAGGAGCAGGGCAGCAGGACAGGCCCAGGCAGATGCCCCAACAGGGGAGTGCGCCCACCTCCCCTACAGCGCTCCCCCAGCCAGCCCCTCACCTCACCTGGCCGCCAGTGCCGGCCTGCAGCAGGAGTCCTGGGAGAGCGCACTGCACACCGCACCTCCTGCACGGCTCTTAAACGGCTCCCTCCCTGCTCTCCCCCACAGCTCCTGCACCCACCCCACACTGCGCCACAGGGGGTGCTGGATGGTGCTGGGCTGCCCGGCCCTGGGCAGTCTGTTTCATTGTAAATCCACCTCTGACATTAGAAATGAACTCTAGGGTAAGAATGGGGAGGTGAACAAAAGTGCTGAAATTCAGTGACAAGAAACGGCCACACGGTGGTACCAGAGCTTTGGAGGTGGCCATGCTGGCAACTGACCGATAGAATTCTATCTACTTTGTTTACAAGAGCCAGTTGTCTCTCCAAATGCAGCAACATTGCAAGGGTTAAATGGGAGACATGCCCCAAAGCACCCCCGGAAATGTAATGCTGTCATTGCCCCGAGGGAGCACCAGGCGGGGAGTTACCCATAAATTATTTATTATTCATATTCAGGGGTGGCTCTATGTATTTTGCTGCCCCAAGCGCGTGCCTGGGGCGGCAAGCCGTGGGAGGTCTGGCTGGTAACGTGGATTCGGCGGCATGCCCGCGGGAGGTCTGGCTGGTAACACGGATTCGGCGGCATGCCCGCGGGAGGTCTGGCTGGTAACACGGATTTGGCGGCATGCCCGCGGGAGGTCTGGCTGGTAACGCGGATTCGGCGGCATGCCCGCGGGAGGTCTGGCTGGTAACACGGATTCGGCGGCATGCCCGCGGGAGGTCTGGCTGGTAACACGGATTCGGCGGCAGGCCCGCGGGAGGTCTGGCTGGTAACGCGGATTCGGCGGCATGCCCGCGGGAGGTCTGGCTGGTAACGTGGATTCGGCGGCATGCCTGCAAGAGGTCCACCGGTCCCACGGCTTTGGCGTACCCACTGCCGAATTGCCGCCAAATCCACGTTACCAGCCAGGCCTCCTGCAGGCATGCCGCCGAAGGCAGCCTGACTGCCAACCTCACAGCGACTGGCAGAGCACCCCTCGCAGCTTGCCGCCAAAGGCACGCGCTTGGAGCACTGGTGCCTGGAGCACCTAGACCTCCCTCCCTGCCACCATCAATCAAAATCACCTCCCCTTTCCTATTATGGCAGACAGCACACAGACCCGTGCCCTTTCCTGCAGTCAAGATGAAAGACCTGTTGTGGGATAAGTAATGAGAAACGCTGAGGTTGTTTTGCTTCTGAGATAAATTAATTACGCTGGATCTGCGTGTGAAGACCTGGCTCTGGGTTTGTTTTCATTAGTTAATTAACTGTAATTAGGATAATGAGCTAGACAGGTGTGTCGGATGTTAATTATCCCAACTAGTTACAGTTGTTTCTGTTATCTTAATTAATCAATTGGTCATTACCTGATTGCTGAATGAAACTATGTATAAATGCATGCTGGGATAGAATAAACAAGAGCTCTGCTTATGATCGCATTTTGGCTGTCAGACTCCGTTCCTGCTCTGCGGTTCCAACAAATGGTGACCCCGATGTGATTATTGAAGATAGTGTTGGTGGCCTGAGTTGTTAAAAAGAAAAAGAGGGACGCGCCTGAAGTTTCAGCGTCGGGCGTCCGAGAGAGAGAGAGAGAAAAAAAAAAAAGCCGCAGGACGTCCGAAAAAGAAAAGCGCGCCTGAGTGTCAAGCGGCGGCTGCAGGGCGTCCAAAGAAGAAGGACGCATCTGAACAGAGTTGTACGGCTGGGAACCATAGAGTGTCCAAACGGAGAGAAGCACCTGAAGCCCAGTGCCGAGCGGTAAGCTGCAGGGCGTTAAAAAAAAAAAAAAAAAGGGGCACACCTGAACCTAGAGGTGAGCAGTAAATATGGGAGCCGCTGCGTCTGCAGAGGAGAAAATGGTGCATGAAATTCTGACACGCATCATGGAGCGACGGGGAGAAAAGTTCCCCTCTGATGCATTATCCCGCTTACTACAGTGGGGACGTTCAAGGGGACTTTCTATTTCACCCAATACAATATTTGATAAAACTGTGTGGGAGCGGATGGGCTGTGAACTTTGGAAATCAGTGGCTCAGGGTGACAAGGAAGCCTTCTCCCTGAGTCCAATATGGAAGAAGACAACAGAGATAGTGGAAGCCTTTGCAGCCGAGGCAGGAGTACAGGCGGCTCTCTCTGACCTTTGTCACCCAACGCCCGGAATACCCTCCGTTTTGCCGGTTGGAGCCAGGGATTTTTTTGGTGGTGAGGACACAGTGATACCCTTGGCTTCCGACCCCTTCCCTATGGATGATGTTGCCTCTGCTACGATGCCATTACCCTCCAACGTAGCTATTGGCCCTGATATAACTGATCCTGCTTCGGTCCCGCTACCGCCCGATACACCCGAGCCTATGGAGACAACTTTGCCATATGCACCCCTTTCAAAGCCATGCCGTATCCACGGGACCTGGGGGTGTCATGAATGCGGGGAAGCAGAGGAGGCTCGGGTGAAACATGTGCCATCACAGCCATGTTCTGATTTTACTCAGTTTACCCGGTCTGATGCTCTTTATGAGGAACTGCAGCGCCAGGGTCGACAACTGCGGGCCATTTTTAACAAATTGGATCAAAAACAAGGTTTTCCAGCTGGATCATCACGGTCACGTCTTCACGAGTGTTTTCGTCCGACTTGCCCTTCTGCCCCACCTGACCCCGGGGACCCTCCGGACCCAGTACAGCGTTGGCACGGGGTCATAAAGGAAGCCATCCTTGAAGGGCTGACACCTGAGGCCTTTCCAGTAATTACGCCAGACCCTCAACATCCTAATCACCGACAATGGGCCCCTTTGGATTGGAAATTGATCCGTGAGGCACAGAAATCAATTATGGCTTATGGACTAGATAATCTATATGTACAGTCTCTTATCGAACAGGTATTTACGGGCCAGGCAATGTGTCTGTATGATGCAATTAAATTAGCTGATCTGCTTCTTACACCTACGCAAAAACTGTTGTGGAAAGATGATTGGGCCAAGAGAATCGACTTGGCCCTTGTCCACAATCTGGATCTGCCGGACGGTGATCCCCGGCACGTGGCCACTACTGAGATGCTTTTGGGAGCCGGCCGTTTTGCTGACCCACATTTGCAAGCCCGTCTTGACCCCCGAATCCTGCAGCAATCACAGGAACTAGCTTTGGCTGCCTTTAAGGCGGTGCCCCAGATGGGGAAGCCGAACCCGCCCTATGCTAAAATTACACAAGGCCTCTCAGAACCATATTCCACCTTTTTGGATCGTCTCCGAGAAGCTATTGATAGATCCCCTAATCTGACGCCAGAAGCCAGGACTGCAGTTGGCCTTGATCTTGCCACCCAGAATGCGAATCCCACTTGCCGCCGTATCTTAGCTACCTTGCCCAAAACTGCGTCCCTAATGGAAATGATTGAAGCATGTAATAAGGCCACTATGTTTGAAGAGACGGATAAGGCAGCAATTCATGCTGAGGCACAGGCCTCTGCACTAGCCGTGACGTTACGACCTCTGCTCGGGCGACGATGGGGGGCTAAAAAATCGACCCGGCCGGCCGGCCCTTGTTTTAGTTGTGGAAAACCCGGGCACCTCTGGTGGGACTGCCCAATGCAAAATGGGCAGCGAACCTCTGCTATGTCATCTAGAGCTGCAACAGGCGCTTGTACACGACGTAATAGGTTTGGGCAGCGAACCTCTGATATGTCTCCTAACCCTGCAACTGGTGCTTGTGCACGATGTAATAAGTTTGGACATCATGCCAATGATTGCTGGGCACGTTACAAGAAAGATGGAACACCGCTGCCGGGAAACGGATCACGGAGCGCCCCTCGGAGGAGCGCGACGATACAAGTACCTCCACCTACCAACCCGGCTGCCTGGAACACCTCACCGGAGCAACCCGTGGCAGTGCCGGAGTGGACCTGGCCACAGCATCAGATGTAGTTCTAGAGACTGATAAAGTTCAAGTTCTTCCTTCTAACACTGATGGCCCATTAGGATTTGGACTAAGTGCTCTTTTGATTGGCCGTTCATCAACATCAAAACAGGGTATTTTTGTTTTACCTGGCCTTATTGACGCCGATTATACCGGGAACATTGGGATAATGGTACGCGCCCTCTGCCCCCCTGTAACTATAATTGCTGGCACGCGCATTGCTCAACTAATACCCTTCAAGGGATGTGTACCCCGATCGACCCCAATTGATCGTGGGTCCCGAGGATTTGGATCCACTAGCCCTCCCCAAATTGCTTTTGCTATGGACATTACTTCGCGCAAGCCCACCCGTACTGTTCGGCTTCAAGGGTCCGATGGGCGGCAGATTATTCATGAAGCCTTGCTGGATACAGGGGCCGATGTGACTATAGTCCCCGCTCGGTTTTGGCCGGAATCTTGGCCCTTGCGGGATGCCGCCACACCGGTGACCGGCATTGGTGGGACTCAATTGACTTGCATTAGTGTGAATTTTATTACCATTTCTGATGTGGAAGATCCGGCCACGAGCGCAAAAGTTCGCCCCTATGTAATGCCGGCTCCGATATGGCTTTTAGGTCGGGACTGTTTAAGTCAGTGGGGCGTTGTGTTGCAAAATTCACCTTTTCCTTAGCGGCCACTGAGGGGCGACCGATCCTACAGCTGGAATGGACTACCACCACGCCGGTCTGGGTCGCTCAGTGGCCGCTGCCCAAAGATAAGCTCGCCCGGGTGCATGAACTTGTGCAGGAACAATTGGCTATGGGCCACCTTGAACCTTCTGTTAGCCCTTGGAATACCCCTATTTTTACCATTCCCAAAAAGTCTGGGCATTGGCGTTTATTACAAGATCTACGCGCTGTCAATGCTGTAATGAAGGATATGGGCGCCCTCCAGCCTGGGCTGCCCACACCTACTATGCTTCTGCATGGATGGCCTCTGCTTGTTGTTGATTTAAAGGACTGCTTTTTTACCATTGCCTTGCATCCCGCGGACCGCGAGAAATTTGCCTTTTCTGTGCCTTCTATAAATAAGGCTGCACCTGCCCGGCGGTATCAATGGACTGTTCTGCCACAAGGTATGAAAAATTCTCCTACCATTTGTCAATCTTATGTTGCTTGGGCTATAGCACCCCTGCGATTGGCGCACCCTGATTGGATTATTTATCATTATATGGATGATCTTTTGTTTACTGGCGCCCATTTTGCTGTGGATGCGGCGATTGCTGAAATTGACTCAGTTTTGCGAAAGGCTGGGCTGGTGATTGCTCCAGAAAAACTTCAGCGGCAAGCCCCATATCGGTATCTTGGTATGGAAATTACGGATTCGATTGTACGCCCGCAGAATTTGACCTTTCGGATGGACATTCATAATTTACATGATGTTCAGCGCTTGGTGGGCGATTTGCAGTGGGTTCGCGGTCTTTGTGGTATAACTAATGAGGATCTTGCGCCCTTGATTCAACTGCTTCAAGGCGGACGTGCTCCGGATGAACCTCGCTCTCTGCAGAATCAGCACCAGATTGCTTTACGAAATATTGCAGATAAACTTGCAACACGTTATTCGGGGCGTATTTATCCAGACTTGCCCATTTTTTTGGCAATTTTTTCTAAAGATGCCTCTTTGGAAGCTTTACTTTTTCAATGGCATGAGGCCCTTTCCGATCCACTGGTGGGCGTTGAATGGCTTTTTCCACCTTCGCATTATACCACGACTGTGACTACGCGGCTTGATGTGATTGCTCATCTCATTTATATGGCCCGATGCCGTTTGCTGGCCATTGCAGGTATTGACCCTCATACCATTTATTTGCCCTTTGATGATGTTACTGTGACTCAGTTGCTTGCTACTCACCTTTCTTTTGTACTTGCCACCATGGATTACGCCGGTTACTTCAGTAGCCATTTTCCCTCACACCGAATTTTTGCTACCACGCTTCCTCTGGAAAAAGCACTAATGTTGCGATCTAGTCCAGTTGCTGGTCTCACTGTTTTCACCGATGCCAGCGGCAGTGCCCAGCGTGCAGGACTTCTTTGGTTTATTGACGGCCATTGGCATCACGAGTTTGTTCTTGCTGAAGGCTCCCTGCAGGTTCTAGAGCTTCGTGCTATTGTTCGCACCTTTGAAAAATGGCCCGATACCCCTTTGAATATTGTCAGTGACTCTCTGTATGCTGTAGGTGTGCTTCAACGTTTAGAACGCTCCCTGTTGGGCCGTGTTACGAATTCTGTTTTATGGACTGCTCTTCTTCAGTTATGGCATCTCTTAAATGCTCGACGGTGCCCTTATTTTGTTATGCATATTAGGAGCCACTCTGGATTACAAGATGGTCTTGCCGAGGGCAATGCACTGATTGATCAGTTAGTTGGCGTTGCCCATGTTCCGAATTCATTTGCCCAGGCACGGATTTCCCATGAATTTTTTCATCAGTCTGCCCGTGCTTTAGCACGTCAGTTTGCGATTTCTATTACTGACGCTCGTGCTATCGTGGCCTCCTGCCCTGATTGTCAACAGCATGTATTGCCCCTTGTATCTGGTGTTAATCCCTGTGGCCTATTGTCACTTCAAGTTTGGCAGTCTGATGTTACCACGTTTGCTGAGTTTGGCACCTTGCGCAATATTCATGTTACCATTGATACCTTTTCTGGCTTTACTTGGGCGACAGCTATGGCCTCTACTAGCTCTCGTGATGTAATTAAGCATTGGCAAGCATGCTTTGCCGTGATGGGGGTTCCTGCCCTCATTAAGACTGATAATGGCGGGGGTTATGTTTCTCATCGCACTGCCCAGTTTCTTTCCCACTGGGGTGTGCAGCATTCTACGGGTGTACCTGGCAATTCTACTGGGCAAGCTATTATTGAGCGTGCTCACGCCTCTTTGAAGGCGCTTCTCTTAAGACAAAAAGGGGGGATTCGTAGTGAACGGGCAGACGCTTTGGACAAGACGCCTGCCGCTCGCTTACTGAAAGCTCTTTATGTACTTAACTGGTTACATGTTGGTAAAAACAACCAGGTGCCCCCTGCAATTAAACATATCAGCGGGATGACTGGGGAAGAGCAGGGTATGGCCCCCCGACCCTTGGTCAAGTGGTTTGATTATCAGCAGCAAATATGGAAAGGACCAGTTGACTTGCTAACATGGGGCAGGGGTTATGCGTGTGTTGCCACTGATGCAGGTCCCAGGTGGATACCAGCGAAGTGGGTCCGGCCTTGGCTGCGTCCTCCGGAGCGACGGCAGGCAGATGCGGAGGAGCCTCACGAGACGCGCTCAGACGTCGCGGAACCAGAGCCCCCGGAGGAGAGCTGTTTGTTAGCTCTGCCAGGACTTTTTCAGTCTGATCCTCCGTGAATCAGTTACTCGCTTGAAATGATATTTGTGTCTGAAAGAAAATTTGTGTGGCTATATAGGTATTTAGTGTACCATGATGTTTTGTGTTCTCTGTTATGTTTTGTGTTGTCTGTTTTCTGGCCAGAATCGTTGTCGTGTTGTCATGTGGTTTGATGTGTCTTTCTTAAAGACCCCCCACCCTCAGTGTCAGCTTGATCACCTGACAGCTGAGGGATATTTTCAAAAAAAAAAAAAAGGGGGGGGGGTTTGCAGAATTTTCCTCATCTTCTGTTTATTGTGTTTTTGTTTTGTTCGTTTGATGTTTTTTGGAATTATGCCAAGGATTGTATGGTCATACAGGTTGATTTTATTATCCTTATTTTTTTTTGTGATAGGTTATAGCGTTATGATATTATGAGTTGGGAATGTTTCCTCTCTCTTTTTTTTTTTCTATTTGATTTTGAATATAGGGGGGAGATGTGGGATAAGTAATGAGAAACGCTGAGGTTGTTTTGCTTCTGAGATAAATTAATTACGCTGGATCTGCGTGTAAAGACCTGGCTCTGGGTTTGTTTTCATTAGTTAATTAACTGTAATTAGGATAATGAGCTAGACAGGTGTGTCGGATGTTAATTATCCCAACTAGTTACAGTTGTTTCTGTTATCTTAATTAACCAATTGGTCATTACCTGATTGCTGAATGAAATTCTGTATAAAAGCATGCTGGGATAGAATAAACAAAAGCTCTGCTTACGATCGCATTTTGGCTGTTAGACTCCGTTCCTGCTCTGCGGTCCGACAACCTATTGTGCTGGGCGCTGCACAGACACACAGCGAGAGACAGGCCCTGCCCCAGCTGAGATCAGGGCTCAGGTTATCTGGCCCCACTGCCTCTAAAATCTTCCACAAAGTTGTCAGCGTGTTGCAGGTTGGGGTTGGGTTTTTCGTTTCTTGTCCCAGTTCCTCTCCATGAGCTGCGTCGGACCGGGGAGATGAAGGACTGGTGAGATGTAATCTGTCCGACTGGCGCTGACAAGGGTGTAAAACAAGGGTGTAATCCCCCTTCCTGGGTGGGGCCTGGGGATTTCAGCCCAGTGCCAGAGGAGCAGGAAGGGGCTGGGGATGTTCGTGCTGAGAGCAATGGCGAGGGTGACAATGGCAGGAAGTTCACTAGCCCCGCTACCGGTTTGCAGCAGCTGCTGTCAGAGCTCCGTGGCGCGGATCTGTTTCCGGTGCTGGTCCCGCTGCTGCCTGGGACTCGGTGCTGGGACCCACCCACGAGACTGGTAAATTTCCACTGCTGCTTATGGCGGCCCTCGGGCGGGGACCCCCCAATTCTTCCCCACCCGCTGCACGGCTTGGCCCCTGCAGTGCTGCCCCCCCTCCGCGGCTCTCCCTCCTCTCTGCCCCCCCCTCGCTGCCAGGGCCGAGCCCCCTCCCTGCGGGGGCAACTGTCCCCCAGTCTCTGCCCCCTTGCTGGGTCTCCCCCAGTCCCTGCCAGGGCAGAGCCCGGCTCCCTGCCCCTCCCTCTGCTGGGTCTCTCCCCCCCCCCCACTGTTCCAGGCACTAGCTGACCAAGCACGTGCTTGGGGTGGCACCTTGGGGCAGGGGGGGTCGCAGGGTTTGGGGGTGTTTTTGGTTCCTCGGAGCCAGGGCCGGCTCCAGGCACCAGCATTCTAAGCTGGTGCTTGGGGCGGCATTCTGCAAGGGGCGGCAGTCCCTGTTGTTTTGCCCCCAAGCAGCGCGCCAAATTGCCGCCGGGGCATGGGGAGAGGGGGGAGTCCCTGTGCCCTTAGGGCGGGAGGGGCGTTTCCCGGCAATTCTGCAGCAGCTTCTTTGTTTAGCTGTCCCGCAGCTTCAGCTAAACATAGAAGCTGCCGCCAAATTGCCACCGCAGCGGAAATGCGCCTGCTGCTTGGGGGGGCGAAAACTGTAGCGCCGGTGTGACGACACATTACGAAACCCTATAAAAAGGCCGGTGCAGGGACGTGGCGCTGTGCTGCGGAATCCTGCCCTGCCGGAGCCTCTGCTCCTAGCCGCTCCCGGGGTATTTCGCTGTGGCGGTTGCTGACCTGCTCCGCTGAGCGGGGCTGCAGCACCGGGACCCTCTCCCCGAGCCGGGCAGCTCCCGGGGGGGCAGCCCGTCCCCTCGCTGCTCCCTCTGCCCGCCAGCCGGGTTCGCTCCCAGCCCGCTCCCCGGGGGGCTCCGGCTCCGGGGGACACGAGCCTGGGCGAGCTGCGAGCCGGGCTCCGGCTGCCCGCGGAGCGATCGGGGGCTGCGGGTCTGCGCCAGCAGGTGAGGAGGGGCTGGCGTTGTGCACGGACCGGGGAGAGGGGCGAGCAGGGAGCTGGGTGGGTGCATCGATCACACTGGGGAACCGGGGTCTATTGGGAGGGCCGTGCGCTGATCGGGTGGGGAGGGGTCGGGCGGGGGTAGTGGGGAGGGGCTGATCGGGTGGGGGTCTATTGGGGTGGGGGCAAAACAAGCGGTTAAACTGCAGGAGCTGAAGTTTCATCCTGAGACAAGAACTCCGCTGCCGGGGAACAAATCACAGAGCGGATGGTTTTGGGGTGGGAGGGAAAATGATATTTCTCTGTACTGAGAAAAGCGTCCCTGTTGTTGCCTTACTATCCGGGGCAGACTCTGTTTCTTTGCCTTTGAACTGATGGGCAAAAGTGTCCTAATGCCCCCTGTGAATTGCGTCCCAACAGCCAGGGGTGGCTCCAGGTACCAGCGCTTGGGGCGTCAAGAGGGGGGGGGCTCTGCCAGTCGCTGCGAGGGCGGCAGGCAGGCTGGCTTGCCTGGGGAGGGTCCGCTGGTCCCTTGGCTTCGCTGGACCTCCTGCAGGTACAGCTGTGGGAGGTTGGCAGCCTGCCTGCCCTGCTTGGGGTGGCAAAATGCCTAGAGCCACCCCTGGCTGTGGGTCAGGAGGGAGGGATTATGGCAACACCCTGTCTCTGGGGATGAACACAAGAGCTTTGGAAATGCTCCATCTGATCTTGGATGGGGCCAGCCAGCCCCCCCAGCAACCCCATGGAAAGGGGACCCTGTCAGCCCTGCTGCTCCAAGCCCTTCACTGGTGGCTCCCACTCCTTGGCTGTCTATGGGGCCAAGTCTCTCCTCTCAATCCCTCCACCCTACCTCAGCTTTTCTCATCTGCACCCCAGATCCCCTGCCCCAGGGGTCTCTCGCGGGCTGAGTCCTTCACTTTTAACCAGCTACATCTCTGCCTCTCTGGGTGTGTGGGGGGTGGAATTTCTCCCTTCTCCCAGCACCCTGTTGAGCCCAGTAACTGGTGTTTGGCTGAGGCACTTCACTCTATTTGCAAGGGGCGCTGAGCTCTTTTCACACCCTGGCCCCTGTAATGGGTGCTGGGCCGGTCTGAAAATCCAGGCTGAGGTGCAGTGTGGAGAAACCAGCCTGGAAATCACCCAGCAGCAGCGACCCCAAACTCCCTGTCCCAAGGGTTTGCACTGGGAGGAACCTGCTAAGCAAGAAACTCCCTCCCCGCTGCACATCCCCGGGCCAGCGAGGAGGAAGGACCCAGACCCAGTTCTTGGGAAAACTGCAGCAGGGAAGCCAGGGGCAGCGGGAGAAATCCCCAGGGAGCTGCGGACCGAGCAGGCTGCAGGAGCTGAGGCGGGGACCAGGGTGAGTGAGGCAGTTTTGGCTCAGGGGGGGAGGGGCTCCAGTCTTGACTATAACCCGCTCCTGACTGACGCATTGTTTCCAGCTGTGCTTGTGAACAGATGCTCTATAGCCCCAGGCCAGGTGAGAGGGGACGGGACGAGGGATCCGAGATCGGAGCTTCTCCCCGCTCCGGGCTGGGCGGGACTGTATTTGTTTGGGGGGGGACCAGGCTGGGGCAGGTGGATATTTTGTGGGGGCTGTTTTCGGGAGGCGAATGGGGGGGCAGGTCCGATCTTTTGGGGTGATGGGGGGGCACAGCGAGCTATGTAGAAACGGAGCATGCACAGTGTGGCTCCTGTTGATTTCCCACGCCAAGCCAGTAGGTCAGGGGCTCTCAAACTGTGGGTCGGGACCCCTCAAGGGGTCGTGAGGTTATTACATGGGGGGGGTCATGAGCTGTCAGCCCCCACCGCAAAGCCTGCTTTGCCTCCAGCATTTAGAATGGCGTTTAATATATAAAAGTGTTTTTAATTGATCAGGGGGCTCATGCTCTGAGGTTTGCTGTGTGAAAGGGAGTCACCAGTACAAAAGTGTAAGAGCCACTGCAGTAGGTGGTGCTTTGGTTCTTTGCTAGCCCTGCCCTGTGGCTGTGGACTGGTGGGAGTGAAGGCGAGACCCCTCCCCCCAGGCCCTGCTGAGCTGGGTGGGAAATGACAGGGCTCTGCACGTTCTGATCTCTACAGTTTTCATCCCCTCTTGTGTTTAAAGAACAGGAGATCTTGCTGCACCTTAGAGACTAACAAATTTATTTGAGCATAAGCTTTCATGGGCTCCAGCCCACTTCATCGGCTGCATGTAGTGGAAAATACAGTAGGAAGAGAGAGATACAGAGAACATGAAACAATGGGTGTTACCATACACACTCTAAGGAGAATAGGAGTACTTGTGGCACCTTAGAGACTAACACATTTATTTGAGCCAGGGGGAGCTATTATCAGCAGGAGAGAAAAAGAACAGTTTATAGTAAAAATAAAAATGGCCCATTGCCAGCAATGGGTAAGGAACTGGGGGGGGGTTGAGGGTGGGAAATAAGCATGGGGAGATAGTTTTACTTTGTGTAATGGCCCATCCACTCCCAGTCTTTATTCAAGCCTAGTTTGATGGTGTCCAATTTGCAAATTAATTCCAATTCAGCCGTCTCTTGTTGGAGTCTGCTTTTTGAAGGGTTTTTTTGGTTGTAATATTGCGACTTTTAGGTCTGTAATGGAGTGGCCAGGGAGATTGAAGTGTTCTTCTACTGGTTTTTTGATGTTCTAATTCTTGATGTCTGATTTGTGTGCAGGCCAGTCCTTGCTTACAGACAACCCCCAAACCTGAATCAAATACTCACCAGCAACCACACAACAAAAACACTAACCCAGGAACCAATCCCTGCAACAATCCCCGTTGCCAACTCTGTCCACATATCTATTCAGGGGACACCATCATAGGACCTAATCACATCAGCCACACTATCAGAGGCTTGTTCACCTGCACATCTACCAATGTGATTTATGCCATCACTGCCCCTCTGCCATGTACATTGGCCAAACCAGACAGTCTCTAATGTAAAAGAATAACTGGACACTGTTAGTATTAATAAGAGCAATGGAAAGGTTCAGCCTACCAATCTGTGCTTCTCTAAACTACTAGTAATTTGGGGGATAAAATTACTTCATGATCAAACACCTTAAAACAGCCCTTTCATTGCATCCAAAAACACCACGGAACTCCTTCCAATGGATTATTTAATTTGATCCTCAGGAGATGGGTCTATCACAGGAGTGGGTGGGTGAGGTTCTGTGGCTTGCAATGGGCAGGAGGTCAGACGAGATGATCATGATGGTCCCTACTGGCCTTAAAGTCTGAGCTTTGCTTAATAACTTTCCGTTACTTCCTTTGCAGGAACGTTCCTGGGGCCCATGGACAGACTCTCACTGAGCACTGACTGATCAGATAAGTATTGTCCAGTCGCTCTCCTCTGCTCAAACTCTAATCCCAGTCTTGGTTCTCTGTAGGTACCATGGATTCTTTAGAGGATCTTTCTGCTCTCTCCCCTCAGGTTCAGCTCAGAGACCAGCTCATCATTCGTCCCAGGAAATGACAGTCAGTTTCACTACTGGGGAGGATTAGGCTGCCCATCGTCTGCTGGGACATCTGATAGCTTAGGAAGGGGTCAGGAATCACAGAAACAGACGGGAATCAGGTGAGTGGCTTCCCTTCTGAATGACCCCAGGGGTTTCAGGTCTGGCTGCTTTGGTGAAGGTTACAAACCAGTTCGCTCTGTAGCTCCCCTGTTCTCCTGAGTTTGTTGATTTCCCAGAGCTGGGAGGGAGCAAGGCCTAGATCTTTGACGGTATTTAGCCGTTTAACCCAAAATCTGGAGGGGTGTTTCAGTTTGATCCCAGCAGTGAGCCTGCCTAGTAGATGGAGAGGGGCCCCCCAGCTGGAAGGAGGTTCTCTGGCTGTGGGCTCCTCTCTCCATGAGTAGCTGTGAGCATGATGTGAAGATACAGCTGGTCATAGGGTTCAGGTGTTCTCAGCCTAGGAGGGTTGTGAACGGCTGTCAAACAGCTGCATTGGTACCTCCCTACTTGAGAGCGGGGTCCCAGCTAGACAGCAGATCTCAAGGGCTGGGGTCCCTGGTATGGAAAAAGGTTATAAACCTGTCATGGTGATAACCCTGCATCTGTCCAAGTAATGAGAGAGCAGGAGCGAGTCTACTTGTGAGTGGGATTGATCAGGGCCACATTATCGACTCAGACTAGGGCTCTGGCTCCTGGAGTCATGTGATTACCTCAGACTGTTTTGGTTTTTTCATCTCAAAGGGGTGTTAACCCCAAAACCTGCTGTTGGGGAGGCCCCCCCCCCCCCATCAAGACCACTCCAGTAAAGGACTCTGCATGTGGCAGGAGGGGACGAGTGCACCATCTCCTTGCCCTCTTCATTCCCCTGCATCATGGGAAGAAAGTGGTGCACAGACCCTGGAGTGGGAATTATGGACTTTTGTGAACCCTGCAACCAAGGGAGACGCTGGAAAGAGGACTGTGGCCCAGGAAGGGCGAAGGGCTTGTGTTTTGTTTGGATTCTCACTCCTCCCAGAAGAGGGAGGACACTTGTTGGCATGGTGACTGTGGAGCGCTACACGGAATTTATTACCCAACTGCTGAGGGGAAACTGAGGCATGGCCAGAGTTGAACTGAGGAACAGGCTCCCCGGATGCCAGGCCAGGTAAGGGCCTCTTCCAGAACCCGTTCACTGAGAACTGGTGGCTGTGTGGATTATTTTGATGCAGAGTTTTATGGTGCTTTGCAAGGTGGTGGCATCAAACTGTGATTTCATATGTGGTTGTTCAGGTTATTGTACCCACCATCCCCGTGGGATCTGTGTGCTAGCTAAGTGGTGTGACTAGAACTGCCTGTCTCATTTATTGTTCTGTATTGACAATCTTCACTGTGGTGTCTATGCACCTTCCATGTAAAATCAATAGTTAGACCCTTAGTGGTCTTCATGGAGTCTCCTGCACTCTTCCCTTTTTTGAGGTAAAACTCTGCGTGGGGTACGTTTTGACTTTTTTGAACTGGTTGGTTGGCTTGTTTCAGAGCTTTTTGTTCTGTTGTTGGGGGGGGGGGGGCGTGTCAGTGTTGGGTGTCGTCATTGTTACAGGCCTTCCCCTCTGTTTGTTGGGGAATCTGTGGCTGGGCACTAATGCACGTGGACCTTCCTCAGTGTCTGCTAGTGAATCGACACCTTTAGTTTCTTTGGCTTTAGTTGAAATGTAGCAGCCTGGTGCAGGGAGACTCCATGCTCCTTGTGCTGAGTTTGCTGCTGAACGTAAGAATGGCCAAACTGGGTCAGACCAACGGTCCACACAGCCCTGTATCCTGTCTTCAGACTGTGGCTGTTGCTAGATGCTTCAGAGGGAATGAACAGAACAGGGCAATTATTGAATGACCTGTCCAGTCCCAGCATCCGGCAGTCAGAGGCTTAGGGACACCCAGCATGGGGCTGTGCCCCTGACCATCTTGGCTGATATCCATTGATAGATACAATCATGGAGGATGGGTCCAACTCTTTTCTGAACCCAGTTATAGTGTTGGCCTTCACAATATCCCCTGGCAATGAGTTCCACAGGTTGACTATGTGTTGTGTGAAGCAGTTCCATAGGTTTGTTTTTAACCTGCTGCCTGTAGCGTCATTGCGTGACCCCTGGTTCTTGTATTATGCAAAGGGGTAAATAATATGTTTTCTCTAACATTCAGGATTTTATAGACCTCTGTCATATTCCCCCCCCCCGAGTTGTCTCTCCCCCCCTCCCCCCAACTGAACAATCCTAGTCTTCTTAATCTCTCCTCGTATGGAAGCTGTTCCACATCCCCATCATTTTTGTCACCCTTCTCTGTACCATTTCCAATTCTAAAATATCACTTTTGAGATGGAGCTGCCAGAATTGCATGCAGTATGGAAGGTGTGGGGGAGCCCTGGATTTGTATAGTGGCATTATGATAAGAAGACAGAAAATATCTCTTCCGTTCTTAAGTCTGTTAGCTGTTTTTGACAGCCGCTGCACAGTGTAGCTAGTTCTTTGAAAACATCTGCTTAGTGCAGGGGTATCCAACTCAAATGACCACGAGGGCCACATGAGGACTAGTGCATTGAACCAAGGGCTGCATCACTAACACCCCACCCTTGCTGCCTCTCCCCCATCCCCACTCCACCCCTTCCATTAGGCATCGTACCTGCCCCACGTCTTCCCACCCCAACACTGCCCCCAGGGAGTGCAGAAAGAGTGCAGGGTGTGGCAGCTGGCTCAGGACAGGGAGTGCAGGAGGGGTGTGGGATGTCACAGGGGGTTCAGGACAGGTGGTCAGAGTGTGGGATGTGGCAGGGGGCTCAGGGCAGGGGTTGGGGTGCAGGATGCGAGCTCCAGCCCAGCGCCGCTTACCTAACGCAGTCTACCCTGGCCCCCCAGCTGCTCCGTTCCAGGAAGCAGCTGGAACCCTGTCCCTGAAGGTGCAGCCGTGTATTTGAGACCCCTGGTTTAGTGACTCCAAGATCTTTCCTGAGCGGTAACAGCTCATTTACTCCCCCGTCATTAGCTCTGTGTAGCTGGGATTGTTTTCCAACCTGCCGCCTCTTCCCCAGCCTGCACAGACAGCGGGCAGGGGGCGGGAAGGCGGGTTCTGCATCCCGCAGTGCGGGCCCCGGCTTGTCCCCTGGGTCAGGTTCTCCCTGGTGGGAGTGAGAGCAGCACCGTCCTTCCTAGGCGTGGGATCCCCACTACTAGCGCCGATTGGCTCCGCTCTGACTGGAGCCAATCAGAAATGGGACGAGAGGCTCTGGCCTCGCTTTGGGGCGGGTCACTTCCTTGGGCGCTGCGCACGCAGGTGGTGGTGGTTCTGCGCAGGGCTCTGAGTCTGCTCGCTCGGGTCTCAGGTGAGGGCCGGGCCGGTAGCGCGTGTCTCTGAGCCGGGTCAGGGACGCGCTGAGTCAGCTCCAGGGACGCAGCTACCCCCCGGCACCCCCACTCCCCCCCGCTGAACCTTGGGCTCCGTCCGCTGCCTGTTCCCGGAACCCGCGTTGGGGGGACGTGGCGCAGCCGGCCGGAGAGAGCGGGGCTGGGGCCGCAGGAGCTGGTTTCCCGGGGTTGGGGGGAGCAGGGCCCAGCTGGAGGCTGAAGGGGGGGCAGTGGCTTTGCTCCCCCACATCATGGCGGCGGTGGGAGGGGCGGTGAGGCAGAGAAAAGCGGAATCCGGCGCCGCGTGGGGCGGCGGAACTTCCGGAGCGATGGCGGCCCTTGGTGCGGGAGGGGAAGCGCCCCGAGCTCCCCGCGGAGGAACACGGGCCCGGCCCAGTGACCCCTGCGGCGGCCGCGGGGAGCTCAGCCCGGGACTGGGGGGAGAAGCAGGTGAGCGCGGGGCAGGACATGCAGCTGTAGCCCTGGGTGTGTGTAACCAGGAGCCCAAACCCTCCCCCCACCCCGCCTGGTCCCAGAGCTGTCAGTGTGGGGAGGGGGGGTCTGCCCCCCCAACCCACGCAGAGCCCCCCCCCACCTCGCCCCCAGAGCTGTCAGTGCATGGGGGTGGGCTAATGTCCCTCCAAGCCCTACACTGTGGGTACGTCTACACTACGGGACTATTCCGAATTTGCATAAACCGACTTTGTAAAACAGATTGTATAAAATCGAGTGCGCGCGGCCACACTAAACACATTAAATCGGTGGTGTGCGTCCATGGTCCGTGGCTAGCGTCGATTTCTGGAGCGTTGCACTGTGGGTAGCTATTCCCTAGCTATCCCATAGTTCCCGCAGCCTCCCCCGCCCCTTGGAACTTCCGGGTTGAGATCCCAGTGCCTGATGGGGCAAAAATCATTGTCGCGGGTGGTTCTGGGTAAATGTCGTCAGTCACTCCTTCGTCTGTGAAAGCAACGGCAGACAAGCATTTCGCGACTTTTTCCCCTGGATTGCCCTGGCAGATGCCATAGCATGGCAATCATGGAGCTTGTTTTGCAGTTTGTGACTCTCACCGTATGTGTACTAGATGCCGCTCACAGAGGCGATTCAGCAGCGCTACACAGAAGCATGCTTTTGCTTTTGCATGACAGCAGAGATGGTTACTAGCCATATTGCACCATCCAAACCCTTCCATAAATTGGAACTGAGGATGATCATGGCTACCAGTCCTTTTGTACCATTTGCTGCTAGTGCCCCTGGCCAATCAGCCAGGGCGCAAAGCCAAGATTGGTTATTAGCCATATTGCACCTTCCATCGTCTTGTACCATTAGCTGCTGTCATAAGTGCCCCTGGCCGATCAGCCAGGGGCGCAAAAGCAAAAATTGGGAATGACTCCCTGAGTCAATCCCTCCTTTTTGGTATCTAAAAATAGAATCAGTGCTGCCTAATATAGGCAAGTGTACTAGAGAACCACCGTATCATAGAACCAGAGAGCACAGCTGCTCTGTGTCAGAGCCTGCAGAAATTATCTGTATGCTATTCACAGGGGGTGCTCCTGTAACAACCCCATCTGTTGATTCCAGCCTTTCTTGGCTACCGTAGCATTGTCCCCCCACTTGTGTGATGAATTAATAAAGAATGCAGGAATAAGACACACTGACTTGTTAGTGAGAAATGAGTGGAAGGCAGCCTCCAGCTGCTATGATAGTCCAGACAGGACATTAAGCAGTGTGTAGGAGAGAAGCCCAGCATCCCACTGCTAGTCCAGGGGCAACTGAATCTTTTATTTACACATGAAGGGTGGGGGCTGATGGAGCTCAGCCCCCTGTTGCTATGATGAGGATGGTTACCAGCCATATTGCACCATCCATCCACCAGAAAAAATTAGGGCCAATAGGCTGATGATGAGGATGGATTTCCAGCTTTTTGTACGATCAGCTTATGCTGATGATGAGGATGGATTTCCATCATATTGTACCATCAGCCGCCCATGGCGGGGGGGGAGCAAGGATGTTGGTGTTGAGTGCTGCACTATCGCGTCTATCTGCAGCATTCAGTAAAGATAGGGTGACATGTAAAAGAGTCAGAGGATTGTTTTACCTTTCGCTTCTGGGGGTGGGTGGGGGGTGGGTGAGTAGATTGCAAAGCTATGCCCTGACCCGCGGACACTGTGTTTGACCCTAGAAGCATTTGGAGCTCAGCCAAGAATGCAAATAATTTTCGGAGGCTGCAGGAACTGGGATAGCTTCAGTCCTCCAGTCCATGCGCATCCATTTGATTCTTTGGCTTTCCGTTACGCTTGTCACGCTGCAGTGCGCTGAGTCCTTGCTATGGCGTCTGTCTGGAGAATTTTAAAAAAGAATTCTGAATTTCATCTTCTGTAACGGAGCGCTGATAGAACGGATTTGCCTGCCCTTACAGCGATCACATCCGCATGGTCCATGCGGGAGCTCTTTTTTTATTTTGATTTCGGACTGCATCGCCACCCGTGCTGATCGGAGCTCCACGCTGGGCAAACAGGAAATATTCAAAAGTTCGCGGGGCTTTTCCTGTTTACCTGACCACTGCATCCAAGTTCAGATTGCGGTCCAGAGCGGTCACTGGTGCACTGTGGGATAGCTCCCGGAGGCCAATACCGTCGATCAGCGTCCACACTAACCCTAATCCGATATGTTAATACCGATACTAGCGTTACTCCTCTCGTTAGGGAGGAGTACAGAAACCGGTTTAAAGAGCCATTAAAATCGATATAAGGTGCCTCCTAGTGTGGACGGTTTTGGCGTTAAATCGGTTTTATGCTCCTAAAACCGATTTAAACGCCTAGTGTAGACCAGGCCTGGGATAATCAATAGGTGAACCACAGGCCAATCCGGACCACCAGACACTTTTGAATGGACTGTGAAATCTTTTTATTTACTTATTATCATTACAGTTGGGGTTTTGTGGGGGGTTTTTTCGTTTTTTTTTGGTATTATTTTCTCTAGCGTCTGGATCTTTACTACACCTTGACCAAGAACTGTGGACCTTGAGAAAAAATGACATACCACCCCTACCCTAGTCAGAGCTCCCCCGCCCCACTTCCCGAGTTGTCAGTGCAGGGGGGAAGGGGAACCCCACAGCCCCATGCAGATCCCCCACCCCTCAGAGCTGTCAGTGTTTGGGTGGGAGGGATGAAGGCAGATTGCCTTAAATTAACCAGATTTTATATTTCCACTGTTAATCATGATTTAAAGCAGCAAGCAGGTACCTCCACTTAAACAGACAGTTTTCATCTAATTTGCCATTTTTACTTTTTAGTTACTTTTCCTAAAGGGAGGCTGATTCTCAAACTGATAACCATTAAAACCTGTAGATCTATATCTAAATAAAGCTTTTACAGTAAATTTGGTATTTTTTCTTAACCAGGAGGATACACTATATCTAGACACATTAATTGCTTAAATAATATAGCTCCATGTACAAATATTCAGATTTTCAACTTTTTAATTTTGGGGAATTTTTTTGGTTTTGGTCAAGCTTTATTTGGATGGGACTCAGATTTCAATTAAACTTAAATTCAGCATTTATTTTTTTTAAATAAAAATACCTTAAATATGCTGGATACGTTAGGGGGAAAAGGGGTTCTCAAAACATGTTTTGCATTTAAAACTGATTACTTAAAGTCATGTATCCTGGCCATGAGCAGGGATCATAGCTGCTATGACAATATAAATAAATAAGGTAATAAATACCTGTAGTTAGTGAATTGAACTGATTGCTTTTAGTCACCATGGGTGGGATCAGCAAAAGTACTTAGATGCCTAAATCCCAGTTTTGGCTCCGCTGCAATCCACAAAACTTCTGATAGGCCCCTAAACTCACTTGGCACTTAAGTTTATGAGACTAAAAGTTCTCTAGGTGTCTGTTTTAGCCTTTGAGGATATGCATTGTTGCCTCGTGTGACTCATCTGGACGTCTCATGTGATGACCTAACCACTGGACTAGAAGTTATAATGTGGCATCTCCTCTTTCTCTGGCTATTTGTAGTCAATAGCCTCCCTGTGGTCTGGATTTAGGTGCCTATCTCTAAGAGGGGCAGAGATTAGGACACACCCCACTGGTCAGCATCTCCCATTGGTTGGCTTAAGTGGCTCCCCAGCTAACGTGTTGGCTCCCCATTCATTTGATAGGAGCCTGTGAGCCTAAATCAGCTTTGTGGATCACGGTGGTGTTTCTTGGATTTTCTAGCCACCTACAAGCTAGGAGCTGTGGTGCAATGCCTGAGTCCTTTGTGGCTCCCGCTCCATGTTCGTTAAGACTTTCGAGCAGTGGTTCTCAGCCTATGTACCATTGTGGGCCGCATCCAGTACTACCTGTAGGGCCCTGAGGATGTCAGATGGGCTGCAGCTGTGTGCTGATTGGCCTGCAGGTTGAGAACCATGGCTCTAAAGCTCACCTTCTCACACCTAGTTTTCATCCATAGATTGGAAGAGCAAAACAAGCTTTGCTGCTTCTTCAGCTCTCAATCGGTTTCTTATCTTTGAATAAACTGAAATGAAGAGAATGGTCTCTCTGTACCTGCACAAAAGGCTACTGCTGTCCAAAGCTGCTTTAACAAACTGTCACCGGTGCGTAGCCAGTGACTGGCACCACTTCAGTGGCCTGACTTTCTTCAAGACTTCATCAGCAAATATGTTCTGCTGGAATATTATTCCTTCTAATTTAAGTTATTTTAATGGATTATAATAAGTTTAGGCCATAACATACTGTTATTTCAAGTTTAATTTTAAATTGGTTTCTTTTAAAACTGTATTTATTTAAATAAAAAAATCAAAATTTAAACCACTGGTTTTTATCCAGCCAAGGGGGTGGGGAAGACTGTGTCCCTTAGTCCTTCCAAGGTGCTGTGTCTGTGCCCCTCCCAAAGCTGCATCTCAAACTCACCCCCCTCCAACTTCCCAGAGTTGCCAGTGCACGGGGAGGCACTAGGCACAGCTCTGCACTGTGTACCAGGGCACACCAGACACACGGCGTGTGCACATCCCTGCCTGCACCCCACACCCAGTGTTCTCCCTCTCCTGCCCAGCTCCGAATTGAGGAGTGAGAGGAAATGGGGAATCTTCAATGAGGGCCTGATGACAGAGGAGCGGGTTGGTTACTGCACCATTCTTAGCTCTGGGTTTTTGTTCTGATGAATGGGGGATGGGACACCACAAACAAACCCACTGACCCTTATGCTGTCCTGACTGTGTTGTTGCAGATTCTAGGTCAGCTGGGAGAGGAGCCAAAGCCAGGGACACTGCACTGGCTGGAACTGACTCTGCCATGGCTGTGTAGAGCCATTTCTTGCAACTGGCTCCAAGCTGATCAGAGTCCAGCACCCACCGCTTACTCCCTGAGAAGAGAGATGGGGAACTGGGCGGAAGCAGATCCCCCTGGACAGCCTCTTAACAGCTCCATAGACTTGGAGAGTGGAAGAGAGCCAGGTAACTGGAGCTTCCCTGCCTAGGAACAGGCTGGAGGGAGGAGATGCCTTTCAGGGGTGGGTGTAGCTGTCTTTCCTCCTGCTCCTTCCCCCACCCCTGCCCCATGCAGCAGAGGCTATATTGCTCCAATGGACTTGGCTCGTGCAGCACGTGCTCTCTTGTGTGGCAGTTGCACGTATGGTTTTTAGGACTGTACATGTTCTATCCCCTTGAAAACGTTTGGCTCACGTCTCCCTGGGTCGCTCCTGTCACTGCTCTTTCCTTCTGGTTGTTTGTCCTTCCAGTGTGTGAGCTGAGGTGTTTGCACTCATAACCCACGCAGAGCCCTGCCTTCGTGCATGGCCAGGAGCAGGTGTGGCTGCCTGTGGCCACAGCACATTCATTTGTGTTTTGCCACTGAATGTATCATGCCCTCAGATGTGGCTCTGGGCACTAGGGAAGAGGATTTGCTAAGATTGAACTCCAGCAGGGGTTCCCTGGATTTACACTCCCTGGAATACAGGCGCTCTTCCAATGTTCCTGCCAACCTTTGGTTGTTAATTATGGCAACTCTGGATATTTCATGTTAACCATATAAATGCTCCAACCCTTTAACTTTCCTGTGACAGTGAATTCCGCAGTCTAACTATACATTGGCTGGAAAAAATAGTTCCTTTCCCAACCCTTTAATCTAATTGAATATCCCTGTCACATGGACTGCACAGGTTTTCACTCTATGCCTGGGCCCTGTGTTGGCTTTCTTCAGTGCTTCACCTAGCTGCAGGGCCCAGGTCGTCCACTCCCAGCCAGCCACCATAGCCACCCATTCGAAAGTCCCCAGGGATGCATCTGGGTCATCTGTGGGGCCCATCTTGCAGAGCCCTACCCCGGTAGGGCTCTGCAAGATGGGCCCCACAGATCGGCCTCCCAGTGCCAGATTCACCATCTTTTGTTCCCTGATAACCTCCTGGAGTGTCTGCTTTTGGCCTGCCTGCCATATCATCAGGGCCTGTCGTTCTGACTGTTGGGACTGTTACATTTCTTGCACCGTGGTCACCAGCCACTTTAGGGTCTCCTCCATGCTGGCAGCCACTATTAATGATGGCTAGGAGGATCCTGGACGAGCCCCCAGTGTCACAGGGTCTACACAAGTTTCCACTCTCTCATGCCTGGGCCCTGTGTTGGCTGGTTAAAATAGAGTCCCCACATCACCTTCGGTGCTTCACCCTTGTGTCTTTATTTACAGTGCAACAGTGTTATCTCCCCTTCCCCCCCAACAGCTATCCCCAGTCAGACCCTCCCAGGGTCTCCTGGCCCGTAAGGCTCCTTTCCTTTGGTGAGGAGACAGAGATGTAACCCTCCCAGGCCAGCCTCCTGCCTGAGCTTTCCTCAGGGCTTTTATAGCCCTCCTCAGCCCAGCTGTCGCTACTTAGCTCATAGCAGTGAGCCAGCCTTCATCTAGGCCTGCAGCTGGGCTCTCTGCTGACTACCTGGCCTCCCTACCAGACATTAGGGCTTTAGCCAGCATTTTAGCAGGGCATTCCAGGGATTTACCCCTGCCCTGCCACAATCCCCATGTGATGTTACTGACATAACCTGTGACCATATAGATCATTGTTGCAACCACTGTTACATATTTGCAGCCAATATTGTACAAAGGGTGTCATGTCAGGTGTCTATAGAAAGCATAATCATAACCAGCAAATCATAACCTACCTGTGTGTGTGAATTTTTGTAGTTGAAGTTATAAATATTGGCTACATACTTGTATATCAAGGTGTTTTGATTCTAAGAAGCCTCAGTAAAACATTTGGTCAGCTAACTCTTGAGAAGGGACTAATCTCATTAAATGCCCAATCAAGAAACACTTAAGAGACAGTGAACCTTGGGCGATGCCAGTCCACATCTGAGCTTTCCTGAAAAGGTTCAAACTAGCACGTAAACCGGGGGTAGGCAACCTATGGCACGTGTGCCGAAGGCGGCACGCGAGCTGATTTTCAGTGGCACTCACACTGCCCGGGTCCTGGCCAGTGGCCACCGGTCCAGGGGGCTCTGCATTTTAAATTAATTTTAAATGAAGCTTCTTAAACATTTTAAAAACCTTATATAATTTACATGCAACAATAGTTTAGTTATATATATTAGACTTATAGAAAGAGACTTTCTAAAAACATTAATGTATTTCTGGCACGGGAAACCTTACATTAGTGTGAATAAATGAAGACTTGGCACAGCACTTCTGAAAGATTGCCAGCCCCTGATGTAAACAATGGCTTCAGCCTGCAAAGGAGTCATGCATGGACATGTGAGTTGCCCATGTGACTCCAGATGCCATCTTGCTGCTGGAATTTTTCCACAGTAAGAACAAAGAGATGTCCTCCAAGGCAGAGAGTATTAAAAGCCCTGGAAACTCCTCCATCTTGTCTTCCCTCCTGCTTCATACCTCTGGAGGGACTTGGTACAAACTGAAGCTCTGAACAAAGGACTGAATGACCAATCCCAGCTGTGGATGTACTCCAGAGACTTGATTTGAACCTGCAGTTTATTCCATCGCTGCTACAAACCTGAACCAAGAACGTTGCCATTACTGTATGTAATTGATTCCATTTAACCAATTCTAGCTCTCATCTATATTTCTTTTATGAATAAACCTTTAGATTTTAGATGCTAAAGGATTGGTGACAGTGATTTGTGGGTAAGATCTGATTTTGTATATTGACCTGGGTCTGGGGCTTGTTCCTTTTGGGATCGGGAGAACCTTTTTTCTTTTACTGGGGTATTGGTTTCCATAATCATTTGCAGGGGCGGCTCTAGACATTTCACCACCCCAAGCAGGGCGGCACGCCGCGGGGGGCGCTCTGCCGGTCGCCGGTCCCGCGGCTCCGGTGGACCCTCTGTAGGCGTGCTGCCTGCCGCCCTCTCGGCGACCAGCAGAGCGCCCCCCGTGGCGTGCCGCCCTAAGCACGCGCTTGGCGTGCTGGGGCCTGGAGCCGCCCCTGATCATTTGTCCCCATAACGAGTGGCACTGGTGGGATACTGGGAGACTGGAGTGTCTAAGGGAATTGCCTGTGTGACTTGTGGTTAGCCAGTGGGGTGAGACCAAAGTCCTCTCTGTTTGGCTGGTTTGGTTTGCCTTGGTGTGCAAAGGAACCTCAGCCTGGGGTTGTAACTGCCCTGTTCTGAGCAATTTGTCCTGAATTGACACTCTCAGTTGGGTCCCACTAAAGGGCATCATTGTTACACCCCTTGCTCTTGTGTTACGAGACAGGGAGAACAAAGGGAAAGTGATAACTAGCCCTTTAAGGGACAGGCAGGAGGCTACATCCAGTGGTGAGCTGGAGCCGGTTCCCACAGGTTCTCAAGAACCGGTTGCTAAAACTAGACTTCCGTGGAGAACTGGTTGTTAAAGGGCCAGGGGGTAGGCAAAGAACTCCGCTCCACAGGCCGAATCATCCTGTTGCTCCCAGGATTCCCAGCTGGGGAGGCTGAGGCTCCCCGGGCCCCTCCCCCGCTTCCCCCCAGCTGCAGCATGGCCAGCTGCTAGCACTAGCTGGGCAGCTCAGCTGGGCAGCTCAGCTGAGCTCAGGAGTTGTGCTGCTGCTTTTTGAGTGGCCCGGCAAGGTGTGTGTGTGGGGGCTGCTGTAAGCTCCAGGGCTGGCCAGAGGGGAGGGGGCAAGTGGGGCAATTAGACCAGGCCCTGCAGGGGCCCCCGGCCCCATGAGTATGTCTGCCCCGACCCCCTTAAATCAGAACTTTTTATAGGGAACCGGTTGTTAAGATTTTGGCTGCTCATCACTGGCTACTTCTGCCTCAGATGTGATCAAGGCAGGCCCGTCCCATTAAGCATACTGCTGCCAATCAAGGGAAATTAAGGAGGGGTGCACCCACAGTACCACACCAGGCCACAAGGGGGCGTGCAGGGACTGTTCGCAGCTTTATCACCAGAAGCTCCCAGTCTGCCTTCTGTCCCATCTGTTATTGCCTAGACTGTTTATTCTGTCCCCTCTCAGTCACCTCCATCTATGGTGAACAATCCCAGGCTTTTCAAACTCTTGTTGTGGATTTTCCAGGCTCCTGGTCATCCTCCATCCTCCTCTGAATCCCTCCGAATTCTGCAGGGTCCTTTCTGGGGATTAATTGAACTGGTGGTTTGGGGGGTGATGTTCTCCTTTGCAGTCTGGATGGGAGTTCGAGTTAATGTTTGTGTCCAGAGCTGGGACAGAACCATTTAAGACGTCAAAATAAATATCTGGTGTGTGTCAGATCAGAGCCTGATGGCAAACAAGTCTAATTTGAGTCAGCCCTGGTCAGTGGTTTGAGCATTGGCCTGCTAAACCCAGGGTTGTGAGTTCAATCCTTGAGGGGGGCATTTAGGGAACTGGGGTTTCAAAAAAAAGCGGGGGTTGGACTAGATCTCCTGAGATCCCTTCCAACCCTGATGTTCTATGATTAACAGGTTTTGATCTTCCAGGTCATCCAGCTAATTCCAGCTCCAGGAAACCTGCAGTATGGGATTGTCCAGCTGCCCTCAGAGCCATAATCGTGGTTACAATGGTCGTCGTCATCGCCCTAGTAGCAGCTTTGATAGGTAAGTTCCCAACCCCCGATGATTCAGTCTCTGGATGTGGAGCTTTCTTCCTTCACGGCTCACAGCTCCACCTCATCTCTCCCCGGCCTCTCTGCTTTAGCAGTCAGGTCAGACAGGAGTCTCTCTAGGCTCTTTCATGGCCCCCCACCCCCCTCCATTGTCGTACCTGAGAGTATCACAGACACTAACGGATTTCTCCGCACACCCCTGTGAGGCAGGGACGTGTCCTTGTCCTTGTTTTGTGGCGCGGGAGCCAAGGCACCAGGGCTGGTTCCACAAAGGGCACTGAAGGGTCGAAGTTCCTGTTTCAGGCACCCTGTGATCTGCCAACCGGGGAGCGCCTGAGTTCACCTGAGGACGACACTTTTGCTGTAGAAGTTCCCTCAGTGCTTCATGTTCTGCCTCTGGGCGTGTGCTGCTGCTTGGCCCTTGGCACCCAGAGGCCTGTCGTACCCGTGGGGCGGGATCTGGCAGGTGTGCTTAGGCTGCCGGCCTCTGTGAAACAGGTGGGGGACAAGGAGACCCCCCCACCCTTAACCCTGCCCCAGTGGTAGGGCCCTTCCCTGGGATGTGAGACCCCAGTTCCAGTCCCCTCTGTCTGAGGGGAGACAGGATCTGAATTGGGGTTGCCCACCCCCACGGGAGTGCCCAGCCACTGAGCTGTGGGACAGTCTGATGGGGGGGGGGGTGGGGGGGTCTCAGTATTTCCTGCTGATGTTGTTCCACTTTGATTTAATTGAATAATTAAATATTAATTGGGCCAGAGAGTTAGAATCCCTCTGATCTAGTGAGTAGGGCGCCCACCTGAGCCTGTTCTCCAATCCCTGCTCACCAGGAAAGGGGACTGAAGCAGGGTCTCACGTCGGGGTGAGAGCCCTGCCAGTGGGTTAAAGGTGATCAGGGAGGTTGTCTTCTCACCACCCCCCCCCCCCCCGCCATTTTCATTGGATTTGGGCACTTGCTGCTGCACTCACTGTCCCAAGAAGTGACTTAGGTACCTGACCCCAGGGCAGGGGGTTCCCGCTGCAGGTTATCAGGGCTGGGCCCCTCCCTGCAGCCAGGGCTGAGGGGCTGAGCTGTGAGAGGGGCGGGGCGGAGGGCACAGGCTTGTCACTGTCTCCTATTGGCTGGCTTGGGCAGCCCCTGTCTAGCGAGCTGGCTGTTGTGGAGCCCGTTCTTAGGCACCGCTCCCGCCCCCCCCTTCACTGCGTGGGGCACCCAGCTCAGGCCCTGTGGGTCCCATTGTTGTTCCAGGGGTTTCCTAGACTAGTAAAAGTTCAGTGTTGGCAAACGCCTCCGTCCCTTTGTGGATCCGGCCTCAGGGATTTGCCCTGGGTCAGGCAGGGAGTCTGGCAGAGCTTGGAACTGAATCCAGATCTCCTGAGCCCCAGTCGTCCAGGGCAGCGAACACAAGACAGTCGCTCTTTTCCTGATTCCAGCCCCTCTGTTTCTCCCTTTTACACTCGGGGACTTTCTATTCATAGCTGTTTGCATTGATGGACTGACACGGGTAACTTGTCTGCAGCTCAGGGCTCTGAGGTTACAGGCCTGGCCTCATCTTCCTGCCGCCCCTCCCCTGGTTGTCCCCACAGGAGGGCTGGCAGCGGCTACAGCATTGCTGGTGTGAGCTTTATTCAGCTGTCAGGGGAAGCCCCCATCACTGCAGTGGTGCTGCTGAGAATTTAATCCTGGGGTCAGGAATCTCCAAAGAGAAGGTTCCCCAGAGGTGTTAAACTCAGCCAGTTGGTGCATACGGGATGTGCAATTACAGGCTATTTCCATTCAGTGTGAACCTCACTCTAATATGCAGCAAGGTGTGGGGCTGTGGGGTTATCAGTGGGGCGCTGGAGGGTTTAGCAGCTGGGCGAGGGGTCTGGGTGCTGCTCGCTGGGGTTATTAGAAGATGCTCTCACTGCTCCCACATTCCCCTCAGTGTAGTCACACGTTGCAGGCTGCATTCCAGGGGATCTGAGGCTTTGATGCACGAGATGGGTGAGGAGGGAAACCCGCTCAGAGAGGCTGTTGGATCTGAGGGCCCCTCGTCTGCAAGGTGTCCTTGTCTGGGGCCCAGCAGGTCTGGCAGCTTCTCTGCTGCCGCCTGCTGGTGGTTTGGAGGCTCTGAACTTCTAAGGGTATGTCTACACTACAGGAGTAGTTCGATTTTAACTTAGGTCGAATTTGTGGATTCGACCTTATGAATTCGAATTTGTGTATCCACACTAAGGACACTAATTCAACTTTGTGAGTCCACACTAACGGGGCAAGCATCGACTTTGGAAGCGGTGCACTGTGGGAAGCTATCCCGCAGTCCCCGCTGCCCTTGGAATGCTGGGTAGAGCCCCAATGCCTGCTGGGGGAAAAATGTGTCGAGGGTGGTTTTGGGTAACTGTTGTCATTCAACCGTCACTCCCACCCTCTCTCCCTGAAAGCGCTGGCAGGAAATCTGTTACCGCACTTTTCTGGTCAGTGACAGCGCGGACGCCACAGCACTGCGAGCATGGAGCCCGCTGCGATCATCACTGCACTTATGGCCGTTGTCAACTCCTTGCACCTTATCGTCCACCTCTTCCACAGTCAGCTGCTGAGAAATCGGGCGAGGAGGCTCCGGCAGCGCGGTGAGGACATGAAGTGTCAGAGTGGCACAGACCTCTCAAAGCACGGGATCCGCGCGCGAGATCATGGTGGCAATGGGTCACGTTCATGCTATGGGACGGCGATTCTGGGCCCGGGAAACAAGCACGGACTGGTGGGGACCGCATAGTGCTGCAGGTCTGGGATGAATCACAGTGGCTGCGAAACTTCAGGATGTGTAAGGGCACTTTCCTTGAACTGTGTGACTTGCTGGCCCCTGCCCTGAAGCGCCAGAACACCCGGATGCGAGCAGCCCTGAGTGTGCAGAAGCGAGTGGCCATAGCCCTCTGGAAACTTGCCACACCAGACAGCTACTGGTCAGTAGCGAACCACTTTGACGTGGGCAAATCTACCGTGGGGGTTGCTGTGATGCAAGTAGCCCACGCAATCGTTGAACTCCTGCTCTCGAAGGTAGTGACCCTGGGAAACGTCCAGGTCGTCATAGATGGCTTTGCCGCGATGGGATTCCCAAACTGCGGTGGGGCTATAGATGGCACTCACATCCCTATCCTGGGACCGGCCCACCAGGCCAGCCAGTATATTAACCAAAATGGCTACTTTTCAATGGTGCTGCAAGCACTGGTGGACCATAGGGGACGTTTTACCAACATCTATGTCGGGTGGCCGGGCAAGGTTCATGACGCGCGTGTTTTCAGGAACTCTGGTCTGTTTAGACGCCTGCAGGAAGGTAGTTTCTTCCCGGACCACCATATAAGTGTTGGGGATGTGGAGATGCCTACAGTGATCCTCAGGGACCCAGCCTACCCACTAATGCCCTGGCTCATGAAGCCCTATACAGGCGCCCTGGACAGTGACAAGGAGCTCTTCAACTACCGGCTGAGCAAGTGCAGAATGGTGGTGGAGTGTGCTTTCGGGCGTCTCAAGGGGAGATGGAGGAGCTTACTGACTCGCTCGGATCTCAGCGAAACCAATATCCCCATTGTTATTGCGGCTTGCTGTGTACTCCACAATCTCTGTGAGAGCAAGGGGGAGACCTTTATGGCGGGATGGGAGGTTGAGGCAAATCGCCTGGCTGTTGATTACGCTCAGCCAGACAGCCGTGCCGATAGAAGAGCCCAGCGGGAAGCGCTGTGCATCCGGGAGGCTTTGAAAGCTAGGTTCCTCGGAGAGCAGGGTAACCTATGACTGTCCAGTCTCTTTACAGAGAAGCTGAACCTGCCCCTGTTTCACTTACTATTCACTTTTTTCAGCGGTTACATACCCCGTTCCCCAGGTTTCCCCCCTTCCAACAGACGTTTAAAAATAAAGTTATTGGAACATTTTTAATTCACAAAGTTTTCTTTACTAACGAATTCGCGTTAAAGGGTTCAAACAGGGATGCAGACTGTGGTGGGTACGGTGTGCAGTGATGTACAGACCGCTTCTACACTCGAGGACTGACAGCTCCTGCTCCTACAGCGGTCTCTGGGGGGAGGACGGTTACAGGAGGGTGTGCAGGAAGGGGTGGGTTTGCAGGAAGGGGTGAGGGGTGTGTGGGAAGGGTGAGTAGGTGTAGGGGGATGATGGCTCTGGCTGTGGCTCAGGGCATCGGAGAGGTTCATGGCTAGGGTGGAAGGGCATGGTAAGGGCAGCCTGCCTTGCCATTTGTGGATGCCAGGCGCTCGGACCCTGGGGCAGCATACACCTCCCAGACTGACCTGGGGCAGCAGACACCTCCCACAGTGACCCGGGTGCCTAGTGACTGCACTCTGTGTGTGACCTGCTGTTGATCCTGCCCCATGTCTGTACCCTGTTAATGGTGGCTGTCCTATGTAATTAACAAACCCTCCCCTTCACACAAAGTCTTCTGCAAAGAAACATGACGGAAACAGTAATGAACAGCAAACTATTTTAATACTCAACTACACAGTTGGGGATGAAACTGGGATTTGGGATCGGGTGAGCCAGGAAGGGAAGCAATTCTCCTACTTTAGGGACTGAGAGCTGTAGCGTACATGAGCGCTCTGCTGGGGTGGAGTGACAGTTTTCACAGCCCCTACCGCCCCTCCTTCTTGTGATTTTGGGTGAGGGGGGGGGACAGGACTTTGTGGCGGGGGAGGGCGGTTGCAGATACAGTTCAGGGGGGCTCTCTGCTCCTGGCTGCGGTCCTGCAGAACATCCACAACGCACCGGAGCATGTCCGTTGCTCCTCATTAGTCCAAGCAGCGTTTGAGTCGCCTGCTGGTCTTCCTGCCGCCACCTGTCCTCCCGTTCGCTGTGTGAGCGCTGCTGCTGAGAGAGGGTCTCCCTCCACTGGCTCTGCTGGGCCGCCTCGGCTCTGGAGCAGGCCATCAGTTCAGCGAACATCTCGTCCCGAGTCTTTTTCTTTCGCCGCCTAATCTGCGCCAGCCTCTGTGAGGGGGATGCCGGGGCAGTTCGGGAAAGAGCCGCAGCTGTGTGATTGGGGAAAAAGGAAGTGATTTCCTTGCAAAGATACATGTTTGCGAACACTGAACACAGTCTACTCAGTTTCTGTGAACAAGACCATACAGGGCACCTAATCTCATGTGCTCTCAGGACAAGTTCGAATTTTTGGCATTCGCTTTCATTGCCTGGGGTCTTGCACTGGAGATCGGACAAGCGGGGCAGGACAGCAGAATCCGTGTAGCAGCCAGGCCTGGTAAGCCGTAAACTTTAGGCTGCTTAACAGTTAATGGATAGCAGTGCCCTCCTGCTGCAGGCAATCTGGAAAGCATAAAGTCTGACCCTGTTCCAGCCCTCGCGGCTGTCCCCGGGAAAGATCCCTGTATGCTTTTCCTCTGCAGCTGGTCATTGTTATGCAAATGAAAAGTCAAGCATTCACAATAGTAACATTACAGTAATTCCCCTAATTAGATGCAGCAGTCGCTGAGCGAGATCACCCTGAGGCGGGTCAGCAGGAGAAACAGAGCGCATGCTGCGTGAATCCCTGCACAGACCAGGGCCCTATGCTGCCATGCTGGTCGAGGCAATGCTCCCACTATACCTCAGGATGGCCTGGCGCGGAAGAGTGTGCTTCCACGGAGCACCCAATAAGGCACCTCTCCCCAGGAACCTCCTGCGGAGGCTTTTCGAGTACCTCTCCGAGAGCTTCGTGGAACTGTCCCAAGAGGATTTCTGTTCGATCCCTATATGCATTGACCTTCTTTTCATATAGTTTTTATTCCTATTTTGTTAAAAAAATACATGTTTATAGCACTTACCGACTGATCCTTCCCCTGATTCAGAGTCCGGGTTAACGGCCAGGGAGGGTTGGTAGGGGATCTCTGTGAGGGTGATGAAGAGATCCTGGCTGTCGGGGAAAGCAGTATTGTAAGCGCTGTCACCTGCCTCGTCCTCCACAAACCCTTCCTCATCTTCCCCATCGGCGAACATCGCCGAGGAACTGCCCGTCGACGCTATCCCATCCTCAGAGTCCACGGTCACTGGTGGGGCAGTGGTGGCAGACCCACCGAGAATGGCATGCAGTGCCTCGTAGAAGCGGCATGTCTGGGGCTGGGCTCCGGAGCGTCCGTTTGCCGCTTTGATTTTTTGGTAGCCTTGTCTCAGGTCCTTGATTTTCACACGGCACTGCGTTGCATCCCGGCTGTATCCTCTGAGTGCCATGGCTTTGGAGACCTTCTCGTAGGTCTTTGCATCCGTTTTTTGGAGCGCAGCTCCGAAAGCACAGACTCATCGCCCCACACAGCGATCAGATCCAAGACTTCCCGGTCAGTCCATGCTGGGGCCCTCTTTCTACTCTGAGATTGCATGGACCCCTCTGCTGGAGAGCTCTGCATCGCTGCCAGTGCTGCTGAGCTCGCCCCGATGTCCAACCAGGAATTGAGATTCAAAATGGCCAGACAGGAAAAGGAATTCAAATTTTCCCGGGTCGTTTCCTGTGTGGCTGATCAGAACATCTGAGCTCGGACTGCTGTCCAGAGCGTCAACAGAGTGGTGCAGTGTGGGATAGCTCCCGGAGCTACTAAGTTCGATTTGCATCCACACCTAGCCTAATTCGAGCTAGCCATGTCGAATTTAGCGTTACTCCACCTGTCGGGGTGGAGTACCGAATTTGAACTAAAGAGCCCTCTGGGTCGAATTAAATGGCTTCCTGGTGTGGACGGGTGCGCGGTTAATTCAAATTAACGCTGCTAAATTCAAATTAAAGTCCTAGTGTAGACCAGGCCTAACATTCTGCCTCTGCCTATTGTATCTGCTCCCATAAGATCAGTCACAGAAATGACCCGCTCGGTGTTCACCCTGCGCTGCCTCCTGGACTGAGCTGCCCAGCTCTGTAGATGTGGCTGTGGAAGGTGTGAGCACATGACACTGCCGTTAGCCCTGTACGAGAATCCATGTGCTGGGCAGCAGGAGCGTGGGACCTGCTGGGGGGGCGGGGGGAGGCAGAGCACCGGTGCAGGAACTGTGGCCCCTCCCCCACTCCTTTCCCCTCAGGGCCGGTGGAGTGTCTGGGGCTCCCCACAGCAGCCCAGGTTCCCTGGGTGGCTCTTACCACACCCCGGCTCTGGCTTCTGGCCTGGCCCGGTGTCGGGGCCTCGGAAGGAAAGAGGAGCGGGGGGGTGGTGGTGGCGGCATTGGTGGGAGGAGGGGAGCTAAGGCCCAGCTCAGCCCCCCACGAGGCTGGTGCTGGTAGCAGGGGCTGCACGTCATAGCAGGGGAGCTCCCCATAGCTCCCCGGCCGTGAAGCGCAGCCCCTGCTGCCGCCACCAGCACCGTGCCTGCCTGAGGCTCTACGCCCAGGTTAACAAGTGGGCAGGCCTGGCCCTCCCACATTAAAACATGGGGGAGGGGCATGGCCCCCCCTTACCACCCCATTCCAGCGCCCCTGCCAGACACACTCCTCCCTTGCTCTCACCTTCCCCACTCCCTTGGCTGCACACTCTGTACATCCCCAGCCCGATGGGGGCTTGGCCTGGTTGGCCTCTGGCGCTGCCGCAGTGTGTGTGTCATAACAAACTCCAGCCACGCTGCGTGTCGGGTTGCTGGGCCGTGGCCTCTGGTGCAGCTGCTGCTGGCCACTCTCAGACTGGCCCGTCTCTCCCATCAGTCTGATCCCATCGGGCAGTTCTTGTTTCTGTCCCTGCTCGTTCTCCACAGAGATGAGAGATGGACGATCTCTCCCCTTGTGTTTTGTGTTTTCTAGTGGTAACATCTAAGCAGCCTCCTCCATGCTCCCCTGCTGCCCCCTGGTGCCTGGACGGCTGGATCCAGATCCAAGGGAAATGTTACTATTTTTCTAAGGCTGAGGAGAACTGGACCTACAGCCAGAGCTTCTGCTCGTCACACGCTGCCTCCCTGGCCGGGATTGAGAGTCCGCAGGAGCTGGTGAGAAGCCGGTTAGATGCTTTGTGCCAAGCCCAGCGATCGCTGGCACCACTGACAGGGCTGGAGTCAGGCTGGGCTCAGCCCCTGTAGGGCCGAGAGGAGCCCGGGTGCCTCCCAGGCTGGGCAGCCAGAGTCAGTGCGGTTCTGGCAGCTGAATCCTGGCTGGACCTGGGGCTCCAGCCCCTCGACCCTGCGTCTGCCAGAGCCTAGGTGGGAGACTCATCCTGTGCAGAGCTGGGCCGGCTCAGTCAGCTCCAGGCTAATGGGCTGCCTGGGGCTGCAGGGGGTGAGAACCTGCCCCCCCAGCTCAGCCCAGCCCCAGGGTTTCCTCATGGGTGGGGCAGGGGGAATCCAGCTGCAGGTGAGGTCTGCTTTAGGCCTCTTCCCCTCAGCTTCCCTGCCCTGGTGGCAGGGGTCTGTCTGCCCTCCCCCTGCAGCTCCCTCTCCCTCCTGGCCCTGCTGTGCTCTGAGAAGGGGCTGCTGGGCGGACAGTGACCTTGCAGCTCAATTCCTGCTTCAGCCAGTAGCTGCCACGGCCCCAAAAACGAGGATGTGGGAAAGTAAAGGGTTAATACATATCAGATCCCATCACCCAGTAACCATGGAAGAGGCCTCTAGAAATCCCCTGCAGCCCAAAGAGGGGAGCAGCAGAGTCAGGGTCCAACACAGCTGATGCATTTATTGCATTTGTAAGGATTTCCTGCTGCCATACAGAGGCAAACTGGACCACTGGATCGGCCTCTGGAAGGACACGGGCCAGGTCTGGAAATGGGTCAACGGGACCGAGTTTGACCATCGGTGAGTTTTCTCCCTCTGCGCTGGTCAGAGGCACTGGCAGTGCCCCACTGGCTGCTTTAACATCCCCTTCTGCTGGGAGCAGGGCCTGGTGCAGGGAGGGGGATCCTGAGGAGCTGTGAGTGCAGCAGCTCCCCTCCCTGATTTGGTCTGTGCCTGGCACACACTGACTCTAGCTCCAATTGCTTCTGGGTTACAGGTTTGAAATAGACAGCGGAGCAGACTGTGCGTACCTGGATGAAGACCTCACTGTGATGAGCTCAAGCTGCAGAACACCAAGAAAATGGATCTGCAGTAAACCTGATACCCCTGCGAAGGGAGAGGAGCGAGCGGTGGGAGGGGATTCGTGAACTCAAGAGAATCGCAGACCAGCTGTGACAAAGCCTGGTTCTGGTCCCCTCCATGCTGCAGCCTGGTTCCTTGTTTCTTAGTCTGCCTCCAGGATTTTATCCAGTCCTAGTTGTCAATTACCCTAATGCTGCCGTTTGTGACCCTTCTCTCGGGGAGGCTATCACAGTTTCAGGTAACTGGATCTCTATCCCACCTCCATCAGATGAGGGCTCTAGGCTCCAGCCCCCCCCAGTCTCTGGGCAGAGACCCTGTCCCACTCCCTGACCGGGGCACTTAAAGTTGCACAGCTCCCGTTCATACACTGCAATGTCCCCAGCAAGCCAGTCTGACTAAGAGCCAGCGCCTGCGCTTTCTTTCTGAACGCAATGCCCAGCCTGTTATAAGCTGAGAGAGGGCTGTGTGCTAGCGGATACATTTATTCTAGGGCAAAAGCATTGTGGAGACTCTTTGCTGCTTTTATGTTACATATAATGTTGCTACATCCATTTCCCCATGATATTATTGGCCAGCAAGTTATTAGTTTTCAAATGATGCCTTTAAAAGATGTATTTTGTATAATGATTATTACAATAATGTGTAGGGGTGTGAATATTATTTATTTTTATTATTACAATAGTGTGAATACAGCTGTGATCACCTTCCCCCATGGAGCAGAACACAAGCAGAGAGAAGCCATTCATACATTTAACACACTGGTCCCCAAAGAAACTGCAGGGGTTTGCAATGTCCCAGATTCTTAGACCCCCTCACTGCTGGGGATCATCTCCTGAGCACCAGCCTTGAAATTTCCCCCCTTGCTCAATTCATCCCATTGGCTCCTGTTGCACCCTGGTGCCTTCAATGATTTCCTGCCCTTCTGGGGTTTGTACACTTCACACTGGGTCATGGCTCTTTGCTGTATCCACAAACTGCAACACCTGCCTTTCTGCAGACAGCCTCCCTGCAACCCCTTGGGTGCCATAGGCTGGCTTTGGCCTTGGGCCCTCCGTGTTGGGTTCTGCATAGTGTTGGCACTTTCAAGCTCTGTCCACCTCTACCATCTACAGCCAGCAATGCAGCTGTGCTGCCCTGGGAGATACAGAGTGTGGGTGTCTTCATGCAAACCCAGCCTCTGAATTTGTGCCTGGGAGCCTCCTTTTGTGACAATGTGGCCCTAGAGACACTTTGCAACCTCTTTATTTTATTTTTTTCAGGAGGCTCCTCTTTCCCCTCCCTGCCCAAACTTGTGTGCTGCCCCTGGTCACTGACTGCTGATTTTCACATCCGCAGGCTGCACTTCAGGGGCAGATTTCTTTAAGGAACTTTTTAATGTAAAATATTTTCTTGCATGTCGTCTATAAATACACTGCAGTATTGGAATGTCCAGGCTGCTAATTTTAAACAAATGCTAATTATTGCAAATTCCAGAAGGTAGATTGTTGCTGCTTGAGTTAGGTGCCCTCTCTGCAGCTTTTTAGATTCTTGAAGGTGTCTGAACTCAACTGCGTAACTTTGCTCTGCAATATATTTGTCTTACTCATATCTGCTTATTACGTATATTGAGCTCTTTCCTGGGAATGGATTCTGTTGCTGACACAAAACTGTCCTAAAATAGGTTAGCCACATCTAGATATATATGGCTAATCTATTAGCAGGGATTCAAATCTGGGCACAAACCACTTGGCTATTGGATGGAGTTAGCTGCTGTCTCCTCCTCCAGTCCCCTTGTGACCCTACCCTGGATTTTTAAAATTATTATTTTATTTTGCCTGAAACAATTCAGTGAATTCAACACCAGTTTGTGAATAGTCTTGTTCGACCCAAAACTGCATTTTTTGACAAATAAAATATTCAGTGAAAAATTTCCCCCAGCTCTACTTGTGACGTCACTTCACTAGTTCTCCCTTCACCATAATCTTCCAGCCCAGACAGGACCTGAATTTCAAATACAAGAAAAGCCTGTCGTTCTGTCTTTATCCGCGTTATAAAAGCAGGGGGGAGGAGGAAGGGCAGAAGCCCAATTTTTCCCTTTGAAGCTCTCCTTCAATATTCATCATTTATGGGACCGACTGAAACTAAAGAAGATTTCTCGTTCACACATCGAAAATACAGATTATTGTCACTGTCTATATCAGGAGAGCATCTTTTTCACAAATCCATTTAGATGCAGCACTGCAGGTTTCAAAATGAATCCTATCTGCTTTTATCATCCCACAGCTGTTCTTTTCTTCAGCAGGATCCTTTACATTGAACCTGGGTAACAAAATAAATAAAGAATCATTGTTTGGAATTTTTGAACAGGATTTTTAGCAGCTTTTCCTCATTCTGACAACTCTCAAATTTCTTCCTTAACCGCTGAATTGTTCCTACAGAGCCTTAGTTGATAAAACACTTCCTAGCCCATGATCGTTTAGTAACAGCTGGTTGGCCTAGGACTATTTCTGGAAAACACTTGTCCATATTACAAAACCTGGGCAGCAGATTTAAAACAAATTAATGGAAGTTCTTCTTCACACAGCGCACAGTCAACCTGTGGAACTCCTTGCCTGAGGAGGTTGTGACGGCTAGGACTATAACAGGGTTTAAAAGAGAACCTCCATTAATTTATCCAGTTAAGTCTATTAATGGCTATTAGCCAGGCTGGGTAAGAATGGTGTCCCTAGCCTCTGTTTGTCAGAGGGTGGAGATGGATGGCAGGAGAGAGATCACTTGATCATTGCCTGTTAAGTTCACTCCCTCTGGGGCACCTGGCATTGGCCACTGTCGGTAGACAAGATACCGGGCTAGATGGACCTTTGGTCTGACCCAGTATGGCCGCTGTTATGTAACCCAGCCCTCAGGATTAGCCCAACTGCCGTGGAAACCATTGAATGAGGCTCAGGATGCATCTCTCTGTGCAGAGGACTCTGCCAAGCACTTAACATTCCTTGTGCCCGTACGTAGCCTCTGCTCTCACCAATGCTGGAAAGCAACAGCCCTGTGCCCCCTGCTGCACATCTCACATGGAATCAGAGGATAAAAACACTCACAGTGTTGGATTGAACACGGAGCCGTCCACCCAAGTCCAATTCCTCGCAGGGGATGTAACAGTGAGTCCAAGCCAGACCTGGTTTGTGTCTTTGGAAGTATTTTGAATGAAAGTCTGTAAATGACATGGAAGAATGAAGTGACGGGGAAGGAGGGGCTAGTGGTTAAGGTGTTAGCTAGAGACTCTGGGAACTGGGTTCAATTCCCCAGACTCCCTCTGTGACCGTGGGCCAGTTGTCTAGTTTCTGTCCTGACTGGGGCAGAATTAAGGCCTTGGTACAGTCTGTGTGGGGTGGGGGGGTCATGCTGTCGGTGAGGTGTCACCGCTGGGGGGCTGGGCACAGGTTATGTGCAGTTGCTGGCCTGAACTTTTCATTTCCTTGCTTTTTAGTGTGTGAGTATGTGTAGAGCAGGGGTGGCCAAACCATGGCTTGTGAGCCACAGGCATCTCGTTACAGTGAAAGTGCAGCTTGCACAGCCCCCCATGTGTACCCCCCATTCTCTGCCTACCAGACTGTGGGGGAGTGCAGGGCTTCTGCCCTGCAGCAGGGTGGTGGAGCTAGGGGCTTCTGCTATAGACCAGCAAGCCCTGGGAAAAATCTGGGAGGGCATGTGCCCCCTCATGAGTCACCTCTGGCTTTCTGCCCAGTGGGGATGGTGGGGCCTCGAGGCTGTAGCCCTCCAGGGTGTGCCTCCTGGGGCTTGGGCCTTCAGCAGGAGCAGGGCTGATGCCCCAATCCCCAGTAGGTGCCTCCCATGGGGCCAAAGACCCAAGAGTCTCTTCCCCCCCTCCCCGCAGGGCTGAATTTCCTGAGCCTTGTCAGGTGTCTCCTGCAGGGCTGAAGCCCTGAGGACATCCCCCCCACCCCCAGGCAGGGATGAAGCCTAAGTCCCTGCAGGAGCACCCTGCTCTTGAACTTCCGAAGATTCTTGTATATGGCTCACAGGGTCAGTAAGTTTGGCCACCCCGATATAAAGCAACATTGACAGACACAACACAGGAGTTCTGTGTATTAATTGTTACTAGTGATGCCCATATCCCCAGGACAAGTTTTATTTACCATCTCATCCTGGTCCCGGATCACCAGCAGCCGAGAGCTCCTCCTTGAACAGTCATCGCGGCTCTTGTCCCAGGGATTTTTTTCCTTAGACACCCAGTAGCACTTGTCCCTGCGCAGCAGCCAGTTTGGGGGGCAGAGCTTGCACCCTGCTCCCTCTGGGGGGGAAATGGAAACGCCTAATGGAGCTGAAGGTCCTGAACTGCATCACGCTCATGCACAGGCCTTCAGGCTCGACATTTCCAGTAGAGCCATGACTTGGCTTTGTTTGAGGATGGGTCTAATATTTAAGCATCAGGTGCTGCAGGCCAGGAGGGAGGGGTATTGGTGAAGCTGAGAGTCCTCAGTCCTGAAATAGCACCGGCTAATGCAGGTCAGGCTCAACTGGAATCCTCCTTCACTTCCTCCCCTCAGCTACTGTAGCGTTCCTGTGTACTCCATAACAGCCATTACGTTTCCTCTTAGAGGTGGCTGCATGCAGTTGGGGTAGTAGATAATACTACATATACAAGAGTTAAAAGAACTTTATTTAGGTTGCAAAGTCGGAATTGGAAATGCCACATTCATGGCTTGCCTGTGCAACTATAATTCAGCCTGACCGTGGGTTCATCCTGTGCACTGGATGCTTGGGGAGCCATCATGGACATGGGAACCAAACAGGCCTGTGCACTGAATGAGGCAACAGCCCTGAGGAAAAATAGTAGGTAATCCTGCAATAAAGAGCATATCATACCGCAAACACAAATGGGGGCGGAATTAAGGTTGTGTGGGTAATTGTAAATCTGGCATTTCCTAATTTTCAAGAGCTTGGCTTTGTAATCGTCTGTTCTCTTAATGCAGAATTGTGTTTAGTGTCCTAGTTTTTAAAAAACATATAAAACAATTCTATTACATGCAACTGGAACAACTGCCTCATCCTGAATCAGCAGCAGGGCTTGCACCCTGGATCTTCACACCACACTGCTACCGCTCAGTGCTAGCTGGTAACAGGGAAAGTCTGTTATCCTCAGGGGAGGAGGCAGGGAATGGGCCTGGGCGGCCAATGGGAGCAGAGCCAGCTCCCTCTCCCTCCCCAGGAGGAGCTTCTGCCCCATCTGGTGTTTGTATGGATGGAAGTTCCTGGGCCCATGTGCTGGATGAGGAGGGGGAGCCTGGCCCAGCTCTCACCCTCTCCTCACATCCATCTCCATCTGCTGTGGTAGCTCCCAGTGCCGGGTGTGCGGCTGTGGCAGGGTGAGCTCAGCACTTCTGACTTTTTATGCAGTTAGTTGTCACTTTTCCTGAGCATCACAAGCAAGGTGGGAAATGGCGACTCTTCCAAAGTTCACATCTCAGCAAAACCTGGAAGAAATTTCATGGGCCAAAGAAAATACATTTCTCCAGCCTGAGGGCTCCCCTCACCCCATAGTTCAAAGGCATGTTGCAAACAATGGAAGTGTGAGAGCTTCTCCAAAGATAACACAAGACCTTTTTACAACAGAAGCATTGGGGAAAGTAAACAGGACTCACTACCAGATAGCAGCTACCCTATATGTAGTTTGTAAAGCAATAGGATATTTATTGCACTTATGGAAGTGGTTTGTCCCCTCCACTTAGAGTTACCCTAAGTGACCACTAGATGTCACTGCAATACAGGAAGCTGCTGAGAGAGAAGGAGCTCAGGTTACCTGTTGAGTGGTGAGATGATTCACACACAAATTGTTTCAAGTGGAAATGGAAATCTTTTAGGCCAGTGCTGCAGTTGGATTGATGGATGAGTGTCTCCCGGGTACTATTGTTCTCCAGTGAATTCAGAGATCCTTTGGTCTGAAAAACTTCAGAACAGCATAAGCATGAGTGGTGACTACTACGTAGGGCTCAGCAAACTGGGAATGAGGGTGTGTGCAACAACAAATCATTACCTACTGTTGCTATCAAATTCAGAACTGGGCCAGAGAGAGAGAACACGACAGAGAAAGAGAAAATTGCATTTATTACACATTATAAGGTGTCTTCCACGTTTCTCTGCACACTGAACAGTGACGTTGTGAGAGCTGGATCACAGGGGACTCAACCTTGTTCTTGTGATATTGTTCTCCTTGTGGTGATAATGAAGTGTCCAGGACATTATTCACAAGAAGTTTGGAATCAGAAATATGGGGGGGAGAGGAAATTTCAGGGTGCTGCATTTGGCACAAATTAATTTGGAACTGCTTACCCCAAACGCCCATGGCTATCACAGCTCCCAGCAGGATGAGGATCCCAGCTGCTCCAAGCCCTGCAGCGAGTCGATGCCAGCGGGGACACTGAGTGTGATCTGGAAGAGTCGGGGTTTAGTGAAATATCCTCTGCAGTTAGTGCAAGAAATAATAATGGCCACCTGCTGTCCTGTGGAGCCCGTGCAGCACCCTCCAATGGGCATTTGTGTTCCTCCTCACATAATATCAAGAATAGTTTTAAACCTGTCAGTTAAGGGCCACATCACTTTGAGGGCAGCCCTGTGCCGAAACAGAGCAAAATACTGCAAAATACTAACAAATCCCGACTGTCAATTATTTAACAACACAGTTCTATCCCACTTACAATGCTGGGCATTTGACCATGTTATAGGGCGAGTCTGTGTGTCAGCCCCCTCAAGACAGTGGTTCTTAACCTTTCTGGGGTCAGGTCACATTTGTAAATCTCGATGGCCTGTCATGACCTAGTAAATAGCATTAGTTCAATAAACACCTGCGTTACTACCTAGCTTACCCACAACACATAATATACACATTTGTGTACCAAGTACTAAACAGCAAACCATACCTACCAGAGCAGCAGCGTCCGCGGCTTCTGTCCTGGGGCTGGCTGGGCTCGGCTCCCCACTCTGGGTGTTGTGACTCCCGGGGGTCACAGTGCTGCTCAGGTTTGGCCTGGCTTCCCTGACGGGGGGCAGCTGGGCCAAACTTGTGTGAGTGGCATTGTGACCCGGCGCACGGGCTCGTAGTGCCACTGCCTGGTCACCCCCCGTCATCATGATCAAGGTGGGTGGGCCAAGCCTGAGTGGCGCTGAGCTCCTGTGCAGCAGGTCACAACGCCCAGAGCAGCTCGCTGAGCCCATCCAGCCTTGCAGACCTCTACGTCCTTCCCCCCTTTCTGCAGAAAGGAGTTACCCGTGTTCAGTCTGTTACACCTCTGTTCAAGGACAGCCAGGTGATTTGTATATAAACAAGCTCCACTAAGAAAATAGCTTGAGACCGGATCACTAATTTCACCTCCAATGGGAAACTGACCTGCCAGACCCAAAGTCTCCTAACGCTGGGCTAAACAGCAACAATATCAAGGAAGTCAGAGTCACTGGATCAATACCAACTAGTTACACATTTGCCTAGTGATCTAGAACAGTTGAATATAACCAGAGGCTCGCACACTTTGTACTATCTGTTGGCCGAGCTCATTGCACATGCCAGGGGCTCCTTCCATCCCTCCATTCCCCCCAAAAGCTCCCTGGGTGACCCCCTTCACCTCCCTGTACTGCAGGGATTCCCTGCAACTCCCTCAATCTCCCCCTGCCAGGAGATCGGTGCCCTCCATTCCCCATCTCCCATAACAGTGTCCTCTTTTCTTTCCCCCATGCTACCCCCCTTCCACACCAGGGTCCCCCATTTCCCCCCATGTCAGCAGTTCTGTGTTCCCCTCATTCCTCCCTTCTCCCCATTCCAGGTCCCCCATTCTCCCCTCATGACAGGGGTTAACTTCAAAGCAAGGGTCGTTGGGTTAACAGTGGTGGTTCACAGACTGTCTGCGTTGCCTATTCTTCATCAGAGGAAACCCCCTGCTGGGACCGTTTCTGTGAACAGGCCTGTCAGCCTGCCCGAGAGCGATAAATACTAGACCTTGGGCAGGGCCCTGCGATCTCTGATCTGCTGAGCTCTGGCACAGGGGGAGCTTCAGCTATTGGACTGAGATCCCCAGCGGGATGCCCTGAAAGATTCATGAAAGGCCTCTAAGAGACTGACACAGGGTTAGCTGACGTTATACCTCTGCCAACAACTGGACTCATATTCTGATGCAACAGTAATGTATCTTATCTGCTTTAACTTTTACCAACTCTCTTCTTTTCTTTTTTTATTAATAAATCATTAGTTAGTTTACTAAGGATTGGCTACCGGCATTGGATTTTGGTAACACCTTGAGCATCCTGTTACCTGGGGTAAGTGACTGATCCTTTGGGATTGGAAACCCCAATATATGTGTTTTTGTTGTTTTAATAATCTTTTATTATAAAGTCTAGTTTGCCTGGGTGGTAAACAGGGGCTGGAGAGCCTAAAGGGACTGTCTGTGGCTTCATGATCACCAGTATAGTAATTTGGAAGCACACACTTGTCACTGGATTGGTTAAATCTAACTATAGACTGTACCACCAGGCTGGGTAGTTTGGCAGGCTGGGCTGAGCTGTGTCCCTTACCAGGCAGCGTGACAATGGCACTCTACAGTTATCGTGTTACAAAGAGACAGTCAGAGAAATGTCACCCAGCTGAGTGTAAGGCCTTGCCAGCTTGGCCAATTACAGTACAACTTTAACGTGTTCCATATGCCCTATGTGACATCATAGTTGGGATATTAATATTTATTTAGCAACTACAATGTTAATAGAATAAAAATAGAGGCTGACAACATAATAATCCAAAATTTCTTCCCTTATCTCAGCAATGTCATTATACCTATAGAACAGTGGTCTCCAAAGTGCGGTGCGCACACCCCATGGGGTGCACAAGAGGATCATTTGGGGTGCGTGGCAGGAGGAGCGCTTTTTTTTTTTTTGCTTCGGCAGTTTGGGTGGGAGTCCGAGCGGCTTTTTTTTTTTTTTTGCTTCGGCACAGCAGGGGGTGTGTGCTCAAAATTTTTTTACTGATAGGGGTGCACGATCAAAAAAGTTTGGAGACCACTGCTATAGAAGTTACAATCTAAAGATATCAGTTTTGTAAAATAACTTGTATAATTACATTTCAAATACAACCAGTCATTTTCAAGGGACTTCTTTACCAAAAAAAGTGTCCATCCTTTGTTAAAATTTAATTCATGATTTCTTGTTTCCTCGTTATTTTAGAAATACTGATGCATATTCACTGCTCACCCCCAATCTCCTCTCATACTTACCACGGGTTCCCTCCTGTCTGTTCTAAGTCACAACTTCCCAAACTTTGACTGATCCACAAATACCAAGTCTTATAGCGTCTCTCTGCCCTCAGGAAATGTGAACACCTCATCCCTAGCCTTGGAAATGCCCCTGGCATCCTGTCCATTTCAGAGCCTAGGAGACGATATCCCTTTGTGCCTTCATCATTCCCCCTGGACCAGGCTTTCCGCATTTCCTCCTTTTCTCCAGCCCCCTTTCCTGTATTCCTCAGATACGGGACTTTATTCTTGTCTGCACAGACACTAGTAGGCCCGTCCCTCTCTACACTTCGCCCATCGAGTGGCACTGACTTCACAACCCTCTGCACTGAATTGTCTCCTCAATGATTTTCAAATCCCATCATTCCCTCTTGGACTGTGAGACACCCACACCTCTCCTAATAGAACAACGAAGTCCTGCCAGATCCCTTCTGCCCTGTCATTCCTCTCAAGACTCACCACATTTACTGGCCCTCACCATTTGACTTGCCCTACTATAGTATATATCGAAACTGCAATAGCTCATTTGCATCCTCCGAACAGGTTTATGAAATATATGATCTATTTTATTGTGGTCGCACCCAAAGGTTCCAGTCTGGAGCAGTCACCTGAACTCTTACTAAGGCCAGACTTACATTAGGAAATTGGGTCGGTATAACTATGTCGCTCAGTGGTGTGAATAATCCACACCCCAAGTGATGCAGTTACACCAACCTAACCCCCGATATAGCCAGTGCTGTGTTGCTGGCAGGGCTTTCTGCCACTGACATAGCTACTGCCTCTCGGGGAGGTGGAGCACGTACACTGATGGGAGGAGCCCTCCCGTCAGCATAGGCAGCATCTGCACTGAAGCGCTACAGTGGCTTTGCGGCAGTTGCACCACTGCAGCGTTTTAAGCATAGACCTGCCCTAAGAGACTGAATCATAATCTTCTCATGCCAGGGACGCTCTCACTGAGTAAAGGACACAATGGGAGAGAGCCTGAGGGTAACAGTAATAAGATCAGACATTACAGAGATTAGCTCTGTGCACAATTTGATGGTGAATTTAATTGTATAATTATGTTAGGATACCTGGAGCCCTGGATAAGAATCTTTGTTATTTTAAATCTAAATAAACAAACAAATAAATAAAGTAATGCAAAATTTGTTTCCTCCTTTGGTAAAGTTAAATCATTTACCCCAAACTATCACTCAACTTAGGCATCATCGGTTGCCTGATGTTTTTGTAGGTATCACAGCAGAGATGGGGCTTGAGGAATTTGAAAGAAAAGAGGGTCATCAAAATATAACAGCCTGGCCCTTGTATTTGTATGGAGAGCCTGTCACTGACTATGACATTGTCTGAGACAGTTTGTATTTACACTGACGTAAAGTGCCCCACAGGGCATTAAAGAAATTCAGCATCCAGCTCCAGGAGTGATAAAGGACTCCGGTTAGCTAAGTCCTGCCAGATGCATGTTGCATAGAACGCAGACCTGTCCTTTGTTGCTAGAAAACCAGTGTCTAAACTACCTGACTGCGCTTCGAGTTACCGATGTGGGGTAACTATTGTGTGATCCCTGTTGCACCTTTAATATAGCTGGTGGATTGCTGGTGATGCGGGGGGTTCAGCTGATCACCAGTTTGGAGGCTGAAAAGGATATTTGCCATATGGCAGAATTGGCAAACTGCTGTGTGGGTTTTTCCCACTTTCCATTCAGCATCGAGCTGGTCTGGGATTAGATTGTAATTGTTCCAATTTTGACAGGTTCCCATGTGGTTGTAGATTAGAAAGGGTTTGTTCTGATGTTCCCATAACCCAGTGGGCTTCCTGGGCCATGGTCCTGAGCACAGTATTGCCTGGTGAGGGGTTTTGCCTGCGCTTTGAGCTGGGGGAGCAATTCCCAGCTCGAGGAGATCTATCTCTGCTAACTCTGACTGAGTGAGTGCCCTAAAAATTGGATGTAGCTGCAGCAGCGTGGCTGGCAGGGGAGGTGTTAGCCACTCCGAGAAGGTGCCTGTGGTCTCGGCTGGGTTTGTACCTATGTACTCGGGGTGGTGAGTCCATCCTGCTGCTCAAGATGGACACACTCTCTTTTAAAATACCCTCTAGTTTTAGCACACTAGCTCGGTCAGAACTAGCACAGGGTTTGTCTCCTCAAGCTGGGTATCTCACCCCCAGCTCGAACCGCAGACATACCCTGTGTCTCATGCAGCTTGTGGCTCACCTCATCTTGTCTCTCCTGTCTCTAGCATGGAGGAAGGGGTAGGACTCTGGCTTACAGTCAGCGTGAGGGTGGAGAGGGGGCATGACTGTCACATTTACCCTCTAGTCTGTAGTACACCACGGCCATTCGTGCCAACTGAGATCCGCACTGGGACAACCTTTCTGGGTAGTTTGGGTAGTTACCCTAGTTAGGTAATAGTTTTAAATAAAGTCACAGCCTCCACATTTAACCATATAACGGTGTCTATGTCTCATTGTCTTTATGTCCACGTTAACTTCTAATTGTACTTTGTCAAGTGGCTGAATTTTTAAATGCAGTTTAAAAATAAAGCAGCCAGCCTGAGCTTCATACATGTGGAGCAATGACAGGGGAAGAGATGCCTCCTACCCTGATCGCCAAATAGCCCCCTTCTTCCTCAGCAATACTCACAATTTCCTACTGCGTCACACACCATACAGCTGTTTCAGGATGCCATCCCACAGCCCAGTGCTATTGTCGGCATCCCCTTGGAGACCTCCCCCGCCCTTCTGTAAGGGAAGAAATTGGATTGTATCTGTATCCCAACCCATCAGCTCCCCTTGTGACCCAACATAGAGAGCCTGTCAGGACAGGTAAGGCAAAGGCGGCCCTGCATTAAGGTGTAGGTACCTCTCCAATATTATGGTAGAAAAACATTACACAAGTGAGAATTGTGTGACTGTTGAATGTGCCAGTTTCTTCATGTAAGAGGCATGTCCTGTGAATCCTTTGCTGAAAGCCCTCTGTCACAGTAACGCTGTGTCTGAAACACTGTGTCATCATAACTCCTAAAATCCTCTGTGGGAACAACTCCTATACTGGTAACAGAGTGTCTTCTGAACTTGTGTGCCAAAAAGCATTGCATTATCAGTATCAGACTCCAGGGTTCTCATTTTATCTTTAACAACAACTATTTGAAGAAAACATTAAGCTCGGAAGTAGATATTTATAATTGTTATTGTATTAATTCAATTGCCATATGGAAAGGAATATGCAAGGCAAACACAAAACAAAAAGTTCAGAAAGTCAGATTTGTTGCAAAAGAGCTCTGAAAGAAGGTAATACACCCCCTTAATTTTATTTTTTTGATAATTGGAGGTGGTATTAATCTGTGTTTATCACAGAAATGTAAGGATGGAAGGGACCTCAACAAACCATCTAGTCTATCAGCTGTGCTGAGGCAGGATTAGGTATATCAGGTCCTAGCCCATCCCTGACAGGTGTTTGGAAGCACCACACACCAGAACTTTCAGAACAGACAAACTGAATCCAGACCTGACATTAGTGTGTGGCAAGCTGGTGTTCTGTAGAGTCACACCCTAGTTACAGGGGCCTGTAAAGGTTCCAGGTAGACAAGCCTGTACATACGCCACTCCTGTTACTACAAACCAGAATGACATTAGCCTTTTTTTGCTAATGAACTCATGTTCAGTGTGTGATCCACTATAACCGCCAAATCCTTTTCTGCAGTACTAGTGCCCAGCCAGCTATTTGCCATTTTGGAGGTATGCATTTGATTTTTCCTTCCTACGTGTAGTACTGTGCACGTGTCTTTATTGAAATTCATATTGTTGATTTCAGACCAATTCTCCATTTATCAAGGTTGTTTTGAATTCTAATCCTGGCCTTTAAAATGCTGGCACTACTCCTAGCTGGAAACTGTCATTCACAAATTTTACTAGTGTAGTCTCCACTCCCTCATCTAAGTCATTAATGAAAATATTGAATAGTATTGGACACAGGAAAGCCACCTGTGGAACTCCACTTGATACGATCTCTCAGTTTGACAGTGAAGCATTGTTAACTACGCTCCGAGTATGGTCTTTGAACCAGTTGTACACTCATCTTATAGTAAATTCATCTAGGCCACATTTTCCTTGTTTGCTTATGCGACTGTCATGGAGGACTGTGTCAAAAGCCTTGCTAAAATCCAGATACATCATGTCTACTGCTTCCCTCCAGCCCCTAGTTACCTTGTCAAAGAAGGAAGTTAGATTGGTTTTGTATCATTTGTGCGTGACATATCTGTGTTGGCTACTACTTACCACCTTATTATTCTCTAGATCTGAACAAACTGATTGTTTGATCATTTGTTCCACTATCTTTCCAGGTATCGAAGTTAGATTGACTGGTCTGTAATTTCCTGGGTCTTCCTTTTTCCTTTTTTTGAAGAGTACTGTGTTTTGCTTTCTCCAGTCCTCTGGGACCTTTCCCATCCTTCCTGAGTTCTCAAAGACAGTTAATGGTTCTGATATTGCTTCGGCTATTTCCTTAAATACTGTCTTGTGAATTTAATCAGGCCCTGCTGACTTGAACGCATCTATCTTATCTAAACATTCTTTAACCTGTTCCTTCCATATTCTGGCCCAAGACACTTTCCCCCTTATTGTTAATATTGTCTTAAGCATGTGCTCCAAATTAATCTTTTTAGTGAAGACAGAAGCAAAAGAAGGCATTAAACACCACAACTTTCTGTGTGTCATCCTTTATTTGCTGTCTTTTCCTGTTAAGTAATGGACCTACATTTGCCAAACCAACAGGTAAAACTCAAATATCAATTTTAATTTGTATTTTGTTCACTGCCACTTTGAAATCATTTCTTAAAATTAAAACTACTCCTGTTAAAAGGCTAATTGCCACAGTCTTATTGGGTTATCACTCCACTGTACTACCGTGAAAAGAGATATTTAACATCTACACTTTTTTATCAGTTCTAAAAGAGCATCAAGATTTTAAAATTTCAAATAATACTAATTGTCTGGCAAATCCTTTAAAAATTGCTCCATAATTTTTACGCTTACATTTTACATCCTTTGAAGTCAAGGATTCTTAGCCTCACTGGGGCATAAACAGGTTTCAGGGGGCCGTGACCACACTCCCTTTCTTTTTGGATACATGGATGGGTGCCCTAAAACTTGTAGTAACATGGAGTCACAGTATGGAAAGCTTGAGAACCCTCTGCCTTAAGTTAACATTTAGCTCAGTTCCTTATTTCTTCATTATTCTGATATGCATTTTCCCGCTCTCCTCCCATCCTTGCTACTATGTTCCTCCTTGAGAGTCTCCTTTAAGTTACAACTTTTGAAAATTCATTTGGTGGGAGACATGTCTACTCCTCTTCTGCACTCAGAGTAGAGGAGAAGGTGGGAACGTGTTCCCATTTCAGAATCCTGTGTAAAATCCCTTGGTTGCCTGTAATTTTCTCTGGTAGCCAAATTTCCCTTTTTCTCCAGCCCCAATTCCTAACCTCCTCAAATAAACATTTGGTCTTTAACCAGAGGCTAGTAAATCCTTTTCTTCACTCTGCATCTATTAGGCTCCATGACACAGTTACCTAAATATCTCCTCACCTCTTTTCTTCTAATCCTCTCTAATGAGACAATGAAATCCTCCCTGTTCCTGGAGCCTCCCAGGTTCCTTCTCTCTGTTCACTCTTCCCAAGATTTGACCAGTGCCCTGCTCCTTACCCCTCTGACTTATCCCACTATAGTAAATTGTAGATTCACTAGTTTACTTCAATCCTCCAAATATGTATGTAAGTTGGCATACAATCATGTATTGTATTGCACTTGTAATTGTGTATATATATAGGCTGACAGCGGCTACTCTTGTAGTGTTGTGGCTGTTTTAATACTGACATAATTCACACTATAATAATGCTTTAAAGAAATTCCGTATCCAGTTCTGACAATTGTAGGGGATTTCACATTCTCAGAAGTCCCATTCTATGAACATAGCATATAGAGCTGCTCCTTGGTTCTAAAGACCTTCTTTCTGATCTCTAGCTGTGCTACAATTCAAATAATAAAGTAGTACATTAGGACTGCATTTTTGTAATCAAAAAGAGAGCTCATACTAGTACAAAACTAAGAAATTAAAGACTTACTGAGGTGCCGCGGTGGATGCAATGGGTTGGAAGAGGCTCCCAAAATGTTTAAATCAGCATAAACTATTTCACCTGCCATGACAAGCGCAGAGGAGGGAGAGCACGGACAGAAGAGGACGGAGTCTAAGAGCAGCCTCATTATATATGAGCTAATGTATCCAAACTCAGGAAGTGTCTGTCATCTCTCTGAAGCTTTTGTACTTCCTTTGAGAAGTCCATGCACCTGGCTAATAAATTAATGCCTATGTGCTAGCAACCAGGCTGAGTTGTGCTTGAAAACACTCAGGACAGGAGAGCTGTTCTGCAGTAGGGTATTTAGGATTTCAGAAGCACAATTATTTTTCAGTAGTACAAGTAAGCTGAGCCCTGTTGCATTTAGCATGGCAGCTCTGAAAATTCACATGGCAAGAAAGTCTTGTTAAAGCATAAAAGAGGAAATAGTCAATTGGCGTTTCCCCTCGCCTGTCAGTGGAGCAGCCATCTTCCATGTACGCCCTTCACTCTAGTTCTCTCTCTGTTGTTAGGCACTCAACTCTTGTGTGAGCGAAAAAACTCTTTGGCATGTGGTGGCTGAACTGCCTTCCCCAGGGAAAGGGGGCTCTGCTGGATCAGGACCTGAACGCAGGAGTTGTGTTGCAACCTCAGCTCCCACTGTAGCCAATGGGAGGCCAGGGCACTCAGCACTGCACAGGATAGGGCTCCATGTCTGAGGATTGATAATGCCAGAATCAGTTCAATAGACTGCAGTACTGCCAGCCCCAAATGTTCAAAACTCATGAGTCAGGCTCACCAGAAATCATTAGATTGGCTTTAAAATCACGAGATTACGTAAAAATAATAGAGTTGATGTTCTTTATTTGCCTTTGGCTTTTTGAGCCCTTAGGGTGCACTGGGGTCACATTTTGAAGCTTTCTCCACAGCCATGAGGGCTAGAAACTTACTTTTTCTTTAGGCATGAAGGCTGAAATCATCACATCTCCACTGGACTCCAGGAGCTGGGGCTTTAAGGAAAACAATTATCATGAGATGCATGACAAAATCATGGGAATTGGCAGCACTGAGACTGGCTCAATAGAATTTGTGCCCACAGTAAAACTGTTCGGGTTGCATTCGCACAGTGTCATGTCAAGTGGGAAATAGAGTTGGAGGGCACTGCTCATATGCTGGTAGCCTGCATCTCCTACAACACTCACTGCCACTCTCAATTCGTTAACTAGCAGGCTGACAATACAACTATAAAGCTTCAAGTCTCAACTGTACAGCAAGCCCAGCATCTTATGTACAACAAGGAAATAACTGCCCCACAAAATCTGTCTTAATTTATAGGTAAGGCTGCTGAGTGCAATTCAAAACATTAAACATCCATAGATGTTCAGGTTGAAAGAAGTCACAAGCTAAGGTTACATCAACAATCTTGAGGGGAAGCAGCAGAAGAGCTCTCAGGCATTTAAAAAAGGAAGTACTTATGCCTCTTAGCAGTACTTGGTGAGTGGTGGCTGCAGAGGTGAAAGTAAGCTGGTACGGTTCGGTACAGCGTACCAGCAAGAGCCAGTACACCATGCTGGATTGCACCAGCTTCTGCGGCAGGGATTTAAAGGGCTTGGAGCTCCCTGCCGCAGCGGGGAGCCCAGAGCCCTTTGAATCCCGCCTGCAGCTTCGGCGGCTGGGCAGGGGTCAGGATTTAAAGGGCTCGGAACTCCCTGCAGCAGCAGGAGCTCCGGGCCCTTTAAATCCTGGCCCCAACCCGGCAGCCAGGCCCAGGTGGGGATTGAAAAGGCCCAGAGCTCCCGCGGCTGCGGGGAGCCCCGAGCCCTTTAAATCCCACCCGCAGCTCTGGCTGACAGAGCTGCAGTGGGGATTTAAAGGGCCTGGGGCTCTGTGGCGGCCGGAGCCCCAAGCCCTTTAATTTGCCCCGGAGCCCCAGGGGCTCCCAGCCACCTCTGCAGCTGGGAGCCCCTGGTTGATTTAAAGGCCTGGGTCTCCCAGCCACAGCCGGTGCCCCAGGGCCTTTAAATCTTGAGAGGCCCCGCCTCTTCCAGTTGAGGCCACGCCCCCCTCAGGACTCCAGCAGTACCAGTAAGTCCTGTAAGTTACTGTCACCCCTGGGTGGCTGCAACTGTTCTCATGCAGATTTGCTGAGCTGTCCAGGTTTGGGGAACTGCCAAGTTTTTGAGGAACTGCCAGGTTTTGAGGAACTGCCAAGAGGGGAGTAGCAGAACCTCCCCTCTTGTGAGGCGTTCAGCTACATGGTGATTTTTAATGGCAGGAGCCAAGAAGGGGGCGCATGGAAGAGATGGAAATTGAACCACTTTTAAATTCACACAGAATTTTTCTACTTTACCTATTATATATATGTGTGTGTTCACACACACACAGACAAATTCCGGTGGGTTTCCTGCCAGTAAACTGATTAAGAGGAAGAGAAAGTTTAGAAACTCCTGATCCATTCTTATAGTGACCAAAAACATCTCTTCCTCAGTGGGATGCAGTGTTGTCCACTGGCTCTGCTACTAGACTTGCACTCAGGAGATCTGAGGTCTGTTCTGTTCCTGGTTCTACTACTAGCCTGCTGGGTGACCTTGGCAAGTCACATTAATCTCTCCATGCCTCAGTTTCCCCAGCCCTAAAATGAGGATAATGATACTGGACCAGATTTTCAGAGATATTTTGGGGTCTTTGAAAATCTGGCTAACTGACCACATGCTTTGAGATGCATGGATAAAAAGTGCTGTATTATAGGTGACACAGCTAGTGACATCTATAATGGAAAGTGTGAAGCAACGTTAAGTATAAGACTCTGTTTTCAGTTGCTTATAACTTTGCCAGATTTAACTGTTCATGCTGAAATTTCCTGCCGTGTGTCTGCCTCAGGCTGAATTTTTTTTTGAAAGTTTCAGCAAAACATCAGTTCTTTAAACCTAGATATATTTTTTGTTTGTATATTACAGTAATCATTAAAAAATGTATAATGTTAATTAATACATAGGTTTGATGAAACAAAGTAGTTGTACTTATGTGCCTGTGCTTAATTTGTGTTTTTGACGATTTACCTTCTAAAAAAATCTGGCATGTCTCACACCCCCAGAAAGGGCATCTCGCACCCCCAAGGGGGGCATGCACCCCAGGTTAAGAACCACTGCTCTACACCTCCAGGCTTTGGAGCAGGGACTTCAATTTGACATTGCAGGGTGGGAGAAATCACCCTGGTATCAGGGAATGGCTTTAGCAGTTCCAATGAAAAGCCACCCAAATTTGGTCAAGTTATGAGCCTTTAACAAATTGCACTTCACACAGTTTCAGTAGAGACTTGTTAGAGCTCCACTGCTAAACCCCCACAGCACTGAGCATGCTCCATCCCATCACAGGGATATAGGTGACAGGACTTCACATGCGCCATCAACTGAGCAGGAAGGGATTAAAGACTGCCATTCTCTCAGCATGTACTGAGTCCATTGGCTATTTCACCCACCATCACCAGGACTGGTTTGGTGAGAATGATGAGAACGATACTGAGATTCAGGGCCTGCTCGACCAGAAAAGAAAAGCTCATCGCACATGGCAAACAACATATTACACCAGCAGAAGAAAGAGTCATACAAGCAACTCAAAGGAAAATCCGTGACATCAAAAATAAGTGGTGGTGAGAAAAGACTAAGGATATTGAGCTTTATGCTGATAAACATGACATCAGGAGCTTTTTTCAGGCAATAAGGGCCATTTATGGTCGATGCTCCCATGGTCCCACACCGCTCCGAGTCCAAGATGGGTCAACATATTTTTTTTTTTTTTAAGGACAGCGAAGCCATCAAAGCCAGATGGACGGATCACTTTGAGTTACTCCTGAATCGTGAATCAACTGTCTCTGATGCCACTATAGAATCTATACCTCAATAACAGGAAAGAGAATCTCTTGCTGACCTCCCTGCCCTTGAAAAAGTAACATGAGCCATTATGCATACCAAGAACAACAAGGCAGAAGGACCAGATGACATACCAGCTGAAGCCTACAAGTTTGGAGATGAACAACTGGTAAGGAAGCTCCACAAACTTTTTCTTCATATCTGATATAACGAGAAGAATCCAGAAGATGTGAGAAATGCCAACAATGTTACAATCTTTAAGAAAGGAGATCAATCAGAGTGTGGAAATTATTGAGGCATTGCCTTGTTATCTACAGCAGGGAAAATTCTTGCCCGTATCCTCTTAAACTGATTACTTCCCCTTGCTGAGGAAATATTGCAGAATTTCAGTGCGGTTTTAGACCATCCCATGGGACAGACATGATCTTTGTTGTCTGCCAAATCTAGAAAAAGTCTTGTGAGCAAAATCAGGATCTGTACATGGCCTTCATCGATTTGACAAAGGTCTTTGACTCAGTCAATCGCAAAGCTCTGTTGAAGGTGCTGGCCAGATATGGCTGCCCTTCAAAATTTATTAAAGTCCTAAGGTTTCTTCATGATCAGATGACTGCCACAGTTCTCTGTAATGGTTTTGAGACGGACTCTTTCATCTTCAAAACTGGGGTCAAGCAAGGATGCGTTATTGCCCCAACCCCGTTCTCCATCTATTTAGCAGTCATTTTGGTCCTCATTAAAGACCGCCTCCCCAAAGGAGTTGACATTCAATACAGAATGGATGGGCAATGTTTTAATCTTCAATGTCTCTGATCAAACTCTAAAGTTCTCAGGGCATCCATCAGTGATCTTCAGTATGTTGATGGCTGTGCCATGCTTTGCACACTGAGAATGACCTTCAGTCCACACTGGATTTTTTACACAAGCTTACAGAAACCTAGGACTCTTACTCAATATTGAGAAGACTAAAGTGCTCTATCAGCCTGCTTCAGACTTTGCACGTGACCCACCACAAATCACTATCAAGGGACAGATTTTGGAGACAGTCGAGCACTTTTGCTATCTTGGTAGCCAACTCTCTCCAAAAGCAAAAATTGACGGTGAGATCCAGCACAGGAACCAGTGCGCAAGTGCTTCCTTTGGGAAATTGCTCCAATGTGTTTTCACGGACTGTTATCTATGGCAAGGACACCAAGACCCAGGTCTGTAAGACGATTGTTATTCCTACACTCCTCTATGGATGAGAAACCTGGGTGACCTATTGACAGCACCTCAAGAGTCTGGAGAGGTACCACCAACAATGCCTCTGAAAGATCCTTTGCATCAATTAGGAAGATCGCTGCACTAATGCCAGCATCCTCACTGAAGCCAATATCATCAGCATAGAAGCAATGATCCTCATGCACCAACTCTGCTGGGCTGGACTTTGTGTGCGGATGCCGGACTCTCGCCTCCCAAAACAAGTCCTCTACTCTCAGATCACCCATGGTCAGAGATCCCATGGCGGTCAGAGGAAACACTACAAAGACACACTGAAAACGTATCTCAAGAAAACTGATGTGGACAACACAAGCTGGGAGGAGCAAGCCACCAACCAATCCCAATGGTGCCACATCCTCCATCAGGCAATGGCCTGCTTTGAGAAGAAGCGCCTTGTCCTCGAAGCTGGAAAGAGAGAGAGAGAGGGAAGAAAAAGAAAGAACATTCTCCCAGCAGCCAACTTGCCTGCCAGGAAATGTCTGTACCTACTGCAGGAGGATCTGTGGTTCCAGGATAGGACTCCTGAGTCATCTCAGGACCTATATGGAAATTCACGGTAGAGCTCATCCTCAAATCAAGGGATCACCGATGATGATCATGATGAATATAATATTATTAATTTTCTCCTGGAAGTTATGGTTCTCTTGCCACAGTATCAGAATGCGTCAGAAATATTAATGAATTGATCTTTGCAACACCCTTGAAAGGTGAAGTGGTATTATTATTCCCATTTTATAGATGGGGTATGAGGCAAAGGGAGATTAAGGTCGAAATTGTCAAAAGTGGACACTAATTTTGGGTGCCCAACTAGAGATGTCTATGACTTTTTTTCAGAATACTTAGCATTTTTCTACCACTTTATATGTTCAAAGCACAGCCCCCATCAGCTTCAGTAACAGTCATGAGCACTGAGTGCTCATCGCCTCTGCAAGACAAGCCCCTCTGGAGTCTTACGCTGGGCACCCAAAAAATGAGGAACACACAATTGGTGGCCACCTATGAAAAGTTTGGTTTCAGTTACTTGCTTAGCATCACACAGGAATTCTGTGGCAGAGGCCGGGTTAGAATCCAATTTTTCAGGGCTGCAACCAACTGCATTAAACAATGAGACCTACCTGCAATCCCTGTTTCATTCGCTGTCACTACACACATTCCTACGTCCTCAACAAATGAGGCAGGGGCTCTCCTGAACTGCACAATCCTGATTCATTCCCAGATCACCATGTATCCTGTGTACTGAATGAGGCAGGGAACCTGTGGAAATATAGTAGGTGATCATGTAATTAAAGACAGTTACACAATGTTTGCACAAAGGGACAAAATTAAGGTTGCACAGGCAACCTTAATTCTAGCATTTCTTAATTGCAGTGCTTGACTTCCCAACCATAATATTTTATTAACACAGTTTTTTCAAAATGTAATACAGCTAGAGATTATTAATGTTCTGCAGGGACTAGGAGACTGGGACCCTTATGACCTACCCTTACACTGAAATACTTTAATGGAATGCAACAATATCATGCAATTCGCCCTGCTTCCCTGGTAAGCAAATTTTACCTCAAACTCTGGCTTGAAGTTTCTTTTCTTTAATGCTATTTTTTCTGTCTGCTCCACTATCGTAGTGGAAATTATTTACCACAGAAACTTTAACAGTGACAGGAGCCTGCCTAAGCAATGGTTTACTTTGTGCTTCTTTCCTGTGTGATCTCAGGTGTCAGAACATGCTCTGCATTTCAGACTTGTGAAGGGCCTCTTCCCCTGCATCTTCTTGATAATCACTGAAGGGGACCAAAATCCTACCACAGGGGAATTGACATTTTCTTAGAGAACATATACAAAAATAGCCTGTGATACCTACATGCAAATATTCACAATTTCCCAGTGAAACAGATTCTCATGAGTGCTGTTCACATCCAAATATTGTACAGACTCATGCTGTGTACTCTGCACAGTTCTGCCAGCATACTTCAACCACCACCACCACAAATCCCCAGCTAGTCCAGCCTTAAAACCATCATTAACATTTTATAGAAAAGTTACTTACTTGTACAGTAACTATAGTTTGAGAGTTGTTGTCTATCTGTATATTCCACTCTTGGTGTTGTCGAAGAAAAACTCAGTTCTCACTTTTTGTTTGGATGCAGCAAAATCAAATACTTTATTATTTCTCCAGTAATTACCATGGAGGGAGAGAGTGCCATAGGACACAGGGTCCTGGACAGGTCTCTCAACTGGTAAACAATTACAGCAAGCCTTTATACCTTTTACAGACAATTTCTAGCAATAATACAGACAGTAAAAAACAACAAATACATTTTGTTTATACATAAGTTTTCCTGCTATCTCACTAGAAAAACAAGATTGCAAGACTGCACATTGCAAGGTCGTAATAACTTTCACACAATTCACTCTGTCTTACATTATCTTGCTTCCTCACGTCACCAGGGTCACAGTTAACCTAACTCATGCTAACTAACATTCATTAAGATCTCTTCAAAACCTTGTTAATTATTTACTGGCTTCCACACTCCCCCCTTTTGTACTTCTAGTACAACAAACATTTCAAATCCCAATTTGCATCAAACCATGGATATCAGATTCTACAGCAAATATGTCAATCTTAGGGTTTTCATGGGATGTAATGACAATGCATGATCAGCACGAACATGAAAGGTATTGCTATTCTTACGTTATTTACAACAACAACAACAACAATATAATCCTAAATTAACTAACAACACTACAAATAATAACAATCCTATAGGAATAATATAATGGGGCTGTTGTACAATCGTGAACACAAAGCACAAAACATCATACCTAGTACATAAAGTAAACACTCTATAAGCTGTATGAAAGGCATTCCTTCCAGCTTGATATACATTCTAAAACATGGGAATTTGCCCTTGCAATTCAGAGATTCTTCAACCTTTGGTAACAATGAAAGCAAATTTTGAAACCAATCAGGTACTATTCTAGTTCAATTAAAATATACCTGAAATCTAAGAGCTACATGTAACATTCTATCTGCAGGCCAGGAAATGATAGGATTGCCTGCAGCAGTGGTAAGATCAATATGTATATCTTGTAAAGTGGTGTCATTAACGCACACACAGCTATCATTAGCTTGAAAAAGTGGGTGTTCCTTGACCTCCACCCTCTCAACAAATATTGTCATAAACAGTGATAACTTCCCCTAGCTTCAGTTTATAGATACACTGAGCTGTGGTGGTTCTAACGGCCAAAATGTCCATTGACTCTCTATTCTTATCCAAAATGTCAGGTGTCATTCCAGGGGTACTGTCTAGAAATCAGTTGGAGATACCAGGTGGTCTAATTTCCCCAGATGTCTCGGTAAACAATTACAGTCCCACAGGCATCCTCCCCATGGACCCAGCAGGATTCGGTATGTGGGAGCCCACACCCACCCTAACCGGTCCATATGCTTGGAAGGAGCACTGTGAATGTCCACACTTCCATCCAGAAAGTGTCCAAGTATGTCTTCATGACCACAGATCAGATGGTACACCTGACGTGTCTGGAAGGGCAGTGGGCCAAGTCTGGTCCAGATCCCACTGCAATACCTTCCCAGCCTCAGTGATATGCAATACCATCTCTGTCAGTAACTTCTGGGTCATAGAACTAAGGGTGGAAATTACATGTAACTCAGCAACTCCAGCCTGTACTGAAGATAGCTGAGCTTCAAAAATAAGACTAGTGGCCTTTTGTAGTTGCCCCAATTTCTTATCATGTTCTTGGCCTGGAAGAATAGTCCAAATGGCTACTACACTATTGGCCAGATGAAATAACCCAGCCCACAGGGATCTGGTCAATTCCCTTTTTGCCAGAGGAAATAACCCAGGCCTTTTTGTTGTGCTAATCTAATGGTAGCCCCTTGTGAGCAATCTGGGTATGTAGAAAACTGGATAAGGGCAATGTCAGGTAAAATCCAATTAGGGAGGGCAATACATACTGAAGGATTTATCCAGAACACAGGGCGCAGCCTGTAGAATAAACCCCAAAATCCAATTAATACCACAGTCCCAAGCATGGGTCCCACAAAGTACTTCCTGCCAGTATGTAATTCTTTGTTTCTTCACCAGGGTCAGTTCTCAGTGTCCTTTTCAGTCAGGAATTCCTGGACTTTGGCAATGTCAGTGGAGTGAGTGTGTCTTCTTCTTTCCCAAAACAATCGAGGCTTAGCATCCTACAGGGGAGAGGTTTCCAGCACATATCACCCTGTAATAGCTGTGCTCTTTTCTAGAAAAGTCTAAAGGCACAGTTGGTCCGTCAGTGGTCAAGGGAGCTTTTTCCCTGCTGTCCAGAAGTACAGTAGAACTAGAAGAAAGAATAGGCTAACCATCAATAGGAAAATTCTTCTGATGTGGAGGGGTCTTTTTTGCAGTGAGAATCCTGGGTCCAAGCAGTCAGTTTGTGGCACTTCACAGCGGTGTCGGTAGTCAGCAGGACTGGGAAAGGGCCTTTCCAGCATGGAGCCAAGGCAGTCTTTCGCTGATGGATCTTTATGTAGACCCAGGCTCCTGGTTCCAACGAGTGGCAAGGTTGCACAGGATCCTTTGGTAGTGCTTCCATCACCTGTGTATAAAAAGACTTAACACATTTCATTAGTGCCTGACAATATTTAAGCATTATGTTATCCAGCAAATGAATGTCCATCTGAGCTGGGGTCAGTGGGGGTGCAGTTGGTAGTCAGCATTGGGTGTCCTGTCAAATTTCATGAGGGCTGAGTCCAGTCGTTCGATTGGGAATGGCTCTCATACACCTCAGTGCCAAAGGAAGGGCATCTGGCCACTTTAAGTGTGTCTCAGCACAAATCTGGCCAGTTTATTCTTTAAAATCCTGTTCTGGCGTTCCACTGTCCCAGCAGATTCTGGGTGGTGAGGGCAGTGAGTTGCACATAACTCCTTTACAATCTGTCCAGTAAAAATGAATTCCACGATCACTGTTGATACCCACAGGGATGGCAAAACGTGGCACAAAATCTTTAAGCAAAATGTCACAACAGTCCTGACACCTGCTTCCCTGCAGGGAAAAGCTTTAACCCAATTGGTAAATACATCAACTAAAACAAATACATATCCAGAACCACAACATGTAGACATCGAAATAAAATCAATCTGAATATTCACAAAAATTCCCCAAGGAGGAGAGTGGGCTGGCCGCTGCACACCAATCTCGTGTAACTGCAACAACTATTTCCCCCCCCCCCTTCCCTTGGTAGGCAGCCAAGCGGTGTCCTTGACTGGGGCCAGCGCATTCTTCATTTAACCTACAAAGGAAACTTTTACTCTTCAATTATACACCTTTTTCATACCATGAACACATAAACAGTACTGTTATACAGTACAGAAGTATTATCATTCAATGTATGCCACATATACCCTTTCACTAAAATAACCTTATTACAGAACTTTGGAAGAACAAGCCAGGACAAGCACACCCACTTTGAGAAGTTCAGTTAATATAACTTCTAGTCCAATAGCTATCCACCATCCCCAGCCCTCTGGCTAAAAGTCTGAGGTAGCCAGAAGGCTCCCTCGTACAATATGGGAGTGGGTTAACTTTTCATGTCCTTGCTTCCAAAGACTGTCAGTATGCAAATTTTAACAACAATTCTCAATTAAAAGATTTGGCCAATGTAGTTTCTTTCCTTACTGAAGAAAATGTATTATACTTTAGTATATCACATTTTTCTGATGTAACCAAACACTTTGTACTCTAAGTTGAACAAAACAAGTATCTGCATTGCAATGCAACATTTTCGCTTGATGTCAAATCAGACCATCTCATGAAAATATTAAACACAACAATTTTTTGGCAAAACACCACAAAACAGAACATAGAACACACAACATAATTGTGACTGCCAGTAAATCATAGTATGTTGAATGCTGTGTAGCTGGCATTAATGTTCTTTGATTATCTGAAAGACAAAAACAGAGGTCCACCCCTTCGGGGCAGTTAAATACTTAAAATATACAAATACTCTTGTTGATTCTAGGCAAAACAGAGGAATTACCCCATATTTTCTCGTATGTGCTTCTTAGACAGCCCTGGTTCAGCGGCCTCTACCTTATCAGTTAGTTAATTTGCATTAACACAGATGCTCTCCGGCTTGCTTTCTATCTCTTTTAACTCCTGCTTTTAAACACTGAAAGAAAACATCACCACTTATAGTGCCTGTAGGGCCTAATACAATGTCATTACATAGCACTGTATACATTCTTCAACTGATTTAACAAAATTGTTCATAGCCAAATGAGTGCAATCTAATAATTTCTTTGCCTGAATTCATTCACAAACATGTCAAAGACACCAAAAAACTGTTCTCTTCAGCTTTTTCACAAAGTTCAAGTGTTGTTCCCCCCAGCAAACACAGAGTCAATTTTTCATTTTTCCTTAAAAATCAATTGCTTTTCTTTCCAACAGCCACTTTACCAATGCAAATCACCATTCCAAATATCCTCTTGAGTATGTGAAATCCTCATGCTTATTTTCACTTACTCCTTCTTTCCACTACACCCTCAAAAATTTCCAACCTGTTTTCCAATCTCTCTGTCTGTTGCCTGCCCGTCTGGGCCCGATCCTTTTTTCCTCGCTGAATCGTCCCGTCCATGGACACTAGCTTGTTCCACAACCAGTTCTTAGCTAGGAGGGTGAGCTCCTCAACTAGCCCCACCCTTCTGGTCTTTTCCCCAAAACATTTCTACTCACAAGACTACCCAAGTCCTCCCTAGTAAGGCTTGCCACCTGGGCAAAAATACATGGCCATTCACTTAACACATAATCCAAACCCCTTTGGGGGCATACCCAGAGACCCACCCATTTGTCTGCTGACACTTAAACAGAAAAGAAAATTACACAAAAAACAAAGAAAATTACAGTCTAAGCCAAATTTTTCTACTTCTATTATATTGTCCGCTACGGGGGGGCGGGACTGTAAAAATTTCAGGACAACCTCAGAGCTTCATCGCACACATGGCTTCCACCCTGAGGAATTACGAACGAGAAGTTCAGTTCCGCTCACACACCTAACGCCCAAATGAACAGAGCAGAAAAACATCAGTAACCGGTTAAACAAAACAGAGCCAAAGCTAAATAGTGCACCAAAACCAAATAGTGTTTCCTTATTCTATTAGAGCTCACCTATAATCATGCTATTCTTAACACAAAACACCAACAGTACCAAACAAAGCAAACATAAACTAACAAGGGTAAAACAGATAGATGGTGTAAATTCTGCAATTGCTCACCAAATTGTGATAAATTCCTATTACTAATTTATCCCTCATGTCAGGTGATCAAACTGACAGAGCATATAATCAAATTTTAAAGCTTCATTAAAATAATAAAACAACAATGGAGAGTGTTGGGAATGCTCCCACATCACTCGGGAAAAATATGAATGCCCCAAGCCTTAAGCCACTTTAATACTTACACATATCCAGACTGGCATGTCTGTGTATAATGTTCAGAGAAGGGAAATAGGTGGACGGGAGATTATCCTGTATACAGCTTGTCCAGCATTTCCAACATGCTGCCACTCTTGGGATGGCTGTTCTTTTACACCCTGGAATCTCCTGCGGCGTCTCTTTCAGAGATTCCAGTTCAGGTCAGCTGCCTGTCCGGCTTCAGGGTTGCAAAAACTGTTGGATCTCACTGAACCGTTAAGCTTTGCAAATGCAATCTCAGTTTTGTAACTTATACTGCTTTTTTTGGTTTGCCCTTTTTTTTTTATTTTCCACAACCAGTTGGGGCTGAAGCAGTTTTACTTAGCACTTAGCATAGTCCGCACTAATTCATGACCTTGAAGACAAAACAACTTCTCCCTTATCTCAGGGCTAAGCCGAATTTCAAATTAACCCGTTCCTAGACAAATTGCTCACACTGTAACAGAGGTTTTTCTTTGTGAATAAAGCTCCACTGAGATATATGATCTTATCTAGATTGAAGGTACCTTCTAATGGGCATTGTTTAAATGAATTTTCACGCATATACAGATTCCAATCATTTAAATACCTGCAGGTTTTAGGACCATAACGTACGTACATGTAATATGCTGGGGCACCCTTAGGGGGTAAGGTGGAATATTTAGACTGTCCCTTACCCATTTTCCACTCACACAGGAGAGACTCACAAGGAAAGGGGAGGGAAGATGGGTTCACACACTCCTAGACCCAGGCAGCTTCCTCGCCGGACTATGCCAGGCTGAGTCAGCCCACCGTGGGTCGGATCTCCTAAAGATCCACTAGTTACTGGCTAGCCCAGTAACAGCCACTCACACTGGTGTACACACACACACACCAAGGCCTCTTTTTCTTCCTTTTTCTTTTTCTGTCTTTTTTTTAACCCTTTTTTCAACCTTTTTTTTTTTTTTTTTAAACCATGATGCATCTTTACCTGGTCCGGACCAATACCATGAGGCGGTATGACAACCCCTCTTGAGGCGGTAAAAACCCCTCAGCACCGGTGCATTTTAATGCATTTACCTATGCATTACCTTATGCATTACCTTATGCATTTCCTTGGCCAACTCAGCAGTTCCCAGTACTGCTATAAACTAACCTTATTGGGGCCTTTCCCCAATACCACTTTGCATCTGATTCTGCTGCACAGTCAATAAGTTCAGATGGCGTGAGCCCAACAGCGAGACAGACGTCCTCACGGAAAATCCTCCTCCGATACCCCAATAGAGATTTTAAAAGGTCTTATACCTCTCATGTGGCGCCATGGGGTTCGAAGGGGAATGATCCGTAGTAGTTGTCTGTGGGTCCGTGGGCGTTGCCATCCCGGACGAGCCCCCAAATTGTCGAAGAAAAACTTAGTTTTTACTTTTTGTTTGGATGCAGCAAAATTAAATACTTTATTATTTCTCCAGTAATTACCATGGAGGGAGAGAGTGCCATAGGACACAGGGTCCTGGACAGGTCTCTCAACTGGTAAACAATTACAGCAAGCCTTTATACCTTTTACAGACAATTTCTAGCAATAATACAGACAGTAAAAAACAACAAATACATTTTGTTTATACATAAGTTTTCCTGCTATCTCACTAGAAAAACAAGACTGCAAGACTGCACATTGCAAGGTCGTAATAACTTTCACACAATTCACTCTGTCTTACATTATCTTGCTTCCTCACGTCACCAGGGTCACAGTTAACCTAACTCATGCTAACTAACATTCATTAAGATCTCTTCAAAACCTTGTTAATTATTTACTGGCTTCCACAGTGTGCATGCACTCCGGGTGCTTGAGACTGGGGTGTTTTGGCCAGTGTTGTTTGTTTGGGCCACATGTGTGCTCTGGTTGCCCTCCTGCTCCTGTATTAAAGCTATAAAGGGCAGCATGGATCCAACTGCCACTCAGCTCCTTCTCCAGCACAGCATCCACGTACGTAACAGGACTCTAAAGTAAGAGGGAAGGAGGACAAGTCATGGAATACACATATGGACAATACATCTTGACAAACTCCAACTACTCTCCAAGTAAGTAACTTCTCTCTTCAAGTACTTGTCCATATGTATATTCCACTCTTGTTGACTTACAAACACAGATCTAAACTAAGAAGCTGGGTTCTCAGAGTCTATCTAAAAAGAGTTTGCAATACAGGTCTGCAAAGGAAGCATCTGCTCTGGATGCTTCCACCAAGTAGTGTTTGGAAAAGATATTTATGGCAACCCAAGGTTCTGTTCTGCAGACGTCTAGAATGGGAATGCTTCTCTAGGAAGCAGCAGAGGCTGCTTGTGCCCTAGCGGAACGGGTTCCAATATTATTCGAGGACTAGCCTGTCTCTCACAGATCTTCAGAGAGACAGGCCAGTCCTTGCTTACAGACAGCCCCCAAACCTGAAGCAAATACTCACCAGCAACCACACACCACAGAACAAAAACACTAACCCAGGAACCTATCCTTGCAACAAAGCCTGTTGCCAACTCTGTCCACACATCTATTCAGGAGATACCATCATAGGACCTAATCACATCAGCCATGCCATCAGGGGCTCGTTCACCTGCACATCTACCAATGTGATATATCATGTGCCAGCAATGCCCCTCTGCCATGTACATTGGCCAAACCGGACAGTCTCTGTGCAAAAGGATAAATGGACACAAATCAGACGTCAAGAATTATAACATTCAAAAAACAGTTAGAGAACACTTCAACCTCCCTGGCCACTTGATTACAGACCTAAAAGTCACAATATTACAACAACAAAACTTCAAAAACAGACTCCAATGAGAGACGGCTGAGTTGGAATTAATTCGCAAATTGGACACCATTAAATTACGCTTGAATAAAGACTGGGAGGGGATGGGCCATTACACAAAGTAAAACTATTTCCCCGGGCTTATTTCCTGCCCCCCTACAGTTCCTCACACCTTCTTGTCAATTGCTGGAAATGGGCCATTTTCATTACCACGACAAACAATTCTTTTTCTCTCCTGCTGATAAAAGCTCCCCTTAACAGATCACTCTCCTGATAGTGTGTATGGTAACACCCATTGTTTCATGTTCTCTCTGTGTGTGTGTATATATATCTCTTCCTACTGTATTTTCCACTGCAGGCATCCGGTGAAGTGGGCTGTAGCCCATGAAAGCTGATGCTCAAATACATTTGCTAGTCTCTAAGGTGCCACCAGTTCTCCTGTTCTTTCTTCCTATCTCGTGTCCCATCACCAGCTATTGGAGGTATTTGCTAACTGCAGTAATGGATAGACTATTTGCCAGCGTAGCAACCTCATCTTACCACCCGCTCCATAAACTTATCAAGCTCAATCTTAAAACGAGGTAGGTTTTTTTGCCCCCACTACTTCCCTTCGAAGGCTGTTCCAGAACTTCCCTCCTCTGATGGTTAGAAACTTTCATCTGATTTCAAGCCTAGATTTGCTGACAGCCAGTTGATATCCATTTGTTCTTGTACTACCACTGGCCCTTCACTTAAATAGCACCACTCTCTCCCCTCTGACATATTTACAGAGAGCAATTATACCTCCCCTCAGCCTTCATTGTGTTAGGCTAACCAAGCCGATATCCTCAAGTCTCTTCTTGTAGGAGTTTCTCCATTCCTCTGATCATCCCAGCAGCACTTCTTGGCACCTCTTCCAGTTTGAAACATGGGAGACCAGAACTGCACCCAGTACTCCAGATAAAGTCTCATCAATGGCTCGTACAATGTTAACACCACTTCAAGTTCCCTATCTCTACTGGAAATGCCTTGCCTGACATCCTAGGATTGAAGTGGCCTTTTTCACAGCTGCATCACATTGGCAGCTCAGTCATTCTGTGATCCGCCAACGCTCCCAGGTTTTTCTCCTCCTCTGTCACTTCCAACTGATAAATCCCCTGCTTATTCTTGTTGCTAGTCTGTAAGTGTCCTTGCACTATTAAATTTCATCCTATTTCTATTACTCCCATTTTCAAGGTCACCCAACTCATTATGATATTCCATTCCTCCTCCATATTGGCAATACCGCCCAACTTTGTGTCATTCCAAATTTTATTAGCACACTCCCACTCTGTGTGCCAAGGTCATTAATGAAAATGTTAAATAAAATTGGTACCAAGACTGATCCTTGAGGAACTCCACTAGTAACCTCCCTCCAGCCTGACAATTCACCCTTCAGTCTGACCCAGGGTAGTCTCCCCTTTATCCAGTTCTGTACCCTCCTTTTGATTTTCATATTAATCCCCAGCTTCTCCAATTTAACTAATGATTTCCCATATGGAATTGTATCAAATGCTTTACTGAACTCCAGGCAGATTAGATCTCCTGCTTTTTCTTTGTTTAGAAGAGTGGTTATCTTCTCAAAGACAGATCAGGTTGGTTTGACTGTCTGGCACATCTACCTTTTGTAAAACCATGTTGTATTTTATCCCAGTTGCCATTTACCTCTGTCTTTAATTACTCACCCAAAATTTGTTCTAAGACCTTGCATACAGTTGAGGTCAAACTAATGGGCCTTTAGTTTCCTGGATTGCTTCTGCCCCCTCTCTTAAAAAAAGGTACTGTATTTGTTCCTCCTTCCTCCTCCTTCTTCCAGCCTGGCAGCAGCAGCAAGAAGTAGGAGGCTCAGCACTGTTAACCAGTCAGGTCCTCACACTTGCCTTGTAACCCAGGAGAGCACACCTTACAGTTTGAAAACCAAAGCTTTAAAATGAACAGCATCACAACAGCATATAGCTGGAAGCAACTGTGCATTTTTAAACAAAACCTTTAGCTCTTTGGAAACATTCTGAGACACTGCAGAACAGCTAGCAGCAAGTGCTCTGGTTGCTTAGCAGAGGCAGGCAGCAAAGAAATGTGCAATGTTAGTGGTTAACAAGTGGTAACACAGGTATGCATGGCCACACAGGCTTTTGCTAGTAGTAAATAAACAAGTCTATTCTACTGAACTGACCAGTGTTAAGATGTCTTTATAAAAAGGCAGCTGAGCTGAGGAGCTTGTGGTACTGCACATTGAAGTGCAGAGTTGTATTGTTGACACCCTGCATTTCCTTTTGTTGAAAAGAAGTAAACCGCAGAAAGTTTTGCAGAGCTAGATTTAAATAAATGGGTTTAATGCCCACTTAACTGGAAGTTACTGGATGAGAGAATAGATTAACACCAAGATATTTAATCACATCGAGCCTATCTTGAGACTATGTGGTCAGTTAAGAAATGCCTATAGAGTCTAAATCTCTGTACGATAAGTTCTCAGTATACAATGTCCATTTAAGTAGTCGTATTACTGCATGGATATTGGTATGATTGGCAGCTGAGGAAAAAAAAATCTAATTCCAGCCCTGCAGTTACCATATTGTTCTTCACGTCTTTATCTAAAGTGTTGTGTAATGTTGCTGTATATTAAACATTTCAGCCCAGAGACAATTGCCATGAATGATGCTATACTTTAGAGTGTCTAATCCTGCAGTCCTTATTTCAAGCAAAACTAAAAAATATAGGGCCACTTTTCAAAAGTCAGTTTACACAACTTAAACCTCAGACAAGACTGTGCATACAAAATCCTGACACATTTAATAGCTAGGTTATAAGGTCACTTTGAACATTTTGCTTAAGTATAGTTTTCATTAACAAAATCTTTGCTTTAAGTGACAAAAAAAGAAAAGAAAAGAAAAAGTTGAGACAGAATCCTTCCTAGGGAGTACAGAGGAATGTGTCTGAGGAGGGGGCCCAAGGGGGAAACTGAGGAAGGAATAGTGAGGGTGCAGGAATGTCTCCTCACTGGTCACTTAGGAGAGGATGCCCAGGACAGAATGGCTGAGTCACAATCTGTACAACCAGGCACTCAGCCTGTGACCCAAGTTTTGAGAAGGGACTGTGTATCTGACCTTCTGGAGGGGAGCAGTCACACAGCTGACTTCTCAGGGACAGAGAAAGGGGTGGTGGAGGGTACCCCAATCCAGGGCCGCCCAGAGGATTCAGGGGGCCTGGGGCACAGCAATTTCAGGGGCCCCTTCCATAAAAAAAGGTGGAATATTTGGGGTGGGGGAAGAGATGGACACACTGGAATGGGGCTGCATAACCAGCATCTTGAGTGGGAGGAGTCACAACGGGACTTACAGGTGCCTAAAGTGGCAGTGAGGCAGCTGGCATTCACAGAAAACTGTGACAGTTTATACTATTATGTTCATCACTTTTACAAGACTATGATACATTTTGTACAAAGTATTCACCTTGTGAGATAGCATTTGAAAAGTCATAATCTGCTGAACATCATTATCCTGTTGAAATATATGTAGCCACACTATATGTGAAGTGATGAGATACTACTGTTTGTTACTGAAATACGCTGTAATTCTGGGTAACACCCACAAGCCAGTTGTTCAGAGACAAAGACACACTGGCTCCAGCTATCACTGCTTAAGCTGTTATTCTCCAGCAGCGGGGGAAGGTGTGAATAAGAAATTTCTCTTTCATCACAGGGACAGTTCAGACCTCACTTCCACAAGAGAAACTGCTTGTTGCCTGCACCCCAGTTGGGGGCAATCTTCAAAGAGAGGAGAGAGGTATAAGAACAAGAAACAGTGGCCTCCCCATCATCTGTCTCTCCTCCCATCTCTGCTCACAGCAGCAACAATGCTCAAAAGACAAAAAAAAAATAATAATAATTGAACTGGGGGAGGGGTGGTCGTAGCTGGAAGGCTTGTCAGCTGGAACAGACTGTTGTAGCATATGGTGAGACAAAAACCTTTTGCTTTTAAGTTCACTTAGCTTGTTAGGTATTAGCCTGCGTTTTTACCTTTTATTTCGTTTGTAGCCAGTCCTGTCACTTTTCCCTCCACTGCACTCCACTCACCGGTGTTGTCCTTGGTCAGTGGAGACTCAGAGTTCAGAGGTGCTTTCACATGAGTTCACCTTCCAGGTGGGGGACAAGAAGGCACCTTGCTCGTTCCTCCAGCTGCTCACTGTTCGCTCTGGCCACGGCTGTTCATTGTGCCACCGGTCACTCCACTGCTCTGTTGCCAATGGCCCTGCGCAGTCACCTTCTGCTGCCACCTGCCACTGTGACCTCTGCGAGTTGGTCTCTTGAGGTTTCACCAGCTCTCAGTGATTTCCGCTGAGCTCTCAGTGGGGAACCTCGCTGCTAGTGCAGTCTGGGCTGTCTCTTACACAAAAACACTGTACCCACAGGAACACTGTCCCCACAGCAGGACAAAGCACTTAGACCTGATTGTCAGTGATTTCAGCTGCAGTGGTCACTTAGAACAAAAGACTCTCTATGGAGCCTAATCAGCTCTGTCTTTAAACAGTGGAGAGGGGCAGGTTCCCACCCTCTCTCTTGATGCCTTCAAATCACCACAGGCTACAGTTCTACTGCCCTTTACTCATACAATAAGAACAACATTTCATCCCCCATTGCCCCCACATTCAAGTGGTTTGTAACCCAACCCCAGCCAAAATCTATCACTTGGGCAGCACAGCTCTGTTTGCTGGATCCCTAGGGAGATTAGGTGTGAATGTAAATACAATCTGGCCCTGAAGCCTTTCCCGGCATCCCCAGCTCATGACTAGCTGTCAGGAAGAGCTCATTGAGACTGTGCTTACAAATCACCATTTGAAATTATTAGGTTGGCCAACATCACTGAAATGAATGCCCTGACATCATAAAAAACAACAGCTGTATAAGAAAGCTAGTCTATGTTCATACTTTTCAAATCTATTCTACTTTTTCAGCTACACGTATTTTATCATACACTGTATAAGCTTTTAAAGTGTGTATTAATGTTTCAGTTTAAATTCAGATTTCCAAACAGTCACTAAATTGGTATGTAACTAGCTCACAAAACTGGGGGGGTGTTGGGGAAATTCAGGGGGGGTGTAGGGAAATCACTGGCTAAGCCCCGTCCTTCTCATGGAATTCAGGCATCTAAGTCATTTCTTGTGAGAGTGAGTTAGGCAGGTGCGTAAGTCCACGGCCGGGGGAGGGAGAGGCGCTCCCTTGTTACCTTTAGCGCAGTGGTTGTCAGGGCCCTCACCTGGTGAGTGGGAGACTACGGCTTCGAGTCCCCCTCTCCCTGATGAGCAGGGATTTGAGAATAGGGGATTCCCACCTCTCAGGTGAGGGCCCTGATCACTGGGCTATAGAGTGAGTCTCACTCTGGTCCAATTATTATTATTTAGTTAAATAACTGAAATGGAACCACGTCCATAGGAGAGATGGCAGGTGTGACACGTTGCAGTCTCTATGGTTTTATAAAAATATGCTAATGAGTGAATATAATGTAACTGGAATATGCTTCATGCAAAAGGTCTCTTGTAAGGTATCATTACAAAGCTTGTAATCTACTGAGTGTGATCATCCCATTTGTATAAATGTATCACGCTTGTATCTGAAACTAGAAATATGAAATATAACTCTGAGGGCCTATTGTAATTATGCAAAGTGTGGGCCATTAATGGTGGTTTGGAATCTTGATGACTCCCATCAACCAGGACAATTGTCTGCAGATGGGTGTGTTTAACCTGTAAGTCTTCCTGTATACCTGTGTGCTGGCAAGTGGGCAATGAAGTCATGTGATCATGTCACCTGAACTGGAATCTATCTTTAACCTGGTGTCTTTCCATTGAGAAGGAGGGGCTGGGAACCCAGAGAGGGACAAAGGATTCCCGCCTTATGCAAAAGATACATAAAGGGGTGGAAAAGAACAAAGGGGGTGGCCATCATGAGAAATCCCCTAGCTACTACCTGAGCTGGAACAAGAGCTGAACCAGGGGAAAGAATTGTGCCAGGCCTGGAAGGGGTCCAGTCTGAGGAAAAAACTTACTGAAGCATCTCTGAGGGTGAGATTATTTGTATTCAGTTTGATTAGTCATAGATTTGCGCATTTTATTTTATTTTGCTTGGTGACTTACTTTGTTCTGTCTGTTACTAAGTTGGAACCACTTAAATCCTACTTTCTGTATCTAATAAAATCACTTTTTACTTATTAATTAACTCAGAGTGTGTATTAATACCTGGTGGAGCAAACAGCTGTGCATCTCTCTATATCAGTGTCATAGAGGGTGAACAGTTTATGAGTTTACCCTGCATAAGCTTTATACAGGGTAAAACCGATTTATTTGGGTTTAGACCCCACTGGAAGTTGGGCATCTGAGTGTTAAAGACAGGAACACTTCTGTGAGCTGCTTTCAGGCAAACCTGCAGCTTTGGGGCAAGTAATTCAGACCCTGGGTCTGTGTTGGAGCAGACGGGAGTGTCTGGCTCAGCAAGACAGGGTGCTGGAGCCCCAAGCTGGCAGGGGAAGCAGGGAGCAGAAGTAGTCTTGGCACATCGGGTGGTAGCTCCCAAGCGGGAGCCCCACATCAGACTGTCCCACAGCCCGACAGGTAGAGCTCTCACCTGCGAAGTGGCAAATTCCTGTTCAAATTCTCTCCTCAGGCAGAGGGGATACTTGAAGTAGGGTCTCCCACATCCCAGGCGAGTGCTCCAAGCACTGGCCTAAGGTTATCAAGAGAGGGGATTGTCCTCCCCCAGTTACCCCACAGCTGTTTGTAAAGGCAGGCAGCCTAAGCACACCTACCACATCAGGCCCCATGGGTAAAACAGGCAACCGGCACCTACAGTGAGGCAGCAGCTCACACTCAGAGGCAGAAACTTAGGTCTAAGGGAACTTTTACAGCAGAGGTCTAGTCACCAAGTAAGTTTAGGCAGCTACAGGGCTTGGGGGCAGCCAACTGGGAGTTTTGCGGATCGCACTGGCACCTAAAACTGGGACGTAAGTGCATAGGTGCCGAGTCCGTGGGTGCTCTGGGGCTGGAGCACCCTCAGGAAAAAACAGTGGGTATTCAGCACCCACTGGCAGCCCCGCCAATCAGATCCTGCCCCTCAGCCCACCTGCGGCCCCACTAGTCAGTGCCTCCCACTCCCACCCACCGTGATCAGCTGTGCATCCTGCAGGAGGCGCTGGGAGGGATGGGGAGGAGTGTGGGCAGGAAGAGACAGGGCAGGGGTGGGGTGGGGGCGGAACCTGGGGTGGAACAGGGGTCGAGTACCCTCTGGGAACTCAGCGCCTCTGCTTAAGTGCATAAATACCTTTGTGCATTTGGGCCTTGGTTCTCCCTCTACAAAATGAGGATAAAGACACAACTCTTCCTCATAGGAGATGTGAGGAAAACTCTGTTCGTGTCAGTGATATTCTCAGGTTATTACAGCAAAGAATCCTGTGGCACCTTATAGACTAACAGACGTTTTGCAGCATGAGCTTTCGTGGGTGAATACCCACTTCGTCGGATGCAAGACTAATGTCTGTTAGTCTATAAGGTGCCACAGGATTCTTTGCTGCTTTTACAGATTCAGACTAACACGGCTCCCCCTCAGGTATTACAGTGACAGGGACCATAAAAGAAATTAAAGAATCCTGTCTGAGCTGACGGCTAAAGCCAAAGAGGCCAGAAGATACAGAGCTGTAAGACACAAGGGAAAAAACCCATGCACCTGGAGACTGAATCATCAGGGGCTGGGAACTTATTTCCCACACCTAATCCTAAAGCAATGATGACCACCACCAAAATCATGATTATGATTAGGACCATGATCACAACTAGACTTTTACATACTGTAGGTATCCTGAAGTTGGAGTTAGCAGCATGACTTGGAAGATAAAAACCCATTAATTCTGCTCTCAGTGGCCCCAGGAGCATTATTTGCTGTCAGGCTCTAATCTGACACAGACCAAATATTTATTCTGATGTCTCAAATGGTTCTGTGCCTGCTCTGGATACAAACATTAACAAATCTTCCATTCAAAATCCGAAGGAGACCCTCACTCCCCAAATCTCCAATATTTGGTTAATTAGCTCAACTAATCCTCTGAAAGGACACAGAACTTTGCAAAGGGATTCAGAGGAGGGTGGAGAATGATCAAGGGTTTGGAAAAACCATAACAAGAGACTGAAAAGCCTGGGATTGTTCGCCATGGAGAGGAGGTGGGATTGCTTATCATAGATCAGAGGTGAATGAGACAGAAGGTAGTTGGGAGCTTTTTTTGGTAAAAGTGTGGGCAGTCCTTGCACGCCTTCTTGTGGTCTGGTGTGGCACTGTGGGTGTGCCCCTCCTTAATTTAATAGGTTTGCTTTAACAGTCCAGGGCAAGGAGAAGCCAACACTAATTAACAAAATAGCACATCCCTTCTTAATAAAGCTTCAGGACAGGCGCAATTACAACAAACAGTTCATAGGGGCCTCACCTCAGGACCCTGGGCCAAGCTCCCAAAAGCTTCATAAAACTCAGTCTCAGGCTGATCTCATAGACCTTGAGAGAAAGCACCACCTGCTGCAACCTGCATGGCTTCTACTCCCCTCCAGTTCCCTCTTTATATAGCCCAGGGCAGAGTCTCCTTGATTACACCCCAGGCTGTCCCAGCTGTAGCCTCCTGCCTGTCCCTTAAAGGGGTAGTTGTGCCTTCCCAGTGTTCTCCTTATTTCATAACACAAGAACAAGGGGACATTCAATGAGATTAAAAAGATGGGGAAGGAACTATGTTTCCAGATGATGCATAATTAGACTGTGGAACTCACTGCCACAGGAAATTGCGACTAAGAACTTAGGAAAATTAAGAAAGGGCTTGGGCATTTATATGGTTAACAATAATATCCAAAGTCAACATAATTAACAACAAAATATTGGAAGGGCCTTTGGAAAAGAGCCAAGGGAGAGAGAGAATCTAGGGAACCAGGGCCGGCTCTAGGCACCAGCGCGCCAAGCATGTGCTTGGGGTGGCACTTTCCAAGGGGCGGCACTCCTGCCCTCCTCCGTGCCCCCCCCTTTTTTTTTTTTTGCTTGGGGCGCAAAAAGCGGCCCTGAACCAAGATGTTCCCTGTCGGCTGAGGCTTTCAGGCGGAGCTGGAACTGACACCGCAGTTCTGGCTGCAGTCACTAGATGGTGCTCATGGCAGCCTGAGTTGCCCAGGCTGGGCTGCAGTTCAGGCTGCCCTGCCAAGCAGCATCTCCTGGCGCTGGGCCCGGGCTGCGGAGGCGAGGGAAGAGGGGCCCAGGATGCAGGGAGGGGGGAGGGGTCCTGCTGCTCTGCACTGAGTCTCCCTAGGGCGGGGGCGTTTCCCCGCGGGAGTGGGCTGTGCAGGGAGCCGCCGGGCTGGGCAGGGGGCGCAGATCCCGGCTCGTGCTAACAGGGCCGGCTCATGACCCCAGCGTGCCAAGCGCGCGCTTCTGGCGCCATTTTGCCGGCAGGGCGGCAGGTGGCTCCGGCGGACCTTCCGCAGGCATGACAGCGGAGGGTCCCTTGGTCCCGCGGCTCGGGTGGACCTCCCTCAGGCATGCCTGCGGATGATCCACGGGAGCTGTGGGACCAGCGCACCCTTCCCCAGGCACGTCTGCAAGAGGTCCCCCGGAGCCGCGGGACCGGCGCCCGGCAGCACACCCCCTGTGGCGTGCCACCGTGCTTGGGGCGGCCAAATTCCTAGAGCCGCCCCTGCTGCCAGGGAGCTGCCCCCTCCTGCCCCCGGACCCAGCCCCCGCACACCTCTCTCGCCTCAGCCCTGCACTGCCTGCCCTAGGTGGGGAGAGGCAGAGCCTGGCTCTGAGCGGGGTAGGGGGGATACTGCCCCACCGGGGGACCCCCACGGCTCGGGCACCTGGGGGTCAGTGTCCGTCCTCTCGGCTCTGCCTGCAGGGGGCTGGGGAAGCAGCTGTCAGCGCCTGCCCCTCTCAGCCCTTGCACCCCCCCATCCCGCTCCCAGCCTCTTCACTTGTACCTCCCCCCATCGCTCCTTCACTGCACCCCTTCCCCTTGTACCCTCCCTTCCCCCGCACCTCTCCCCTTGTACCCTCCCCCAGCCCTCTCCTCCCGCACCTCCCCCTTCCCCTGCCCCTCTTCTCCTGCAACCCTCCTGATACCCCCTCTCCTCCTCCACCCTCCTCCGCAAGTACATCACACCCCGCTTCTCTGCCAGTGTAGAGCCCCCAAGCGCCCCCACACCCGCTCCGCTGCCTGAACCCTCTTTACTAGATCCCCATCCCTTATGGGGTACAAGGTTTGAGGGTTAGTCCCTATAGCTTCCATGTGCATTTGGAGCACTAGAGATGGAGTTGCCAGGGGGAAGGCGGGGAGAATTATACTAAAGTGAAATAAAAATAAGAGAAATGGTTTGATCCCCACTGCAATTGTAACGGGGATTGCTGTGGTGAATGAGGAGGTCACGTTTGTGGGGGGGAGAGCCCAGGGCTGTGGTGGCAGGAAGTGCGGGGGGAGGAAAGAGAGAGCCCAGGGCTGGGGCAGCAGGGGTTGCAGGTGGGGGAGGGCACTGGTGGAGGGGGGGCCGAGAGCCCAAGGCTGGGATGGGGGGCAGCCAAATTTTTTTTTGCTTGGGGCAGCAAAAAACCTAGAGCCGGCCCTGTAGGGAACCCCTGATGGAGTTTAACCTTAGCAAATACTCTTCCCTAGTGCCCAGAGTGACATCTCTCTGAAGGTATGATAAGTGCACTGGCAAAACACAAATGAATACACTGTGGCCACAGGCACCTACAGCTGCTCCTTTCCATGCACCAAGCAGGGCCCTGCATGTGTTGTGAGTGTGTACACCTCAGTGTGCCTGCTGCTTATATGCTAGGAGTGTAGTCTGTAATCCTCTGCTGAAGGTTTCTGGGGAGGGCTTCTTCCACCATGATAGGACACTTCCCCATGCGCCACAGCAATTACTTCAGCAGGCACCATTGCAGCACACAAGCTAGCAGCACACAGACCCAATCTGGAGCCCAGTGCATGCAGGAGCTGTTCCCTTCCAGCCTCTGTTCCCCTCAGGAGGGAGAGATCAGCTAAAATCACCACTGCCCGTGGGAAATGGTGCTAGTATTCGGTTCAATTGCACTATACGCAAATACTCATGTCCATGAGCTACCCCCCACCCCCCCACATATTGTCCCAACTCGTTCCCTCCCGCCAAGGCTGTACTCACCATGGCACCATTGCCACTGCACTACATGAATCCCAAGGAGAAATGAGAACGGAATGCTTGTAACTTGTGTGGATAAAGGGAAGTGAGTTTAGTTTACCAAGTTTTCCATTTATCTCGTGAATACACTCGCAATAGTGCCTCTGTGCATTGGATCTTTTGCAGCTGGACATGTGGCCTTGAGGGTCTTTCCACCCACACCAGTGGAGCGGCTCAGTCAGATAAGGTGGAGAAGAAAGAGAATGTGGAATGACATGTTCCAAGACATCCTGCAAGCCTCTGGTGCTTTGGATACTGAGCACAGGGCTTGGAGACTCACCCTCATGGACAGAATGGACAGGGATAGCGTGGAGAGGAGACAGTGCAGGAGAAGGAGAGAGACGTGCAGCAGGAGATGCCAGCGCTTCTCAAGTGGTAAACAGACGTGCTGAAGACTCTTGTTGACCTTCAGGTTCAACAGGCCCCTGCTCGCCTCCCTGTGCAGCGCATAGAGACTTCATTCCAGGACCTCCACACACACACACACACACACACACACACACACACACACACACACACACACACACACACACACACACACACACACACACACACACACACACACACACACACACACACACACACACACTCCGTGTGATGTCTGGGACCGCTGCACTACCCCTACCACTCCACCCCATGGGAGCATACAGGCAATCACTCACAGCCACACATACACTGACGGGAGAGGCATGGCTGGTGTATGTGTTTTTGAAATGGACATGACTGTTCTTTCCCCTTCAAAGGTTCTTTCCCCTGTATTTATAAAGTTTCATTCGGTTACAAATATTTGCATGGATTTGGAATAAAAGTCTATTTATTCACAAAAGTCTAACTTAATTCATCTTTATTAGTTCACAACATATGGCGGCTGGGGCTGACACTATTCACAGATAGCAATCGGTGCATTTGCACCGTTATATTACTACACACACAGCACTCATTACAAGGTTCAACCTGGGATGCAAAAAGCAGTGCCAGGCAGAGTACACAACAGCAACACACATTACTGTGGCCCACTATTAAAATGGTCTTTTCAAAGCCCCCCTGAGCCAAATAGCTCCCCGTTGAGCTCTTCATATAGCCCTGGTATCTGACTGCTCAAAATCAGCAGACAGCTGTTCCACCTCCACCCTTCACCCCAGCGGCAACTTCTCCCACTTTGCTTCACAGAGATTCTGAAGCACACAGCAGGCAGCTAGAACCAGTGGCATAGCTAGATGGAGGGAAGAGGGGGAGTGAAAACACAAAAGGCGCCACCCGCTGCGGTGCTTTTACTGACAGGGCAGCACTCCGGATCTTCAGCAGCACCTCGGCGGCGGGACCTTCGCTCGCTCCGCAGGTCTTCGGTGGCATTTTGGCGATGAAGCTTCAGTGCCACTGAAGACACCCGAAATGAGTGACAGTCCCGCTGCCGAAGACCCGGAGCACCGCCCAATCAGTAAAAGCACCGCAGCGGGTGGCGCCTTTGTTTTTCCGCTCCTGGGTGAGTAACATTTAAAAGGCGCCACTTGTGCTTGGTGGGGGAGCAGCTGCTTCCCCACAGCTACGCTACTGGCTATAACCATTGGGATTTTTTTTCCCACTAAGGTCTAATCTTGTGAGTAGACAGCATCAGCGGCCTTTCAAACGTCCAAAGGCATGTTCAGCTGTCATTCTGCTGGTAGATGGCTTCATGAACCACGGAAGTAAGGGGTAGGCTGGGTCTCCCAGGATCACTATGGGCAGTAATCCCCAATGGTAATCTTCTGGTCTGGAAAGAAAGTCCCTGCTTGCAGGTTTATGAACTGGCCCATGTTTTTAAATATCCATGCGTCATGCACCTTGCCTGACCAGCCCACGTTGATGTTGGTAAAACATTCCTAGTGATCCACCAGCACTTGCAATACCACAGAAAAGTAGCCCTTTCTGTTGATATAGCCTGTGGCCAGGTGATCTGGTGCCAAAATAGGATATGTTTGCCAACTATCGCCCAAATGCAGTTCAGACACCCACTTCTGCAAAACCATCCACGATGTCCTGCACATTGCCCAGCGTCACAGTCCTTCGTAGCAGGAGGCGATTTATGGCCTTGCATACTTGCATCACAGCAGCCCCCATGGTGGATTTTCCAACTCCAAATTGATTCCCGACTCATTGGTAGCAATCTGGCGTTGCAAGCTTCCACACAGTGGTCGCCACTCACTTCTCCACTGTCAGTGCAGCTCTCATTTTGGTTTCACTGCACTGGAGGGCTGGGGCGAGCTCCACACTCACTTCCAGGAATGTGGCCTTGCACTGCTCGTTATCCTGCATAACAATGCAATCCCACCAGTCAGTGCTTGTTTCTCAGGCCCAGAACTGGTATTCCACCATCTGCAGCTGCTCTGTGACTGCCAACAACCTTGAATTGTTTCTTTCCATGGGGCACAGCAAGCTAGGAATCATCATATTCCGCACGGCTCCTCTCACAGCTCTGGAAATACTGCAGGATCAGGTGTGTTGTGTTTGCAATGCTCATCACACTAGTGCAGAGCTGTGCAGGATCCATGCTTCTCACAGAGATGATGGATGTGTGGGTTTGTGGGGCTTTTAAAAAGAGGCGCGAAACATTATGGCGAGGGTTCTCAAACTGGGAGTTGGGACCCCTTAGGGAGTTGCAAGGTTATTACATGCGGGGTCGTGAGCTGTCGGCCTCCACCTCAAGCCCCACTTTGCCTCCAGCATTTAGAATGGTGTTAAGTATATAAAAATGTGTTTTTAATTTATAAAGGGGGGTCACACTCAGGGGCTTGTTTGTGAAAGGGGTCGCCGGTACCATTGCATTATGGGATGCAGATAAAATTATGGGATGAATAAAAGTGCATCATGGGATGTTGAAACCATGTTCCCAGTCACCCCTGCGTGACTCATTTGCCTCCATGAGGCATTGCAAACCCTTCCCAAAACTCCTTGTGGCAGATGGTGGCAAGTTGCACAGTGGGATAGCTACCCATGGTGCACTGCTCTCTACAGTGATGCAAGTGAGGATGCACATCACTTACCCAAGGATCCTAGTGTGGACATGCAAAAGTGATTGAATTACTATAACAGCTGTAGGTCAACATAACTTAGGTGAACTTAGTTTTGTAGTTTCAGAGTAGCAGCCGTGTTAGTCTGTATCCACAAAAAGAACAGGAGAACTTGTGGCACCTTAGAGACTAACAAATTTATTTCAGCATAAGCTTTCGTGGGCTAAAACCCACTTCATTGGATGCATGCAGTGGAAAACACAGTAGGAAGATCTATATATACACAGAGAACATGAAACAATGGGTGTTACCATACACACTCTAATGAGAGTGATCAGTTAAGGTGAGCTATTATCAGCAGGAGAGAAAAAAACTGTTTGTCGTGGTAATGAAAATGGAGCTATCTGTAAGCAAGGACTGGCCAATCTCCCAAGATGATGTCATCCAGAGGCACCCCCTCTGAAATGCCGCCAAATTTCAGCAGCGATGCCTCTGGATGACATCCACTATGCGGGCACCGCACTGGGAACCCCTGCTGTATGGTAGCGCCCATTGTTTCATGTTCTCCGTCTATATCTCTTCCTACGGTATTTTCCACTCCATGCAGCCAATGAAGTGAGCTGTAGCTCACGAAAGCTTATGCTCAAATAAATTTGTTAGTCTCTAAGGTGCCACAAGTTCTCCTGCTCTTTTTAGTTTTGTAGTGTAGACTAGCCCAAAGTCTCCACAGCAGTTGGCTGTGATTAAATCAGCTCTCCCTGTGTTTATCTACTTCTCTGCCAGGTGCAAATATAACATAGTGATTAACAAGTATCAGAGGGGTAGCCGTGTTAGTCTGGATCTGTAAAAGCAACAAAGAATCCTGTGGCACCTTATAGACTAACAGACGTTTTGCAGCATGAGCTTTCGTGGGTGAATACCCACTTCTTCGATGCAAGTGGTGGAAATTTCCAGGGCAGGTTTATATATGCAAGCAAGAAGCAAGCTAGAGATAACGAGGTTAGTTCAATCAGGAGGATGAGGCCCTGTTCTAGCAGTTGAGGTGTGAAAACCAAGGAGGAGAAACTGGTTCTGTAATTGGCAAGCCATTCACAGTCTTTGTTTAATCCTGAGCTGATGGTGTCAAATTTGCAGATGAACTGGAGCTCAGCAGTTTCTCTGAAGTCTGGTCCTGAAGTTTTTGCAGGATGGCCACCTTAAGATCTGCTATTGTGTGGCCAGGGAGGTTGAAGTGTTCTCCTACACGTTTTTGTATATTGCCATTCCTAATATCTGATTTGTGTCCATTTATCCTTTTCCTTAGAGACTGTCCAGTTTGGCCGATGTACATAGCAGAGGGGCATTGCTGGCATCTGATGGCATATATTACATTGGTGGACGTGCAGGTCAATGAGCCGGTGATGGTGTGGCTGATCTGGTTAGGTCCTGTGATGGTGTTGCTGGTGTAGATATGTGGGCAGAGTTGGCATCGAGCTCAGGAACCAACCCATGCAACAAACCTCGATGCCAACTCTGCCCACATATCTACACCAGCAACACCATCACAGGACCTAACCAGATCAGCCACACCATCACCGGCTCATTGACCTGCACGTCCACCAATGTAATATATGCCATCAGATGCCAGCAATGCCCCTCTGCTATGTACATCGGCCAAACTGGACAGTCTCTAAGGAAAAGGATAAATGGACACAAATCAGATATTAGGAATGGCAATATACAAAAACCTGTAGGAGAACACTTCAACCTCCCTGGCCACACAATAGCAGATCTTAAGGTGGCCATCCTGCAGCAAAAAAACTTCAGGACCAGACTTCAAAGAGAAACTGCTGAGCTCCAGTTCATCTGCAAATTTGACACCATCAGCTCAGGATTAAACAAAGACTGTGAATGGCTTGCCAATTACAGAACCAGTTTCTCCTCCCTTGGTTTTCACACCTCAACTGCTAGAACAGGGCCTCATCCTCCCTGATTGAACTAACCTCGTTATCTCTAGCTTGCTTCTTGCTTGCATATATAAACCTGCCCCTGGAAATTTCCACCACTTGCATCCGAAGAAGTGGGTATTCACCCACGAAAGCTCATGCTGCAAAACGTCTGTTAGTCTATAAGGTGCCACAGGATTCTTTGTTGCTTTTATAGTGATTAACCAGATTCAGACTCAGCCTGTAGCTTCAGGCGCATGCCTGGGGTAGGAGCTTTGCCTCCTCCACGAGAATGAGCGTGAAACCACATAGGAAGTAAAGACACATGGCCCAGCAGGCAGCATGAGAGCCAGACACACCATGTGGTGACCCCCCTCACTAAGCTTCTAACAAGTCTGCTTCCCATGATCAACTCCATCTGCTCCAGAGAGGCTGCTTTCTGCTGGAAGTTTCCCACACAGGTTCTCTAGCCAGAGCAGATCCCTTGTGCACACGTGCAAAGTTTGAGCTCGACGGCTGTGACTTGCCCACGGTCGCCATGGGGCAGCACTGGGAGCGGAGCCCACATCTGCTGAGTCCCAGCCCGGTGCTGTAACCCCAAGGCCAGGCTCGCTTTCTCCAAGTTCCTGACCCCACTCCGCCACCTCCTCCCTCCTTGATCCTTCATCTTCTCCCATTTGGGCCTACAGGGTTTGTTCATGCAGCCCCCAGTGTCTGGATTGGCCTCTCTCCCACCCAGGGCTCAAAGGAGCTTCTCAATCCACCTTCAGATCCCTCTTCAAACCCCATTCGCTGGGCCAGCTCCCATCACCGCCCTTTGCTCTGCTGCTACCGGCTCCTCCCCCGGGGCCCAACCTCAGTCTCGGGTTTCATGACCTGCCCTTTCATGCTACACAGCACTGGTCTGGCATCTTCCTGTTGTTACCCTTCGCCCCTCCCCACCCCCATCCCCTGCAGCCCTGCCCATCTCGGCAGTGGGTGCGGCTGGTCTTTGGGACACAGGCAGAGCCCAGGGAGTGGGAGGTGAGAGCAGCGAATGGCAGCACCCAGCATGGACAGGAAGCGCCGATCTGAGCTAGCCGGCAGCACTAGAGGATGCTGATGGTGTGAACAACCCCCCTGATGCTTCTTGATCAAAGACAATTTCCTGTGAGAGCCTCCTGTGTTTGCTGTGTTTCCTGTGAGAGCCTCCTGTGTTTGCTGAAGTGGCAACAGGCCCATAAGATGGAAGCGTCCTGGGAAGGACCATACATGGTCCAGGAGCGCCTGGGAGCTGTTAACTACCTCATAACATTCCCTGATTCCTCTTTAAAGCCTAAAGTGTTTCATGTTAACTCTCTAAAGCCCTTTTATCCCACAGAATTACAGGTCTGTCACTTTACAGTTCAGGAAGGAGATGACACCAAGTGGCCTGAAGGTGTCTACTACGAAGGTAAACGAAATGGTGGTGTGGAAGAGGTGACCCTCTCCACAACCCTACACCGTCTGCAGCGGCAACAGATCAAGGAGCTGTGCACTCAATTCGCGCCCTTGTTCTCAGCCAACCCAGGACGGACTGAGCAAACCTGCCACTCCATTGACACAGGTAATGCTCACCCGATTAGGACCCCACCCTACAGGGTGTCACCTCATGCCAAAGTTGCTATTAAACAGGAGATTGACAACATGTTGGAGATGGGTATCATCCGCCCTTCTACCAGTGCATGGGCATCTCCAGTGGTTCTGGTTCCCAAACCAGATGGGGAAATACGCTTTTGTGTGGACTACCGTAAGCTCAATGCTGTAACTCGTCCAGACAACTATCCAATGCCACGCACTGATGAGCTATTGGAAAAGTTGGGACGTGCCCAGTTCATCTCTACCATTGATTTAACCAAGGGATACTGGCAGGTACCACTAGATGAACCCGCCAGGGAAAAATCTGCCTTCATCACCCATGCAGGGGTGTATGAGTTTACTGTGCTTCCATTCGGACTGCGAATGCACCTGCCACCTTCCAAAGGCTGGTGGATGGTCTACTAGCAGGATTGGAAGACTGTGCAGTTGCATACCTCGATGATGTGGCCATTTTTTCTGATTCATGGCCTGAACACCTAGAACATTTGAAAATGGTTTTTGAGCGCATCAGGCAGGCAGGACTAACTGTTAAGGCCAAAAAGTGTCAAATAGGCCAAAACAGAGTGACTTACCTAGGACACCAGGTGGGTCAAGGAACCATCAACCCCCTACAGGCCAAGGTGGAGGCTATCCAACAGTGGCCTGTCCCAAGATCAAAGAAACAGGTCCAATCCTTCTTAGGGTTGGCCGGATATTACAGGCGATTTGTACCACACTACAGCCAATCGCTGCTCCACTAACTGATCTGACCAGAAAACCCAGCCAAATGCAGTTAAGTGGACTGATGAGTGTCAGGAAGCCTTTATCCAGCTTAAGGCGATGCTCATGTCTGACCCTGTATTAAGGGCCCCGGACTTTGACAAACCCTTCCTAGTTACCACTGATGCATCTGAACGTGGGGTAGGAGCGGTACTAATGCAGGAAGGACCGGATCACAACTTCCATCCTGTCGTGTTTCTCAGCAAGAAGCTGTCTGAGAGGGAAAGCCACTGGTCCGTCAGTGAAAAAGAGTGTTATGCCATTGTGTATGCCTTGGAAAAGCTACGCCCATACCTTTGGGGACGGCAGTTCCAGCTACAAACAGATCATGCTGCACTAAAGTGGCTTCATACTAACAAGGGAAACAACAAAAAACTTATCAGATGGAGTTTAGCTCTCCAAGACTTTGATTTTGACATTCAACACATTTCAGGAGCTTCCAACAAAGTTGCTGATGCACTCTCTCGTGACAGTTTCCCAGCATCTAGTGGCTAAAAAGTGTTCTTTACATGTTATATGCTTAGTAGTATATGTAATAGTGCATGTGTTTATTACTCTGTTGGTTTTGCAGTTTAGGAGGAAATCACCGCCAGTGCTCCCACTGTTGGTGATTTGGGGGGCGTGTCATAAGTAGTTAGTTAAGGGTTAAGGTCTACCTGTAAAGGGTTAACACAGACCTGGTGAAACACCTGACCAAAGGACCAATCAGGGAAGAGAATTTGAAAATCCCAGAGAGCGGGAACTTGGGTCTCTGTGTTCTTTGTTCTGAGTTCTTAGCCGTCTGAAACTACACCAGTCTAGACGCTTAACCAAGTCTGCTCATCTTTCTGAACTAATTTCTTCTATTCAAGCTAGTGAGTATTAGAAGTACTGGGTAATTTCATATAAGAATCCTGTGTCTGCAATTCTGTGTGTTTGTATTGATTATTCGTAATTTTGCCTGTATTGTTTGTACTGAGGACAAGGGAGAAATTTCTCCAGGGATTAATAAGATTAGACCCTATGAATGTCTATCTTGGATTCATAGAGATTGTGTATTTTTTCTCTTCTTTCTTTTATTCTTTTAATAAACTCTTTTAAGTTCAGGACTTGGTTAAGTTCCTTACCTGTAGATTCAGGGGAAGGAAGCTAGGCGCCACTCTGTGGAAACAAGGGTTGTCTCCAAGCAGAGAGAGAGCAGGAGAGGGAGGGGGGAAGTGGGCTGCTTCCCTGTGTGTAGAGATTCAAGGGGTTTGAATCTGGGTTCCCCAGGGGAAGCTTGGGGGACAGGCAGTGCGTCAGACACGTTAACCTGACTGGTGGCAGCGAGAAGGAATCCTACCCTAAGGGTTAGGGTGGGGGGAGAATACCTGCGGGTCCCCATCTTTGAACCCACAAGCTCAAAGTGGGGGTGAGATCCCATGACAGCAGCAAACAGTGGAACCCCACTGTACCGTGTACTGTGAAAAAACTCAAACAGATACAGACAGACAGACATCTTCCTTTCCAAATGCAAACAGATGGACATCATACCAAAAGGACTAAAGGTAAACGGCTGCTACTCTGAAAACTGTATCCTGTGGTTTCCTCATGGTGCTTTGTTGTGAAAAGAGTGATAGACACAAGGAGGCCTTTTGATGCTGAATGATAGGATAATGATGTGCTAGCAGCAATCCACTAAGTCTCTCCTATAGGGACTGTGGTACAAAAGCTAAGCTTGAAAAGGCATTTAAATGGCTTTACCACCCAGTAGCCATATGTCGAATGAGGGCATCATTGCTATGGTTACAGTTACACCCCCCCTTTTAAACTTCAGTGAGTTACTGATAACCCCCCAAAACGGTTAGTAGCATCTTCAAATGCAGGCCTCAATCCTGCAAGCATACATATGCTTAACTTTACTCCTGAGTAATCTGACTGAAGCCAATGGCACTACTCATCTGCATAAAATTAAGTATGTGAATAAATATTTGCAGCACTGGGGTCTGTATCACTGTGAGTACTTTAACTAGAACTTCATCTAAACCATTATTTAAACTAGTTTTAAAATGCTGGTCCCAATACAGAACCCTGGAGGACTCCACTTTCCCCAATCTCCACAAAGAAGAGACACCTTTATCTCCAACCTTCTGCTATCTCCCTACTGACCTGTTCTAAATCATCTGTTTAAAGCAGTTTTACAATAATCCATTATAAAACTTCGTCAAAAATGTCTGAAAATCCATCTGTACAAAATCATATGGTTCTGCTCTTAGAATAATTATTTCATTCTAAGACCGTAATAAAATGTCTGAAATGATTGACTTTTCATAAGCCCATAGCAATTCACATTTCACCTACCTTACTTTCCAATATAGCCTTAAGCCATCTATAAATACTTGCACATAAAACACCTCACAAATCTACCTCTCTATTCCTGACCTCTTGCTCTTCTGTGGCAGACACCTTCTCTTGGATGCCCTGTAGTCCACTCAGTCTGGCAAAAACGCCACTCCTCAGTTCCCCTTAAAGTCCCCTCCTTCATGTCCCGTCAGTGTCATCCTGGACTCTTCCCCCCTCCATAATCACTCACAGACAGGCTACCGAAGGAAAACCCTGGCCTCACTCCCACTTTGAACCCAGTCTACAGCCTGCTGGCTTGGTTGGCTCTAACTGTGTCCATAGGATTTGGGAACTGGTTTTTAACAGGAGATGTGGCTGATTCTAAAACCCGCCATGGTGAGTACTTTCTGAGGCAGCTGACCATGTGTCACGGTGGCCCAAGGCCTGGGCTGACCCAGCAGTATGCCCTTAAGCTGGTTCAGCACACTGACATTCTGCAGTTTGGCTGGTCCTCCTTCCTCCAAACTCTGTGCCATAAGCATCCCCGAGTTCTTTGCACCATGTACTTTTGATGCCATGTATATTCTTGGAGCATGAGGAAGGATACTGCCCAGTGTTCCCAGAATGCACCTTGACAGACATGATTAAACAGCAACAAAGAGTCCTGTGGCACCTTAAAGACTAACAGATATATTGGAGCATAAGCTTTCGTGGGTGAATACCCCCACTTCGTCAGACACATGTAATGGAAATTGCCAGAGGCAGGTATAAATATGAAGGCAAGAATCAGTCTGGAGATAATGAGGTTAGTTCTATCAGGGAGGGTGAGGCTCTCTTCTAGCAGTTGAGGTGTGAACACCCAGGGAGGAGAAACTGCTTTTGTAGTTGGCTAGCCATTCACAGTCTTTGTTTAATCCTGAGCTGATGGTGTCAAATTTGTAAATGAACTGCATCCAATGAAGTGGGTATTCACCCACGAAAGCTCATGCTCCAAAACGTCTGTTAGTCTATAAGGTGCCACAAGACTCTTTGCTGCTTAAATGAACTGAAGCTCAGCAGTTTCTCTTTGAAGTCTGGTCCTGAAGTTCTTTTGCTGTAAGATGGCCACCTTTACATCTGCTATTGTGTGGCCAGGGAGGTTGAAGTGTTCTCCTACAGGTTTTTGTATATTGCCATTCCTAATATCTGACTTGTGTCCATTTATCCTTTTGAGTAAACCGGATGACTAGTGCAAACTAGGGCTGTCGATTTAATCACAGTTAACTCACATGATTAACTAAAAAAAATTGTGATTAATTGCACTGTTAAACAATACCAATTGACATTTATTAAATATTTTTGGATGTTTTTCTACATTTTCAAATATATTGATTGCAATTACAACACAGAATACAAAAGCAGCAAAGAGTCCTGTGGCACCTTATAGACTAACAGATGTATTGGATCATGAGCTTTTGTGGGTGAATACCCACTTCGTCGGATGCATACATGTATTCACCCACAAAAGTTCATGCTCCAATACATCTGTTAGTCTATAAGGACTCTTTGCTGCTTTTACAGATCCAGACTAACACGGCTACCCTTCTGATACTTGACAGAATACAAAGTATACAGTGCTCAATTTATATAATTTTTATTAGAAATATTTGAACTGTAAAAATGATAAACAAAATAGTATTTTTCAATTCACCTTATACAAGTACTGTAGTGCAATCTCTTATAATGAAAGTGCAACTTACAAATGTAGATTTTTTTTGTTACATAACTACACTCAAAAACAAAACAGTGTAAAACTTTAGAGCCTACAGGTCCACTCAGTCCTACTTGTTGTTCAGTCAATCGCTAAGAGAAACAAGTTTGTTTACATTTACAGGGGATAATGCTCCGGGCTGGCTTTATGAAGGATGGGGCCCAATTTGAATACCTGGTGGTGGTCCGGGGCTTCAGCAGCGGGGGGTCTGCTCTGGCTCTTCCGCAGCACCAAAGGACCCCCCGCCACCAAAGAGCCCCGGAGCAGACCCCTCCACCACTGAAATGCTGCTGAAGCCCCGGACTGCTGCCGGGTATTCAAATCATGCCCCGCCCTTCATAAAGCTGGACTGCGGCTGGGTAAATAAACAAAAAAAAATTAAAAGGTGCCTAAGGCACGGGGCCCTAGCGTGGGGCCCTCTTAGGCATGGGGCCTGATTCAGGGAAATTGGACTAATCGGCCTAAAGCCAGCCCTGATAATGCTGCCCACTTCTTAATTACACTGTCACCTGAAAGTGAGAACAGGTGTTCGCATGGAACTGTTGTAGCCGGCATCGCAAGATATTTATATGCCAGATGCACTAAAGATTTATATGCCTCTTCATGCTTCGGCCATTGTTCCAGAGGACATGCTTCTATGCTGATGACTCGTTAAATTTAATTAACGCATTATTTTTTGTGACTGAACTCCTTGAGGGAGAATTATATGTCTCCTGCTCTATTTTACCCACATTCTGACATATATTTAATGTTATAGCAGTCTCGGATGATGATCCAGTACATGTTGTTCATTTTAAGAACACTTTCACTGCAAATTTGACAAAATGCAAAGAAGGTACCAATGTGAGATTTCTAAAGAGAGCTACAGCACTCAATCCAAGGTTTAAGAATATGATGTGCCTTCCAAAATCTGAGCAGGACAAGGTGTGGAACATGCTTTCAGAAGTCTTAAAAGAGCAACATTCTGATGCAGAAACTACAGAACCTGAACCACCAGAGAAGAAAATCATCTTTTTGCAGGTGGCATCTGACTCAGATGATGAAAATGAACATTTGTCGGTCCGCTCTGCTTTGGATCGTTATCGAGCAGAACCCATCATCAGTATGGATGCATGTCCCCTGGAATGGTGGTTGAAGCATGAAGAGATATATAAATCTTTAGTGCAACTAAGATGTAAATACCTTGTGACACCAGCTACAACAGTGCCATGCAAACCCCTGTTCTCACTTTCAGGTGAGATAAACAAGAAACAAGGAGCATTATCTTCTGCAAATATAAACAAACTTCTTTGAGCGATTGGCTGAATAAAAAGTAGGACTGATTGGACTTGTAGGCTCTCAAGTTTTACATTGTTTAATTTTTGAATGCAGGTTTTATGGTTTTTTTACATAATTCTACATATTTATGTTCAACCTTCACGATAAAGGGATTGCACTACAGTACTTGTAGGATGTGAATTGAAAAATACTATTTCTTTTGTTTTTTACAGTGCAAATATTTGTAATAAAAAATAAATATAAAGAGAGCACTGTACACCTGGTATTCTGTGTTGTAATTGAAATCAGTATATTTGAAAATGTAGAAAACATCCAAAATATTTAAATAAATGGTATTCTATTATTAACAGCACAATTAATCACAATTAATGTTTTTAATCGCTTGAGAGGCCTAGTGCAACCACACAATCCTCTCACTTGACCTAGTTACAAACTGATCACAAAACACTTTTCACTGGACTGCTTGCATGGATGAGCGCTAGTTACCATTTCTTCTAGAACAGCACAAAACTCCCTCTCTTTCTGCTAGTTACTACTGCCAAAAAAGGGCAGCAGCTGTAGCAAAGCTGAGATATTCTAGGCCAGCACTTAGCTAAAGTTTCAGATTTTGCTCTATTTAACCCCTTTTTTTGTTTGTTTGTTTTTTTAAACATTTTTCATAGTTTCATAGTGTTTAAGTCCAGAAGGGACCACTAGATCAGTGGTTCTCAATCCGGGGTACATAGAGGTCTTCCAGGGGGTATGTCAACTTCTCTAGAAATTTGCCTAGTTTTACAACAGGCTACATAAAAAGCAGTAGCGAGGTCACTATAATCTAAAATTTCATACAGACAATGACTTGTTTATACTGGTCTATATACCATACACTGAAATGTAAGTACAATATTTATATTCCAATGGTTTTATTTTATAATTATATGGTCAAATTGAGAAAGGAAGCAATTTTTCAGTAGTCGTGTGCCGTGACAGTTTTGTATTTTTCGCTCTGATTTTGTAAGCAGATAGTTTAAGTGAGGTGGAACTTGGGGTACACAAGACAAGTCAGACTCTCAAAGGGGTACTGTAGTCTGTAAAGATCGAGAGTCACTGCACTAGCTCAGATAGTCTGACCTCCTGCATAGCACAGGCCATTACATTTCTCACAGATACTGCTATATTGAGCCCAATAACTAAAGCATTTCAGTCCTCAGGAAACTAAACTGAGGTGAGTCACAGTCAGAGAAGTCTAAGTCTAAGTCGGTACAGCACACAGCACAAGGCCCTGCTCGGGATCAGGGCCTGTGGGCATTACTAGAATAGAGAATTAGTTGAATTCTCCAAAGTGACACATCCCCTCATGATCAGTTCAGTACTGCAGGAGTTCAGAGCTTGGCCTTGTGGGCAGTACCATGGGGCGCAGCAGGTTCAGTGGCTCTGGGGGGCTGCACAGGGACAGTGCTTCAGTGGATGGGCACAGTGCTCAGTGGCTGGATGTAGAGGGTACAGTGGCAGTGGTGGCACAGTGGAGGGGCCCAGCCAGGAAGGGGCCCAGGGCTCAGTGGTGGGGGCTTAGTAGAGGGGTGCAGGGGCTTAGTGGAGGAGCACAGTGGGGAGTGGGCACCAGGGCTCAGTGGAGGGGTACAGGGGCTTAGTGGAGTGGAGGGCTGGGGCACAGTGGAGGGGTGCAGCAGGGAAGGGGCACTGGGGCTCAGTGGAGGAGGGTGGTGGCTCGGGGTCCTTGTGCCCAAGGCTGCTCCTGCCCGGCCTCCCCCGCGTCCCCGCATTGCTCCCCTGCCCACTGCCCTGTCTTTCTCGGCCAGACACTGACACCTTTCACTGATTCACTGCGGAGCTCGGACCAAGCACACTCACACACCCTCCCACCATGGAGCGCATGCTGATGATGCCTCTTTCCTCTCTCCGCAGAGTCCGGGGTCCCCGCGCGTGCCCAGGAGGCTGGCCAGGGAGAGCTCGCGGACAGTAAGTACAGCCAGAACAGCCAGCAGCGCTGCAGGCAGGGGGTGAGGCTGGACAGTGATCCCTGCCGCTGTGCCGAGGGCCAGCAGTATGTGGGCCAGCTTCTGGGGCAGGGCACAGCAGCCTGGGATGGCAAAGAAAGCCCCCGGCGGGTGGGGTGGTCCTGGGGCAGCCAGTCAAACCAGAGGGCACATTTCTAAAGCTCGGTCTGGGGGCTCCCTGCTCTGTTTTTAAGGGGCACTGAAGAAAAAACAACTTTAACAAAACAGCCTGGGTCAAACATGTCAGGCCAGTTCTTAGCAAATTGGCCACATCACAAAAATGGAATTGACACTAATTGCAATCCTGTGCGTACTGCCAACAGAGGCCCTGAGTCTCAATGAGCAATAGACGTTGAACTGCTTGGAGCCCTAGCAGGGCTCCAGGCAGAGGTGAGGAACATTGGTAGTGAAGCCTGTTCTGCCTGTGTAGAACCTGTTCTGTGAATGAATGGAAATCTTCATTCTTCCGGGCTACCAGGCCAGCATCTTTCACTGGCACTGAAGGTCACACCCCGAAAAACCATACAAATCAAAGTGATACAATTTCACAAGAGATATCTGTGCCCTGAAATATCATCCATACCTATTGTGTGAGGACTTCTGCCAAGAGTGGCCCACGTGGCCTTCATTCTCTACCCTTTTTCTGCCATTATATATGCTTTTAAGCATGTACATGCACTGAATTCCCCAGACTTAGAAGAAAAAGAGTAATTCTGTTCTAGCACTGATAGAGCTGAAACGGACCCTTTCCTTTGCTTCCAAGTTTGTTGGTTTTGTCAGATAAAGTTAAGGCTCACAATAATTGGATGCATCTTCTGCTGCTCTGAGATTTGGAAACTGATTAGTTAATCTGTATGTTACATAGTGGCAGAAAACTGATTGAGATCCAAAACTCTTTCTAAATTTGTCTTCAATACAAAATCTAGAAAAGAAGTCCAAGCAATTAGTAAGGAATGCTGACTCTGCAAAATAACTATTGCTGATAAACAGCTGGTAAGGAAGTACTTGGGAAATGTGAATACCTACTGTACAAATCAGCTGTTCTGGGTGATGTGTCTAACAAGCTTACTGATCCACTACCATTCCTTTTTTTTTAAACTCAGGGACAATTCAGGAGGTAATGAAATACTGGAGAAATGGAAATTTAGCACCTTATTTTCAATGAAGAATGATTCTGGCAAATACCACCCTAGAAGTGGAACTTCTCTCTCTAGCTGAAAGAGAGTAATGCAAGGGCATTAATATCTGGTAATGCATCCAGTTTGGTGGCAATTTCTGGTAGAAAGTAGAGATTGCTGGTAGGGTCCGTGTTCATTAACATCTTCATTACTGAACCACATTGAATAGTTTCCAACTTTGCGTTACAGAAAAGGATGTTATTAATCTCCCTAGACTCACCTCCACGGCACCAGGCAGCCAGGCCCTTCTCCCTCGACCGACAGAGAGAGACTGATCCTTCCGGCTTCCCTGGCTTTCTTATAAGCCCCTGTCGCTCAGTTTGAGGCATGGCCCCAGCTGCAGCTACTTCCCCCAGTCAGCCAGGATTTTACCTTGCCCAGCCCCAGCCCTATGAAGGGCTTTTCCAACAACTTCCAGGCTGGAGCGGGGGGGGGGGGGGGGGGGAAGCGGGGCCCCCCCTTAAACAGCACAAAGATAAAAGATTTTCTTTCTATTAAAAAAACCCAAAGGAAATTAACAAACAAAAACGCTTCATTTAATGTTACTCACGTTTGCTTTCATCAATAAAATCATTAGGAAATACAAAGTCAAGGCTTTTAAACAGGATGAAAAGGTTACAAAGTGAAGCATTCTCAGGTTAGCAAATGTCCAAAGAAGTGTTGCCCTGGCACCCTCAATTCAGTCCTCTTGTGCATTTGCAGGATGATGCAGACTTTAATGACATGATCCCATAGTATTTTTTTCCCACAGGACCCCTGCCTTATTCAGCGCACAGGGGTTTCTGCTCTGGGGCTGGGTATTGAAGGAGTCTGTTGCCTGTAGGATCCCTGCCTCATTTCTTGCAGAGTTAACCTTGCACAGGCAATGCTTATTCTGGTATTTCCTAACTTGAGAGTGCTTCACTTTGCAGCCTTTTAGTCCTCTGTGCATTTCCTAATGTTTATCGCTTGCTTTACTGAGGAGAACAGTCTCCATAACAAAGGGCTTGGTTATTTGTGTGTGTGTGATGTCTCCATTATTTATCGGGTCAGTATCACTAGTGTGCGCTTTACAAGCCAGAGAAAGTAAGGACACTCCCTGATACAAAGCCCCTATGATCTGAGGAAGACTGACACAGACAAAGAAAGCAGGAGATGTAAGAACTAGGACGTTCTTTCTTTCTTTTGATGAATAGTCATTTGTTTATTATGAATTATTATTATGATTAAAGAAAGGGTGGTGGGTTGGGGAACTTGTGTGGTGAGGAGGTTCTATGCAGAAGTTCCCATTGTTTGGCACATGCAGCTGATCTGAAGTGCCGCGCAGTGCTAGGTTTTGGGTAGCAAGCCCCCTCACAATGGCAAAGAGCCTTTTCAGAACTCTGATGCAATCTTCTCTTGATGCTCATCATCTCTGGTGGCCTTTAACCTTAGGCTCATCTCAAGGTCTTTCCACCTCTGGAATGCTCTCTGCTGATTTGCTGCCTTCTTGTGGCATGCCCCATTTCTAGCCAGATTTGTCCAGTCCTTTGTTCCTGTAGAACTAAGTGTGGCTGGAACATTAGACTGGAAGAGTTTGCAACAAAAACAGTATGCAGCATTCTGGGGTTTTGAGTACTGTGGCAGAGCTCTGACCTTGCTCCCGTGGGTCCTGCGCTTCCAGGCAGTTTATGCTGCCTCAGTGGCTCACTGTGACCCTCCACGTAGCCCTTCTCTCTCTAGGGCCAGAGTATCAGAGGGGTAGCCGTGTTAGTCTGGTTCTGTAGAAGCAGCAAAGAATCCTGTGGCACCTTATAGACTAAGGCCTTGTCTACACTACAAGACTATTTCGAATCAACTTAGTTCGAATTTGTGGATTCGACCTTATGAAGTCGAATTTGTGTATCCATACTAAATACACTAATTCGAATTTCTGAGTCCACATTCACGGGGCCAGCGTCGACTTTGGAAGCGGTGCACTGTGGGAAGCTATCCCACAGTTCCCACAGTCCCCGCTGCCCATTGGAATGCTGGGTAGAGCCCCCAATGCCTGCTGGGGGGAGAAATGTGTCGAGGGTGGTTTTGGGTAAGTGTCGTCATTGAACCGTCAATCACAACCTCCCTCCCTCCCTCCTTGAAAGCGCCTGCGGGCAATCTGTTTGTGCACTTTTCTGGTCAGTGACAGCGCGGACGCCACAGCACTGCAAGCATGGAGCCCGCTGCGATCATCGCCGTTTTCTCCTCCTCGCACTTTATCGTCCACCTCTTCCACAGTCAGCTGCTGAGAAATTGGGCTACTTTTCAATGGTGCTGCAAGCACTGGGGGACCATAGGGGACGTTTTACAAACATCAACGTCGGGTGGCCGGGCAAGGTTCATGATGCGTGTGTTTTCAGGAACTGTGGGCTGCTCAGACGCCTGCAGGAAGGTAGTTTCTTCCCGGACCACGAAATAACTGTTGTGGATGTGCAGATGCCTATAGTCATCCTCGGGGACCCAGCCTGCCCGCTAATGCACTTGCTCATGAAGCCCTATACAGGCGCCTGGGACAGCGACAAGGAACTCTTCAAATACCAGCAAGCAGCGTGACCTGTGACTGTTCAGTTTCTTTACAGAGAAGCTGTAACACAGATCCTGGAAACCACCTCCAAAAAACGACCAGGGTGCCTACTGACTGCACCGTGTGTGTGACCCGCTGCTGATCCTGCCCCCGTGTCTGTACCCTGGGAAAGGTGACTGTCCTATGCAATTAACCACCCCCTTCCCCACGCCCCCCATTCAAACACAGTCTTCTTTGAAAAAACATAACGGAAACAGTAATTAACAGCAAAGCATTTCTATTAATTAAGTAGACAGTTAGGGGATGGGACTGGGATTGGGACTACTGTGAGTCTGGAAGTGAAGGACTTCGGCAAATGTAGGGTATGAGAGCTTTTGGGTACTTGAGCACTGTGCTGTGGTGCAGTGACAGTATTCACGTCCCCGGCCGCCCCTCCTCCTGATTATTTTCGGTGAGGGGGGTATGGGACTTTGTGGCAGGGGAGTGCGGTTGCAGATACACTGCAGTTGCAGATACACTGCAGGGTGTCTCTGTCCTCCTGCGGTCCTGCAGAACATCCACAAGGCGCCTGAGCGTGTCCGTTTGCTCCCTCACTAGTCCAAGCAGCGTTTCAGTCGCCTGCTTGTCTTCCTCACGCCACCTCTCCTCCCGTTCGCTGTGTGAGCGCTGGCACAGAGAGACGGTCTCCCTCCACTGGCTCTGCTGGTCCGCCTCTGCTAGGTAGCAGCCCATACGTTCCTCGAACATCTTGTCCCTTGTCTTTTTCTTTCGCCGCCTAATCTTCGCCAGCCTCTGCGAGGGGGATGCTGTGGCAGGTCTGGAGACAGTGGAAGCTGTGAGATGGGAAACGGAGTGAATTCCTTGCAAAGATACATTTTTGCGAACAATTAACTGAGTCTAGGCTGTCTCTGTGAATTCTGGGTTGAGACCCCTGTGCCTGCTGGAGCACAAATCATTTTCGCGGTGGATTCTGGGTAAATGTCGCCAGTCATTCCTTCCTCCGGGAAAGCAACGGCAGACAATCATTTCAAGCCCGTTTTCCCAGAATTGCCCTGGCATACGCCATAGCGTGGCAACCATGGACACTGTTTTGCCTTTTGTGTATGTCACCGTATGTGTACTAGATGCTGCTGACAGAGGCGGGCCAGCAGCGCTACACAGCAGCATGCTTTTGCATGACAGCAGAGATGGTTACCAGCCATATTGTACCATCTACCATACCATAAATTGGTAATAAGATAGGCATGGTTACCTGTCCTTTTGCACTGCAGTATTTGCTGCTGTCATAAGTGCCCCTGGCCGAGCAGCCAGGGGCGCAAAAGCAAAAATTGGGAATGACTCCCTGAGTCAATCCCTCCTTTTTGGTATCTAAAAATAGAATCAGTCCTGCCTAGATTATGGGCAAGTGTACTAGAGAACCACTGTATCATAGAACCAGAGAGCACAGCTGCTCTGTGTCCGATCCTGCATAAATTATGAGCTGTATGCTATTCACAGGGGGTGCTCCTGCAACAACAACACCTGTTCATTCCGTTCTTACCCCAGCCTTCCTGGGCTACCATACCATTGTCCCACCACTTCTGTGATGAAGTAATAAAGAATGCAGGAATAAGACACAGTGACTTGTTTGTGAGAAATGAGTGGAAGGAAGCCTCCAGCTGCAATGATAGTCCAGGCAGGACATTAAGGAGTGTGTATGAAGGAGCCCATCATCCCTCTGCTAGTCCAGGGGCAATTGAATCTTTTATTTACAATGAAGGGTGGGGGCTGATGGAGCTCAGCCCCCTGTTGCAATGATGAGGACGGTTACCAGCCATATTGCACCATCTGCCATCAAAAATTAGGGACAGGCGCCCTTGATCGACCTTACTGATGCTAGTCGGCATGGTTACCAACCCTTTTGCACTGCCCCATGTGCCAATAGGCTGATGATGAGGACGGATACCCATCTTTTTGTACCATCAGCCATCCATAGCGTGGGGGGAGCAAGGATGTTGGTGTTGAGTGCTGCACCATCACGTCTATCTGCAGCATTCAGTAAAGATAGGGTGACATGTAAAAGAGTCAGAGGATTGTTTTCACTTCTGGTGGTGGGTGGGGTGTGTGCGCAAATTGCCGAACTATGCCCTGACCCACCGCAGACACTGTGTTTGACCGTAGAAGCATTTGGAGCTCATCCAAGAATGCAGATACTTTTCGGAGACAGCAGGAACTGTGGGATACCTTGCGTCCTCATTCCCCCCTCCCTCCATGAGCGTCCATTATATTCTTTGGCTTTCCGTTACGCTCGTCACGCAGCTGCGTGCTGAGTCTGTGCTATGCCGTCTGTCCGAAGATTTTTTAAAAATACTTTGGACCAGGTGTAAAATTACAGTAATTACCCTAATTAGATGCAGGAGTCTCCGAGCGAGATCACCCTGAGGAGGGTCACTGAAGGAGATAGAGAGCGCATGCTGCGTGAAAGCTAGCACGAACCAGGGCCCGATGCAGCCGTGCTCGGGGAGGCAGTGCTCCCTGAGTACCTCATGAAAGCCTTGCGCGGAAAACTGTGCTACCACGGAGCACCCAATAAGGCAGCTCTCCCCAGGAACCTCCTGCTGATGCTTTTCGATTAACGCAAGGAGAGCTTCGTGGAGATCTCCAAGGATGATTTCTGTTCTATCCCCATATCTAGAGAGCCCTCCTTTTCACACAGTTAAGATTCCTGTTATATTAAGAATAAAAGTTAACATGGTTAAAGCACTTACCGACTGCTCCTTCCCCTGATTCAGGGTCCGGGTTAATGGCCGGGGAGGGTTGTTGGGGGATCTCCGTGACGGTGATGAATAGATCCTGGCTGTCGGGGAAACCAGCGTTGTAAGCGCTCTCGCCTGCCTTGTCCTCCACAAACCCTTCCTCATCTTCCCCGTCCGCGAACATCACCGAGGAACTGGCCGTCGACACTGTCCCATCGTCAGAGTCAACGGTCACTGGTGGGGCAGTGGTGGCAGGCTCCGTAGCGTCCGTTTGCCGCTTTGATTTTTTGGTAGCCTTGTCTGGGGTCCTTGATTTTCACGCAGCGCTGCGTTGCATCCCGCCTGTATCCTCTGTCTCTCATGGCTTTGGAGACCTTCTCGTAGGTCTTCGCATTCCCTGTTTTGGAGCGCAGCTCCGAAAGCACAGACTCCTCGCCCCACACACCGATCAGATCGAAGAGTTCCCAGTCAGTCTATGCTGGGTCCCTCTTTCTATTCACGGATAACATGAACTCCTCTGCTGGAGAGCTCTGCATCGTTGCAGGTGCTGCTGAGCTCGCCCCGATGTCCAGCCAGGACGTCAGATTCAAAGTGCCCAGACAGGAAAATGAATTCAAATTTTCCCGGGTCATTTCCTGTGTGGCTGGTCAGAGAATCCAAGCTCGGACTGCTGTCCAGAGCAACAGAGTGGTGCACTGTGGGATAGCTCCCGGAGCTACTAAGTTTGATTTGCATCCACACCTAGCCTAATTCGAGCTAGCCATGTCGAATTTAGCGTTACTCCACCTGTCGGGGTGGAGTACCAAATTCGAACTAAAGAGCCCTCTAGTTCGAATTAAATGGCTTCCTGGTGTGGACGGTTGAGCGGTTAGTTCGAATTAACGCTGCTAAACTCGAATTAAAGTCCTAGTGTAGACCAGGCCTAACAGACGTTTTGCAGCAGTTACAGTCTACTGAGCCCTTTTCATCATAGGCTGCAAAGAGGTTGGAGAGAGAACTCCCACAGTCTCTGTTCAGCCTCCTGTCCTGACAGGGACCTGACTTCCCCTTCCAGGAGCTGTTCCTGTAGTGGTGGGTTGGGGGGAACCCGCCCTCTACTCTGGGTTCCGGCCCAGGGACCCTAATGGTAGCAATTGTTGGCAGCCAACCTTTCACTGCCAGAGTTGCTACATTTCCCTGGGCCACTTCCCCACAGCTCTCCTACTTCTCCCTTCTTCACCCTTACCTTAGGGCTCCTTTAACGATGGTTTGAGGATGTCTTCTGTTATGAGCCCTTCAGCTGCACTTCCTCTCCTCTGGATCCCTGGCTCTCCTCTGCCTGACTGGAGTGAGCCCTTTTTATAGTATCAGCAGGGCCTTAATTAGAGTCAGGTGGTCACATTACTTAATGGCCTCACCTGACTCGTTACAGGTTAATTAGAGACAGGTGTTCTCATTAGCCTGGAGCAGCCCCTGCTCTGGTCAGTCAGGGAACAGAAAACTGTTAATCCAGTGGCCAGTATATCTGCCTTCTGCTATTCTGCTGTACCCAACTGCCCTGGGTCTATCACAGTACATAAGCCATGGCCTCTCCGCTTTGTCACCATTGGGGATTTCACACCAGGAATGTGTTGGATGGAAACTTCTATTTTCATTTTCTTTGGGGAACATGAAGTTTTTCACTTGCTGTGGCCCAGGCAGTACAAGGAAGTCCTCAGGCTACTGCTCAAGTGGGTCCACAGTCCTGGATCATCTAGATTTAAGGAACTAAACTCAGCAGCAGCTGTATCTTGTGCCTCCACCACACTCTTCTCTAATCTACACTTTTCTACAGGAATGTGCATGGTTACATCCATTTGAGATGGAGATATGGATGCTGCAGTAGCTGCCAGGTCTCCTGCACTCTGACTACCTGGAAGATCAGGCATCTCCTCACCACTCACATCCTCACTGGGGCCGGAAGGCTCAACGTGAACCATGTGTATCTCAGGAGAGCTCCTTCCTGCTTAGACAGAAAAGCTTCCTTTGCTGTCTTTCCTTTCTGAATGCTGCCTCAGAGGGGCGTTTTCTTCTTTCACTCATGACTGCTGTTCTGTGCCAGCTAGAGTGGCAGGGGACAAATAAGCAGGCTGGTAGCAGGGTCTGAATGAGGGAAGATATCAGCATCTTAAGGGCCTAACTGGCTCCTACTACTTCAGTTGACTGACTGCCTGTTCTCCTCAAGCGGGTTCAAGGAAGCAGCAGGAAATAGGAAGCTCCCTGAGAAGCTGGTGTTAATCTGTCCAGACTCCTGGGGGTGCTCGAGAGGTACATAAGAGGCTCCTCCTCCTCTCCCTCCCTGCAGCTCCTGTTGCTTTCTGTTATTCCCTCTCCCCTTTTCTCCTGTCTGCCTGTTATGTCTCTTGTTCCCCCTTCCTCCAGCACAGCACTCCACCAGCTCTGTGCATCTCCAGCAGAGAGAAAACATATGCACCAGCACCAGACACACTTTTCTACGCTCTGGATCCTAGTGGTGCCCTGCCACAGTTTGGCACCTGTGGCAGCCGCCTCACTTCGCCTCATGGTAAGGCCAGCCCTGTCCTGTGGGCACGGAGAACCTAACTCCCATTGAGGTCAGCCAGGGAGGCTGGATGTGCACATTGCAGGAAATAGACGGTCAGGGCAGCATAATCCACTGAAAAAACTGCAGTTTGCTAATTGCAACCCAGGCTCTCCCTGTGTGGCTCTTTGTCCTGCCTCTGCTGGCTGGAGCATGAGCAGAGCTTTCTGAGACAGCTGCTGCGGCTGTGGCCAGCCAGCGAAGTGCGTTTCCCATCGTCTCTCTTCTGGCTGAGAATGTTTGACTGCAGCAGCCCCGCAGAGGTCCTGGCCTCGCTCTCTAATGTCCATTCTCCTCTTGCTTTCATGGCGCTTCTTGGACCATGGAGTAGCCTCAGGAAAACATCCCAGCTGTGGACACAGGCACCAGCACCAATTCCCCAAGCCAGAGTCCCCTTTGCAATCCAGGGAACCAGCCTGGGTTGTCTGGAGCGCAGGGTGTGGCCCATGGTGACTGCAGACCCTGCCCCTGCTGCACAGCGACTCCTGGGACCCCTCTAGCCCATCAGCACTCGGCTCTCCCGCATTCTGCTGAGCGGCTGAGACCTGGGGGAATAGAAACCCCTTTATGAGAGACGGAAAATCTCCTCCCAGGAACACTCTGTCAATGGCTGCCAGAGGCCATCCATGTGAAACCCCAAATGTGCAGCCCCTCAGATTCCCACAGGGGAGATCTCAGCTCATTCACTTGTCACCCGTGGCCGCAGTCTCTGACAGGGGGAATGTAGACGGTTTTTTTGCCAATCCTCCCTTCTGCAGCGCCCATAACAGGAGGAGGTTTGGCCTTGTGATGTGAGCCCTGGGTCTGAGAATCAGGGCTCCTGGGATCTGGGGCTCTGGAATGCGGTGTGGTCTAGTGGGTGGAGCTGGATTTGTTGACAGTGAATGAGAGGGGCTTGTGCTGAAGGACCCTGGGTCAATCCCCACCAATTCCCGTGATGTCTACATGTGGCCATGATTTTACTTACCTCTCAATGTAGGTTATTTAGCCCATTCCTGGACACAGGTGTTACATCTGCTGCTGGCCACCCCTGAGATGTAGGTCCTTCATCCACACAAGGACATGGCACATCAAGGTCAATCCAGCAGCTCCCATCCGGTCTTCACCTCCGCAATGGACGGCGAGCTCTAACCTGAGCAGAGAAAGACAGGGTGGTGTTCTTCAGGGGAATCTGCTGGAGCTCCTGCATCCCCTGCCCCACCTCACACCCCGACACCCTAAGGGTTTTCCAAAGATACCACTAATCTCGGATAAACAAAGCAGCTGAGATGAGGTCAATGTGGGTGGATTTACTGAGCAGACTGGTTCTAATGGAAGAACAGATTTCTTCCCTGCTCTAGGGAGATTCCCATAGGAAAAGTCTCGGATGGTTGGGGTGGAGGCAATGCAAACCCTCAGCCCCTTGAATGGCAGGAAATCAGGACTCGGGGAGTTAAGGGGTGTCTCTGTCCTGCTGGAGGGAGCAGATCTGGAGATCAAGAAGAGCACTAGTGGCATTGTAGGAAAGCCAGTGACTTCTACCTGTGAAGGTGGCTGAAGCTTCTGGCAGACACTAGAGTCCCGGATCCTTGCACCTCCTTTGGGGATCCCTTTCCTAGGAATAAAATAAGGACACCACACAGAGAATGACATTTGAATCCCAGGTCTGGGATCCAGGGCAAAGGGATGATCTCAGCCAGGCTACGTACCAGGAACCTGATTTTGGTCCCAAGAGCCACAATTACCCAGAGGAGGTTTTCTTCCTCATTTGCTTTCAGGTTATTTACTCACAGTATTCATTTGTCTGCTTTGCCGGGTCTCCACTCTCTGCAGCTGTTCATTGGTTTTAGTAACAGTCTTTCAGTTTTTGCTTCTGTTTCCATTTCTTACAGTGTAGCATCTGCTCAGCACTTTTTAATAAAATAAAACAATTCAAAACAAAATCCTGATCCTATATTGAAGAGGAAGGTTCCTGAGAATTTGGCTGCAGAACTTTAGTGTCTGCATATTTCAGTCCCTATTATTTATTCAGGTGCAGGTCTGATGTAATCTGCGCCCCCAAGAATGCCCATATGATGCACGGGGGTGGGGGGGGCTTAGAATACCTGTTAAAAGAGAGTAGATTAAAAGGTGGGAAATCAACCAATGCATCAGCCCTTCTCTGCATCATTAAAGCACCAGGCATGGGAGCGAAACAGGTTAAAAATCCCCATGGTTCTTTCCCACTAGACAGACATCCAGAAAGAAAAAGGCCTTCAGCCAATTATTTCCTTACACTCAGAAGGGGTGAAATTCAGCCCTGTGCAGACAGCCAGGGCAAGGTCTGTGCATCACAGCGGGGTTAAGTGGCACTTCACTGCCCAGGTGCTGGGAGACTTCGGTGGCAGTTTTCCTCCTGGATTGGAACAGCCGGCTGGAATCCTGTGAGGTACAGAGCAGAGAGAGTTTTGGGCCACAACGTTCACCTCAGAGGCTGAGCTTCTGCAGACTTTTGGGATGTTCCCATCTGAGGAGGAGGATTTTGGCCAGCCCCAGCTCAGAGCTTTCAGTCACGTCAACCAGTGATTCTCTGGCACAGTTGATCTAAAGCAGCTGAACTTTTCAGGCCTTGCCCCCATCTCCGACCCCCCTCCCACCTCGCATTGTCCCCTAACAGCCCTCTCCCTTCTCTCGATCCCTGCCAAGCCCAAATACAGAGCCTAGCCCACGCTCCTCCTCTCTTAGACCCTCTCCTCACACGATCCTCCCCTACCTTTGACAGACTGATCCCGGTGCCCTTTACCCAGCTCCTGGAGAAATCATGGCTCCTCAGGACAAGCTGGGAGTGGATGGTTCCAACCTCTGTGTGGGGTGCGTGGTTTTCCGTCTAAGCATCACTGAGAGCCAGCACGTCTCGATTTCACAGGACGAGGGAAGTCTAGGAAGCGCTGCACTTCTTGAGGGCTTCCAACTTCGCCCCATTTATGAATGGCTTCCACCTTATTTGGATCAATTGTAACATCTTCTGGGGAGAGGATGTACCCCCAAAGCTCTGTGGAGAGTTGGCTGGAGGTTCCGCTTTTCCAATTCTGCGTTGAGACCATGCTTCCGAAACCTCTCCAGGTTCGGATGTGCTGCGTGTGCTGCTCTGGGTTCTCCAAAAAGAGACGTATGTCACCCGCATAGATGACACTGTCCCCAAATACATCACTGATGAAGTGCTGCAAGGTCAGGGGACCATTAGTTAGCTCAACTAGCATATCAGACCATTAAAATGTCCATCGTCTGTTTTGAAATCTGTCTTCCATTTGTCCCTTGCCCAAACGAGCCTTAGATTGGAAATCCTTGCAGATGAAGGTTGATGAAACTCTTTGCAGATTTCCTGTGAGCCAACAATTGTGGGATTCACAGCAGAGGGTAATGGTTTCAAATGATTGCTTTGTTCAGGAGCTGATTGTCTAAAGAGAGGCGTAGCAGAGTCCCACATTTCTTCTTCCCCAAAAGGGCCTGCTCTTAGGACCGGTTTTCATGACTGTACGCAGGGAGAAGGTGAACAAAAAGGACGTCACACAGGTTAATGAATGGTTAAGAAGCGATCGCTTCTTAATGGGTAAGGAACCGGGGGTCGTGTAAATCTAAAAACAAGCAGTGGGCTGCTTACACTGTTTCTGTTATGAAAATCAACAGCTCAATGATGCCTTCCTACATGGCCTGGAAACCCTGGACAGCGTTGCATGAAGCAGCGAAGATAACCGGGCCCACCTTGGTTTTGCTCAACGCCGATACAAATTGTTGAAGAGGACTCTGAGGATGATGGCCATGAGGTGTTTTGGAGGAGGCTTGGCATAGAACTAACTGAGCCAGTGCCACGTTGTGAGCGTAAAAAAGTCACGCGGACTATTGTATGTGTTGCTGTTTATGCTGCCCTTAAGCACTGCCTGAGGGAAAAGCTTTGTGAAGAATGTGAGGGCCGTGTCATAGATTTGCCAGGCCAACGGCCCATGACTGGGTGACTTGGACTTTAGTGGATATAAACCACAAGCTCTGGGGCCTATGTGCTGAGCTGGGTTTGGAAAGATGATGAAACACGGTTATTGCCGGAGGTTCTGCTGTGCAATGTCTGTGCCTAAGCCAAGAACATTCAGCGCAAGAGGGGACCTTGATCAATGCTGTGCAATTGAGTGGAGCCCCTGACTGTGTTTTAAAGAAAATAACCTGCTTACAGCTGGAGTGGAAAAATTGCAGGCACCTTCTGGTTCATTTTCTTTAAAACACAGTCAGGGTCTCCACTCACTTGCACAGCATTTCTCCAGTTATGGCAATCATGTGAACAAGGATGTGTGTATCATGAATTGTGGGTTTTTTGCTATAAAACCTGTTGAAAAATCTCTATTCAGGGGGACGCCAGTTTGCTGTGCCCCCCCCCCCCGCATGCTCGTAATAAAGGGGCCTCGGGCGATTCTGATCCAAATACAACGCGGGGGCGTTTTTCCACGACACGGCGTGATATTGGCCATCTAGTCCGCACAAAAAGTTACAGATCCCTGCTTAAGGAAAAGACTATTTGTAAGAAATCTAAAAGGATTCAGCTAGAGAAAGGTGAGGGGACAAACACACGATAGAAAACTTGGTAGCTGTACATTTAAAAAACAAACCCTATTGAAAAGGGCTTTGTGACTCTCTGTGTTTCTGTTTGGAGGCCTTTGGCCCTTAAGTGAGCTAAAAGTTTTAATGAAGCATCTTGGCTTGGTTTCAAGGAGCTGTGTGTCTTTTAAATCAAAAATCAATTGTGTGTGAGAACCTAGCGCTTGGGGGTTTTGTGTGTAAAAGTGACCCATTTACAGCAAAAAGCTGAAATGTATGTTGGGGGGGGGGGGGATCCTAAGAAATGTGCTTACAGTAAAACAAACAGGCTGTTCAGACCTGTGTTTGAGTACAATAGAGTTGACTTATCCTGTTGAACTGAGTGGGTTTAAACCCCACTCCCCCCTCACTGAATAGCCAGGGTGACTGTGATTACTTACCCTTGGTGCCATAGGGTTAAATTTGATGTGTGTGGGTGGTTGTGGATGGTGAGTTCTGATTAATATGAAATGAAATAAAACCTCAGGAATTCACAGATGCTATTGGACAGTTTCAATATGACCCCAGGAGCTGGTGGAACACTATTGGACAGATTAAATATGGCCCTGGAGTTGGTCGAATGCTCTGGGTCATTCTTTCTAGAAAACACCCCCACCCCAAACTTTAAGCATGAAAGAAACGTGTTTAAAAAAAACAACTCAAGCCCCAAGACATTCATTGATCTCTGCAAAGGGCCCCCTGCTTGGAAATGGGGACTGTTCAATACTCTAAGAAGGCCCCACAGAAACATTTATTTTAACTTAAATATAAAAAGAAAAAATATAAAAGAAAAAAAAAAGCCCTGTTGTGCAGACAGCTTGGTCCCCCCACCCCAGATCACCACAGGGGGTGCTGCGGGACGGGTTCCTAAAGTCCTTAAGGATCTATTAGTTCAGAGCTGTGGGAATTAAATTAAGCTGCTAGCTACTATGCTGAAGTCTGTTGGAAACAATGGGCTAAGATGGTCTAAAAACCTCAGGTCTGTTGGAGACTGTTCTTTTCAACAGAAACTTTCTTGAAAGGCTGCTGGACGGCAGACAGAGTGCGGCTGGCTGGCTTGAACTCTGAAACTATACATTGTATAATGCCTCTCTTTGCCCAGGCTGTCTTAGGAAAATAATGGTGCCTATCTTCATTGCAGCGTGATCTGCTTAGCATGGACCCAGTAACTTTAAGCTGCACTTCACCACCAGGCCAAGGGAAAAACCATTTTAACTATAGTTGTGCTTAATATTGTTTTTAAAACCTTTAGTTATTACACAGTTTGTATAGGGATTTGGTGGTAATAGTCACTAACATTTTTGCTTGTTCTTTAACCTGAAGGCCCAAACACACATGGAGGGAACAGGACCAGCATGTGCCTGCAACACTGGATCCCTTAGTGAAAGGGAACTTTTTTGCAACTGGTTTTTAAAAGCATGTGGGGGGAGGGGTGTTATTGAAAAGTATATGGAGGCAAACTTGGTTTGGTGTGTTTCTAAAGCTGCTGATTTGTGTGTGAGAGGGGTCTGGGCAAGGCATAGGTGTAGGGTGTAAAAGTACTTGGTTTGTTTCAAACCAACAGGGGTTTTTTCCTGTGCAAAATGTGGTTTAAAATGGATTTTAAAAGCAGTTTGGTTTTTATTCTGCAAATTGAGATGTATTTTAAAAAAGGTTTTTGAGGTTTTTGTTGTTTGTTTGTTTTACGTTTTAAGTGGTAGAAATAAACTCAAAACCTGTTTGTCGTACAGCCTGAACTGGGTGATTTGGTTTAAAGCTGTGACTTGTTAAACAGAAAAAAACCCCTAATGAATATTTAGTTTTGAAGTTTACAAGAGGGTTTCCTGTGTTTTATAATAATGCTGTTTGCTCCACAGTACGGTGGAAACATGAGAGATCCCTAGAGCAGAGGGAAAACAAGCTCAGAAGAAAAGGGAACGAGACAGCTGAAAGGGAAAATTCACCAGCATCAGTGACTGATGGATGGATGAAGCCCAGTAAATATATTTTGCTTATTGGTTGGGTTGTTCTGTGAGGTTTTGTATTTGAAGTGAATACCAACTTTCTCACCCACACCTATGTAAAGTTCAGTTTTGTAAAATGGTTCCCCCCCCACCCCCCATAGGCCTGGGCAACTTTTCTGACAATGCTTAGTCAGTGCTACAAGGACACCTCCTCCAGACCCGCCAAAGAGCCAGGAATCTGCTTGGAGACCTTTAACAACGCCTCAGCCTCAGCAGGGCTTTAAAGGGCTCAGAGCTCCGGCAGCTGTAGGGAGCCCAGAGCCCTTTAAATTCCCCTCCACGCAGCTCCAGCAGCTGGGTTGGGGCTGGGATTTAAAGGGCTCACAGCAGGGGGGAAAGTAACTTCCAGGACTTACCGGTACTGCCGGAATCCTGAGGGGGCATGGCCTCAACCGGAAGAGGTGGGGCCTCTCAAGATTTAAAGGTCCTGGAACACCAGCTGTGGATGGGAGCCCCAGGGTCTTTAATTTGCCCCAGGCTCTTTAATTTGCCCCTGAGCCCAGGGTTGATTTAAAGGGCCCAGGGCTCAGGCCGCTGCGGAGCCCCGAGCCCTTTAGATTCCCCGCAGCCCGGCAGCAGTTCGGTGTGGATTTAAAGGGCCCGGAGCTCCCACGGCTGCGGGGAGCACCGAGCCCTTTAAATCTGGCCCCAGCCCGGCTGCCAGAGCTGCGGGGGAAAATTAAAGGGCTCTGGGCTCCCTGCAGCCGCCAGAGCTCTGAGCCGTTCAAATCCCTGCTGAGGAAGCCGGTGTGGTCCGGCACGGCATATTGGCTCTTCCTGGTATGCCGTACTGGACCATAATGGCTTATTTTCATCTCTGCTTCAGAGATCCCACGGCTGCGGGGAGCCCAGAGCCCTTTAATTTCCCCCTGCAGATCTGGCAGCTGGGCTGGGGCCAGGATTTAAAGGGCTCGGAGATCCCGCAGCTGCGGGAATCCAAGAGACCTTTAAATACCCCCTGCAGCTCTGGAAGCCAGGCTGGGGCTGCGAATTAAAGGGCTCGGGCTCTGGGCTCCCTGTAGCCACGGGAGCTCTTTTAAATTCCCCCGCAGCTCTGGCAGCCGGATTCGGGTGTGGATTTAAAGGGCGCGGAGCTGCCACGGTTGCGGGGAGCCAGAGCATTGCCGGGCTGGGGCCGGGATTTGAAGGGCCCAGAGCTCCTGCCGCTGCAGGGAATACCGAGCTTTTTAATTCCCAGCCCCAGCCCGGCTGCCGGAGCTGCGGTGGGAGGGGAGGAGGGATTTAAAGGGCTCTGGGCTCCCCGCAGCTGCCGGAGCTCTGAGCCCTTTAAATCCCCACTGAGGAAGCTGGTGCGGTCCAGCACAGCGTACTGGCTCTTGTCACTATGCTGTACTGGCCCGTACCAGCTTACTTTCATCTCTGGCTCAGAACTCCTACGGCAGCGGGGAGCCCAGAGCTCTTTAAATCCCCCCCGCAGCTCCAGGAGCTGGGCTGGGACTGGGAATTAAAGGGCTCAGCGCTCCTGCGGTTGCTGGGAACCCAGAGCCCATTAAATCTTCCCCCTCCTCCCCACACAGCTCCAGCAGCTGGGCTGGGGCCGGGATTTAATGGGCTCAGTGCTCCCCATGGCTGCGTAGATCCCAGAGCCCTTTAATTCCCCTGCACGCAGCTCCAGCACCCAGGCTGGGGCAGGGAATTAAAGGGCTGAGGGCTCTCTGGAGCGGCAGGAGCTCCAGGCCCTTTAAATCCTGGCTCCAGCCGGGTAAGGCTCAGGCTCCCCACAGCCATGGGAGCTCCAGGCCCTTTAAATCCACGCTCGAACCCGGCTGCCAGAGCTGCGGGGGGAATTTAAAGGCCCTGGGGCTCCCAGCCACAGCCGATGCTCCAGGACCTTTCAATCTTGAGAGGCCACACCCCCTCAGGACTCCAGCAGTACCGGTAAGTCCTGGAAGTTACTTTCACCCCTGACTTAATCATTCCTTTACCTGTGTTCACGTTGTGCGCCGGTGACTCCCGAGCCACAGTCGCATTCCACCTCTAAGGGGGTGGACAAAGAGAGGCCACCATGCTCATTGGGGTGTCTCACAAGCAGTTGGGTTTTGGGTTCGGGTTCCGGCGTATCCATCAATGGCTGGGCCAAAGGGCTCCCCTCGGTCGCTCCCTCCTCCTCCTCGGCACTGTCGCTGATGTAGCGCTTTCTCCGCGGATGGTCAAAGACCCTCGGGGTGAAGACAGAGTCCGAAGTTCTCACGGGGGTGGTGAAGGAGTCCAGGTTTCCTCTCAGCAGCCTTCCCACGATTTCTAAACCATGTGTCCTTGGTGAGAGATGGCCTCGTCTGTCCAGCGCTGGGACTTATGAGGTGATGGTGCTGCACTCTGATTGGCAGAGGGCCCTGGGAGGAGTTCTTAATGGGGTCATACGGCCCACTCCCGGACGGGTCCCCCTGCCCCAGAACTCGCCCTGATTGGTCAGAATCCCCTCTTGGGGTGGTCCTGTCAGGACAAAACTGATCCTAATTGGTTGAGGGCAGTGAGAGGAGTTCTTAGAGGGGTCACAAGACACACGTCGGGATGGGTCACCCTCACACCCCAGAGCTCACCCTGATTGGTCAAATCTCCTCTTGGGGTGGTCCTTCCGGGAGGAAACCCATCCTGATTGGTAGAGGGTGGTGGGAGGAGTTCTTAGAGGGGTCACATGACACACCTGCCTTCCAGTCATGTGGCCGCCTTGACCACGAAGTAATACCCCCATAGGGCGGGACTTCCGGTGACAGGTGGGAGGGACTAAGGAGTCATGGGGCGGGATTAGGGTTTGATTAATGGTGGGGTGTAAGGGTCCGGGTGCGGGTCCCCTTTTCCGGTGAGGGGTCGCTCTTCGCCTTCGGGCGCCTGGGATCCAGGCCGCCTCACTACAGGAGGCTTGAATAGAAGTTCAGTCGATAAAGCCCAGGCCCTAGCTCAGGGCGGGGCAGCAACCAAAGGCAGGGCTCAAACCCTCAGGCACGTCTGAGCAGTAGTTCAGTCTGTAAAGCCCAGGCCCTAGCTCAGGGCGGGGCAGCACCAAGAGGCAGGGCTCAGACCCTCGGGCAGGGCTGAGCAGCAGTTCAGTCTGTAAAGCCCAGGCCCTAGCTCAGGGCGGGGCAGCACCAAGAGGCAGGGCTCAGACCCTCGGGCAGGGCTGAGCAGCAGTTCAGTCTGTAAAGCCCAGGCCCTAGCTCAGGGCGGAGCAGCACCAAGAGGCAGGGCTCAGACCCTCGGGCAGGGCTGAGCAGCAGTTCAGTCTGTAAAGCCCAGGCCCTAGCTCAGGGCGGGGCAGCAACCAAAGGCAGGGCTCAAACCCTCAGGCAGGGCTGAGCAGCAGTTCAGTCTGTAAAGCCCAGGCCCTAGCTCAGGGCGGGGCAGCACCAAGAGGCAGGGCTCAGACCCTCAGGCAGGGCTGAGCAGCAGTTCAGTCTGTAAAGCCCAGGCCCTAGCTCAGGGCGGGGCAGCAACCAAAGGCAGGGCTCAGACCCTCAGGCAGGGCTGAGCAGTAGTTCAGTCTGTAAAGCCCAGGCCCTAGCTCAGGGCGGGGCAGCACCAAGAGGCAGGGCTCAGACCCTCGGGCAGGGCTGAGCAGCAGTTCAGTCTGTAAAGCCCAGGCCCTAGCTCAGGGCGGGGCAGCACCAAGAGGCAGGGCTCAGACCCTCGGGCAGGGCTGAGCAGCAGTTCAGTCTGTAAAGCCCAGGCCCTAGCTCAGGGCGGGTCAGCACCAAGAGGCAGGGCTCAGACCCTCAGGCAGGGCTGAGCAGCAGTTCAGTCTGTAAAGCCCAGGCCCTAGCTCAGGGGCGGGCAGCACCAGAGGCAGGGCTCAGACCCTCGGGCAGGGCTGAGCAGCAGTTCAGTCTGTAAAGCCCAGGCCCTAGCTCAGGGCGGGCAGCACCAAGAGGCAGGGCTCAGACCCTCGGGCAGGGCTGAGCAGCAGTTCAGTCTGTAAAGCCCAGGCCCTAGCTCAGGGCCGGGCAGCACCAAGAGGCAGGGCTCAGACCCTCGGGCAGGGCTGAGCAGCAGTTCAGTCTGTAAAGCCCAGGCCCTAGCTCAGGGCGGGGCAGCAACCAAAGGCAGGGCTCAGACCCTCGGGCAGGGCTGAGCAGCAGTTCAGTCTGTAAAGCCCAGGCCCTAGCTCAGGGCGGGGCAGCAACCAAAGGCAGGGCTCAGACCCTCAGGCAGGGCTGAGCAGTAGTTCAGTCTGTAAAGCCCAGGCCCTAGCTCAGGGCGGGGCAGCACCAAGAGGCAGGGCTCAGACCCTCGGGCAGGGCTGAGCAGCAGTTCAGTCTGTAAAGCCCAGGCCCTAGCTCAGGGCGGGGCAGCACCAAGAGGCAGGGCTCAGACCCTCGGGCAGGGCTGAGCAGCAGTTCAGTCTGTAAAGCCCAGGCCCTAGCTCAGGGCGGGGCAGCACGAAGAGGCAGGGCTCAGACCCTCGGGCAGGGCTGAGCAGCAGTTCAGTCTGTAAAGCCCAGGCCCTAGCTCAGGGCGGGGCAGCACCAAGAGGCAGGGCTCAGACCCTCAGGCAGGGCTGAGCAGCAGTTCAGTGTCTCAAGCCCAGGCCCTAGCTCAGGGCGGGGCAGCAACAGGTACAGGGCTCAGACCCTCAGGCAGGGCTGAGCAGCAGTTCAGGTAAGTCCAGGCTCCTAAGCCCAAGCGGTGGGGTTGAGGGGGAGACTGCCACCCATGAATGGGGTGGCAGGGGGGACACAGGCCCACCCACTCCACTGTGTCCCAGCCCAGGGCCCTAGCAGCTGCGGGGATCCGCTGCAGTCAGTGGGGATCCTGGCCGCAACACACTGACATAGGCTCAGGGTCAGCGGCAGCCAGACTGGGGTCGGCTATCCCCGGGCCACTTCCACTCTCCCCCTCCACTGGTGCCTGTGTCGTTGCGGCTTCAGCCGGGGGGCCTACCAGCATCGGCTCCTCAGGAGAGGGGTGTACCGGTGGGCTCGACTCCTCCTCGGGGTACCGAGCTTGGGGCAGGCTTGGCCAGTCCTCCTCTGGGTACCGGGTTCGGGGCAGGCTCGACCAGTCGTCCTCGGGGTACCGGGTTCGGGGCAGGCTCGGCCAGTCCTCCTCTGGGTACCGGGCTAGGGGCAGGTTCGACCAGGTGTCCTCTGGGTACCGGGCTTGGGGCAGGCTTGGTTCGGCTGGAGCTCGGGCACCAGCGTCTGTCTCCTCCCGCAGACGGGCTCCAACTGAGCGCTGGGCCCGGGCTTTTGTACTTCCTGTCCCGCCCCTTGACTTCCGGGGGGCGGGGACAGGCGGCGGTGGCTCCGCCCACTGAGGCAGCTGATCTGGCTTATCCCTCTCAGGTGCGCCTGGGAGCCAGGCCGCCTCACTACATGGGGCCTGTCTACTGCTGCCAGGTGTTGAGTATGTGCAGGCAGAACCGGAGCCAGTGTCAATGTCCAGGCCGGAGGTCGAAGCCGGGTGGGCAGAAGTATGAACCAATGTCCATATCCATGCAGAGGTCGAAGCCATGTAGTTGAAACTGAAGGTGTTGGGGAAGATCAGGAGGAGGAGGAGGCAATGCTGTGCAGCGGGTGGGTGGAGGGCCTGGAGCAAGGCTAGAGAAAGGCAAGGAGAATACTGAGCCGGGGTTCAGAACCCAAATCTGGAGCCAAGAAGGGTCATGCCAAAGTCATAGCTAGACACTGGAGTCAAGAGCCCAGCCAGAGTCAACAGCGAGAAACCGGAGGGCAGGGAAGGGCAGGGCAGGGCGTACATGCGGGCAGGAATGAGGATGACTTACTGGAGCCTGGAGACCCCTTATCGGGGGACTCCCTTCCTAGCAATAACAGAAGGACAGCGGGATGACAAAGATGTCTCTGAGCCTGGGGACCAAGCCAAGGGGAGCTCCCATCCAGGCTGTGTGCCAGGACCCCATCACCCTCCCTGTTCATTTCACACGCACAGACCCCCTGGCCGGAGGGGAGAATAAAGGGCAGAAGTGAAGGTGCCCCTGGGGGAAAGGCTCTAGGCCGGGACCCAGTCCACTTCCCAGATCTACACCCAGGATTGTGTGACCAGGCCCACAGCCCTTCCTCTGCGTCTCAGTTCCCACCTGCCGGATGGGGAGGCTCCTCCCCTGCCCCAGGGTGTTCGGGGGGAGTTTCATTCCTGGCTGGGAAGGGCTCAGATACCAGGTGGGTGGATTGGGCCCCAGGTGGGGGATGGTCGGACATTCGCTGCATCAGAGGTGACAGGGGCCATGGGAAGGTCTGAGCAGTGATGATGGGGGAGGGGCCCCATGTCAGGCCACCCCTCCCAGACTGCAATGGCTATTGAGCACAACCCCTGGCTCTGCGGATGCTCTCACTTCTGGGCCAGCTCCACAGCCTGATTCTTCCCAACCAGTATCTGGCCTGGGCCCAGCCCCAGGGGTCGGGGTGGGGCAGGGTGTCCAGAGCGAGGTGCTCAGCCTTGGTTTCTCTCAGTGCTGCGGGGGGCTCTATGGCCGCTCCCCCCAGCCCTTCCCCCCAGGCACAGTGAGACAGAGCAGTACCTGCGGCAGGGGGTCCGAGCTGGTCATGCGAGGGGGGGGGGCCTTCAATCCTGCCCCACGGAGCACAGCTCCTTCAGGGCGTCGGGCAGCTTGCCCATGAGCCTGATATTAAATAGCTGTCCCATGATTTTGTTTGTAATTTCCCCCTGTTGCAAGGGAACAAGGATCAATCAGAGACTCCGACACCCATGAGAACGAAGGGTATTAACGGCACCGGGAGCCAGCAACATTTCCTCCCCACATCTGAGGGATGGATTCCCCCGCCCAACCCCCGAGACGAAATCTTGTCTCTTCTCTAGTGACTTCCATCCCCTCTCCCACCATTGTGGAATGAACTCCTGCCCCCACTCCTCTCAGTCCCCCCGCGAGAACTGTTCTACCTCCCAACCCAGCGGGAATCCAGCTCCGCTCCCCGGAGTCCTCAGCCACCTCGCCTCCAGCCGAGGGCTGGGAGGCTTTGGGCAGTAGTGCCGGGGGTGAGAGGAAGTGGACACCTTTCCCAAGGGATCCCCATGTCCTTAACGTGATGCCATGGGCAGTGGCTCTGGTGAATGGGGCACTTATGCAGCCTCTGCTGACTGACTCCACCACATCAGCCAGGCTGCCCTGCTTTGAGCTGCTCAGGGGAGAAGCTGGCACTGACCAATGGCACCTGTCTGGGGTCACCCTCTCCTTGCTCCCTGGTCAGCGCATGGGGATGGGATGGGAGCGATTTTCAATGGCCTGGAGGTGAAAGGCCCTGGGGGTCTCTACCCAGGTGACCCCTCTTTGGTTACCTCGTCCTCTAGCAGCTGGCCGGCTTCCCCCACGATGGAATACGTCAGCACCAGGCCAGCATGGCTGATGCGGTTGTGGGGGTGGTGGATGGCCAGCAGGCCCGCCTGGAGGAAACTCCTCTTCTGGTCTTCGGTGAATATTTCTCCGAAGACCTAAAACCAAAAGAACCAGAGCCCTTGCAATGGCCCAGAACCAGGCTCCAAATCCCTCTAGTGTCTCACAAGGTGGAGAAGAGTCCTGGGGCAGCCAACCTTTGGGGTCCCATGGACCAGGAACCCCCTTCAGTAGGAGGCTGCAGGCACTGAGGCCTCCAATAGCTCTTATGGAGCAGGATTCACGCAGGTGCCATGAGATGCTGGGAATGTGTCTGCGCGCTCTGGAACCCAGCTCACACAGACAGCCCAGGACCCCTGCTGCTCCCAGCAGCGACAGCTCCTGCAGCTCACCCACTAGAGGTTCGGGGTCTTTTAGATCTGGATCATTCCCACGCCTCACCCCATGGACATTCCCAGGAGCCTCACATACTCTGTGGAAATAAGGAGCAGGCTCTTGCCCTGTGTCCATGACACACTCACTGCAGCGGGACACAGCTCCACACCTGAGCTGCTGCAATGCACCGGCGGAGAGTCCTTACCTCTCCCACCCTGGCCAGATTTCTATATCCCAGGTGCTTGGGGTCATGGAGCCCGTCCTGGCACCACAGGTCTGCTGCCTTCCTGGTGTTGAGCCCTGGGAGAGAAAGACACACCCATTGGGGAGGTTTGACCTTCCGCTTTCAGTGCCTGTTTCCTTCTGGGTGCACACTGGCCAGGCTCCTCCTGGCGTCCGCGGCCCAATGGAATTGCAGGGTCCATGCCAGGCGGGTTAGTACCAGAAGGGGGATTTGTTTCAGCCATCACAGTAATCATGTGACCCTTACGGTCATTGTGCTCTGGGAGTGGGTGTCTGTTCATGGGGGTGTCTAATACTGAGAACCCGCCACACCCACTGAAGTCAGGATCTGGCCCTGGCTACCTGACTGGTGACACCCTACAAGCTTTGTGTCCATCTCCTGTGGTGCCTGTTCCTGCCCCTGCCCTCATGACAGGCTCTTTCCCTCCATGTGTCTCAATAGCTCCGTTCCTGTCCCCTCACGAGCTGGCTGCCCCATATGGGGTGGGCTGATTTCCCTGGGCTGGGGGACAGAGCTGGGCTCTGAGATAAAGCAGCCAATTTCCCTGGCACTTTCACACTCATCTCCCTAATTCAGAGAGAGGGGGAGAGAAGGAGTCACCATCTAAGCTGGGGTCGGTCTCAGAGGAGGGGGCTTCTTTCTGTAGGGTCCCATTGCCCAGCAGAGGGAGTCTCAAAGGAGGGGCCTTGTTTCTATTGGGGTTCCTCTTTCCCGCTACAGCGGGTCTAAGCAGAGAGGCCTTAGTTCTAGAGGCGTCCCAATGGCCAGCTGGAGCTAGTCTCCCAGAGGCTCATTTCCATGGGGTCCCATTGCCCAGCTGGGTTTCTTACCCCTCTTCTGGAGCAGGAGCTTGTGCAGCCAAGAGATCCCACCCTTGGCATGCCGACTGATGTCACTGGCTGGGTGGTATGCACAGAGACCCAGCTGCAGCACAAATTCACCTGCCTTGGAGAAGGTGGAGGAGGTCTGGTGGAAGGAGAAGGAGAGGGGAATCCATCACCATTCTCCCTTCAGCGCCCCAGCGCCCCTGGACCTGAGCTCTGCTCCCACCCCTCTGTAGGAGGCACTGGGGGAGAGCAGCGAGGGCCCTCTTCCTTTCTGTCCCCAAGGGAGCTCGGAGCAAAGGGAGCAGGGCAAGGGCCCTCGCTGAGCACTCGCTGCCTCGCTGCTCCAGAATAACAAGGGCCAGGCACGACCCTGCCAGCCAGCGGCCTATGGAACGCAGTCCCTTACGGACCCAGGGGGACCAATTAGCCAGGGGATGAGGAACTTGACTCTGCAGGACGCTGGGGTCAGAGGTCACTTACGTCAAATCCAGGCAGGGAGGTAGCAAACTGGAGCAGGGCCGCGCTGGTCTGGACGGCCCTGGCTCTCTCCTGGGTGTTTTTTGCCAGGAGAGAGCGATGGATGTGCTGCGGGAGAAGGAGGCAGGGGAGGGTCAGCGGGCAGGCGTACATGCTCTACAAACCAGCCTCTCCCCCTCCCCAAGGGGCTGAGACTTTGTGCTCAGGGTGGAGTAGCCGAGCCCTGGTCGCAGAGCTTGAAAAGGGGGTTCAGTCTCTCAGGCCCCAGCCAGGCCTGTTGCTCACTGTTAGTGCTTAATGCAACCGTGCAGAGCTCTGGCTGACAGTCCCAGCTCCTTCCCCCTGCACTGGCAGCTCTGGGAATGTGTGGCCGGCTGGGTCCAAGCTGGGAGGACACAATGGAAACGTGGCTCTTCTAGCCTCTCCTTTGCTGCCCTCCCACAGGGTTCAGGGGCAATTCCACCCCAGACCGTCCATTCTACTCACCTCCAGGAGGTGCTGCAGCTTCTCCACGGTGGGGGTCTCTGTTAGGCAGCCCCTGAGGATGGTGTCCAGGCTCCGCAAATGGCGGTTGTGCAGAGCCTGCAAGAAGAGGGAGCACCCGTCAGTCATGGGACACGGGGCTACAGCAGTCAGGGGACAATGAGGAGGATTCTCCAGGAGCCCTGGCAAGACTCAAAAGGCGCATCCTGGCCTCTCCCATTCACATCACTCCAGGGACACTTAGCAAGAGTTCATGGCCGGATGCCTGCTGCCTCATTAATCCTTGCTCTGAGCAGTTCTCTGGGCAGGGCCTGGTACCCAGCAGAGTATGGATCAGCCAAACTGCAATGGGTGGGAGGTAGGATCCCTGGGAGAGTCCAGGCAGGAGATCAGAGAATGAGGAGAGGAAGGAAGGCTGGGATCAGCCACGGAGGGGTAACGCATCCCCTCTGAACCCCTGATCCATGAACAGCACGTCAGGATCAAGGCACATGCCCTGGACCCCAGACCCAAACCAGCTCCAGGGCTCAGGACCTCCATGGGGTTGGACAGGGAAAGCCGCCCGCTTCCCAAAACCAGTGTCTCCCTGCGCAGACAGGGGTTGGAACTTGGACAGTGTCTGCGAGGACCTTGGCCTGTGTGGGACAAATGTCCCCACTTTGGGGTGCCAGATAACAGAGGAGATGTGTCCCCCCATTGGGGATGAGGGATTCTCTTGTGCAAGACCCCCTGCCTGGGTGGGGACGGAACAAGGAGCAGGACAGACTGGGTGGCAGCGCAGCTGGGGGATTTTTGTACCTCAGCTCTGCCCTGCAGGTGCTGCTGGATCACCAAGATGATGTCTTGCTCCTCCTCCTCCTCGCACTCCTCCTCTTCCTCCTCCTCAGGCCACGACACCTGGGCACTGGGGGTATCTGCACCAGGGAGGGAAGGAGAAAGTTTAATCCCTTCTGCTGCTGGGGGGATGCAGTGGACAGAGAAGGCTCCATGTTTCCCCTTTCTCTGTAAGGAGCCCCATGGCGGCCAGGGCCCCACCCTGCCCCTCCCAGAGATGCCCTCAGCCCCATCAGCCTCAGGGCCCTGTGGCAGTCAGCCCCCCACCCCAACATGATCAGGGAGGCTGGGCTCCCCAACTCCGCCCAGCATCCCCTGCCATGGGGCGTGTCTGTGCCACCCCCACTGGTGTTAGTGGGGTCACGTGGGTCAGTCCCGGCGCCTTGGCGAGCCGATGGGCACAGGGTGTTACTAGTCCCCCACCGCCCCAGTCCTCCTCCCTTTCCCTGGGTCTCCTCACCTCCAAAGAAGGAGCCTTGAAAGACAGGGCTGCCAGACCGCACGGAGGAGCTTCTGGCCCGCAGGAGAATGCGGAGCTGCTGGTGTCTGCAGCGCCGCAGTCCTCAACTCCTGCGCGGGGCTGGCAGGAGGCTCCTCCATGGCCAGGGTGGGGCTGGCGGGAGGCTCCTCCGGGGCCAGGCTGGGGCTGGCGGGAGGCTCCTCTGGGGCCAGGCTGGGGCTGGCGGGAGGCTCCTCGGGGGCCAGGGTTGGGCTGGCGCAGGGCCCTCAGCTGCCATGGTGGTTGGCGGCTCCTGCTGGGCCCTGGGCGCAGCTCCTGGCTCCTTGGCTTCCTGCAAAGGAAGCCCCAGAGCTGCCGTCCCGGCTCCTGCCCTCCCTGGCTCTCTGCTCCACAGCTGAACCCGGGCCACCTCCGTTTCGGCCCAGATGGTGCCTCAGGGTCAGCTAGAGGAGCTACTGTGTTCTGCCTCCTCCAGCAGGAGAAGCAGCTCCTCCCTTTCCCCTGGCCACGAGCCTCTTCCCCGCCCGTGGGGACAGAGGGGCCGCTCTCCGCCTGGGCAGGCTGCCTGATGTCGTCTTCTGGCTGTGGAGCCACCTGCCCGGCCTTCCTCCTGAGCATCTGCCTGATTCGCTCCATCCTGGAACAGAGTGGGGAGCAGCCATGAGTCTGGCTTCAAAGCAGCCTCTCATTAACGAGCCTGCCTGCTCCCCTGCCCACCTCCCCTTTGCTGAGGCAATTTCTCCTCCCGTCACATCCCACCCCAGGGCACAGGAACCCTCAACCTGGGGAACAAACCCTGACAAGGGACGGGCTGGGAGCCGTAGTGGTGGGATATTCCCACCACACTGGGGATGGTTCTGGAGAACTCCACTTACTTATTCTAGATCAGATGGAGCAGGATGGCAGATGCTCAGGGTTGCTCCTCTCTTCACCCTCTTCAATCTCCACACCCAGGTGGCCGGCAACGGGTGCCGCTCAATGCCCTGCCAGCAGGGCAAGGGGTAGACACCAGATATCGAAACTGGCTGTGAAAACAATACAATGCCACTAGCGGAACGTTCCTGGGACACTCCATAGCTGTACCCGGGGCCACCTCCATTTGGGCCCAGAAGGTGCCTCAGGGTCAGCTAGGGGAGCTGGGGTCTTCCTCCTCCTCCAGAAAGCCAGAGCTGGGAAGTGCCAGCAGGACTCGATTCCCAGTCTCCCTGGCTCTGAGTGGGACCTGTTGTAGTGATTGACGGATTTGCTCCTTGTTCCCCATCCAAAGCCAATAACACATCTCTGGGTTGGCAGTCATGAGTTAGACCCTCTCAGCACCCTTCTGTCTCCTGCAGCCCTCAGCTGTTCCTTGGATTGCGGTGGCTTGGACGGTAACAGGAGTGGATATTGTTACTGGCTCACTGGGCGGTTCTAGCCAATGAGGGTCTCAGTCTAGCCTCAGAGGCCCACACCCCCAGACACTACAGGTCAGGGTGGATTGATTTCATTCCAAATGTTTTGTAGTTGTATTTTTGAGTTATTTTCCTAATGAGGGATTGATTCTCATGAAATTCTTAGTGGTGGCCGATGACAGAACACGGAGCAATGGTCTCAAGTTGCACTGTGGAAGGCTTAGCTTGGCTATTAGGAAACACTAGTTCACTAGGAGGGTGGTGAAGCCCTGGAATGGGTTCCTAGGGAGGTGGTGGAATCTCCATCCTTACAAGTTTTTAAAAGGTCAGCTTGACAAAGCCCTGGCTGGGATGATGAAGTTAGTTGGTCCTGCCTGCAGCAGGGGGTTGGACTAGATACCTCCTCAGGTCTGTTCCAGCCCTAGTCTTCTATGATGCTAGGAATAGGGATCCATTCAAACATGTTGACTTGCTGGTTTTGCAGGATACAGAAAAACAAAAAGGTTGACTCAACCATTTGGTTTCATTTCAAACAAACTGAGGTAAAGAAGTATCTCTAGTTCGTGCCCTGAACTGATTGTTCCTGCTCATAATGTCCTTCCAGATTTTAGAAGTAGTAGCTCACACCTCCTCCTCTCTAGCCTTTATTCATATTTTACAAGGGGAAAAGAAGCCTTCATCCTTTTCGAACTCCCAATCAGTTTCTTACATTTGAATGAAGTAGCTGCATCAACTGGAATGAAGAAAATATTCTTTCTGCACCCGCAGAAGAGGCTAGTGCTGCCAAAATCTGGCTGAGTGTTTCAATAACTTCTGGATGCCCAGGTGCTTAGGCAATGACTTCCAACAGTTCAGTGCTTTGACTTCCTCTGACACTTGGCAGCAAACATGGACTTCTTCATATATGTACTTATTTAAATTACTTTAATAGGCTGGAGCAACTAGAGGCCTTAACATCACTTGTCATCATTTCAAATTTTATACTGGATAAGTTTAAAAAAAAAAACTTTTTCAATATAAATTTAAAACACCCAGTTTAAATAAAAATAAAATCTCTTTTGGGGGGATTGGGGTTGGGCTGTGAAAAAGCCACTGATTGGTCTTGCCCTTGATTTTAAAAAAGAACTACTTCATCTGAGAGAATCAGAAACTGCTTGTATTCTAGTCAAGGAGAGGAGGCAGCAAAATTCATCCTAGCAGTAATCTGTTGGGCCTTATTTGCTCAGCCTCAAACAAACAAGCGTGCAAAACTCTAGCTAGTCTCTTTTATGTAGGCCCAGCTAAGAGGTGGTGGGAGGGGCAGGAATGCTGTCTCCGTCCCGGATCCAGTAGCAATTGCACAGGATATTGCCTCAAAACCTACATTTTACTGCCAAACTCTCTAAGCCATTCCTCTCCTGCGCTTCCTGGTTTCTAAGTTTCAAATCCACAAAACCTTCCCCTTGACAGTCACTGCCCAGGTGGTGCAGCAGGCAGAAGAACCTGAGCAGTAACATTGTGACACCAGAGGTAACTCAGCCACCTGTCGCTCCCTGACTCCACTAACCCGGAGCATAAACCCGAAGCCTGAGCCCTGCCTTGGGCATCGCTCCCACGGAAACCTGCAGGCTCATTTACTGACTTATGCAAATCACCTGTGGAGAGTTAGCACTGACTGGCTGAATTCACTCTCAAGTCACAATGCCCTTCAGCTTACAGCACTAATGGAAGGGCACAGGGTGGAAATCAGGCTTTTCTGGTGACCCGTTTTCCAATTGAGAAGAAGGGACAAGAGGGAAGGAGGAAGAGGAAGCAAAAGGGCCACATTCCAAACGCCCCCAGCGAGTCACAGATTAATTCCAAGCCCAGAGGAAACCACTGTCGTCTGACTTTCTGTTTCACTTCGGCCATAGAATGTGCCTCAAAATAATTCCCATAGGAATTAGAACAGGTTTTTAGTAAAACACCCACGCTTGATTTTAAAAGAGGCCAGTTGTGGAAAATCCAGCACAACCCTCAGTGAATTGCTCCAAACTCTGATGTTAAAAATGCTCCTCGCCTTATTTCCAGTGTGTATTGGTCTAGCTTCAACTTCCAGCCATTGTCTGCTCATAACCTTTAACTGGTAAAGGGAAGATGGAGGCTTGCTGCAGCAAGGCTCCAGGGCTCTGCGAGTTCCCCTGCCCCGCATCCCTGTCCTGCCTGGCTGTTGGCAAGGGAGCTCTGTGAGGTCACAGAGGCCTCACTCATAGAATCATAGACTATCAGGGTTGGAAGGGACCTCAGGAGGTATCTAGTCCAACCCCCTGCTCAAAGCAGGACCAATTCCCAACTAATTGTCTTTGCTCAATGGGCTGAGTTCCTGCCAAAAGCTTTTGTGAAGTCACTGCCACACCCACCTTTCCCTGGCAGGCCTGACCTCTGCCCCTGGCCAGCCCAGCTGGATGTTTGAGCTGCACCCTGGATCACCCCACTTGCTCATTATTGATTCTGGGAGCAAGCAGGCCACCCAGTAAAACAGCAGAGTCTGTTCCACTCCCACGCTGAGTTTTTCATAGAGGCATCGGTTGTGAAACAATTCAGTCTCCTGATGTGGCCTCTATTTCACGGGCTATGAAATTTCACACTCTTAGCACCCTATTGAGCCCAATTGCTTGTAATTCACTAAAAGGCACCTTCCCAACCAGTTATGATGGTAGGACACCAGGAAACAGAGACTCCACCTCTCCCCAGGGTAATTTCTTCCAGTGGCTAGTCTCCCTCACTGTCATAATTATATTGGAAATTGACAACCTCTGATAAGGGCCCAATTTATGACAATCTTTTAAATAATTTAAATAGAAGAGAAAAAATAACGTTCAGTAGAACATGTTCACTGCCAAGCTTTTCAGACAGTCGCACCACTGATGTGATAGCTAAGGCCCCGGAAGCAAAGTAGCTGAAATGCTAACCCAGCTTTGGGCAGCAGTAGCTTCCTTGAAAGGTGCAGAAAATATTGTCTTCCTTTCAGTTTATTCAAATCGTTCAGTTCAATCAACTAGTTTGTTGAAATTCAAGAAAACCATTGGGAATTCTCAAAACAGGCAAACTTGTTTTCCTCCCTCAATCTAGGGATAAAAACTAGGGGATAGATCTACTGGTTCATCAATCTAGAAACTCGTGGAGACAAGAATGTATCATTTCACTTCACTAACCACACATCAAATTGCCTTTGTTTAAGAAATTTGTTAGTTTGAAATGCAAAACATTTTGATACAACTTCTTTCTTATGCTTCTCTTTCTAGCTCTGGCATGCCCTTGCTGTGTGACCAGAGAGGTCACTTCTTTTCTCTTTCCCTCGGTATCATGGGGGATGGAGAAAATTCTCTCAGCCCTAGCAGGAGAGAGATTTGAGCAAGTCAGGCGCGTTAGGGTCCTCGTGCTCTAAAGGACAATGGGCGATTGTTGTTTGGGGCAAGAATCCCAACAGATTTGTTACTTGTCCCCCAACCAAAGCCAATAACACATCTTTGTATTTTCAGTCATGAGTTAGACATTCTGTCTCCCTCAGCCCTCAGCTGTTCCTTGGATTAGGGAGGCTTGGATGGTAAGAGAACTGGAATTATTTTACTGGCTTCTTGGGTGTTACTAGCCCATGAGGGTCTCAGTCTGGCCCCCAAGGCCCACACTCCCAGACACTAAAGATCAGGAGGGGTTGATTTCACTCAAAGTGTTTTGTATTTGCGTTTTTGAATTATTTTCCTAATGAAAGATTGATTCTCACGAAATCTTAGAGCTGGCAGATGACAGAACAAGGAGCAATGCTCTCAAGTTGCAGGGTGGAAAGCTCAGATATTAGCACAAACTTTTCCCTAGGAGGGTGGTGATGCCTTTGAATCTGCTAGGATAGAGTCCCCTATCTTGTATTTAGAGCCTGTATTTTTTCTTACCTTCTACACAGATGACAATATCTTTGTGGTTCTCCTGGCTGAGGGGAATGAGAAATGAGAAACACACAGGAATGAGAAACACACGCACAGACTCTCTCCTACAGCAACTGTCTCTGAGAGACCACGAGATGGAGGCTTGCTGCAGCAAGGCTCCAGGGCTCTGCGAGGTTCCCCCTGCCCCGCATCCCTGTCCTGCCTGGCTGTTGGCAAGGGAGCTCTGTGAGGTCACAGACGCCTCATCATCTTTGCCCAATAGGCTGAGTTCCTGCCAAAGGCCTTTGTGAAGTCACTGCCGCACCCACCTTTCCCTGGCAGGCCTGATGTCTGCCCCTGGCCAGCCCAGCTGGATGTTTGAGCTGCAGCCTGGATCACCCCACTTGCTCATTATTGATTCTGGGGACCAGCCAGGCCACCCAGCAAAACAGCAGAGTCTGTTCCGCACCCCACACTGAGCTTTTCATAGAGGTTATGAAACAATTCAGTCTCCTAATGTGGCCTCTATTTCACCGGCTATGAAATTTCACGCACTTTGCACCATATGAAGCCCAATTGCTTGTAAGTCACTAAAAGGCACCTTCCAGAATGACAGGCAGTTTTGACGACAAGACACCAGGAAACAGAGACTCCACCTCTCCCCTGGGTAATTTGTTCCAGTGGCTAGTCTCCCTCACTGTCAAAACTGTGTGCCTACATCTCATTTGAATTTCTCTGGCTTCAGCTGGCAGCTGTTGGTTCTTGTTGTGCCTTTTTTGGCTAGATCGAATTAGCCCTGCCCTGTGAAATCCGATCTCCCCGTCCTGCTGGACCCCTCAGCCAGGAGAACCCAGTAGGGGCCTCCTAGCTGTTTCTCTGCCCGGCTGGGGACAGGACTTCCTCTCCGTGGGGATATCAGACGCACCTGCAGAGGCAATGCAGAAGTGAGTGCGCTGCATCAGCCCGGCGTTGGGCTCAGGGCTTTGCTCTTGGCAGTTCTGCTCCACTCACGTCTCTGGGTGCCCGGACTCAGAGCTTCTGGCCCCCTGTGGCTGCAGCCAGTGCTGGGGCACCGGGCTCAGGACTTTCATGCCCCTCCCCACTCCTGCTGGCGCTCTAGGTGCCTGGGCTCGGGGCTTCTGCCTGGCCTCTGCAGTGAGTGCTCAGGGCTTCCCTTGCAGTTCTTTCTGGGGCTCAAGGGTCCATTTCTCTGGATGCCCCGAAAATGGTAGGAGCCAAGGTGCTCCCAAGTAGTCGGTAGGAGCTGAGGTGCTGCCAACAGCAGGGCCCCACCTGCACATGTGGGAACCTCCTCTAGCTTCAGAAAGGTTGCTGGCTGCTGCCCTTGGAGCCCAGGTCTGAAGGCAGCACAGAAGTGAGGGTGGCAATGCTGTGACCCCACCACAACAACCTCTGAACTCCCCCATTCTCCCAGGTTGATGGGACCCCCATGGTTACAATACCATGAAATGTCAGGTGGAAACATCGAAATGGTGACGTTGGTCAATTTCAAGGCCAGAGGTTTGTAAACTAGTCAAAGTGAGCCCTGAATTTGGTAGGGACCTGGCTATTATGAAGGCCTGAGCAGGTTTGCACTCCCAGTTCTCCTGAAAGGCCATGGAGAATTCCTGCTGCCTGAGAAACTTTCCAGAATAAGTTACCAGGACTGGGAGAGAAATGAAGGAAACCAACCAAAGCCTGAGCTAGGATGGAGAGCATTGACCCAAGCCGTGTTTGAACCCCTCCAACCCCACCTGCCTGCCTGCGGTGAAACGGACCGAGGGGCACTGATTTCTAGTTGTGAACTTGCTACCGACCGTGGGCTTCAGCACAAGCCGTACAGCCCATACTCTGAACTCTTGGATAAACAGCAAAGCTGGCTTTTCCGAAACCTTTCCACCCCAGTGCCCTGCATCCACTTGGGATTGTGCCCAGCAGAGGCTGGTGGAGGGGAGGGGAAGGGAGAGGAGGCCATGCAAATGTTGTGGCATCTGCACAACCCCCCAGACACACACAGCAATGAAGGGCATAATATCCAGGACAGTAACTGATTTGGCCATAACCTACCAAATCCTCAGTGTTGAAAGTCCAATTTCTCTAGAGAACAATGGGAGGGAGGGGTTAGAGAGCTGCAGTAACCACGTGGACTTCCGGTCTCTGGCCAGGCACATCCCCCTCTGCAGAGTTTTCACTGCTATTGTCTCCAAACTGGTCCTCCTGATCTGATGTGAGGTCACATCCTGGCCTTTAGGGCCATTGGCAGGATCTTCCCTGTTCCCAGCTGCAGCATCACCCTCATTATCCTGCCTGATAAGGATCCCACCAGGGCTCAGCTAAATGGCATGTGGCATGACAGGCTCTTTGCTGGGGGCCTTGGCAGCACTCAATCGAGATCTGAATCGGACGGGCACGGGCAGGTGCATTTCCTGACTTTTTACTGGAGTCCTGGACCCTCTCATGCTGCTGCTGCAAATGTTCCTTCTCGCTCAGCGCTCAGCAGCAGAATGCTCCTTGCCCTTTGGCTGTGCAACATCCAGACGTCTAGTCCTGCTGCTCTGAAAGAAACCGTCTTCACAGCTCTAATCCTGGCAGATATTGATTAAAATCTTGCCGTGCTCCTCTAAGTGTATTTGTGATTGGACGTGCTTCTTGCTAGGGGGGATTTTCAGATACATGAACTGCATAAAACAGAGGGAAAGACAAAAGGAAGCATCAACATGTCTAAGAACTTGAACAATATTTGAAGACCATATATTGGTGTCTAACTACCTCCTGCTGCCAGGAAATGCAACTGGTATTTTAACGACACACTCACTCCGCTTGTGCCTGACTTGTGATTCAGAGCTCTGAGGAATTCTGTCCCCTGGTGTTGGCAGAACAAATAAACCCCACCTCCCATTACACAATCCATTTGAGTTCAAGAGAGCGAGATCTCTATCTTGCAACAAGCTTTAACATTACGGGGCAAAGACTAAGATGAGAGGTCAATTTTTCTTGCAGTTCTAATACCCGAGGAAAACTCCGAAATCCATTCTGTCAACCAAGAGAAAAGATTGTTTTTCTGTTCTCAAAGTGCTGATGCTTTTGACCCCAAAATGTTGTCTTCGTTTTCTCTCACAAAATAACTTGCAGTGAAATGGGACCAACTGCCTAAACTATCCTGAACGCTGCATGTCAGAGTTTGGGAATATCAGGACAGATCATCATCTGGCGTCAGTTGTCACGGATCCATCAGCATCAGCAGAGCTATGGTGATTTATACCAACCGAGTGTCTGGTCCATTGTGCTGTAACGAGTTAAAAGATTTCATACGCTGTGCATATGAAGATGAAAATGTAGGGTGGAAGGGGCCAAGGGCCGCTTGGCAATTTCAGCCTGGGCCAACTCGAAGAGAGTACGGCCTTTGGCTGAAGTAGGAAAAGAATAAACTGACCCACATGAGTTTATGAGGGAGGGGACACACTGAATACAGCAACACAGTATTATAAGGATTACTATGGCCCCAACAATACCCACCAAGAGTTTTTTAACCCACCCAAATTCAGGCAGCCAATTTCATAAGGCTCCCCACCAATTATAAGGTGGCTGGCCAGAGGAGTAGTTCTTAGCCATTTCCCTTAGATGTTTGGTACGTTGAAAAGTGTTAGGGTAGGTGTCATTTACAAAAACAGCATTTTTCATTTATGAGGGCGCAAGTTTTTCCTTGGGCTGCTAACATTATGTCTAAAGCCATTCGGTTTTGCAAAGTTAACTGGCGCAGCTGGGACATTTTCCCGGACTGATTTTCAAATAGAGTCGCAGTTTTATTGGTTAAAGATTCTAGTAGTCCCTGTAGACGGATGACACCACCCCTTAAGCTAATGAGACCAGCCCACCGCTGCCACGACAAACCATTACGGATATTAATATTTCTGAAAGTTTCACGGATGTTACGAACGTGGGGAAAATGAGGGGGAGTGAGGGAGATGCGAGAAGGCGGTGTGAGCCACGCTAAATAACATGACCCTGCCCAATCAGGGAAGAGAGAGTAATAAGCTTTGGGCCCGCACACCCAGTATGTTTCATACAGTGCGTTTCGGGTATTTCATTTCTTAAAGTAGGAGGTAACCCACCACCCGTTGGACCACTGTTCCCCTGGTAACGCAGAGGGTCGTTGTGCGAACCGCAGAGGCACAATTTGGTAGTGGTGTTTTCAAAGTGCAGTGTAGTACTGCTTGAGCAGTTGTAGAAGACAATCGTATATTTCTTAACAATTAGTTGGACACCCTCGTGATCTGAACAGGGCTTCTTAAAATCTGTCTCTGAAGGCTTGCCCACCCATGAAAAAGTTGTATTGGGGTGAGGGATCCACATATGGGATAAGTGGGATGCGCAAGGCTTGAAGCCAAGATTTTTACTAAAGGCAGTGCCATTAAAATACATGTTGCATTTACTTGTTCCCACAAAAGTTGACCCTTTTTCTTTAACAAAACACAGTGATCCTGTCTGATTGGTTACCCTGAGATATTTGTTAATTGGCACTCCTGTTTTGTCCCATGTAAGATTGTGTTGGACTGGATCTTTTACTCTAGCCAGTGGCATTCAAGTTATATTAGCAGTGGTCAGGGGAATGGGTGCGAAGGGGAGTCCCTGTTCTGCATTTACTGGAAATTGAGTACATACCCAGCAATTACTTCTATTTTCTAAAATACGAGTTTTAACCTCGTGGGAATATTTAATAAAAGCATTATCTTCATAAGCAGAAAATAAACTAAAAAGGCATAATAAAAACATACAGTTGTCAGAATAAAAGGTCCTCTCATTTTTTTCGAGTCAATTTAAGTCTGATGTCTGAAAGAGGTAAGCTGGTCCACTGGTCAGAGGCAGTGTCCTCAGTGGTGGCAAGAGCTGCTGGTCCATCACTGTGGTTCACTACGGCTGGCTTGACGTGGGAGTGGTGGATCCAGGATTTGCGTCCTTCCAGGAACACTGCAGTCTGGGTTGTTAAAAGAACCTGGTGGGGTCCAGTAAACCTTGGCTGGAGGGTGTTGCCACGAACGAACTTTTTGGCCCAGACGAAGTCCCCTGGTTGGAATGGGTGGACCTGTTCTTCCAGCGGCACGGTCTGGGAAAACTGCGAGGCTTTCCAAAGGGTACGGAGGCGAGCCTGTAGGGAGAGAAACTGGCACGTAGTCATATGATCCCCTCCCAATAGTGAAACATCAGCACGTGGTAGCGCCCCGCCTTTGAAAGGGGGGTGTCCACAAAAGGTTGGTCGTGCACCTGTAAAGGCATTTCTTTACTTACACCTATATTACTCACAAAGGTTTGGCGGAGGCAGCCTCTGGGCTATCCTCAGGGGAGGGATATGCATCCTGCTGCATCTGCTTGATCTTTTGCCTAGTAATTACTCCTCCCAAGGTGTGCCCTTCCATTTCCTCCTTATCCCTCTGCAGAGATTCTGATCTGGAGTCCTGCAGATTCCCCTCTGCGCTCTGGAGAGAGTCCCCCTGCGGAGGAATAGGGGCAGGTGCAGTGGGGACCAACTGACGAGTCAAAACACGCCGTGGTTTATACTCTTCATCGAAATAACATGGAGGATTCACTCTCGGAGAATACCTGACTGCCATAATTTTAAAGATTTCCACAGCTCTGCTGCTGTGTCCCAACAAAACCAGTAACATAACTGTCCCGGATGGTCTTTTTCGATCTGGCTCCTTACTCCTCTTAAGGCGGCCTGTTCGAAAGAGCCATACGAAGGCCACCTCATCTCCGGGTCGACCAATACCGCGGTATACCCAGTCCAATGTCTTACACACAGTGTGTACAACTTCCTCCTAGACATTCCTGTCTGTACTGGGAGTTTCCCTTCGTTCCATAACTTATTTACAATCCCCAGCGGACTCTCAAGAGGCACGCTAGTCCCTTGACCATGGTGTCTGACAGGAGCCCTCCAACTGGCGTTTATCCTGCTGTCCAGTACACGACCCCTCAATATTGAATTGGCTGGGAGAAATCTCCCGTGGCGCCTGCCAATTCGTATATGAGTGGTCTGACCACTGGACAGAGGCACCGCACCAGAAGGATATCCCGGACGAGCCCCCAAATTGTTAGGTAAAAAGCAAGTCCTTACTCACCTCTCCAGCACCCGAGTTCGTGCGGAGTTGGTATGGGGCTCACAATCTGTCAGAGACCAGACACCACTTCGTTGATCAACGGGCTCACACTATCCTTAGCTTAAAAGGCTTCGGAGTAAGTGTGGCAAGTTTATTAGAGTTGAGCATCAATATTTATACACAGAAGTAAACAAAGTGATTAACAGATCATAATGGTCATGCATAATCAATTAAGATTCTACAGGATAAAACAGGTTAAAATGTAAATTTGAAAAGACAAAAGGGGAGATGGCTACTTAAGCGGAGGGGGGTGTCATGAGTAGTTCGCAGGTCAGAGCTTTGAGTAAAAAGTTTCAGACAGAGACATCAAGTCTGGGTTAAGTTTAAGCTCATCAAAAGTTCAGACTCAACATCTATACTGGCAGTTTCAGTGCTAACACTTTTGTCACTCAGGGGTATGAACACCCCCCCCCCCCGCCACCGCCCGCCCGCCCAACTGACAAAAGTTTTAGCGCTGAAAAGCGCCAGTATTGACAGCGCTTTATCGTTCAGGGTGGTTTTGTTTGATCGCCGGGAGAGCTCGCTCCTGGTGATAAAGTACAGCTACACGGCACTGCGGCTGCGGTGCCGTAAGGTGCACTGTGTAGCCATAGCCTAAAAGAAGGTGGGTCTTCAGGACGCCTGAGTTCTTTACCCAGATGTGGGGGAGTGAAGTCTAGTGGTCAAAGCACCCATTTTAAACCCAGCCCTGGGAGAAAGTTGTCTAATGGTTAAAATAGAGGAGTGAGTCAGGATGCCTAGGTTCTGTTCCTAGTGCTGCTACTGAGTATGTGAACATGGCAGGGTGTTGGTTTGTGCCTCTGCCTTAATTTCTCCTCTGTGAAATGGGTGTAAACATGCTCACCCAAAGCACCTTGCGATCCTTGGATAATTGGTTAAGTATAAAAGCAAAGAATTGCTAATCCATTCATAAAAAGAACAGGAGTACTTGTGGCACCTCCCCCAGCCCACTCTCCCTGTGAGGAACCTGCTAAGTAAGAAACTCCCTCCCCACTGCACATCCCCGGCCCCGGGCCAGCGAGGAGGAAGGACCCTGACCCAGGGTGTGACCGGTTCTTGGGAAAACAGCAGCAGGGAAGCCAGGCGCAGCCGGAGAAATCCCCAGGGAGCTGCGGACCGAGCAGGCTGCGGGGGCGGGGAGCAGGGGAGGTGGGTCGGTTCCAGCCCAAGAGGAGGCGGCTCCAGTCTTGACTATAACCCGCTCCTGGCTCCGCATTGATTCATTGTTTCCAGCAGCCGTTTGTGGTTGTGAACAGAAGCGCTGCAAGCCCGGGCCAGGTGAGAGGGGACAGGACCGGACCGGACCGGCCCAGGGCTCTGAGCTTCTCTGCGCTCCAGGCGCTCAGTTCTCCGGGCGGGGCGGGAATGTATTTGTTTGGGGAAATTAGGGGGCCAGGCTGGGACAGGTGGATATTTTGTGGGGGCTGTAACCAGGCTGGGTGGGGTTGTTTTCAGGAGGCGAATGTGGGGGGCAGGTTTGATCTTTTGGGGTGATGGGTGGCACAGCGAGCTATGTAGAAACGGAGCATGCACAGTGTGGCTTGTGTTGATTTCCCACGCCAAGCCAATAGGTCAGGGGCTCTCAAACTGTGGGTTGGGACCAGGGGCGGCTCTAGGAAGTGCCCCAAGCAGGGAGGCGCGCTGCGGGGGGGCGGTCTGGTGTCCCCGGTCCCGGCTCCAGTGGACCTCCTGCAGACGTGCCTGCGGGAGGTCCACCGAAGCCGCCTGCCGCCCTCCAGCGGGACGCCCCCCCAAGCGCGCGCTTGATGGGCTGGGGTCTGGAGCTGGCCCTGGTCGGTACCCCTCAAGGGGTTGTGAGGTTATTACATGGGGGGGGTCATGAGCTGTCAGCCCCCACCACAAAGCCTGCTTTGCCTCCAGCATTTAGAATGGGGTTAAATATATAAAAGTGTTTTGAATTGATCAGGGGGCTCATGCTCTGAGGTTTGCTGTGTGAAGGGGAGTCACCAGTACAAAAGTTTAAGAGCCACTGCAGTAGGTGGTGCCTTGGTTCTTTGCTAGCCCTGCCCTGTCGCTGTGGCCTGGCGGGAGTGAAGGCGAGACCCCTCCCCCAGTCCCTGCTGAGCTGGGTGGGAAATGACAGGGCTCCTCAGTTCTGATCTCTACAGTTCTCATCCCCTCTTGTGTTTAAAGAACAGGAGAACTTGTGGCACCTTAGAGACTAACAAATTTATTTGAGATAAGCTTTCATGGGCTACAGCCCACTTCATCGGATGCATGGAGTGGAAAATACAGTAGGAAGAGATATATACAGAGAACATGAAACAGTGGGTGTTACCATACACACTGTAAGGAGAATAGGAGTACTTGTGGCACCTTAGAGACTAACAAATTTAGTCACCCACTCCTGTGATGGACCCACAGGGATTCAGGCCCAGCTGCTCTGGTGAAGGTTACAAACCAGTTTACTCTGTAGCTCCCTCTTCATTCCCCTGCATCATGGGAAGAAAGTGGTGCACAGACCCTGGAGTGGGAATTATGGACTTTTGTGAACCCTGCAACCAAGGGGAGATGCTGAGAAGAGGACTGTGGCCCAGGAAGGGCGAAGGGCTTGTGTTAATTTGTTTGGATTCTCACTCCTCCCAGAAGAGGGAGGACACTTGTTGCCATGGTGACTGTGGGGAGCTACACTGAATTTATTACCCAACTGCTGAGGGGAAACTGAGGCATGGCCAGAGTTCAACTGAGGAACAGGCTCACTGGATGCCAGGCCAGGTAAGGGCCTCTTCCAGAACCCATTCACTGAGAACTGGTGGCTGTGTGGATTATTTTGATGCACAGTTTTATGGTGCTTTGCAAGGTGATGGCATCAAACTGTGATTTCATATGTGGTTGTTCAGGTTATTGTACCCACCGTCCCCGTGGGATCTGTGTGCTGGCTAAGTGGTGTGACTAGCACCTGTCTGAGCTGCCCATCCTCCGCAGTATCTGAGCATCCTCCTTGGGAATCAGTGTTTTCCTTTTTCTGTGTTTCCCTCCCCAGAAGAACTGTCTGTCTCACTTTACTGTTCTGCATTGACACTCTTCACTGTGGTGTCTGTGCACCTCCCATGTAAAATCAATAGTTAGACCCTTAGTGGGCTTCATGGAGTCTCCTGCACTCTTCCCTTTTGAGGTAAAACTCTACGTGGGGTATGTTTTGGCTTTTTTGAACTGGTTGGCTGGCTTGTTTCAGAGTTTTTTTGTTCTGTTATTGGGGGGGTGTCAGTGTTGAGTGTCGTCATTGTTATGGGGCTTCCCCTCTGTTTGTTGGGGAATCTGTGGCTGGGCACTGCTGCACCTGGACCTTCCTCAGTCTCTGCTGGTGAATTGACACCTTTAGTTTCTTTGGCTTTAGTTGAAATGTAGCAGCCTGGTACAGAGAGACTCCGTGCTCCTTGTGCTGAGTTTGCTGATGAACGTAAGAATGGCCAAACTGGGTCAGACCAATGGTCCGCACAGCCCTGTATCCTGTCTTCAGACTGTGGCTGTTGCTAGATGCTTCAGAGGGAATGAACAGAACAGGGCAATTATTGAATGACCTGTCCAGTCCCAGCATCCGGCAGTCAGAGGCTCAGGGACACTCAGCATGGGGCTGTGCCCCTGACCATCTTGGCTGATATCCATTGATAGATACATTCATGGAGGATGCGTCCAATTCTTTTTTGAACCCAGTTATAGTCTTGGCCTTCACAATATCCCCAGGCAATGAGTTCCACAGGTTGACTATGCGTTGTGTGAAGTAGTTCCTTGGATTTGTTTTTAACCTGCTGCCTGTAACGTCATTGCGTGACCTCTGGTTCTAGTATTATGCAAAGGGGTAAATAATAGGTTTTCTCTAACATTCAGGATTTTATAGACCCCTATCCTATCCCCCCTAAGTTGTCTCTTCTTTTTGTTTTTGTTTTTTTTCCCAAGCTGAACAATCCCAGTCTTTTTAATCTCTCCTCATATGGAAGCTGTTCCACAGCCCAGTCATTTTTGTCACCCTTCTCTGTACCATTTCCAGTTCTAAAATATCACTTTTCAGATGGGGCTGCCAGAGTTGCATGCAGTGTGGAAGGTGTGGGGGAGCCCTGGATTTATCTAGTGGCATTGTGATAAGAAGACAGAAAATCTCTCTCCCTTTCCTAACAGGCTGTGAGCTGGTTTGACGGCCGCTGCGCATTGTAGTTCTTTGAAAACATCCGCTCAGTGACGCCAAGATCTTTCCTGAGCGGTAACAGCCCATTTAGCCCCCGTCATTAGCTCTGTGTAGCTGGGATCATTTTCCAACCTTCCTCCTTTTCCCCAGCCTGCACAGAGAGCGGACGGGGGGCGGGAAGGCAGGTTCTGCACCCCGCAGTGCGGGCCCCGGCTTGTCCCCGGGTCAGGGAGCGACGGCGGGACCGTCTGTCCTGGGGTGGGCGCCGATTGGCTCCGCTCTGACTTGGAGCCAATCAGAAAGGGGGTGGGAGGGTCCTGCCTCGCTTTGGGACGGGTCACTTTTTTGGGCGCTGCGCAGGGCTCCGGGCCTGCCCACTCGGGTCTCAGGTGAGCGCCGGGCCGGGCAGCGCGTGTCTCCGAGCTGGGTCAGGGATGCACTGAATCAGCTCCAGGGACGCGGTTACCCCCAGGCACCCCCCCTCCCCCCTCCCCCTGCTGAGCCTTGGGCTCCGGCTGCCGCCTATTCCCAGGAGCCGCGTTGGGGGGATGCGGTGGAGCCGGCCGGAGAGAGCAGGGCTGGGGCCGCAGGAGCTGGTTTCCCTGGGGTTTGGGGGAGCAGGGCCCAGCTGGAGGCTGAAGGGGGGCAGTGGCCGCATCCTGGCGGCGGTGCGAGGGGCGGGGAGGCAGAGAAAAGCGGAATCCGGCTCCGCGCAGAGCGGCGGAACTTCGGAGCAAGAGCGGCCCTTGGTGCGGGAGCGGAGCGGCCTGAGGAGGGACACGGGCCCGGACACCAGCGCACAACGTGGGGTGGGGGGGACTGTGTCCCTTAGAGCCCTTCCAAGGTGCTGTGTCTGTGCCCCTCCCAAAACTGCATCTCAAACTCACCCCCCCTCCAACTTCCCAGAGTTGCCAGTGCAGGGGGAGGGACCATGCACAGCCCCGCATTGTGTGCCCGTCACTCCAGACACACGGCGTGTGCACATCCCTGCCTGCACCCCACACCCAGCGTCCGTGGGCCCCTCTCCTGCCCAACTCCCAACTGAGGACTGAGAGGAAATGCGGAAAACTTCAGTGAGGGGCCTGATGACACAGGAGGGGGTTGGTTACTGCACTATTCTGGGCTTTTGTTACTCTGGGCTTTTGTTCTGATGAATGGGGGATGGGACACCACAAACAAACCCACTGACCCTTATGCTGTCCTGACTCTGACATTTCACATTCTAGATCACCTGGGAGAGAAGCCAAAGCCAGGGACACTGCACTGACTGGAACTGACTCTGCCACGACTGCGTAGAGCCATTTCTTGCAGCTGGCTCCAAGCTGATCAGAGTCCAGCACCCACCGCTGCCTCCCTGAGAGGAGAAATGTGGAAGGGAGCAGAAGCAGATCCTCCTGGACAGCTTCTTAACAGCTCCATAGACTTGAAGGGTTCTGGAGAACGAGGTAACTGGAGCTTCCCTGCCTAGGAACAGGCTGAACAGAGGAGATGCCTTTCGGGGGCGGGTGTAGCTCTTTCCTCCTCCCCACCCTTACCCCCGCCTCCTGCAGCAGAGGCTGTATTGCTCCAATGGACTCGGCTCGTGCAGCACATGCTCTCTTGTGTGGCAGTTGCACGTATGGTTTTTAGGACTGTACGTGTTCTACCCCCTTGAAAATGTTTGGCTCACGTCTCCCTGGGTCGCTCCTGTCACTGCTCTTTCCTTCTGTTTGTTTGTCCTTCCAGTGTGTGAGCTGAGGTGTTTGCACTCATAACCCATGCAGAGCCCTGCCTCCGAGCATGGCCAGGAGCAGGTGTAGCTGCCTGTGGCCACAGCACATTCATTTGTGTTTTGCCAGTGAATGTATCATGCCCTCAGATGTGTCTCTGGGCGCTAGGGAAGAGGGTTTGCTAAGACTGAACTCCAGCAGGGGTTCCCTGATTTACTCTCCCTGGGATGGAGGAGGCTCTTCCAAAGTTCCCACCAACCTTTGGTGGTTAATTATGACAACTCTGGATATTCATGTTAACCATATAAATGCTCAATCCCTTTTTTAACTTTCCTAAATTCTTTTTATCAATTTCCTGTGGCAGTGAGTTCCACAGTCTAATCATACATAGGCTGGAAAAAATAGTTCCTTTTCCACCTTTTTAATCTCATTGAATATCCCCTTGTTCTTATGTTCTGAGACAGGGAGAACAATGGGAAAGTGATAACTACCCCTTTAAGGGACAGGCAGGAGGCCACATCTGGCACAGGTGTAATCAAGGCGGCCCTGCCCCACCATAGGCCTGGGCTATCTGAAGAGGAAGAGGGAGCTGAAGGAGAGAGGGGAGTTAGAAGCCAGGCAGGCTGCAGCAAGTGGTGGTAGTTTCTCGCAGGCTGTAGGAGACCAACCTAATCAGCCTGAGGGTACGTCTACACTACGGGACTATTCTGAATTTGCATAAACCGGTTTTGTAAAACAGATTTTATAAAATCGAGTGCGCGCGGCCACACTAAACACATTAAATCGGTGGTGTGCGTCCATGGTCCGAGGCTAGCGTCGATTTCTGGAGCGTTGCACTGTGGGTAGCTATCCCGTAGCTATCCCATAGTTCCCGCAGCCTCCCCCGCCCCTTGGCATTTCCGGGTTGAGATCCCAGTGCCTGATGGGGCAAAAATCATTGTCGCGGGTGGTTCTGGGTACAGCCTCACCCCTCCCTCCCTCCCTCCCTGACAGCGGCAGACAACCGTTTCGCGCCTTTTTTGCTTTGCTTGGTGAACCGTGCAGACGCCATAGCACAGCAAGCATGGACCCTGCTCAGCTCCATACCGCAATCGTGGATGTTTTAAACACCTCGCGCACTCTCGTGCAGTATATGCTGAACCAGGACCTTCGAAGCAAGGCGAGTAAGAGGCGGATACGGCAGCGCGGCGATGACAGTGATGAGGACGTGGACACAGAATTCTCTCAAACCGCGGGCCCCTGCGCTTTGGAGATCCTGATGGTAATGGGGCAGATTCTATCCATTGAACGCCGATTTTGGGCCCGGGAAACAAGCACTGACTGGTGGGACCGCATTGTGTTGCAGGTGTGGGACGATTCCCAGTGGCTGCGAAACTTTCGCATGCGTAAGGGCACTTTCATGGAACTTTGTGACTTGCTTGCCCCTGCCCTGAAACGCCATAATACCAAGATGAGAGCAGCCCTCACAGTAGAGAAGCGAGTGGCGATAGCCCTGTGGAAGCTTGCAACGCCAGACAGCTACCGGTCAGTCGGGAATCAATTTGGAGTTGGAAAATCTACTGTGGGGGCTGCTGTGATGCAAGTAGCCAAAGCAATCACTAAGCTGCTGCTACGAAAGGTTGTGACTCTGGGAAACGTGCAGGCCATAGTGGATGGCTTTGCTGCAATGGGATTCCCTAACTGTGGGGGGGCGATAGATGGAACCCATATCCCTATCTTGGCACCGCAGCACCAGGGCACCCAGTACGTAAACTGGAAGGGGTACTTTTCAATGGTGCTGCAAGCACTGGTGGATCACAAGGGACGTTTCACAAACATCCACATGGGATGGCCAGGGAGGGTTCATGACGCTCGCGTATTCAGAAGCACTACTCTGTTTAAACGGCTGCAGCAAGGGACTTACTTCCCAGACCAGAAAATAACAGTTGGGGATGTTGAAATGCCTGTCGTTATCCTGGGGGACCCAGCCTACCCCTTGATGCCATGGCTCATGAAGCCATACACAGGCAGCCTGGACAGTGGTCAGGATCTGTTCAATTACAGGCTGAGCAAGTGCAGAATGGTGGTGGAATGTGCATTTGGCCGTTTAAAGGCGCTGGCGCACATTACTGACTTCGCTCAGACCTCAGCCAAACCAATGTCCCCTATGTTATTGCTGCTTGCTGTATTCTCCACAATCTCTGTGAGAGTAAGGGGGAGACCTTTATGGCGGGGTGGGAGGCTGAGGCAAATCACCTGGCCGCTGGTTACGCGCAGCCAGACACCAGGGAGATTAGAAGAGCACACCAGGAAGCGGTGCGCATCAGAGAAGCTTTGAAAACGAGCTTCATCAATGGCCAGGGTACAGTGTGACTGCTGTGTTTGTTGATGAACACCCACCCCCCCTTGATTGACTCAGTCCCTGTAAGCAACTCCCCCTCCCCCTTCGAGTCCAGCTTACTTATGCAAATAAAGTCACTCATTTAAAAAGCATGAATTCTTTATTGATTCATTATAAAAGAGGAGAGAAGTAAGGGTGTGCTTTGGGAGGAGGATAGGAGGGATGGAGAAGGCCATTAAAAAAATTCAGACTAACGGCAGCCTTTTGGTTGGGCTGTCCACGGGGTGGAGTGGGCGGGTGCACGGAGCCTCCCACGCTGCGTTCTTACACGTCTGGGTGAGGAGGCTAAGGAACATGGTGAGGGGGGAGGGTGGTTATACAGGGGCTGCAGAGGCACTCTGTGATCCTGCTGCCGTTCCTGAAGCTCCACAAGACGCCGGAGCATGTCAGTTTGATCACGCAGCAGCCCCAGAGTTGCATCCCGCCACCTCTGATCTTCCTGCCGCCATCGCTGATTTTCCTGCCGGTCTTCCTGCCGCCACCTCTCATCTCGGTTGTCCCTCCTGTCCTCACGTTCACTGGCCTCTTTCCTGTAATTTGAAACCACGTCCTTCCACTCATTCAGATGAGCTCTTTCATTGCGTGTAACTTCCATAATATCTGAGAACATCTCATCTCGCGTCTTCTTTTTCCTCCGCCTTATCTGTGCTAGCCTTTGGGATGGAGGAGGGATGGTTGAAAAATTTGCAGCTGCATGAGGGAGATAAATATTTAGAAAGATACATTTTACAGAACAATGGTTATACTGTTTCACAGTGAACATCACTATTCACCTAGCACATGTGATTTCCCTACAAGGTCGCATTTTTCATCTTAATAGTGACTGCTTGCAGCTCTGGGGTTACAGATCTCACAGACACATCAGGTCCAGGCATCAGAATTCAGCTTGCATGCGGCCATGGTAAGCCACTGTCTCAGTGATTTACCCCTCCCCACCAACGCATGGCTAATACCACGCTAGCTCCTGCTAATCAACAACCTTCCCACTCCCCACCCACTGCTTGTCCGGTAGCTTGGGGAAGATCGCCTCGCCGGTGACCAAACAGAAAAGATCATCGGCATTTCACTCCTCCCCTCCCCCCGCTTTGCTACGTGAAGGAAAGTGTTTTTTTTAAGCTGCTGCATTCCACGAACCCAGTAGAAAAATGGCCACCCCCCTTACTTAAATTCCTGATTTTTAACCAGGTTATCCTGAACGATATCACTTTGCTGAGGATAACAGAACAAGATAAAGAGCGGATGCTTCTTGAATGCCAGCAGTCACCGGGACCATACGCTGCTATGCTTTGCCACGCAATGATCCCTGATTACTTGCTACATGCATGGCATGGTAAAGTGTCCTACCATGGTGGGCGGAACAAGGATGCCTTGCCCAGAAACCTTCTGCAAAGGCTTCTGGAGTACCTACAGGAGCGCTTCATCGAGATGTCACTGGAGGATTTCCTCTCAATCCCCGGACATGTTAACAAACTTTTCTAAGTAACTATACTGTCTGCGAATGCATCCCAAGTCCTCAGGGCAAATCAATCATTAAAAAAGGCTTGCTTAAAAAACACTGTTTGCTATTTGCAAAGGTACACTCACCAGAGCTCCCTTCCATGGCGTCATTCTGTGGAATAGTTGCTTGTGAGGGCTGGGAGCAGGGTAATTCCGTCAGGGTGATAAAAAGCTCCTGGCTGCTGGGGGTCACGGAGTGCTGTGTGCTCTCTGCTAGGTCTTCCTCTTCTTCTTCCTCTTCATCTTCCCCGTCTGCATAATCCTCAGACATGGCAGAGATTACAACCCCCACCTCGGAATCCACGGTCAGGGGTGGGGTACTTGTGGCGCAGCCCCCTAAAATTGCATGCAGCTCAGCATAGAAGCGGCATGTTTTTCGACCTGCCCCGGACCTTCCGTTTGCTTCTTTGGTTTTCTGGTAGGCTTGTCTGAGCTCCTTAACTTTCACTCTGCACTGCACGGAGTCCCTGCTGTGGCCTTTAGCCGTCATAGCCTTAGAAATTCTTTCAAATACTTTTTCATTTCGTCTTTTGGAACGCAGTTCTGTTAGCACTGAATCCTCTCCCCATATAGCGATCAGATCCATTACCTCCCGAGCGGTCCATGCTGGGGCTCTTTTTCGATTCTCAGGAGACTGCATTGTTAACTGTGCTGATGAGCTGTGCGTGGTCACCTGTGATGATGAGCTCTCCACGCTGGGGAAGCAGGAAATGAATTTCAAAAGTTCGCGGGGCTTTTCCTGTCTACCTGGCCAGTGCATCCGAGTTGAGAATGCTGTCCAGAGCGGTCAGTGGTGCACTGTGGGATACCGCCCGGAGGCCAATACCGTCGATTGCGGCCACACTATCCCTATTCCGATATGTTAATACCGATATTAGCGCTACTCCTCTCATCGGGCAGGAGTACAGAAACCGATTTAAAGAGCCATTAAAATCGATATAAGGTGCCTCCTAGTGTGGACGGTTTTGGCGTTAAATCGGTTTTACGCTCCTAAAACCGATTTAAACGCCTAGTGTAGACCAGGCTAGAGTCTGCCCTGGGTAGCAGGGGAACAACGGGGACGCTTTTCTCAGCCCAGAGAAACGTCATTTTCCCTCCCACCCCAAAACCATCCGCTCCCGTGATTTGTTCCCCGGGTAGCGGAGTTCTTGTCTCAGGAGGAAACTTCAGCTCCTGCAGTTTAACCGCTTATTTTGCCCCCACCCCAACAGATCCCTCCCCACCCGATCAGCGCACAGCCCCCACCCTACTACCCCGCCCGACCCCTCCCGATCAGCGCACAGCCCCTCCCCACTTCCCCGCCCGACCCCTCCCCACCCGATCAGCGCACAGCCCCCTCCGCACTACCCCGCCTGACCCCTCCCCACCTGACCAGCACACAGCCCTCCCCACTACCCCGCCCGACCCCTCCCCACCCGATTAGCGCACAGCCCCCTCCCCAATAGACCCCGGTTCCCCAGTGTGATCGATGCACCCACCCAGCTCCCTGCTCGCCCCCCCTCCCCGCTCCGTGCACAACACCAGCCCCTCCTCACCAGCTGGCGCAGACCCGCAGCCCCCGATCGCTCCGCGGGCAGCCGGAGCCCGGCTCGCAGCTCGCCCAGGCTCGTGTCCCCCGGAGCCGGAGCCCCCCGGGGAGCGGGCTGGGAGCGAACCCGGCTGGCGGGCAGAGGGAGCAGCGAGGGGACGGGCTGCCCCGCCGGGAGCTGCCCGGCTCGGGGAGAGGGTCCCGGTGCTGCAGCCCCGCTCAGCGGAGCAGGTCAGCAACCCCCACAGTGAAATGCCCCGGGAGCGGGTTAGGAGCAGAGGCTCCAGCAGGGCAGGATGCCCCAGCGCAGCGCCGCTTCCCTGCACCGGCCTTTTTATACCCTCCGGGTAACCAGCGTCACTGACTGAGGCGCTAACTTATTTTTGCCGCCCAAAGCAAAACAGAAGAGCCCCGCCCCGCCGAGCATCACACCGCCCAACGCCCGCCCCTGAGCCTCACACAGCCAGAAGCCCCGCCCCCTCAGAGCCCTGGCACAGAAACAAAAAAAATCCCCTCCAGCGCTGCCCTGAGGAACCAAAAAAACAACAAACCCCTGCGCCGCCCCGCCCCCAGTGCTGCCCCAAGCACGTGCTTGGTCAGCTGGTGGCTGGAGCCGGCCCTGCAAACAAGGCAGCTGCTAGGTTCACAGTTCACTGTCAGTTCCTAATAAAATGTTCTATTTTCTGAGTAGTTGCTGCAATGTTGAGTCTCCACAAGGTGTCAGCACTGAACAACATTATATTTCCCTGCTTGTTAATCAAGAACAGTTTGAGAACCCCTGTCTTAGGCCTTGTCTACACTACAAGACTATTTCGAATCTACTTAAGTCGAATTTGTGGATTCGACCTTATGAAGTCGAATTTGTGTATCCACAGTAAAGACACTAATTCGAATTTCTGAGTCCACATTAACAGGGCCGGCATCGACTTTCGAAGCGGTGCACTGTGGGAAGCTATCCCACAGTTCCCGCAGTCCCCGCTGCCCATTGGAATGCTGGGTAGAGCTCCCAATGCCTGCTGGGGGAAAAAATGTGTTGAGGGTGGTTTTGGGTAACTGTCATCATTGAACCGTCAATCACGCCCTCCCTCCCTGAAAGCGCCGGCGGGAAATCTGTTCGCGCCCTTCTCTTGTCAGTTACAGCACGGACGCCACAGCACTGCGAGCATGGAGCCCGCTGCGATCATCGCTGCACTTATGGCCGTTGTCAACTCCTCGCACCTTATCGTCCACCTCTTCCACAGTCAGCTGCTGAGAAATCGGGCGAGGAGGCTCCGGCAGCGCGGTGAGGAGAGTGGCGCAGACCTCTCACAAAGCAGGGTACGCCGCGCAGTGGAGATCATGGTGGCAATAGGTCAAGTTCATGGTGTGGAACGGCGATTCTGGGCCCGGGAAACAAGCACGGACTGGTGGGACCGCATAGTGCTGCAGGTCTGGGATGAATCACAGTGGCTGCGAAACTTCAGGATGCGTAAGGGCACTTTCCTTGAACTCTGTGACTTGCTGGCCCCTGCCCTGAAGCGCCAGGACACCCGGATGCGAGCAGCCCTGAGTGTGCAGAAGCGAGTGGCCATAGCCCTCTGGAAACTTGCCACGCCAGACAGCTACCGGTCAGTAGCGAACCACTTTGGCATGGGCAAATCTACTGTGGGGGTTGCTGTGATTCAAGTAGCCCACGCAATCGTTGAGCAACTGCTCTCAAAGGTAGTGACTCTCGGAAACGTCCAGGTCATCATAGATGGCTTCGCCGCGATGGGATTCCCAAACTGCGGTGGGGCTATAGATGGGACTCACATCCCTATCCTGGCACCAGCCCACCAGGCCAGCCAGTATATTAACCGAAAGGGCTACTTTTCAATGGTGCTGCAAGCACTGGTGGACCATAGGGGACGTTTTACCAACATCTTCGTCGGGTGGGCGGGCAAGGTTCATGACGCGCGTGTGTTCAGGAACTCTGGTCTGTTTAGACGCCTCCAGGCAGGAAATTTCTTCCCGGACCACAAAATAACGGTTGGGGATGTGCAGATGCCTACAGTCATCCTCGGGGACCCAGCCTACCCGCTAATGCCCTGGCTCATGAAGCCCTATACAGGCGCCTTGGACAGTGACAAGGAGCTCTTCAACTACCAGCTGAGCAAGTGCAGAATGGTGGTGGAGTGTGCTTTCGGACGTCTCAAGGGGAGGTGGCGGAGCTTACTGACTCGCTCGGACATCAGCGAAAAGAATATCCCCGTAGTTATTGCTGCTTGCTGTGTGCTCCACAATGTCTGTGAGAGCAAGGGCGAGACCTTTTTGGCCGGATGGGAGGTTGAGGCAAATCGCCTGGCTGCTGTTTACGCTCAGCCAGACACCTGTGCCGAAAGAATATCCCAGCGGGAAGGGCTGTGTATCCGGGAGGCTTTGAAAGCAAGTTTCCTCGGAGAGCAGGGTAACCTATGACTCTCCACTTGATTTTAAGAGAAGCTGATCCTGGGCCTGTGTCTCTATGTGTTGAGTGAAATCTGCGGTTACATACCCCGTTCTGCAAGTTTCCCCCACTTCCCAAACACGTTTTAAAACAAATTAAACGGAACAGTTATTGTTAATAAATCTTTCTTTTACTTTGCATTTCTGTTCAGGGTTTGAAACATGGACGCATACTGTGCTGGGTACGGTGTGCACTGATGTACAGACAGCTTGCACAATACAGGACGGACAGCCTCCTGCTCCTACTTAGGTCTCTGGGGTGGGGAACGGTTTCAAGTGGTTGTGCATGTAGGGGTGGGTTTGCAGGAAGGGGCGAGTGGTGCCGTCTTTGGATAGGGATTTGGATGCATGCTTTGGGCTGTGGGTTTGGGCGTAGGAAGGGGTGAGGGGTGTGGGGGAAGGGTGAGTATCTGTCCATGGATGAGGGCTCTTCTTGGGGCTCAGGGCAGTGGAGAGGATCGCGCCTATGGTGGAAGTGCATGGTGAGGGCAGCATGCCTTAACATTAGGGGGTGGCAGGCGCTAGGACCGTGGACAAGCGTACACATCACAGAATGACCCGGGGCAGCATACACCACACAGAGTGACCCTGGTGACTACTGACTGCAGTGTGTGTGTGTCCTGCAGTTGATCCTGCCCCCGATAGTCTGGACCCTGCTAAAGTAGGCTATCCCGTGCAATTATATATCCCCTGCCCCCGCCCTACATACACACAGTCTTCAGACACGAAAGACGTGACGGAAAGAGTGAACAACAGCAAACAGGTTTTATTAATCTACTACATAGTGGGGTGATGAAACTTGGATTTGGGACTGGGTGATCCTGTAAGGGAAGCGCTTCGACACAGTTATAGCGTCAGAGGTGTGTGGTACATTAGCGCTCAGCTGTGGTGCAGTGACAGTTCTCACGGCCCCTACCGCCCCTCCGTCTTGTAATTTTCGGTGAGGGGGGGACAGGACTTCTTGGCGTTGGAGGGTGGTTGCAGATACAGTGCAGGGGGGCTCTCTCCTCCTGCCTGCGGTCCTGCAGAACATCAACAAGGCGCCGGAGCGTGTCCGTTTGCTCCCTCATTAGCCCAAGCAGCGTTTGAGTCGCCTGCTGGTCTTCCTGCCGCCACCTGTCCTCCCGTTCGCTGTGTGAGCGCTGCTGCTGAGAGAGGGTCTCCCTCCACTGGCTCTGCTGGGCCGCCTCGGCTCTGGAGCAGGCCATCAGTTCCGCGAATATCTCGTCCCGAGTCTTTTTCTTTCGCCGCCTAATCTGAGCCAGCCTCTGCGAGGGGGATGCCGGGGCAGTCCGGGAAAGAGCAGAAGCTGTGTGATGGGAAACAGTAAGTGATTTCCTTGAACAGATACATGTTTGCGAACAGTGAACACAGTGTAGTCAGTTTCTCTGAACAAGACCATACAGGGCACCTAGTCTCACGAGATCTCAGGACAAGTTCGAGATTTCGGAATACGCTTTCATTGGCGGCGCCATTGCACAGGAGAGCGGACAAGCGGGGAGAGACAGCTGAATCCGTCTTGCAGACAGTCCTGGTAAGCCTTAAAGTACATAATGCTTATCAGTTACTGGATAGCTGTGCTCTCCTGCTAAAGTCAATCTGGAAAGCAGAAAGGCTGAGCCTTTTCCAGCCCCTCCCGCCAGTGCACGGGAAAGATCAATGTATGCTTGTTCTCTGTGGCCTCCAGCACGTGGCTGTTAAGCGAGGGTCGTTGTTATGCAACCTAATTGCAAACCATTAACAGTAGTAACAATACACTAATTGCCCTACTTAGATGCAGCCTGTCCAGAATGACATCACCCTGAGGCGGGTCACTCGGAGTCAGAGAGAGCGGATGCTAAGGGAAGCCCTGCACAGACCAGGACCATATGCAGCAATGCTGGTGGAGGCGATGATTCCTCTGTACATTAGGATGTCCTGGCGCGGAAGAGTGTGTTTCCACGGAGCACCCAATAAGGCACCTCTCCCCAGGAACCTCCTGCGGAGGCTTTTCGAGCAGCTCTCTGGGAGCTTTGTTGAACTGTCCCAAGAGGATTATTGTTCTATGCCTATATGTGTGGACCTACTTTTTATATAGTTAGACATTTAAAATTTTTTATATAGTATTTCTATTTTTTCTATACCTGTTTTTAAAAAAATAAATGTTTCCATGTTTATAGCACTTACCGCCTGATCCTTCCCCTGATTCTGAGTCTGGGTTAACGGCCAGGGAGGGTTGGTAGGGGACCTCTGTGAGGGTGATGAAGAGATCCTGGCTGTCAGGGCAAGCGGTATTGTGTTCGCTGTCGCCTGCGCCGTCCTCCACCAACCCTTCCTCATCTTCCCCATCGGCGAACATCGCTGAGGAACTGTCCAGGTACACTACGCCATCGTCAGAGTCCACGGTCACTGGTGGGGCAGTGGTGGCAGACCCACCGAGAATGGCATGCAGTGCCTCGTAGAAGCGGCATGTCTGGGGCTGTGCTCCGGAGCGTCCGTTTGCCGCTCTGACTTTTTGGTAACCTTGTCTCAGGTCCTTGACTTTCACGCGGCACTGCATCGCATCACGGCTGTATCCTTTCTCTATCATGGCTTTGGAGACCTTCTCGAAGGTCTTTGCATTCCGCTTGTTGGAGCGCAGCTCCGAGAGCACAGACTCCTCGCCCCACACAGCGATCAGATCCATGACTTCCCGGTCAGTCCATGCTGGGGACCTCTTTCTATTCTTGGATTGCCCGGACTCCTCTGCTGGAGAGCTCTGCATCGTTGCAGGTGCTGCGGAGCTCGCCCCGATGTCCAACCAGGACGTCAGATTCAAAGTGCCCAGACAGGAAAAGAAATTCAAATTTTCCCGGGTCGTTTCCTGTGTGGCTGGTCAGAGCATCGAAGCTCGGACTGCTGTCCAGAGCGTCAACAGAGTGGTGCAGTGTGGGATAGCTCCCGGAGCTACTAAGTTCGATTAGCATCCACACCTAGCCTAATTCGAGCTAGCCATGTCGAATTTAGCGCTACTCCACCTGTCGGGGTGGAGTACCAAATTCGAACTAAAGAGCCCTCTAGTTCGAATTAAATGGCTTCCTGGTGTGGACGGTTGAGCGGTTAGTTCGAATTAACGCTGCTAAATTCGACTTAAAGTCCTAGTGTAGACCAGGCCTTAGGCAGTTGATTGTTCTCCAAACAATTGGGATAGCTGACCCAGGTCATTCACCGCCACGCTAGCATGGCTGCCAGCCATAGCACTTCATTGGTGGTGATTTTGTCAGACCATTTGGTTCCCATTGTGCTGTGCAAGTGGCGTCGCAGGCAGTAAAGTTTTTGACTATGGCGACGATAGAGGGGGCAGGTCTCTAACGAGTGTAGAAGACAAGGGAGCAGAGCAGCTCTGCAAACTTAGCATTTTGTGGGCATTTTAACACATTCCCCCACCACGTCCATCTTGACCATAAGAGGGGCGGGGTGGTGAGGGTGCTCAGAAAACAGTCCCTTATTTTTTAAACACAAAGTTGGCCACTCTACTGCAGAACAATGGGCAGTTAGTTCTCTTTAAGCAGAGCCCACTGCTGTATGAACTAAGGGAGCTACTTTGTACTGAGCCTTGGGCTAAAGTAATAAACAGGAGAAGCCTGACAGCTGAGATCATACCCCAAAGCCCTGAAGAGATTGGGCGGGTTGCGGTTATTTCCCCCCTCCAACTATCTGGACTTTGGAATGCTGGAGAGTGCTGCCAAGGGACAGCATGTTCCCTTCTACTGTCAGCCAAGATGGCGTGACGATGTTCGTGAAGGCAGAGCTGCATTTGCATTTCTCTGAGCATGTAAGAACCAGGGCCTGTGTGCCATGGCAGTGTCCTGTCTGCTATGTACACGTGTAAGGGACAACACAAGGTACAGGGAGGGTGACCATATTTCCCCAAAGGGAAAATGGGACACTGCCTGGGGCTAGTCTGAGGCCCGCCCCACTCCAACCTGGGGCTGGCAGCAGCTGCTGATCTGAGCCCAGGGCCGGCTCCAGACCCCAGCGCGCCAAGCGCGCGCTTGGGGCAGCATTTTGCCGGAAGGGCGGCAGGCGGCTCCGGCAGACCTTCCGCAGGCATGACTGCGGAGGGTCCGTTGGTCCCGCGGCTCGGGTGGACCTCCCTCAGGCATGACTGCGGATGATCCACCGGAGCTGCGGGACCAGCGGACCCTCCGCAGGCACGTCTGCAAGAGGTCCCCCGGAGCCGCGGGACCAGCGACCAGCAGCGTGCCGCCCTGCTTGGGGCGGCCAAATTCCTAGAGCCGCCCCTGTCTGAGCCCATCCCATGCAGGGCCAGCCTGTGCCACTCACTCCTGCCTGGGCTCGTGCTGCTCACCTGAGCCCTCTCTCCCCCCGTGGGGGCTGGTGTCACCTCTTTTCCCATTTAACATTCCTCCACACCCCACTTTTTTGACAAATGCCCAGTTTTGCCAAAAAAAAGTCAGGACAGCAGGGACAGGGCTTAAAAAAGGGACTGTCCTGGCCAAAACAGGACATGTGGTCACCCTAGGTGCAGGCCAGTGGGGGAGAGCTGGGCCCATGGATCATCAGTAACAAACAGGGTCTTTAGCTTCAGTGGGGACCCACTGACACTTTCGTTTTTAACAACAAGGAGTTTGTTAGTCTCTAAGGTGCCACAGGACTCCCTGTTCTTTTGGCTGATACAGACTAACATGGTTACCCCTCTGAAACCAATTTAATTTTTGTCAGCATTACACTCCTGCTTAGAGTGACCATATGTCCCGATTTTATAGGCACAGTCCCGATTTTTGGGTGTTTTTCTTATATAGGCACCTATTACCCCCCACCCCGTCCTGATTTCTCACACTTGCTCTCTGGTCACCCTACTCCTGCTGCTGAAAAGCAGCTGTCAGAACTGGGGCAGGCCAGGGTCAAATGTGGGTCACAGAGACCTGAATCTCTCCCCTCTCCCTCCACTTCCAGCCTCACACCTGTGCCTCCCTGGGTGGCTACAGGCTGGTCACTTTCTCCAACTGCCTCTTCAAATCTCTCACTCAAGCCCTCTGTCACGGAGCCACAGGGTCTGGGATATGCCCCAGCTTTTGAACAGTCTCTTACAGCAGTGGTTCCCAAACTGGGGTTCGTGAATCCCTGGGGGTTTGTGAAATGTTACAGGGGGTTCTCAGGAAAAAAATCCCTAATGGCGGACAGAGCTGTCCCTAGGGTCTGTTAGGACATAGATATTCAGGCCTGTCTGCAAAGGCCTATACTGTAAGAATTTACGTGTATTCTTATCACTTAGTTATAGAGGGATAAAAGAAAGAATCAAAATCACTGTCTGCCGGTGTAAGGGCCTTCTCTTACTGTGACAGTCTGAGGCCTGGTTCTTAGGCTAAGGCCTTCGGCTAAGCAGCAGAGGCAGCCATAAGCTGGGAAGAGTATGGTCATATCCCCACATTTCAAACTAGTCACATTGAAATAAGGTGCTACTGGACTGTTAGGAATACAATCCTGTCCTGATATTCTTGTCACCTCCAGAGAAAGGGAAGAGCCTAGAAGATGTAAAAGGAAACTTAGTTTGATAGCAGCCTATCTGGTCCAAAATCACCAAAAGTGCCCCTTTCACTAGAGGAGATTAAAGCAAAGATGCAGGGAACCATAGAAAAGGGTTCTTCCCTTCCTAAAGTAGAAGCCAAATTTGTCAACTACGTTAAGAATTGTTTCAGGACACAGGACCAGAAGGTTATTCAAGCTCTCTGGCAGTGGAGACAGACTCTGTAAGGCCTGGTCTACACTAGGAGGTTATGTCGAATTTAGCAGCGTTAAATCGAATTAACCCTGCACCCATCCACACAAGGAAGCGATTTAGTTCGACATAGAGGTCTCTTTAGTTCGATTTCTGTACTCCTCCCCGACGAGAGGAGTAGCACTAAATTCGATATGGCCATGTCGAATTAGGCTAGGTGTGGATGGAATTCGACGCTAGTAGCTCCGGGAGCTATCCCACAGTGCACCACTCTGTTGACGCTCTGGACAGCAGTGCGAGCTCGGATGCTCTGAACAGCCACACAGGAAATGACCCGGGAAAATTTGAATTCCTTTTCCTGTCTGGCCAGTTTGAATCTCATTTCCTGTTTGGACATCGTGGCAAGCTCAGCAGCACTGGCAACGATGCAGAGCTCTCCAGCAGAGGTGTCCCTGCAATCTCAGAATAGAAAGAGGGCCCCAGCATGGACTGATTGGGAAGTCTTGGATCTGATCGCTGTGTGGGGCGATGAGTCTGTGCTTTCGGAGCTGCGCTCCAAAAAACAGAATGCAAAGACCTACGAGAAGGTCTCCAAAGCCATGAGAGACAGAGGATACAGCCGGGATGCAACACAGTGCCGCGTGAAAGTCAAGGAGCTGAGACAAGGCTACCAGAAGACCAAAGCAGCAAACAGACGCTCCGGATCCCAGCCCCAGACATGCCGCTTCTACGAGGCACTGCATGCCATTCTAGGTGCGGCCGCCACCAGTACCCCACCACTGACCGTGGACTCTGACGATTGGGTAGTGTCGACGGCCGGTTCCTCGGAGATGTTCGCGGACGGGGAAGATGAGGAAGCAGATGAGGACGACGAGGCATTCGACAGCGCTTACAACGCTGATTTCCCCGACAGCTAGGATCTGTTCATCACCCTCACTGAGATCCCCTACCAACCCTCCCCAGCCGCTAACACGGACCCCGAATCAGGGGAAGGATCAGTCGGTACGTGCTTTAAACATGTAAACATTTATTTTTAACAGAGCAGGAATTGTTACTAGTTGAAAAGAAGGTCTATACATATGGGGATAGAACAAAAATCCTCTTGGGAGATCTCCACAAAGCTCTCCTGGAGGTAATCGAAAAGCCTCCGCAGGAGGTTCCTGGGAGAGCGGCCTTATTGGGTCCTCCGTGGTAGGACACTTTTCCACGCCAGGCTATCAGCAGGTACTCTGGGAGCATTGCCTTCACGAACATGGCAGCATAGGCCCCTGGTTTGTGCTGGCTTTCACGCAGCATGCGCTCTCTGTCTCTGTCACTGATCCTCCTCAGGGTGATCTCGCTCGGCGACTCCTGCATTGAATTAGGGGAATTAGGGGAATGTTAGTAGTGGAAATGCTTGACTGTTCCTTTGCATAACAATAAGCATTGGTTTACAGCCACGTGGTGGAGGCTGCAGAGGGTCAGCATACAGGGATCTTTCCCGGAAACAGCCGCGAGGGGGTGGAACAGGGGCAGAGTTCATGCTTTCCGGATTGCCAGCAGCAGGAGGGCACTGCTATACATTAAGTTTTAAGCAGGCAAAAGTCTACGGCTTACCATGCCTACCTGCTCCACGGATTCTGCTGTCCTGCCCCGCTTGTCTGATCTCCAGTGCAAGACCCCAGGCAATGAATGCGAAGGCCGAAAATTCGAACTGGTCCTGAGTGCGCATGAAATAGGTGCTGTGCATGGTCTTGTTCACAGAGCCAGACTAGACTATGTTCATTGTTCGCAAAAATGTATCTTTGTAAGGAATTAACTCCCTTTTCCCCATTACACAGCTGCGACTGTCTCCCGACCTACTCCTGCATCCCCCTCATGGAGGCTGGCGCAGATTAGGCGGTGAAAGAAAAGGACACAGGACGAGATGTTCTCTGAACTTATGGGCTGCTCCCGAGCCGAGGCGGCCCAGCAGACCCAGTGGAGGGAGAACATGTCTCAGATCCAGCGCTCACACAGCGAACGGGAGGACAGGTGGCGCCAGGAGGACCAGCAGGCGACTCAAATGCTGCTTGGACTAATGAGGGAGCAAATGGACACGCTCTGGCGCCTTGTGGATGTTCTGCAGGACCGCAGGCAGGAGAACAGAGCCCCACTGCACTGTATCTGCAACCGCCCTCCCCCGCCACAAAGTCCCATACCCCCCTCACCGAAAGTAACAAGAAGGAGGGGCGCCAGGGGTCGTGAAAATTGTCACTCTACCCCTGCAGAGTGCTCAATTGCAAGAAGTCTCTCATTCCCAAAATTTTAATAAGTCCTTTCCTTCCAGCCTCACCCAAGCCCCCCTCCCAGTTTCATCCCCTAACTGTCTAGTTGATTATTAAAAATAGTTTTCTGTTAATTACTGTTTCCGTCATGTTCTTATAGAGAAGACTGTGTTTGAAGGGGGGGGAGGGGGTTGGTAATTGCACAGGACAGTCACCTTTACCAGGGTGCAGACACAGGGGCAGGATTAGCAGCAGGTCACACATACAGTGCAGTCAGTAGGCACCCTGGTCGGTCTGGGAGGTGGTTTTCATGTTCTGTGGGGGGGGGGCTACGTGACTTTGTGGCGGGGGAGGGCAGTTACAGATCTTATGCAGCGGTCCTTGTCCTGTACCACAGAGCCATGCAACAGGGGAATCTGTAACCGTCCTCCCCCGCCACAAGGTCACATAGCCCCCGCACACAGAGTCCCGAAAAGGAGGGCTGGCAGGCTCCGTTGAAACAACCAGTCCGGCATTGCGGACTGCTCTAGGAGCAGGAGACTGTCATTCCTCGAGTTTAGAAGCAGTGTTAACATCACTACACACCCTACCCACCACAGGCTGCGTCCCAATTTCAACCCTTTACTGCGAAGTCATTTACAAAGAAAACGGTTTTAATTAACAATGTTCCATGTATTTTATTTTTAAACGTCTGTTGGAAGGGGGTGAACGGGGTATGTAACTGCAGAGGATAGTCAACAGTAACTGGGTAAAGAAACAGAGGCAGGTTCAGCTTCTCTGTAAACGAACTTAACAGTCACAGGTTACCCTGCTCGCTGAGGAACCTAGCTTTCAAAGCCTCCTGGATGCCCAGCGCTTGCCGCTGGGCTCTTCTAATCGCACGGCTGTCTGGCTGAGCGTAATCAGCAGCCAGGCGATTTGCCTCAACCTCCCATCCCACCATAAAGGTCTCCCCCTTGCTCTCACAGAGATTGTGGAGCACACAGCAAGCCGCAATAACAATGGGGATATTGGTTTCGCTGAGATCCGAGCGAGTCAGTAAGCTCCTCCATCTCCCCTTGAGACGTCCAAAAGCACACTCCACCACCATTCTGCACTTGCTCAGCCGGTAGTTGAAGAGTTCCTTGTCACTGTCCAAGGCGCCTGTATAGGGCTTCATGAGGCAGGGCATTAGCGGGTAGGCTGGGTCCCCGAGGATCACTGTAGGCATCTGCACATCCCCAACAGTTATTTTGTGGTCCGGGAAGAAACTACCTTCCTGCAGGCGTCTAAACAGACCAGAGTTCCTGAAAACACACGCGTCATGAACCTTGCCCGCCCACCCGACGAAGATGTTGGTAAAGTGTCCCCTATGGTCCACCAGTGCTTGCAGCACCATTGAAAAGTAGCCCTTTCGGTTAATATACTGGCTGGCCTGGTGGTCCGGTGCCAGGATAGGGATGTGAGTTCCATCTATAGCCCCACTGCAGTTTGGGAATCCCATCGCGGCGAAGCCATCTATGACAACCTGGATGTTTCCCAGGGTCACTACCTTTGAGAGCAGTAGCTCGACGATTGCGTGGGCTACTTGCATCACAGCAACCCCCACGGTAGATTTGCCCACGCCAAAGTGGTTCGCTACTGACTGGTAGCTGTCTGGCGTGGCAAGTTTCCAGAGGGCTATGGCCACTCGCTTCTGCACAGTCAGGGCTGCTCGCATCCGGGTGTCCTTGTGCTTCATGGCAGGGGACAGCAACTCACACAGTTCAAGGAAAGTTCCCTTACGCATCCTAAAGTTTCTCAGCCACTGTGATTCATCCCAGACCTGCAGCACTATGCGGTCCCACCAGTCCGTGCTTGTTTCCCGGGCCCAGAATCACCGTTCCACAGCATGAACATGACCCATTGCCACCATGATCTCCATGGCGCGGCGTACCATGCTTTGTGAGAGGTCTGTGCCACTCTCTGACTTCATGTCCTCACCGCGCTGCCGTTGCCTCCTCGCCCGATTTCTCAGCATCTGACTGTGGAAAAGGTGGACAATAAGGTGCGAGGAGTTGACAACGGCCATAACTGCAGCGATGATCGCAGCGGGCTCCATGCTCGCAGTGCTGTGGCGTCCGCGCTGTCACTAACCAGAAAAGAGCGCGAACTGATTGCCCGCCATCACTTTCAAAGAGGGAGGGCGGGAGAGATGGTTGAATGACGACAGTTACCCAAAACCACCCTCGACACATTTTTTCACCCAGCAGGCATTGGGGGCTCGACCCAGAATTCCAATGGGCAGCAGGGACTGCGGGAACTGTGGGATAGCTGCCCACAGTGCACTGCTTCCAATGTCGATGCTTGCCCCGTTAGTGTGGACTCACAAAGTCGAATTAGTGTCCTTAGTGTGGATACACAAATTCGAATTTGTAAGGTCGGTTCTATACATTCGATTTAAGTACAATCAAACTACTCTCGTAGTGTGGACATACCCTAAGAAAGAAAACAGTTTAAACTGTTCATTAAAATATGCAGTCTTATTTCTGTAACCATTAATATTTGGCTGTCCTTTTTATATATGCTGAAAGAACTTTCCCTACCGCATCTGATAAATGTCATCCAAAATACTTTGCCAAGAATGTGTTGTCCAAAATGCCTGTTTAGTTTTTAAAGACGGAACTCCACCCTTTGCTTCATTTTAAATATGTATGAAACGTTTTGATAAGGCATAGTAGAGGTGGTAGTCAGACAAATGGAAATGGTGGGGAGACTAAATGTACATGTGAAAATAAAATTTAGTATTTTGATTAAAAAAAAAGAACTCACTTATCAATAGCTGGGGTGTGAAATCTTCATTTGCATATTTTTCTATCCCTGTAGTCTCCACTTCCTTATTGTTTGTCCATATAATCTCTGTCTGGTTCTGTGATTGTTTCTGTCTGCTGTATAATTAATTTTATTGGGTGTAAACCAATTAAGGTGGTGGGATATAATTGGTTAAATAACCATGTTACAATAGGTTAGTATTGGTTAGTTAAATTTCAGTAAAATGATTGGTTAAAGTATAGCTAAGCAGAACTCAAGTTTTACTATATAGTTTGCAGTCAAGCAGGAAGTAAGGGGGGGAATGGGAACAGGGACTGGGGGGGGGATTGGAATCATGTTCCGCTAAGGGGGGGGAATGGGAACAGGAAATGGAGATGGGGAATGCGAAGAGGGAATAGGAACAGGGACACAGGCAAGGCTCTGTGGTGTGTCAGAGCTGGGAAGGGGGACACTGAGGAAGGAAACTGGAATCATGCTTGCTGGAAGTTCACCCCAATAAACATCAAATTGTTTGCAGCTTTGGACTTCGGGTGTTGTTGCTCTCTGGTCAGCGAGAAGGGCCAGGGAAGTGAGAGGGTGAAGGAATAAGCCCCCTAACAGGTCCCTGGGCCAGCAACCCAGAGCCCCTGGACTTCCAAGAACTAAACAGATCAAAGCAAGCATACCTATCATACTGAGGAGATTGAAACTTCTAAGCATTTCCTTAGTAGACTCCTTAGAAGAAATGGAAAGGGAGTGGATATTTTTTGCCATTTTTTAAATTGAATAGGCAGCTAGTGTTGTTTTTAAATTATTGTGAAGAACAAGTTTAAGCATTGTTGGAACATACGTTGTTTGCCTGGACTGCTCAAGCCCTGAATGCTTGTGTAGAAGGAACTCTTTGAGTTGGCTTCTTAAATGCCTTCATGCTATTTCACCTCTGATACTCCTTGATGAAACATAGGAGCCTTGTCTTATAACAGCTTATTCAAAGTGATACAAGCTACAGAAGTGAGATCTTGGAAGAGTGTTGCCGTTTTCATAATGTAATAAAAATACTGTAATGATAAATAATAATTAATAATCAATAGTGTGTAATAAGCATGTCATAAGAACAAATTTTATATTTCCCAGATCACTGCTTTTATAGTTTATACTCAGGTAAAGGAGAAAATCCCTGGAAATATTCATTTTTAGGAGTGGGTTTGCAAGACTTGACATTTTAGTGAAAGGGGTTCGCAGATTGTTAAAGTTTGGGAACCACTGTCTTACAGGAACCCTGTGAGTGGGCCAGGCCTCCAGAGGGTCTAACTTTTCCTTCAGGCTAGGCTTCTGCATTGGGGGACTAGAGAGAACCTGGGCAGGGGACAAGCTCCTCCATCACAGGGTTCAGGGGATCAGTGTGAGGGGAGTCTCCTCCATTAGTGGCGTTCACGGCATCCTGCACACTCTGCGCTTTGGGGGCCTCCCCAACGTCATCCCCTTCCAGCCACTCCTCCAGCATGGAGCCCCAAGAGAATGGCTCTGCACTGGGCAGGGCACTGCCGGGTGCTGTGTGCCCCAGAGGCGGGACAGGGATCGCTCCCTGCAGGGACAGGGAACCTGTGGTGGTCAGTGATCACACTGGCCCAGATCCTCACAGGTATCTAGGCACCTAACACCCCCATTTTGGAAGTGAAGCACCTAAATACCTTTGGGGATCTGGGCCTTGGGGCTTAAGGTGCTTGCAAGAGTCAGGCTTTATTCTGGGTCTGAGGCCTGGCCGTGCGGAGCCACCAGAGCTGCCCAGCGTCCTGCCCAGACTCTGTCTGGGAAGCTCAGCCCTTAAAGGATTAGTCCTCAGTGCCACAGGAGGAACGGAGAAGGAGGATCTCTGCTCCATAGCTCTGCGCCAGCGACTCTGTGAGCCGCAGTGACTGCAGTGAGGGTCCTTTTCCCCTGATCTTCTGGGCACCCTGCCAATCATTTTTACTTGAGTCACACAGTCGAATATCTTTCCTCCATAACCCCAGGAAATCAACCCCACAGAGAGCGGGTCTTTGCTGTGCTGTTTGCTCTGCAGTCACCCCACGTTCAGCTCATTTACCACTGGGTTATATTCGCTTCACAGTGGGGACATGAAAAGGGAACCCAAGACTGTGGGGGGGAAGGTTCCTTTACTTGGGGTGCAGGGGGAGATCTGGAGAGTTGGCAGGGAGGATTCTCTGGTGTGTGTGTGTGTGTGGGGGGGGAATTACTGCAACACACTGTAGCTGGGAGGGAACATGAAAGTCCCCCAGGACAGGTCAGACCCCTCAGCTCCCCAGGAAAATGGAGCCCATCAGTCGTGCTGCTACAGTCCCTGCACTGACTCCGAGAGGCTAGAACCAGGCTATTCTTTTGGGAGTCCCTTTCCCTGGGTATCTATAGGGCTAAATCTCTCCTCTCAACCCCTCCTCTCTCTGTACTCCAACCCCCTGCCCAGGGGTGTCTCTAGGACTGAGTCCTCCTATTAACTCCTTTACCCCCAACTCACAACTCCTCACCTTTGTCCCTGCCCCCTGAGTGGCTAAGGGACCAGGTCTTGCCTCTCCCCCATGCAAGGGTAGAAATTCTGTCCTTGCTTCTAAATCCCTGGTTTGGAACTGAGCCAGGGTAATGGGTGAGCTCCCTGCAAACCACCCACACCTGCTCCTGCTGCCCACCCAGACCCTAACAGGGAGAGAGAGACAAGCAACATCTGTCCCCTGCTCGGGGGGGGGGGGCAGTGTAGTCTAGCGGTTAGCACAGGCAGGGCTGGAAGCCACATCTCCTCAGATCTATCCCCAGCTGTGGGAGGGGAGAGGGGCCTGGTGGTTAGAGCAGGGGGACCTATTATGATCTGTGTGAAGGAGGGAGCCTCCTTTGTAAGGCTGCTTTGTACACTAAAGTGGCCCCAGAGTCAGGAGCTGCTATTGTCACAGAGGACAGTCACTCCCTGCTCTCTCAGGGAACTCACTTTGAGTTTTCTGTTCCCCTTCTTCTCAACTAAATTGCCTAGAGCTGGTGGTGCAGGCTCTGCTGTTTCTGTAACATGATGGGTTAGAGGAGGTAAAGTCTTGAGTCATTTGTGGCGTATTTTCAGCTAGTTCTGAACAGAATGTATCTAGAGTTGAGCCAAAATATTTTCAAAGTGACTGTGTGCAGAACAAACTAAAAAGCCCAGCTAAAACCAGACCAATGGCCTGTAGCAAACCTCTGAAGACTCTTGTAGTGTTGTGTATTTGGTTGCCATAGGAACAAAAACCATGATGTAGACGGGTCAGACTCACCCCTGCAGCGCCTCCTGCTGGTGACTCTGGGAATTAGCTCGTTCCAGTGCTGGAGCGCCCTCTGCAGGCTGGTGATCCACCTGTCCTCAGGCCCCCGTGTCCCTCCCTGGACCCGGTTCCCTTTCACATGGGGTGCTGCCCCTGGCGGTAACCCCTTTCTCTCTGGGTCTCCCCTCCTTGGGGAACCCCCACCCTCTATCCCCACCTTGCCTCAGTATTGGCTACTGCCAGTCATTGTCTAGCCCCACACTCTGGGGCAGGCTGCAGTATCAGCCTATTCAGCACAGGCAAAGGGGTTTGGACCTGCTGCCTTGGCCTACGCCTGGGCTGCCCTCTGCAACCCCAGTACCTATTAGCCCAATGCTAGGCCGCAGCCTGGGGCTTTCCAGGCTGGAGCTCCCCAGCTCCTCAGCCTTTCCCCAGCCCTGCTTTACTCAGGTATCCAGTCTCTAGCTCCTTGCAGCCAGGCCCTTCTCTCTCTGAAGGCAGAGAGAGACTGTCTGGGCTTCTGGCCTCCCTGGCCTTTTATAGGGGCCAGCTGTGGCTCAGTTTGGGGCGTGGCCTCACCTGCAGCCACTCCCTCAATCAGCCCAGCTTTTAGAGCAGCAGCTCTCAAGCCCTGCCAGGCCACTTTTAAACCCCTCAGGGCAGGAGCAGGAGCAGGGGCCACCCTGCTACACATGACAACCAAATAGCGGCATTCCCCCATTAGCTGCTAGTCGTATGCAACGTTGGGCATTGTTACTTTCAGCACACACATATGAAATCAAATATCGGAAATCCACTCTGCACGGCAATGCAGATGGCCTCTCAAGGTTGCCTTTGCCGGTCAAACATCAAGATAGTGCCCAAAAGGAAATCTTCTACTTTGAACAGGTAGAGAATACACCCATCACTGCTACTCAGATAAAGAAGGCAACCCGCGTTGACCCAGTATTGTCCCAAGTTATGGACCTGGTGATGCATGGAAAATCTCGACAAACCTCTCCGGTCTCATCCGACCTTGTTCCCTACATGTCCAGGAGGACGGAGTTATCGGTCCAATCTGGTTGTTTGTTGTGGGGGAGACGTGTCATTATTCCACCACCACTGAGATCACAGATGTTAGAACAGCTACATTCCGGTCACTGTGGAATAGTGCGCATGAAGGAAATTGCACGAAGCTATTTTTGGTGGCCTGGATTGGACAGTGCTATTGAAGAGAAGGCAAAAGCTTGTATGTCATGTCAGGGTGTGAGGAATGCACCCCAGTGGGCACCCCTACACCCATGGGACTGGCCTGAAAACCCGTGGCAACGTATTCATGTTGACTTTGCTGGCCCCCTTGAAGGAAGCATGTTCTTGGTGGCAATAGATGCCCATTCTAAATGGCCAGAAGTCTCTATAATGCAGTCCACTACTGCAGAGAGTACTATCCAAAAACTACGAGGACTCTTTAGTCGTTTTGGTCTGCCAGAACAACTTGTGAGCGACAACGGACCACAGTTCGTCTCTCAGGAGTTTCAAAATTTTATGAAGGCAAATGGGATACACCACATCACGTCAGCACCATATCATCCGTCCACCAACGGATTAGCTGAAAGATTTGTGCAGACAATGAAAAACGCTTTGAAATCAGCAAGGGGACAACACTCCATTCAAAAGCATCTGGATACCTTCTTACTTTCCTACAGAAAGGCACCTCATGCTATGACCCAGGCATCCCCGGCCTTTCTAATGATGGGACGACAGCTGCACACTTGCTTTGATCTGCTGAAACCTTCTGAACCCCGACAAACTGTGCAACATCAGCAGCAATATCAAGTCATCAGACGGGCACCCAGAGCAAAAGACCGAACCTTTAGCCCGGGACAGCCAGTTTTGGCTTGGAATTATACTTCCAGAGCTAAATGAGTCCCGGCCACAGTTATCACTCAAACAGGACCTGTTTTCTACACAGTCCGGACTGCAGAGAATCTTACCTGGCGGCGACATGTAGATCAGCTGTTGCCAGGTCATGCCAGTCCTCAGGACACATCTGCAGTTGACGGGTCTGACTTCACCTTTTTTGGTGAGACACCGAATCACGAATCACCTGTTCCTGACTGTTCTCCTCCATTACTGCCGGCGGCTGAGATGCCCCTTTGCCCAGCACGAGCTGATACCACCTCCTCACCCTTTCGTGCTGCGGACCCTGAGCCCATGGTACTTTCGGGTGCAACAACACCAGAAGTTCGCTGTAATCCACCTAGAGAAAGAAGGCCTCCTCATCGGCTGGATCTTTAGCTAGGGAGAACCCACGGTTATGGGGCAAAATAATCCCCAAGGTTTAGCCGGGAATGGAGGTAGTCTACCCTTCTTCTCTAGTCTAATGTGTGTTTTATTTAGGGGCTGTTCTTATTAGGGGGGGAGGAATATGTTGTGTATTTGGTTGTCATGGTTTTTGTTCCTATGGCAACTGAATTAGATTATTAAGGAATAGCTCAGCCAGCTTCGGCCGGCTGAGTGAGCTCTCTGTGTCTGTAAATAAAATGGTAGTTTTGTTAGCTGTCTGCTCTCTGGCCTCAAGTGATTTCTTCCTAAACCAGCTGCCCCCAAGGATATAACATGTAGCACAGGGACCAGCAGCAGCAATAAACCGTGATCCCCGCGAGCACACAGCTCCCTCCCCACTCACACCCAGCACCTGCCTTCCAGATTTGAACACCTCAAAATTCAGGAGTGCTCAAGCTCAGTTTGGGCAGCTGTTACTTCATTTCTCCCAAATCAAAGATATTGATCCACTGTAACTTGCTGTAGAAAAAGTAGGATAATGAGCAAGAAATGCTTCCGAGTGGTTATTAGGGCTGGAATTGCTATTTTCAACAGCCATTACCTTTTTTTGTTTGTTTGTTTGTTTGTTTGTTTGTTTGTTTAAAAGGAAGACAGTGATATTGCATTGGCAAATTCCCCATAGAAAGAAAGAGTGGAACAAAAGAATAATAAAGGCACCTCAACTTTTCCTCATTTATGGAGGATAGTCTTATAATATGCATCCAGATATCCTCCAGTCACACAAGCTGAAAATTGTTCCACTTTACTGCAGCTCTGTAACCATATGGGAACCAATCCTGTCTGTGTTTTGTGCACATCCAAAATTCCTGCTGAATGACCTGCCCTGGGAGCGAGTTACCAGTGACCCAGGGCTGCAGTGGAAGGAGAGTGCAGGGTGTGGGGGGCAGGGCTGGGGCGGCAGGAGGTGTGGGGGGGCACTGGTGGGAGGGGAAGGAGGGAGCCCAGGGCTGGGGCGGTAGCTCCAGGGCCGGCTCCAGGGTTTTTGCCGCCCCAAGCAGCAAAAAAACCCCAAACACCTGTGATCGCGATCTGCAGCTCTACTGCCGCCGAAGACCCAGATGTGCCGCCCCTAACCGTTGGCCACCCCTAACAGCTGCTTGTGGGGCTGGTGCCTGGAGCTGGCCCTGAATACAGACACTGGAGCAGCAGAACTGATGGACTCTGTTTTCCTGGGGAATTTATGGGTCTCGGCTGTCCTGTCCTGGGGGACTTTCATGTTCCTGTCCAGCTACAGTCTCTTGCAGTAATTCCCCCCCCACACACACAATGGGGGAGCCTCCCTCCCTGACTCTCCAGATCTCCCCCGCAGCCCAAGGAACCTCCCACCCAGCGTGGGTTCACACCCCCAGGAACAGTGAAGCGATAATAACCCAGTGGTAAATGAACTGCACATGGGGTGACTGCAGAGTGAGCGGCACAGCAAGGACCCGCTTCCAGCAGAGTTGGTTCAGAGCTGCTTTATCAGAAATCTTCAGACATATTCTACAGGGTGTTAGGAAATGTGGCTGCCCTGCCCCTGCTCCACCAGTAGTTGGGTTAGTTTCCTGTTTTACACAATCAGTCAGATTTGCTGGAAGTGAGAAGCATCCTTGGGTGGATTCCACATGGGGACTTGTTGTTACAGATCTAGTCAGTTCAGGGCTGGCTGAAAGCCACAAATGACTAACTGCTCCCCCAGCAGCTGTCTGAATTTGCACTTCCCACTCCCAGACCCTTAGGGACAGAATCTGGGCGATTCAGTTGAGATGAAGGGGAACAAGACACAAAGCACAATCCAACGGGAGTTCTCCCTGAGGGACCAGACAGCGAGTCCCCTCTGCCCCAGCAGCAGACTTAAGATTTAAGACTGGCACAGCTAGGAAACAGCCTCAGCTTTCACCCTCTGGGATTTGTTCTCTCTTGGGGTGAGGGTGGTCTACCCTGACAGCCAGGGGCGGCTCTAGGCCCCAGCAAAGCAAACACCTGCTTGGGGCAGCCCATTTGCAGGGGCAGCAGGGATCCAACCTGGGAGCTGAGAACCAACAGGGGGCTCTGGGAGCTGTAGTTCCTTGGTTAGCTCCCTGCCTATAGAGCCAGCCCTGGAGCAGGGAAAGAACTACATTTCCCAGCATTCCCTTGGCCACTACCAACTGGAAAGGAAGGAGGGGGACCTCATGCGACAGCAAGCTGTGAGTGCTGTGAATGGTAGGGAGACCATATTTTAACATTCAAAAAACAGGGCACTCCATGGGGAGGGAAGCCCCACCCTGCCACCATCCACTCCCTCTAACTGCCCCCACAGAAACCCCAACCCATCCAACCCCCCCCGTCCCTTGATCACCCCCTCCTGGGACCCCTGCCCCTAACTGTCCCCCAGGACCCCACCCCCTATCTAAGCCTCTCTTCTCCTTGTCCCCAACTGCCCCCTCCTGAGACCCCCCCAACTTCCCCCCAGGACCCTACCCCCTACCTGTCCCCTGACAAATCCCTGGGACTCCCATGCCTATCCAACCGCTGCCTGTCCCCTGACTGCCCCCCCAGAACCTCTGCCCCATCCAACCCCCCCCGTTCCCTGTTCCTTGACTGCCCCCCTGGAACCCACTACTCCTTCTCCAACCCCCCCAGCCCCCTTACCATGCCACTCAGACCAGCATGTCTGGCTCCGCACAGCTCCAGACACGCTGCTGCATACATGCTGCTGTGCTCCCCTATGGAGCCCACAGCCCCCCCCCCACACACACACACACCAGCACCTGCCTTCCAGATTTGAACACCTCAAAAGCGGCGCCTTAGTTAGAGGTTACCACGGCGTCAGCAGGCAGGGCCCACACTCCGCCCTGAAGTTTGGTCTGCCGGGCGGCACTGGGCTCCTGCAGGCAAGGGAGGGCAGCACACTCGGAGGAGCCATGGGGAGGGGGCTGCACGGCCGGAGGAGCAAGGGGGGGGCGCAGCATGGCAGCCTGCAACTCCCCCCCCCCACCACTGCAGACAACTTTGATGTGGACGGTTTGGTGGACGGTCCCCTTGGAGCGCTCCGCAGTGCAGAGGTCCGGGCAGGTCCGGGCAGTTCCTGCTGGCCCAGGAGAGCCCTGCCAGCGCAGCCGCAAAGCAGAGGCAGTGGCAGAGCCCATGCATGGTGGAGGAGTGGTCGCCACAACTCTGCGCTGCTCATGGGAAGCTCCATGCACAGCCCACTGTGAGGGCGGCTCGGTGCCCATCCCACCTCCTGCACTGACCGGGTCCCGGGGCAGGGAGGGTCTCCCCCGCCTCCTCACAGCAGCCACACTGAGCGGACCCGCAGCCAGTCACTCCCAGCAGGAGCCTCGGCGCCGCCCTCAGCTCACCGGAATAAAACTCCCCCAAGGAGGGAGAGCACTTCCCCCCTCCCACTGTGGCCTGTCAGTGTGACCCACCCACAGCCAGGCTCCACCAGCAGCCCCGGGCAGGGTAGCACCAACCAGGCTGAGCGGGTGAGCTGGGCTGCAGCTCGCTCAGACCATGCCTGGCAGGACTGGCTGCCTTCTGCCCCCACCCCCCCAAGGGGTAGGGCCAGTGCTGAGCCTGGGCTGGTGCTGCATGCGGCGAGCCCCTCCGAGGCAGTGACAGCGTGAGGGGCACTGTGGGAAGCTAATTTGCAGCCAGCCTACCCCCCACCCCCCACAGATGTGGGTTTGGAGACCAGAACTGAGTGGGGAGATGCCCCAGTGTCCCGCTACACAAGAGCCACTTGCACAAGCAGGTGGGATGACGCAAAAAGTGGCTCCTCTCTCACCCACACAAACACCACGATGGCTCTGTGCTCCCGGAACAGGGCCCCGAACAGGATCCTCTGCCCGTCTCCATCCACCACCAGGTGCCAGGTGGCCTCTCGCAGCTCTCCCGGCTCCTGGCCACTGAGCTGTGCGTGATCTCGGCTACTGATTTGCCATGTGATCGGGGCTTCCGGGAGATTCGCCATGGTAGGTAGGGTTTGCTCTCTGCTGCTGGCTGGGCCTAGCGGCCAGGCCCTGGAAAGAAGCAGTGGAAGGGCAGGCAGTGGACTCCCAGGCTCTTCCTGTCCTGGGGGCAGCTCCAGCCCCCTCTGCACAGAGACCCCCGGGGACTCCAGCCCACTCCCATCCCCGGTAACCCCTCCCCAAGCTCCATACCCCGTGCCCCTGCCTTTCCCTCCCCTTCACCTCCCCTTGTACTCCCGTCCTCTGCCACTCTCTCACCACACCCTCCCCTTCGCCTCTCCTCAAACCCCCTGTCCCCTGCCAGCCTCCCTGTACAGCCATGGGGGGGCGGTGCGGCCGGAGGGGTGAGGGGGGGAGGTGCAGAATGGCCACAGTGTGGCAAAAGGAGCCAGCCAAGGGGCAGGGGCACGGTGTGGCTGGAGGAGCTGGGGGGCGTGGCCAGAGGAGGAGCCAAGGGGGCGTGGTCAGAGGAGCTGGGAGGTGTGGCAAGAGGAGGAGCCGAGGGCGGGGCGCCTTTTTTATGTTTGCTCCCCCTGCTCTTAAAACCTGGCTACACCACTGTTCTGAGAACTCTTGTAGCAAAGGAACCAGCAGCAGCAACAAAGCCTGATCTGGAAAAGACAAAATGTAAACAATGACAAGGCCAGAGAGGCAGCTCAGAGCCTCATTGACCCCTTTAAAGCTCGGTAGGGGGACAGCCCCCATATCAAATTTCACTGGGACAGATCTTTAGTGGTGTAATTGGCATAGTCCAGTGACTCCAGGCAGTGAGGGCAGGGCCGGTGTAACCGCTAAGCCAGGCCTGCACAACTCGTAAAGTGGCGAGGGCCATATTATTCCAAAGAAAACAGCTGAGGGCCGAAGCCTCCTGGCCTCGCCGAACCCCCCCAGCACCGCCCAGCCCCCTGAAATACTGTGCTCCCCCCAGCACAGCCCGCCCACCCCGCAGAAATAAACCCTCCTTCCCCTGAGCTGCCCCACCGAAACAACGGTATTGAACCTTGGTAATATGTTATAGGGGGCCCCTAAGGTAGTATAATTAAGGTAAAAGAAAAATGTCTTTTTGCTAGAAGTAGAACAGGCTCTTCCCCCCACTTCGTAATCAATTGTCCTGTTGAAGGAACGAGGTGGGACTGAGGAAGGCGTGGAAGGCAGCACCTCCAGACAGCTGCAACGCTTGGAGAGGGGATGGGAGCCAGACCAGATCAGTAGAACAGGAGCTACTGACTCCTCGCTCGCCTCCTCAGCCTCCCACCTCCCCCCGCCTCGCCTCCTCAGCCCCTCTACTGCCCACCCGCTCGCCTCCTCAGCCCCTCCACTGCCCACCCGTCTCTTCAGCCCCCCTCCCTCACCTGCCGCTTGCCTACTCACCCCCCCACGAGCCGCACAGTGAGCCCACACGGCCGGCATGTTGTGCAGGGCTGCGCTAGGCGAACTAGGCGGCCGCCTACGGCGCCAAAATTTGGGGGTGCCAATAAGGGGTGCCCCGAATTTCTTTTTACACCATTACTGAAAAACAAATGAATAAAGAAAAGAGAAACGTTCTTGAACTTGCATTTTAACTTGTCATTCTTCTCTCGTACGTTACAGCTCTAGCTTATGCCAGCGCTGCATTGCAGGCAGGGGCTGCAGGCACCAGATGACCAAGCACGTCCTTGGGGCGGCACCTTGGTGCGGGGCTGCGCAGGGTTTTGGGGGGGGGTTGGGTTCCTGCAGAACAGCGCTGGAGGGGGCCGGGCTCTGGGGGGGCGGGGCTTCGGCCGGGGCGGTTCATGGGGCGCTCGGAGGGGCGGGGGCTTGGTGCGAGGCGCTGTGGGGGGCGGAGGCTGGGCGGGGCACACCGCTCGGAGGGGGCGGGGCTTTGGGCGGTGAGGCGCGTACTTGGCGGGGCGGGGCTCTTCTGTTTTGCTTTGGGTGGCAAAAAAAAGTTAGCGCCTCCGTTACGGAGGGTATAAAAAGGCCGGTGCAGGGGCGCGGCGCTGCCCTGCCGGAGCCTCTGCTCCTAGCCCGCTCCCGGGGCATTTCGCTGTGGGGGCTGCTGCACCGGGACCCTCTCCCCGAGCCGGGCAGCTCCCGGCGGGGCAGCCCGTCCCCTCGCTGCTCCCTCTGCCCGCCAGCCGGGTTCGCTCCCAGCCCGCTCCCCGGGGGGCTCCGGCTCCGGGGGACACGAGCCTGGGCGAGCTGCGAGCCGGGCTCCGGCTGCCCGCGGAGCGATCGGGGCCTGGGGGTCTGCGCCAGCAGGTGAGGAGGGGCTGGCGTTGTGCACGGACCGGGGAGGGGGGCGAGCAGGGAGCTGGGTGGGTGCATCGATCACACTGGGGAACCGGGGTCTATTGGGAGGGCCGTGCGCTGATCGGGTGGGGAGGGGTCGGGCGGGGGTAGTGGGAGGGGCTGATCGGGTGGGGGCCTATTGGGGTGAGGGCAAAACAAGCGGTTAAACTGCAGGAGCTGAAGTTTCATCCTGAGACAAGAACTCCGCTGCTGGGGAACAAATCAGGGGAGCGGATGGTTTTGGGGTGGGAGGGAAAATGATGTTTCTCTGCACTGAGAAAAGCGTCCCTGTTGTTGCCTTACTATCCGGGGCAGACTCTGTTTCTTTGCCTTTGAACTGATGGGCAAAAGTGTCCTAATGCCCCCTGTGAACTGCGTCCCAACAGCCAGGGGTGGCTCCAGGTACCAGCGCTTGGGGCGTCAAGAGGGGGGGCTCTGCCAGTCGCTGCGAGGGCGGCAGGCAGGCTGGCTTGCCTGCGGAGGGTCCGCTGGTCCCTTGGCTTCGCTGGACCTCCTGCAGGTACACCTGTGTGAGGCTGGCAGCCTGCCTGCCCTGCTTGGGGTGGCAAAATGCCTAGAGCCACCCCTGGCTGTGGGTCAGGAGGGAGGGATTATGGCAACACCCTGTCTCTGGGGATGAACACAAGAGCTTTGGAAATGCTCCAACTGATCTTGGATGGGGCCAACCAGCCCCCCTAGCAACCGCATGGAAAGGGGACCCTTTCAGCCCTGCTGCTCCAAGCCCTTCACTGGTGGCTCCCACTCCTTGGCTGTCTATGGGGCCAAGTCTCTCCTCTCAATCCCTCCATCCTCCCTCAGCTTTTCTCATCTGCACCCCAGATCCCCTGCCCCAGGGGTCTCTCGAGGGCTGAGTCCTTCACTTTTAACCAGCTACATCTCTGCCTCTCTGGATGTGTGGGGGGTGGAATTTCTCCCTTCTCCCAGCACCCTGTTGAGCCCAGTAACTGGTGTTTGGCTGAGGCACGTCTCCACTCTATTTGCAAGGGGAGCTGAGCTCTTTTCACACCCTGGCCCCTGTAATGGGTGCTGGGCCGGTCTGAAAATCCAGGCTGTGGTGCAGTGTGGAGAAACCAGCCTGGAAATCACCCAGCAGCCAGGGGCGGCTCTACAAATTTGGCCGCCCCAAGCAGTCATGCCGGGGAGGCGCCCCCGAGCCGCGGGAGCAGCGGAACTGCCGCGGGCATGACTGCGGGAGGTCCAGCCGAGCCGCGGGACCACCGAACCGTCCGCAGTCATGCCTGCGGCAGGTCCGGTCGTCCCCGCGCTCCGGAGGCCCTCCCGCAGGCATGACTGCGGCAGGTCCACCGGCGCAGCCTGCCGCCCCCCTGGGAAAGGGCTGCCCCAGGTGGCTGCTTGCCCCGCTGGGCTCTAGTTTTTCGGGGCCCCTGGAGCGGGGTCCTTCACTCACTCCGGGGGCCCTGGAAAACTCTTGCGAGGCCCGGGGCCCCGGAGCTCCTTCCGCTCTGGGTCTTCACCGGCGGGGTGGTCCTTCCGCTCTGGGGCGGAAGGACCCCGGCAACTGAATTACCACTGGAGTGGGACCTGCCGCCGAAGTGCAGCCGGGATTTTGGCGGTAATTCGGCGGCAGGGGGCCCAGCTGAGGGTCTTCAGGGCACTTCGGTGGCAGGTCCCGGAGCAGAAGGACCCCCCTGCCGCTGAATTACTGCCAAAGACCCTGGGCCCCCGGAATCCTCTGGGCGGCCCTGAGCCGAAGTTGCGTATCTTAGATCGACACCCCCCCCCCCCAGTGTAGACCAGCCCCTACTTGGAGATTTCAATGCCCGAGTCAGGGCTGACAGCGAGAACTGGAATAACCAGGCCACATGGTGTAGGCAAAATGAACAGCAATAGACTACTCCTTTTGAGCCTTTGCTCTGAAAATGACCTGACCATTATCAACACTCTGTTCCGACAAGCGGACAAATACAAAACGATGTGGATGCACCCTAGGTCCAAACAGTGGCATCTGATAGATTATGCCATTGTCAGAAGGTGAGACATCCGACATGTACTGATCACCAGAGTATTGCGAGGCGCAGAGTGCTGGACACACCACAGATTAGTCAGGACGTCTCTTCAACTTTACATTGCTCCCTCTCGGCACAAACCCCCTAAGCACGTGCGACCTGCTTTCAATATAGCCAAAGTGAAGGATGCTCAATGTTTCAACAATTTCCAGAAGAGTCTTGATGACAAACTGACATCTCACGGACAATTGATCGGTACTGTAACCGAAAAGTGGGACCAGTTCAAGCAGATAGTGACTGACACAGCAATAACATCTCTTGGACCAAAGAAAAGAACACATCAGGATTGGTTTAATGAGAACCAAGAAGAAATATGCTCAGCACTGGAAGTAAAGAGAAAAGTCTTTATCAAATGGCAGAATGATCCCTCCTCAGTCTCTAAACAGGACCATTTCAAGTACCTTCAGAGCAAAAACACAGAAAGACCTCCGTCAGATACAAGACAACTGGTGGGAGAGTAAAGCCAAAGAAATTGAGCACTATGCTGAGACCCACAACTCAAAGATGTTCTTCAGTGCTATTAAGACTGTCTATGGACCTTCTAAACCAAGGACCACCCCATTTCTCTCATTAGACAACACAACGCTGATTAAAGATAAAGAAGGCATCAGCGAAAGATGGCGAGAACACTTTAGCAACCTTCTCAATAGACCATCAACCGTGAATAATAATGTCCTCAATGAAATTCCACAACAACCTGCTCTGACATATCTTGACTCTCCGCCCACTATAGATGAGATTAAGAAAGCTGTTAGCCAGATGAGTTCAGGAAAAGCTCCTGGAAAAGAAGGGATACCAGCAGAGATATACAAAGCAGCAGGTCCAGTAGCACTAGCAGCATTCCACAGCGTGATCATCAGCATCTGGGAGGATGAAAACATACCACAGGACCTCCGCGATGCTACTGTTGTCTCTCTTTTCAAGAACAAAGGCAGCAAAGCACAATGTGGAAATTACAGAGGCATATCCGTCCTCTCCGTTGGAGGGAAGATCATCGCCTGCATCATCTTGAACCACCTAATAGCCAGTATCTCCGAGGCAAGTCTACCTGAAAGTCAATGTGGTTTTCGACCTGGCCGGAGCACAGTCGACATGGTGTTTGCCGTCAGACATTGAACAGAACACTTGTATGCTGTCTTCATAGATCTGACAAAGGCATTTGATACCATCAACAGGGAAGCCCTTTGGACTATTCTAACATGACTTGGCTGCCTAAGAAAATTTGTCCAGATTATACGCCTTTTTCATGACAACATGACAGGCGAAGTATTGTCTGATGGAGCCACATCAGCCCCCTTCAACATCACCAAACTGTGTAAAACAAGGATGTGTTCTCGCTCCTGTCTTATTTAACCTGTTCTTTGCATGTGTCCTTAACCATGCAATGAAAGATCTAGACCGAGGTGTATACTTGAAATACCAGCACGATGGTTCACTTTTTGACCTCTGTCGCCTGAATGCAAAGACTAAGACAGTGCAGAAACTCCTTCTTGAGGCACTCATTGCTGACAACTGTGCCCTCATGGCTCACACTGAAAATGATCTTCAGCACATTGTCAACAAGGTTGCTGAGGCCTCGCAACTTTTCGGACTATCAGCCTCGGAAAGACAGAAGTTCTCCATCAACCTGCACCTGGATCAAATGCTTCTGTCCCGAGTATCTCCATTGATGGCACTCAGCTTAAAGTAGTGGAGAACTTTAAACCCCTGGGTAGTGTCATATCTAGTGATGGATCACTGGATAATGAGATCAACGCACGAATATCCAAAGCAAGTCAGGCACTTGGCTGTCTGCGTGTCAAAGTTTTAAACCACCACAACATCCAGATGTCAACAAAACTGCTTCTGTACAGAGCTATTGTTCTTTCATTTCTTTTGTATGGGTGCGAAACATGGACACTATATAGGCGTCACATCAAGCAGCTCGAAGCATTCCACATGCACTGCCTCCGCAACATCATGAAGATCCGCTGGCAAAACAAAGTGCCCAATCTTGAGCCCAGATGACAAGCATTGAAATGATGATCATGAAGTCACAGCTCTGTTGGACCGGTCATGTCAGCCGCATGGATGCCAACAGAATCCCCCGCCAGGTTCTGTATGGTGAGCTCTCCCAGGGCATCCGGCATATAGGTCGTCCACGGAAACGTTACAAGGACACCATCAAAGCCAATCTGCAGTATAGCAGTATCAAACCTAGGGACCTTGAGGACGCCGCCAGCGACAGAACACAGTGGCGTGCAACAGTCAAAAATACCTGCATCGCCTTTGAGGAAGACCGCTGCCGGCATCTACAAGAGACACACGAACGACGTCACAGAGCACCAGCAGCGCACAATCCACTGACCGCGAACTTCCCATGTACCATCTGCAGCAAAACGTGCACCTCTAGAACTGGCTTGTACAGTCATCAGAGGGCACACCATGAGACCAACAACAGATGATCTGCACAGATTTGTCATCATCGGATCGATGGACTACCAAGAATAACTAGTGTAGATCAGACCCTAACTGGCATCTGTAGACATTCGTAGGCAAATATGTCTAATGGCGAAGGAGCCTTGGTAGCCGCGCAGAGTAGCAGTGTCAGGGTTAATCCCTTAAAAATAACTGCTTTAGCATCAGAGTCAGAGCTTCAGGCTGCAAGAGTCAGGCTTTTGGTATAATCTGGTTGCTTTGTGCTGATTTCAATCAAACCTGGGGGACTGAAAAATGCAACTGATACTGAAGTAAAGGAACTCATGAATATTAGTGACTGAGGATGTCTATAGCCCGTGTTCCATATTGTGGAAGTGTGATACTGTGAACAGAATTGATTTGGATTGGAATTATGTGCCCTCCCTTTTTTTTGTTTTTAAACTATGGTAAAGGAACAGAATTTGCTTTGACACCAATGTAAATGAGTAACTTTTCTTTTTTTAATCTTTATTAGCTTTGTTAGAGAAAAGCACCCTTACCAGAATGAAGGACATCCTTTATAAATATGTCTGAACAAAAATACTTAGCACAGAGAAAATGTTAGGAAAATAAACTATCCAATTAGAACTAAACATTGCCGTAAAAAAAAATGTACGTAAGGAAGTAACTAAGCTGTATGGGGCGGAGCTCTCTTTTTGGTGTGTGTTTGCACAATGGCCATGACTCGGGGCTCTTGGGTACTAATATAATACTCACAATTAAGAGAAACGTGCTTCAGTGTTTGCAGGATGGGGAAATTCGTTAACAAAATGATAAGGAGGAGGAGATTCTATGTAAAGGATAAGCAAGATTACTTATCACTGGAAGTTCAAAGTGGTAAAAATGTTATAGGAATATATTGACATGGGGGGAGATATGGATTCTTTGGTAGAAGTAACAGTGAATCAATTATTCTAATATTGCCTTGTAAACTAAAGCCTTTATCCAGAAAAAAAAATTAACAAGTGCTTAACTTAAGCTATGTGACTATTCCCATTGATATCAATGGCATGTGTGTCTAGGTGGGCAAATGCCCACATCTATGTTTAGTACAAATTCCAGCAGGGTAGAATTTCAAAGAAGATGATATGGTAATCTGCGTCAATATTTGGGAAGGGAGCTGTCCTCATCAGTGGGTGAGGATGTGAAGAAAGCTCTGAGGTGCAGGAGTGAGAGGCAAAATGCTCCACCACAGACAAGTCGTGATGACACACCAAGAAACCAGATGTCCTTCAGGTCACAAGACGACAAAGGAGCTCATGCTATAGGAGAAAAACAAACAAACAAACCAACCCAAACATTTAGAAATAGAATATAAATTAGAGCAGTGATAACTCAGACTGAGGTGCGAGCAGCAAATGGCTCTTCAATGCGTCTCCTTTTTGAAGCACATGATATTAAAACACTGTGTGACTTAATTATTAACCAATCAGGATGCTTGTACTACTTTATTAACCAATTAATTTATTTGCTGTGAGAATAAACTGAATATTCTCAGTCATTCCCACATGTGGCTTTTTTGGGTGATGCTGGTGGCTAACTGGGGTCCTGAACCACTGAGCTCTGGGTATCACTGAGTTAGAGAATCAGGATAAGCCGAGTTCTGTACAAGCAAACACAGATGGGGGCTGCTGAGCTATTAGCATTGGAGGTTTATATGCTGGGCCGCCCAGAGTGGGGAGCAGGGGGGCCGAGTGGGTGCACTGAGGCTCTGGGAGAGGGGGGAGGCAAGAGTAAGCAGCAAGGTAAGCCCCTCTGAGCTGGACACTCCCTCAACCCCCCTCCCCAGCCCTGACCCCAGCCCCTCTGAGCCGGACACCCCTCGCCACCTCCCCACAGCCCTGACCCCCAGCACTGAGTCATACAGCCCTGACCCCCCCCCCCACAGCCCAGCCCCTGTGAACTGGGCACCCCCCGACCCAGAGCCCAGCTCCTCACCCAGCCCTAGGCAACAGCAGCGCCAACCCCAGGCAGCGACAGCCCATTGGCACCAACCATCACCATCACCCAGCAACAGCCCATTATATAATTGCCAATGTATACAGCTCATTAAAGCATTTAATGTTTTTAAATAATGGATTTTGTGCATTTTCAAAATATTAAAATTAATTTTTGAATGTGTTTCACTGGTTATTTTTTACATTTCCAAATACATGTTACTATAGTATTGCAACTTTTTTTTTGGAAGGGGCCCCCAAAATTGCTTTGCCCCAGGCCCCCTGAATCCTCTGGGTGGCCCTATTTATATGCTCTTCATTTATTTATTGGATTAAATAGAACAGCAGCATCCAGCTGAGGTTAAAGGGGCTCAACACCAACGCTCGTTTTTAAGCTTTTTTAAAATTGTTATTGATGTCAATGTTCCCCACGGCGGGGATTTTAAGGAGGGGGCTTCACTGTGAGAGGGGTTTGGATGGGCCTGTTGCTGGGGGTGGGGGGGAGGGAAGGGCAGAGGTTGTCACAGCAAGGGGGTGCCTGCGTTTCTGCTAGGGAGGGTGAGTAGTTGGGAAGGGGGGGGGGGTGGATGCCGGGTGGGGGCTCTATGCACCAGGGCTCGGGGGTGTTGGGCTCAGGGCTGTTGCAAGGGGGATGCTGCGTGGGCATGAAGGCACAGGGACAGCGGGGGGCTGCCGTAAAACAACAGTTTGTGATAAAGTTTGTCCTGATTCCTCCCCCCCTCCCCGCGTTCCATCGCCCTTTTGCCGCAGGGAGTTGCAATAGCGGAAATGGGGGGAGGGGCTGCCCGGCGGAGCCGGAGGCGAAGCTTCCCTGGGAGATGGAGTCCAGCGAGGGAGCGCGGCTCATAGGAAAGACCGTGGGGAGCGTGAGGAAAAAACTACAACTCCCATGAGGCTGTGCGGGCAGCCTTACGCGAGCGCGGCGCGACGCCGCGCATCCCTGCCAAGCCCCCACCCCCGAAGAAAAACATGAGGCTCTCAAAGGCCCGGTTCCTCCTCGCCCTGGGCTTGCTGGCGGCTCCCCGCACCCCGGGGACCCAGGCCGAGGCTGGTAAGGGGGGGGGGAGCATGTTGCTACCGCCAGGAATGGGAATGGGAGGGGGAGGCGGTGTCGGAGGCACCAGAAGCGGCTGCGGCTGCCCACTTCCGGTTCTCTCCCCCCCCCCCCCCCCGGGCGCCTGGCCGGTTCCGACACGGGAGAGGCCGGACCGGAGTGTGGTGGGGAGGCCGTGAACAGAAGGCCGGGCCGGGGGGGTAACCATGGGACGGGGCTGAGGGGACACGGGGGGGGGGGGCGGCAAGGGAGGGACTGGGGGAGAGGGGACTGGAGCTGGGGGGAGGGAGGCAGCCGAGAACGGGAGCATGTGGTAGAAGTTGGGGGCGCTGAGGCCATTGCAGGGGGGCAACTGTGAGCCCCGAGTCTGATTCAGTGGGATGCTGAGGCTTTGGGGGGGGCTGTTAGACTTGTCTCGGGGGTTTTGGGGAGGGGGTCTCCATAGCAAGCAGGGCCCAGAGTACCACAGCCAGTTTCCAACGGGGCAGGGGGTGTCAAGGTCTGGGATCCGAGGGGGTGGGGAGGCTGGATGGCACCCTGGCCATTGCAAGAGAGGGGTTTTTTTGGGGGGGGGCAGCATTGGAGAGTCTGAGGGGTTGTTGCTTAGGGAGGTGTTGTGGGTGAGGGGTTCCCAAGAGGAATCCTAGAGCATGTCCTAAAAGTGAACAGAGTTGGTCTGTCAGAGACCAGGATGGGGAGGGGGGGGGAAGAAGAGAGAATTCTCAAGGCTTGTGGCTAACAAAACACTGCAGACAGTCCCCTGATTTATGCTCAAGAGACTCCAGCTCAGGTGCCCCCACTGAACAAATTACAGCAGTAGGGCAGGGAGAGAGAGTTTCTTAGGCAGGTCCCAGGCCATTTAAGTCTCTATAGGTCAAAACCAACACCTTAATCAACCTGGAAGCTCAGAGGCAACTAGTGCAGACTGTAGAGCCTGAGTTTTAATGTATCCCCCATTCCCAAACAACAACAACGAAGCTTGCCAAGTGGGCTGCTAAATTCAGCTTAAATTTCCAAATGTTTTTATGGCCCCAGGTAGAGCGTGTTGGGATGGTCTAGCCTCAAGGTGACAGAGGCACGGAGGATAAAGGCACAGTTGTAAAATCATGGCTGTACATCAGCAATAGAGCCAACCTTCCTTTTCCTGCCACCTGATCTTCAGCAAGCAGCTGGGTGTCTGACAAGACACCCCCCCTCCTCAGATTGCTAACTTAAGCATCAAATGGCCCACAGACCCTGACACTAACAGAGGCTTCCCTCAACCAACATCACCGTAGTCTCATCCAGTTTTAAGTCACAGTCAGCTCTCTTATCCATGCTCCAGTCTTGTCCAGACAATGACCAGTACAAGTGACTGTTCTGGTTGGATATAAAGCTATGGGTCATCAACACCACAACCTGTGTCTCTGCTACTCTTTTTCAACAGCTTAATATGCTCACAACAAGAGGAGTTGACATGGGGTCCATTTCAAGAGCTTCTTTAGAGGGTGGTAGAGGGAGAGGAAGGCAGAAGGACTAGCTATGTCTACGATTCTGTGTGTGGTCTGGGGTTCCCTGAACACTACCTGCTGCCAGCCCTTCTAACCAGTTTTAGTGTTTGACATGAACAGGCCTCCCTGAGCCAAACTAAATCTATTCTGTTGTTCTTTAGATTTCAAAGACTGTCTCAATATCTCCAGATTAGCGATTGAAGGACAAAAGGTGGTTGTTCCAATTAACACATCAGAGAAGATGGAGAAGGTGGAGAAATGGAACTCTGCCAGTTCCAGTTGGGAATCGGTTCTTCTTATCAACAATGGAAAGTCTCCTCTTTTGAATAGCAAGTTCACAGATCAGTTCACTGTATCCCACCAGGGGGATTTCATAGTGAAGAACGTGAGCAGAGAGGCACAAGGAGTTTACAGGGTTACCTTTTACCTGTCTGGGAAATGTGTAGCTCTTATAAAGCTGACAGTGCAGGGTAAGTTTCCACATTGATCCCCTGATAATCCCAAGTGACTCTAGGGCAGTGGTCCCCAGACTTCTTTGATTGCACCCCCCCCGACACACACCTGATCCAAGCTCTCTCTCCCCCGTCCCCTCCCCCCCATCAGGGTGGCAGGGTAAGTGGGGAAGAATGGCAGAGGGACCATGGACTAGGTAAGGGGGCATAATCAAAGTTTGGGGGATCACTGCCCTAGAGCCCTAACTTCATGTGTCACAGTGATTGTGAGGCACTTTGGAGACAAAGAGCTGTGAATGCCACGGATTAGCAGTGGGTATGAGGGTTTGCTTTGATGGAGTAATGGACCCCCTAGCCTGTGCTAACAAATGACAAATCACCTGGGATGGGGCAGAACGTCGTTCATTTCCAAGGCTTCCTGAGGGGGAGGGGTGGCTAAGAGCAGTGATCAGTTGAGGGGCTGCACTGTATTGAGAATAGCTGCCTGCTGTATGGACACTCCTGGAAGAAGCCTTGTGACAACTAGGAGAATCTGCAGCCTTTCCCTTTCCTGCAAGGTGCTTTAAATCCTCACCCTGATCTCCTCTGTCTTCCAGTGTCTACGGCACCTCCATCGGTTATACCTGGGAACCAAGCTCCTGCAGCACGTAAGCACCTATTCTTTTCCTAAAGCTCATCTCTAGTGTTATACACACTGGTGCTTCTGTCAGTGAAACTTCTGTCTTTTTTTTGTTTTTTTGGGGGTGGGGGGGGGAGGGAGGAGAAGAGGGTTCACACCCCGACTGACAAAAAAGAACTAGTATAGACACAGCCTTCATTACCACTGGGATAGTGGCCCGTCAGGGCATATCAGTGACGGGGGTTTGGGACTGCAGCCAAGGGAAGGTAGGAAAGAGAGGGGTTGGGGAGCTCACATTAGGGCTAGTGGAAATGGACTGACATTGGGAAGGGGAACATGGTGGAAGGTAGCAGGTGTGCCTGTCAATCCAACATTCTTCCCTGCTGTGTGCCAACCTTAGGATCTGGGGAGAGAGGGGTGAGGTTTGAGTGTTTCCCCCTTCCGTTGTATGTGTGCTGAGATCTGGAGGTTCCAGTTGTGGGGTCTGACCCTTATCCCTGCCTCCCTCACGTAAGCCAGGATCTGGAGCAGTCCTTCCCCTCTGGATGCGGCACTGAGTATCAGTAGGCGCACTGGGAGCATGCAGCAAGAACACACCACTGACACTGGGGCAGGGCGCTGAGAATGGGTGTGCTTGATGCCCATCACAGGGTCTCCACCACTGGGGAGAGGGAGACGGGAACACCCAGGGAGCAGTTAGTCTCTGAGCTGTTGTTTCAGGCTGTATTCTCCTCCCTTGGGAGTTCTCATTCAGCTGAGTGTGTCACATTGAGATCAGCCCCCTTCTCCCCATCCCACCTCTATCCTTCCTAATATGTCCCCTCTTTCAGCATCATCCTGTGCTGGAGATCTGGATAGAGCAAAGCGGTTGGTGATTAATCTAATACGGTACAGGAACTCCTCACTTAACGCTGTAGTTATGTTCCTGAAAAATGCGACTTTAAGCAAAACAATGTTAAGCAAATCCAATTTCCCCATAAGAATTAATGTAAATGGGGGAACTTAGGGATGCGGGGAGCTGATGGGGGGGGGGGGGGGGCTGCTGGTCCACCCTGGTTCCAGGCCCCCACCAGCTAGCTCCAACGGGCTGTTCTTTCTGAAAGCAGTGGACAAAGCAGGCGGCTGCCAAACTACTATAAAAGAGCATTGCACAACTTTAAATGAGCACGTTCCGTAATTGATAAGCAACGTAACAACGTTAACCGGGATGACTAAGTGAGGAGTTACTGTATTATAATGGAGCGCCAGCTCTGCTACATTTAAGAGTGAGGAGACTTTGCTGTTTAAAGGAAGATTCCTCTTAGTGCTCTAAAATCCACAGGCATACCTGGATTGTCTTAACATTTAGTGTGCCTCATGGAGGTGCAGGGCAGAGTTAGTGATCCAAATCTGAAGTTATTTTGGAGTTGCAGGCAATCTTGCAAAGATACAAAGGAGTTTTTTAAAATCCCTCCAGGAATGCTCACTGCGCCCAGTTGCCAGAAGCACTTGGTTACCCACCCCCACAGTTCCACAAGCCTTGTAAGACCCCAGGCCGCCCAGAGGACTCCGGGGGCCTGGGGTCTTTGGCGGCGGGGGCCCCCGCTTTGGCGGTAATTCGGTGGTCGGGGGCCCTTCCGTTTCGGGACCCGCCATCCAAGTGCCCCGAAGACCCGCGGAAGGGGCCCCCTGCCACCGAAGCGGGACCCGCCACCGAAGTGCAGCCGGGTCTTCGGTGGTAATTCAGTGGCAGGGGGCCCCCGCCGCGGGTCTGCGGGGCACTTGGGTGGCGGGTCCCGGAATGGAAGGACCCCCTTCCCCCCGCCGCCGAATTACCGCCAAAGACCCGGCTGCATTTCGGCGGTGGGTCCCACTTTGGCGGTAATTCGCCGGCGGGGGGTCCTTCCGCCCCGGAGCAGAAGGACCCCCCGCTGGCGAAGACCGGGAGCGAAGAAGCTCCGGGGGCCCGGGCCCCGCGAGAGTTTTCCAGGCCCCCCGGAGCGAGTGAAGGACCCCGCTCCAGGGGTCCTGAAAAACTCTCGTGGGGGCCCCTGCGGGGCCTGGGGCAAATTGCCCCACTTGCCCCCCCCGGGTGGCCCTGATGCAACCTGGGCGCCGGGCCGGGCCTGGCTCCCCCGTTTCTATTCCCCTCCCCAGGCCAGGCTGCCCGGTCTCCCCGGGGCACCCGCCTTGCGCTGAGGGGTCCGTGCTGGGGCGGGCGAGGGGCAACTCTGGGGAACGGGCAGGAGCTGAGACCCCCACCCCAGGGGCCGAGGTGACCCAGCGCCAGCTGCCGCCTGCCCGGCCCCGCCCCACGCAGGGTCTGTCACCCAATCCCAGGCTGCGACGGAATACAATTTGCCTATTGCGGCCCCGCCCACTCCCGCAGAGCTCGGAGCGAGTCGCCATTTGGTTTTGCTCCCATGCCCGCGAGGTTCTGCGTGTCCTGCTCTGCCTCCCCGGTGAGTGTCTGTTCCCCGGGCCGGGGCAGGGGCCGGGGTGCGCGGGTCAGAGAGGCCCAGCCGGGGGTAGAGCGTGTATTGGGGGGTAGGAAATGAGGGGAGAAGGGAGGGAGAGAGACCCAGCCCAATAGACACCCGGGGGTGGAGGGATGCTGGGAGAGGGGCAGGCAGAGACCCTGCCCGGGTGCGGGGAAATGGGGATGGGGGAAGCTGGGGAGAGAAGAGACACATGGGGCGGGAATGACTTCTGAAAGCAGCTGGCTGTTTTGGCGCCACAGCGGCCTCTGATGGGCAAAAGGCGGAGCTGCAGCACTTCGGGGCAGAAGGTATTTTCAGGGGGGAATCTGTGCCTGAGCAGTGGTGCAGAATTCCCCAGAGCAGAAGTTCATCACAGCATCCTGCCCACGGAGCCAGGGTGGGGCACAGGGGCTGCTGGGGGGTCGCAGACTGGGGTTCAGAAGGGCTAGTAGAGTGGGGACAGACTGGGGCATGGGCTCAGGAGCTAATGGGGAGACAGTGTTGGCACGGGGAATGGGAGCTAGAGACACCTATGGGGGTGTGGGGAGAGGGGAAGATTTGCCCGACTGAATGGGAGATGCTTGGGGTCAGCTGGGGTCTGCCTTGGGGAAGGCTCCCTAACAACCCACGCCCTTCCTGGCCCCCCAAACCCTGTTCCATACGTCTCCCACCCACACCCAACACCCTCCAGGTTCACTCCAGGCTCCTTCCCTCTGCTCCTCCATTACCCCTGACTCCCCCAAGCCTTTGCACTGCTTCTGATGGGTACAAGAAATATAATTCTGTATTGGGAGGGATCGCTCAGTGGTTTGAGCATTGGCCTGTTAAGCCAAGGGTTGTGAGTTCAATCCTTGAGGGGGGGCCACTTAGGGATCTAGGGCAAAAATCAGTACTTGGTCCTGCTAGTGAAGGCAGGGGGCTGGACTCAATGACCTTTCAAGGTCCCTTCCAGTTCTAGGAGATAGGTATATCTTCAATTATTATTATTATTTTAATTTAAATGAATTACTCAAAGTTCTGTATTAATATGCCTAGTAAGAAATCTATTTATTTGTCAAAAAAAAAAAATTACCAGAATCTTCTTTTGGGGGGGGGGGGGGTGTTCTGTTTTGTTACAGACATACTTGCTGGCAGATATTTTGAAATAAATTACCAAAATAATTGAAAATGGTGTGATTACATTGTGTTATTTTGACAAAATGTACAGAATTTTAAAATATTGTGAGCAGAATTTTTAATGTTTTGGCACAGAATTCCCCCCGCAGTATCATCCTGTAGCAGACACTTCCTGCCTCTGGGCCCCTCGGCCAGAGGAACAGGAACAGACTGACCGGACCACAGACAAAGAGGGACCAGAGGTAGGAACTTAAACTGCAGGCAGTTCCCTTCACTGGGACACAGCTCAGCACTGAGTCCATAAAACCTGCATGTGTAATACTAGCGAGTGTGTGCAAGTGTCACCATCTGTGCCCGTCAGGAGGATATGTGACTGTTACAGCCCCCAGGGAGATTTTTAGCTCAAATTAAAGCAGCTCATGCTGATATCTCTGGAGGTTCAAGGCTAGTGTTCAGTCTCCAGTGTATTAGCCAAGAGGGGTATCGCACATGAAATAGAAGGGCCTGAGCTGAGGTTTTCAGAACAATCTAGGGGATTTAGATGCATAATTAGCTGTATTACAGCAGTGCCTAGATGACCCAACTGAGATAACAGCCCTATTGTGCACTCATCTTCCATTAATTTTAATGGAAGTTGTGTCCAAATCACAAAGATGTACAGAAAGTGGGAGGCGTTTAAAAATATGGAGTGTGGGGGTTGTTTTGTTTTTTGAAGTGGGAAGGACATCTGGAGCTGTACCTCTTTTTCTGTCTTGTTTCTTATTGTGGCAAAGATGTCTCTTATCCTCTTTTTCCCCACAGCATTGAACCTTTGTGGTAGAGGGAATTACTTTGAAATTGAATTTCCCTTTGGGATGACCCATGTGGGGAAGATAAGCAGGAAGGAGCAGTATTTATCTCACCCTCTTCACCTGGGGAAAGGGAGGGACAAAGTACCAACCAGGATCTGGAGAGCAAATTACAAAGTTTGACTTGTACTAAAATAAATTGCTGGGTTGTATATTGTGGCAGAGTAAAAGTGGGTTGGTTCTCAGGAGTGAGAGTGAGGGCTCTGGGGTTCCATTCCCAAGTCTGGAAGGGGAGTGAAGTCTAATGGTTAGAGCACATTTTCTGCCCAGTTTTGAGAGGAAGAGTTGTACAGTGGTTAAAGCACAGCACGAAGTCAGGATACCAAGTTCTAGTCCCAGTTCTGCTGGCTGTTGGTTATTACTTCTACCTTAATGTCAGCCTCAGGGAAATGGATGTAAGCATGTTCACCCTGCTAAGTGCAGAGCAAGAATAATCCATTAGTGTTTGTAAAGTCCATCAAACTCCTAAAATGAAGTTACATCAAACAAGATAATTCTGTTCTTGATTTAATGAGAGGAGATGTAATGCTGTGCAATGCTGACACCTCGTGGAGACTCAACATTGCAACAGCCTCGCTCAAAACAGATTTCAGAGTAGCAGCCGTGTTAGTCTGTATCCACAAAAAGAACAGGAGTACTTGTGGCACCTTAGAGACAGATTTATTTGAGCACAAGTTTTCGCGGGCTACAGCCCGGAACTGACAATGATCGGTGATCCTAACGGTTGCCCTGTTTGCATGGTCAGCTGCTACAGTAAGGAAAAGACAGGTGGTGCGGTGATTCTGTATGGTTTAATTGGTTTATGTTCTCTTTAATGTGTATTTTTATATATTGTTTTTGTGCATTGGCCTGTGTCTAAGTCACTATTAATAAACTACACTGCAGCAGAAGGCAGGACAATAGAAACACCCAGACATTACTTGCTTCATTACTTTAGTACTTTACCAGCAAGAAAGACTTTATCTAGAGAGGAAATAAGGAGTAAACCTCCAATACGATCAGTGGTCTGTGCTGGCCCCGCTATAGACCCTGTGAGTGAACCTAGTGTTGCAGATACCTTGCAGTGCTCCACCAGTCGTCCAGGTGAGCCCCTTCTGCCAGTGTAACTTGGCTCAGTATTGCCCAAGAGCTCATCCTACAAACTAATCCAATGGAGTTAAGAAAGGAGTAAAACTGGGACCAAGGGGCACAGAATGGGGCTGTAGCAACAGGGGCCAAAGCTGCATAATTCTGCAGTTTACAGTTTTTTATTTGATTGCTGTACTGTATAAAGAAAACAACATATTACAGTCTCTAACAATCCCTTCCTCCTCCAATGAAATCAATACTTAATGCATGTAGCATTTTCCCCATAATCTCTAGGAAATAGCCTGCAATTTACCACAGAATTAGGCCGCTCCTCATCCCCACCCCTGTGGCAGTAGGACTTCCATGTTTTCAAGTCTCATAGGAACCTCCTATCCTGTGGGCTACTTGTCTCAATGGATAGCAAAGGCATTAAACCATCCTAGATTGTAAGTCCACTGGGCATCATTATCATAGTGCTACATATTCACATTTAATTATGTGAAAGGTCAGCTGGTTCATTTGGAATTTATTTAATCAGATTAAATAAAGATTAATGCAGCACTGTACAGAAAGGGTACGTTATGAGTGTGATCACTGGAGAAATGCATCCGACGAAGTGGGTATTCACCCACAAAAGCTCATGCTCCAAAACGTCTGTTAGTCTATAAGGTGCCACAGGACTCTTTGCTGCTTTTACTGGAGAAATGAGAGCAGCTAGATCCACTTCTGACTTAACTTCCCAGTACTCTTTTCTTATATTGAGCTTGGGTCAAAGAAATTCCTTTTCCATGATTGATTTAACTGGGAGTTCTATTTTAGAAGTTTTAAAATAAGACAAAATATTGTGCTACATTATAAATCCATGGTGCACCCACGTGCTGAATACTATGTCTAGTTCTGGTCACTTTAAAAGGTTCAGAGAAGGGCAATGGAGATGATCAAGAGTATGGAAATGCTTTCATATGAGGAGAGACAAAAACTATTACAGCTGTTCAGCTTAGAAAAGAGATGACATGAGGAGGGGTTAGAATGTGGGGTAATGCTGACACCCAGGGGGGACTTGCTGTGGTTCAGCAAAGTGATGCACAGCAGTGGTGATCTGGATACTTGTGGCTGCATTGCAGTATTTGGTTGCACCTGAAAGAAAGCAAGGTAGGGAGTAAGCTGCTTGACTCCTGTGTGGATAGTGTAACTCTCCTGTGCACACCATGACCATAGGAGGGTGAGGAGACAGTTTCACAAGGGCTGCTGTGGCGTGTGTTTGTGTTTGTAAACAGCCCAGTAACGTTCTAGAGCCTCCAACAAGAAGGTGGAATATTTTTTAGATCAGATGCGCAGCTTGATAGGTGTCGATACAGCTGGGAATCAGTGGGTGGAAGGCAAGGGAAGTGCAACATCTAAGCAATCCCCATTAGGTCCAGTAAATCATAGTCACTTAGCATCTTTCTTGCATTTGTGCTGTGACACTGTAGTGCATTTCTCTTAACATTTTGTCCCGCAGCAGCTAAAACTTCTCTCTTGTGGCTGAAAGGACATTCCAGCTGATGTGTCTCTGGTGCATCTGTTTAAAATTGAGGCCATCGATCCAAATGGGCTGTCACTGCAGAAGCTACCCTAACGTTCTGAGAATCCACAATTCTCAAGTTATTCATGCTCCTGGCAGGGCACCTCTGCTGTGACCCTTTTAGTCACAGGTACTTTGGTACCAGACGTTAGAAGTGTGGTGCTGTTCCTTAGAATGACAGCTCCTTGGGGCAGGGGCCACTTCTCGTTCTGTGTTTGTACAGTGTGCATCTCAGTGGGGTCCTGGTCCTTGACTAGGGCTCCTAGGGGCTATCCCAAAGGAAATAGTAGTAATAAAGAAGGATTTGTTAATCTGCATCTCCTCTGTCTTCTGTTCTCTTCCCAGGCCTGTGAAGTTAGTGTTGATGTTACCAAGTCAGTCTTTCAAGTGACTCGTTTTGGAATTCCCAGCGTTAATTTAGGACCCTAGGTGTCCTCACTGTGACATCTGCCTTGGCACCAGGACATGCTCCTGTCATCTTTATCCAGGCTGCAAATGGATGAGACACTTCTCTCTCTGCAAGCTGAAAGCAAGCCCAGGGCATTACAGCTGACCTGCCAATGGAGGCTACCTCTGGGATATGTAGTCATCAACTGGGCATCTTCCCTGGCCACTACGGACCACATTTGGACTGCACTGGCCAGCTGCAAGTCCCCTGGAAGAGAGATTTGCTTGGATACCTTGCCTTGATGCAGGCTTCCCATCACTAATATAGCACAGGGCTGAATATGGCCTGTAAAGTTCTCCCCCACACTTAATCCAAAGGAATACAACTGAGTCCAGGGGCCACACGTGGGGGTCTTTTCTGGAAACCAAGGAGAGGTCTTTTCGGGGACTGAGGTGACACAAGGAGAGGTGTGGAAGCAAACTGTTCATCGGAATAACAAGGCACCAGGCCCAGATGGTCCATCCAAGAGTTCTGAAGGAGCTCAGGTATGAAGTAGCTGAACAGCTAACAAAACTTTGTAATCTTTCATTAAAACCAGCCATTGTTCCAGAGGAATGGAAGGTACCAAATGTTCTAGCTATATTTAAAAAAGACTCTAGGGGTGATGCAAGGAACTGCAGAGCTGTGAACTTTACAGCTGTGCCTGGCAAACTGGTTGTATTAATAATTATGAATAAAATGACAACACATCTGGAAGATCGTGATCTGATAGGGTCTAGCCAGCAGAGATTTTTGCAAAGGAAACTCGTATTTCACTAATCTTCAGAATTCTTAGAACGTGTCAATAAAGTAGTGCATAAAGGAGAACCAGCTTGATGTAATTTATTTAGATTTCCAAAAGGCCTTTGGCAAGGTCCCTCACAAGAGACTACTAAAGAAGCTAAGTGGTCACAGGGTGAGGGGCAAAGTATTGTCATGGATCAAAATCTGGCCTGAAAGCAAAGAGTAGGGTTAAATGGTCAACTTTTATCATGGCAAAGGGTGAAAGGTGGAGCCATCAAGGTTCCGTAGTGGGTCTTGTGTTGTCTTATATATTTATTGATCTGCAAAAGAGGTGAGGTAGCAACATTTGCAGATGACACAAAGTTATTTCAGTTAGTCAGGACCATAGAGGACTGTGAGGCACTTCAGAGAGACTTGTACAAGCTGAGTGAATGGGCAACACAATGGCAGATAAAATTCAATGTTGCTAGATGTAAAGTTACAGACATTGGAGGGAAACAGTAAAACTACTCCCACCTTACAGGATTCAAACTACAGTGTAGCAGATTTAGATTAAATCTCAAGGAAAAACTTCCTAACTGTAAGAACAGTAGGACAATGGAACAGACGCCCAGGGAGGTTGTGGAAGCTCCTTCACTAGAGGTTGTCAAAAGGAGGCTGGGTAGCCACCTGTCTTGGATGGTTTAGACACAACAAATTCTGCACCTTGGCGGGGGCTAGACTGGATGATCTTTATGGTCCCTTCTAACCCTATGGTTCTGTGATTATGGACAGCTGATTAAGCTCAGTGAGTGGCTGCGGTCATAAAAACAAAGATGATGTTGGGAAGCGTAAGGAATGGGATGGAGAAGAACACTGAAAATAGAATGTTCTATAAATCCATGGTGCAGCCTCACCTGGAGTGTCCAACTCTGGTCACCCCATCTCCAAAAGGATGTTGCAGCACTAGAGGGGGTTCAGAGAAGGGTGATAGGAGTGTTCAAGGGCCTGGGAAGATTCTCCTCTGGAGAGAGATTGAAAAGATGGGCATTGTCAGTTTAGGGCATGTCTATCTTATGGATGCAACATGGACAAAGCTATGGGGCCTTCCCTATGCTGCTGTAGTGCCAGTCTAGACGCTTCCTACAGCGATGGAAGGGCTCTTCCATTGATGTAGTTAATGCATCTTGCTGAGAGGTGGCAGGTAGGTCAGTGGAAGAATTCTGGGGATCAGGTTGGCATTGCTACGATGCCCAGGAGCGTGACTAGTTCACGTCCTAACAACATAGCTTTGTCGATTTCAATTTAAAGTGTAGACCAGGCCTTAGAGAGGAGTTAGTTAAAAAAGGACGTGCTAAAAGTCTCTAAAATAATGATTGGCTTAGAGAAGGTGGATGGGTAGCGTGCTATCTCTGAGGCATAACAACGCAGGGACATTCAATGAAGTTAAAAGGCGGCAAATTCCAATCTGATGACAGGAAATACATTTTCATGTAAGGTGTAATCAGACTTTGGAGCACTTTGCCACAGGAAGTCATTAACGCCAAGAACTTAACGAGATTCCAGAAGGGATTGGATGTTTCTATGGACACCAAGAATATCCAGGCTTGCTATCATTAATGACCATAGTTTTTTTGGCAGGGATATTAAACCTCCTGCTTGAGGGATCAGATCGATCTCTAACTAGTAGAGTCCAGGATTAAACCTAAAGTGGGGGCAGATCATCCCACATCTGTTGAGGGGGGTCTGACACCTTCCTCTGAAGTACCTGGTCCTGGAGACTCGGAGGCAGGAGACTGGACAGTGAGCCCTTGGGTGTAATCCAGTCTGGCAGTCCCTATGTTCCTTGCAGTGGGGCCCAAAGCCATGTATTTTGAGTTACTGTTACTTAACGATGCAAAGGAAAAAAATAATTAATGCCTATTACCCTCCTATAACTCTTAATTAATTGTGTCCTGTATCCACTGCTCCATTATTTTGCCCGGGAGCGATGTCAGGTTGACAGGTCTGTAATTACCTGGGTTGTCCCGTTTATGCCGCTCCACCATAATGTAAATAAAAAGCTGTACTTAAGGCATGTAACACGTTCCTCAGTGGAAGCCAGGTGGCACCATGGAGCCCATAAGGACTTGCCCAGCAACACGCTACAGGATCTCAGCCAATTAATCGCCCCTTCCCACCAAGCAGTAGTTCCACTTTTTCTTCCAAAGTCTTAAGGTGACTTTTACCTTCCAAAACTGAACTAAGCCCCCAAAGAGGCGCCAGATGCCAGGCAGGGTGTTATAGGACAGACTTAGGAGGAGCTGGTGAATGAAGGCAACTGCAGCACAGACCTGAGCCGCAAGTCCCAGGCTGTGATGTTTGATCAGCACAACTAATGGTTGTGAAAGGACTGAGGTGATGGTTCTATTTTAATTCAGCCCAGGCTCTGGTTACTTGTCACATTCTTTGAAAAGATACAAATAAAGCAAATCTAAATCTCACTGGATTACAATACTAACACTCAGCCCCCTCCTCTAGCTCTCAGCCCCAGGGGTTCATCTCATCCAAGCAAAGGGCAGCTGCAACAAGACAGCTAAAATACCCTAAGGGTATGTCTACACTATGGGATTATTCCGATTTTACAGAAACCGATTTTTGGAAACAGATTGTATAAAGTCGAGTGCACGCGGCCACACTAAGCACATTAATTCGGTGGTGTCCGTCCATGTACCGAGGCTAGCGTCGATTTCCGGAGCATTGCACTGTGGGTAGCTATCCCATAGTTCCCGCAGTCTCCCCCGCCCATTGGAATTCTGGGTTGAGATCCCAGTGCTTGATGGCTGGGATCATTGTCACTGGTAGTTCTGGGTACAGCCTCTCCCCTCCCTCCGTGAAAGCAGCGGCAGACAACCATTTTGCGCCTTTTTTCCTGGATGAACTGTGCAGACGCCATACCACGGCAAGCACGGACCCTGCTCAGCTCAAGACAGCAGTCATGAACATTGTAAACACCTCGTGCAGTCTATGCTGAACCAGGACCTGCAAAGCCAGGTGAGGAGGCGGCAGCTACGGCGACGAGAGTGATGAGGACATGGACACAGAATTCTCTCAAACTGCGGGCCCCTGCGCTTTGGAGGCCATGCTGGTAATGGGGCAGGTTCTAGCCATTGAATGCCAATTTTGGGCCCGGGAAACAAGCACAGACTGGTGGGACCGCATTGTGTTGCAGGTGTGGGAAGATTCCCAGTGGCTGCGAAACTTACACATGCATAAGGGCACTTTCATGGAACTTTGTGACTTGCTTTCCCCTGCCCTGAAGCGCCAGAATACCAAGATGAGAGCAGCCCTCACAGTTGAGAAGTGAGTGGCGATAGCTCTCTGGAAGCTTGCAACGCCAGACAGCTACCGGTCAGTCGGGAATCAATTTGGAGTGGGAAAATCTACTGTGGGGGCTGCTGTGATGCAAGTAGCCAAAGCAATCACTAAGCTGCTGCTACGAAAGGTTGTGACTCTGGGAAATGTGCAGGTCATAGTGGATGGCTTTGCTGCAATGGGATTCCCTAACTGTGGTGGGGCGATAGATGGAACCTATATCCGTATCTTGGCACTGGAGCACCAGGGCACCCAGTACATAAACCGCAAGGGGTACTTTTCTATGGTGCTGCAAGCACTGGTGGTGAAACATCCCTTGTGATCCAACATCCAGGTGGGATGGCCGAGAAGGGTTCATGACGCTCACGTCTTCAAGAACACTACTCTGTTTAAACAGCTGCGCTCCAGGCTGGGTGGAAGGGGCCAGGCGCTCAGTTCTCCAGGCGCGGCGGGAATGTATTTGGGGAAATTAGGGGACCAGGCTGGGGCAGGTGGATATTTTGTGGGGGCTGTAACCAGGCTGGGTGGGTTTGTTTTCAGGAGGCGAATGGGGGGAGCAGGTCCGATCTTTTGGGGTGATGGGGGGCACAGCGAGCTATGTAGAAACGGAGCATGCACAGTGTGGCTCCTGTTGATTTCCCACGCCAAGCCAGTAGGTCAGGGGCTCTCAAACTGTGGGTTGGGACCCCTCAAGGGGTCGTGAGGTTATTATATGGGGGGGGTCATGAGCTGTCAGCCCCCACCGCAAAGCCCGCTTTGCCTCCAGCATTTAGAATGGTGTTAAATATATAAAAGTGTTTTTAATTGATGATAAACCTCAGAGCATGAGCCCCCTTATGTGAAAGGGAGTCACCAGTACAAAAGTTTAAGAGCCGCTGCAGTAGGTGGTGCCTTGGTTCTTTGCTAGCCCAGCCCTGTCTCTGTGGCCTGGCGGGAGTGAAGGCGAGACCCCTCCCCCAGTCCCTGCTGAGCTGGGTGGGAAATGACAGGGCTCCTCAGTTCTGATCGCTACAGTTTTCATCCCCTGTTGTGTTTAAAGAACAGGAGAACTTGTTGCACCTTAGAGACTAAAGCTTTCATGGGCTACAGCCCACTTCATCGGATGCATGGAGTGGAAAATACAGTAGGAAGAGATATATACAGAGAACATGAAACAATGGGTGTTGCCATACACACTCTAAGGAGAAGAGGAGTACTTGTGGCACCTTAGAGACTAACAAATGTATTTGAGCCAGGGGGAGCTATTATCAGCAGGAGAGAAAAAGAACAGTTTATAGTAGTAATAAAAATGGCCCATTCCCAGCAATTGGTAAGGAACTGTGTGTGTGTGTGGGGGGCGGGGGCAAGTAAGCATGGGGAGATAGTTTTACTTTGTGTAATGGCCCATCCACTCCCAGCCTTTATTCAAGCCTAGTTTGATGGTGTCCAATTTGCAAATTAATTCCAATTCAGCCGTCTCTTGTTGGAGTCTGTTTTTTGAAGGTTTTTTTTTGTTGTGGTAATATTGCGATTTTTAGGTCTGTAATGGAGTGGCCAGGGAGATTGAAGTGTTCTTCTACTGGTTTTTTGATGTTATAATTCTTGATGTCTGATTTGTGTCCAGGCCAGTCCTTGCTTACAGACAACCCCCAAACCTGCATCAAATACTCACCAGCAACCACACAACAAAAACACTAACCCAGGAACCAATCCCTGCAACAAACCCTGTTGCCAACTCTGTCCACATATCTATTCAGGGGATACCATCATAGGACCTAATCACATCAGCCACACTATCAGAGACTTGTTCACCTGCACATCTACCAATGTGATTTATGCCATCACTGCCCCTCTGCCACGTACATTGGCCAAACCAGACAGTCTCTAATGTAAAAGAATAACTGGACACTAAGTTAGTATTAATAAGAGCAATGGAAAAGTTCAGCCTACCAATCTGTGCTTCTCTAAACTATTAGTAATTTGGGGGATAAAATTACTTCATGATCAACACCTTAAAACAGCCCTTTCATTGCATCTAAAAACACCACAGAACTCCTTCCAATGGATTATTTAATTTGATCCTCAGGACATGGGTCTATCACAGGAGTGGGTGGGTGAAGTTCTGTGGCCTGCAATGGGCAGGAGGTCAGACTAGATGATCATGATGGTCCCTTCTGGCCTTAAAGTCTGAGCTTTGCTTAATAACTTTCTGTTACTTCCTTTGCAGGAACGTTCCTGGGGCCTATGGACAGAGTCTCACTGAGCACTGACTGATCAGATAAGTATTATCCAGTCGCTCACCTCTGCTCAAACAAACTCTGTTCCCAGTCTTGGTTCTCTGTAGGTACCATGGATTCTTTAGAGGATCTTTCTGCTCTCTCCCCTCAGGTTCAGCTCAGAGACCAGCTCATCATTCGTCCCAGGAAATGACAGTCAGTTTCACTACTGGGGAGGATTAGGCTGCCCATTGTCTGCTGGGACATCTGATAGCTTAGGAAGGGGTCAGGAATCACAGAAACAGGCGGGAATCAGGTGAGTGGCTTCCCTTCGGAATGACCCCAGGGATTCAGGCCTGGCTGCTCTGGTGAAGGTTACAAACCAGTTCGCTCTGTAGCTCCCCTGTTCTCCCGAGTTTGTTGATTTCCCAGAGCTGGGAGGGAGCAAGGCCTAGATCTTCAACGGTATTTAGGCATTTAACCCAAAACCTGGAGGGCTGTTTCAGTTTGAGCCCAGCAGTGGGTCTGCCTAGTAGATGGAGAGGGGCCCCCAGCTGGAAGGAGGTTCTCTGGCTGTGGGCTTCTCTCTCCATGAGTAGCTGTGAGCACGATGTGAAGCTACAGCTGGTCGTAGGGGTCAGGTGTTCTCAGCCTAGGAGGGTTGTGAACGGGTGTCAAACAGCTGCATTGGTACCTCCCTACTTGAGAGCGGGGTCCCAGCTAGACAGCAGATCTCAAGGGCTGGGGTCCCTGGTATGGAAAAAGGTTATAAACCTGTCATGGTGATAACCCTGCATCTGTCCAAGTAATGAGAGAGCAGGAGCGAGTCTGTTTGTGAGTGGGATTGATCAGGGCCACATTATCGACTCGGACTAGGGCCCTGGCTCCTGGAGTCATGTGATTACCTCAGACTGTTGTTGTTTTTTTTCATCTCAAAGGGGTGTTAACCCGAAAACCTGCTGTTGGGGAGGCCGGCCCCCCCCCCCATCAAGACCACTCCAGTAAAGGACTCTGCATGTGGCAGGAGGGGAAGAGTGCACCATCTCCTTGCCCTCTTCATTCCCCTGCATCATGGGAAGAAAGTGGTGCACAGACCCTGGAGTGGGAATTATGGACTTTTGTGAACCCTGCAACCAAGGGGAGACGCTGGGAAGAGGACTGTGGCCCAGGAAGGACGAAGGGCTTGTGGTGTTTTGTTTGGATTCTCACTCCTCCCAGAAGAGGGAGGACACTTGTTGGCATGGTGACTGTGGAGAGCTACACGGAATTTATTACCCAACTGCTGAGGGGAAACTGAGGCATGGCCAGAGTTCAACTGAGGAACAGGCTCCCCGGATGCCAGGCCAGGTAAGGGCCTCTTACAGAACCCATTCACTGAGAACTTGTGGCTGTGGGGATTATTTTGATGCAGAGTTTTATGGTGCTTTGCAAGGTGGTGGCATCAAACTGTGATTTCATATGTGGTTGTTCAGGTTATTGTACCCACCATCCCCGTGGGATCTGTGTGCTAGCGAAGTGGTGTGACTAGCACCTGTCTGTGCTGCCCATCCTCCGCAGTATCTGAGCATCTTCCGTGGAAATCAGTGTTTTTCCTTTGTCTCTGTTTCCCTCCCCGGAAGGAGAACTGCCTGTCTCACTTTACTGTTCTGTACTGACACTCTTCACTGTGGTGTCTATGCACCTCCCATGTAAAATCAATAGTTAGACCCTTAGTGGTCTTCATGGAGTCTCCTGCATTCTTCCCCTTTGAAGTAAAACACGTTTTGGCTTTTTTTGAACTGGTTGGCTGGCTTGTTTCAGAGTTTTTTGTTCTGTTATTGGGGGGGGCGGTGTCGAGTGTCGTCATTGTTACAGGGCTTCCACCCAGTTTGTTGGGGAATCTGTGGCTGGGCATTACTGCGCCTGGACCTTCCTCAGTCTCTGCTAGTGAATTGACACCTTTAGTTTCTTTGGCTTTAGTTGAAATGTAGCAGCCTGGTACAGGGAGACTCCGTGCTCCTTGTGCTGAGTTTGCTGCTGAACGTAAGAATGGCCAAACTGGGTCAGACCAATGGTCCACACAGCCCTGTATCCTGTCTTCAGACTGTGGCTGTTGCTAGATGCTTCAGAGGGAATGAACAGAACAGGGCAATTATTGAATGACCTGTCCAGTCCCAGCATCCGGCAGTCAGAGGCTTAGGGACACCCAGCATGGGGCTGTGCCCCTGACCATCTTGGCTGATGGCCATTGATAGATACATTCATGGAGGATGGGTCCAACTCTTTTTTGAACCCAGTTATAGTGTTGGCCTTCACAATATCCCCTGGCAATGAGTTGCACAGGTTGACTATGTGTTGTGTGAAGCAGTTCCATAGGTTTGTTTTTAACCTGCTGCCTGTAGCGTCATTGCGTGACCTCTGGTTCTTGTATTATGCAAAGGGGTAAATAATATGTTTTTCTCTAACATTCAGGATTTTATAGACCTCTGTCATATTCCCCCCCCCCCCCGAGTTGTCTTTTTTTTTTTCCTCTCCCCCAAGCTGAACAATCCCAGTCTTTTTAATCTCTCCTCGTATGGAAGCTGTTCCACACCCCAGTCATTTTTGTCACCCTTCTCTGTACCATTTCCAGTTCTAAAATATCACTTTTGAGATGGAGCTGCCAGAATTTCATGCAGTATGGAAGGTGTGGGGGAGCCCTGGATTTGTATAGTGGCATTATGATAAGAAGACAGAAAATATCTCTCCTGTTCTTAAGTCTGTTAGCAGTTTTTGACAGCCGCTGCACAGTGTAGCTAGTTCTTTGAAAACATCTGCTTAGTGCAGGGGTCTCAAACGCAAATGACCACAAGGGCCAGATGAGTGCATTGAACCAAGGGCTGCATCACTAACACCCTCCCCTTGCTGTCTCTGGCCCCGTCCCCACTCCACCCCTTCCATTAGGCATCGTACCTGCCCCACATCTTCCCATACCAACGCTGCCCCCAGGGGGTGCAGAAAGAGTGCAGGGTGCGGCAGGGGCTCAGGGCAGGGCATTGGTGGGTGGGATGCAAGAGGGTGAGGGGTGCGGCAGCTGGCTCAGGACAGGGAGTGCACGAGGGGTGTGGGATGTCACAGGGGGCTCAGGACAGGTGGTCAGGGTGTGGGATGTGGCAGGGGGCTCAGGGCAGGGGTTGGGGTGCAGGATGCGAGCTCCAGCCCAGCACCGCTTACCTAGCGCAGTCTACCCTGGCCCCACGGCTGCTCCGTTCCAGGAAGCAGCTGGAACCCTGTCCCTGCAGGTGCAGCCGTGTATTTGAGACCCCTGGTTTAGTGACTCCAAGATCTTTCCTGAGCGGTAACAGCTCATTTACTCCCCCGTCATTAGCTCTGTGTAGCTGGGATTGTTTTCCAACCTGCCTCCTTTCCCCAGCGCGCACAGACAGCGGGCTGGGGGCGGGAAGGCGGGTTCTGCACCCCGCAGTGCGGGCCCCGGCTTGTCCCCTGGGTCAGGTTCTCCCTGGTAGGGAGGAGACCGGGACGTCCTTCCTAGGCGCGGGGTCCCCGCTACTAGCGCTGATTGGCTCCGCTCTGACTTGGAGCCGATCAGAAAGGGGGTGGGAGGCTCTGGCCTCGCTTTGGGGCGGGTCACTTCCTTGTGTGCTGCGCGCGCAGGCGGTTGTTCTGCGCAGGGCTCTGGGTCTGCCCGGTCGAGTCTCAGGTGAGGGCCGGGCCGGGTAGCGCGTGTCTCCGAGCCGGGCCAGGGACGCGCTGAGTCAGCTCCAGGGACGCAGCTACCCCCCGGCACCCCCCTTCCCCCCCCTGCCCCCGCTGAGCCTTGGGCTCCATCCGCTGCCTATTCCCGGAACCCGCGTTTGGGGGGGACGCGGAGCAGCCAGCCGGAGAGAGCGGGGCTGGGGCCGCAGGAGCTGGTTTCCCCGGGGTTGGGGGGAGCAGGGCCCAGCTAGAGGCTGAAGGGGGGGCAGTGGCTTTGCTCCCCCACATCATGGCGGCGGTGGGAGGGGCGGCGAGGCAGAGAAAAGCGGAATCCGGCGCCACGCGGGGCGGCGGAACTTCCGGAGCGATGGCGGCCGTTGGTGCGGGAGGGGAAGCGCCCCGAGCTCCCCGCGGAGGAACACAGGCCCGGCCCAGTGACCCCTGCGGCGGCCGCGGGGAGCTCAGCCCGGGACTGGGGGGAGAAGCAGGTGAGCGCGGGGCAGGACATGCAGCTGTAGCCCTGGGTGTGTGTAACCAGGAGCCCAAACCCTCCCCCCACCCCGCCTGGTCCCAGAGCTCTCAGTGCGGGGAGGGGGGGGTCTGCCCCCCCCAACCCATGCAGAGCCCCCCCCACACACACACCTCGCCCCCAGAGCTGTCAGTGCATGGGGGTGGGCTGATGTCCCTCCAAGCCCTACACTGGGATAATCAATAGGTGAACCACAGGCCAATCCGGACCACCAGAAACTTTTGAATGGACTGTGAAATCTTTTTATTTACTTATCATTACAGCTGGTGTTTTGTGGGGTTTTTTTCGTTTTTTTTTTTTGTATTATTTTCTCTGGCGTCTGGATCTTTATTACACCTTGACCAGGAACTGTGGACCTTGACAAAAAATGACAGACCACCCCTGCCCTAGTCAGAGCTCCCCAACCCCACTTCCCGAGTTGTCAGTGCAGGGGGGAAGGGAAACCCCCCAGCCCCATGCAGATCCCCCCACCCCTCAGAGCTGTCAGTGTTTGGGTGGGAGGGATGAAGGCAGATTGACTTAAATTAACCAGATTTTATATTTCCACTGTTAATCATGATTTAAAGCAGCAAGCAGGTACCTCCACTTAAACTGACAGTTTTCATCTAATTTGCCATTTTTACTTTTTAGTTTCTTTTCCTAAAGGGAGGCTGATTCTCAAACTGATAACCACTAAAACCTGTAGATCTACATCTAAATAAAGCTTTTACAGTAAATTTGGTATTTTTTCTTAACCAGGAGGATACACTATATCTAGACACATTAATTGCTTAAATAATATAGCTACATGTACAAGTATTCAGATTTTCAACTTTTTAATTTTTGGGAATTTTTTTGGTTTTGGTCAAGCTTTATTTGGATGGGACTCAGATTTCAATTAAACTTAAATTCAGCATTTAATTTTATTAAATAAAAATACCTTAAATATGCTGGATATGTTAGGGGGAAAAGGGTTCTCAAAACATATTTTGCATTTAAAACTGATTACTTAAAGTCATGGAGCCTGGCCGTGAGCAGGGATCATAGCTGCTATGACACTATAAATAAATAAATAAATAACGAAGGTAATAAATACCTGTAGTTAGTGAATTGAACTGATTGCTTTTAGTCACCATGGGTGGGATCAGCAAAAGTACTTGGATGCCTAAATCCCAGTTTTGGCTCCGCTGCAATCCACAAAACTTCTGATAGGCCCCTAAACTCACTTGGCACTTAAGTTTATGAGACTAAAAGTTCTCTAGGTGTCTGTTTTAGCCTTTGAGGACGTGCATTGTTGCCTCATGTGACTCATCTGGACGTCTCATGTGATGACCTAACCGCTGGACTAGAAGTTGTAATGTGGCATCTCCTCTTTCTCTGGCATTTGTAGTCAATAGCCTCCCTGTGGTCTGGATTTAGGTACCTATCTCTAAGAGGGGCAGAGGTTAGGACACACCCCACTGGTCAGCATCTCCCATTGGTTGGCTTAAGTGGCTCCCCAGCTAACGTGTTGGCTCCCCATTCATTTGATAGGAGCCTGTGCGCCTAAATCAGCTTTGTGGATCACAAGGTGTTTCTTGGATTTTCTAGCCGCCTACAAGCTAGGAGCTGTGGTGCAATGCCTGAGTCCTTCATGGCTCCCACTCCATGTTCGTTAAGACTTTCGAGCAGTGGTTCTCAGCCCATGTACCATTGTGGGCCGCATCCAATACTACCTGTATGGCCCTGAGGTGTCACATGGGCCGCAGCCGTGTGCTGATTGGCCTGCAGGTTGAGAACCACGGCTCTAAAGCTCCCCTTCTCACACCTAGTTTTCATCCATAGATTGGACGAGCAAAACAAGCTTTGCTGCTTCTTCAGCTCCCAATCGGTTTCTTAACTTTTGAATAAACTGAAATGAAGAGAATGGTCTCTCTGTACCTGCACAAGAGGCTACTGCTGTCCAAAGCTGCTTTAACAAACTGTCACCGGTGCTTAGCCAGTGACTGGCACCAGTTCCTTCAAGACTTCACCAGCAAACATGTTCTGCTGGTTATTATTCCTTTTAATTTAAGTTATTTTAATGGATTATAAATTTAGGCCATAACATACTGTTATTTCAAGTTTAATTTTAAATTGGTTTCTTTTAAAACCGTATTTATTTAAATAAAAAAATCAAAATTTAAACCACTGATTTTTTTTATCCAACCAAGGGGGTTTGGAAGCCTGTGTCCCTTAGAGACCTTCCAAGGTGCTGTGTCTGTGCCCCTCCCAAAGCTGCATCTCAAACTCACCCCCCTCCAGCTTCCCAGAGTTGCCAGTGCACGGGGAGGAACTACGCACAGCTCTGCATCGTGTACCAGGGCACACCAGACATAAAAGGCGTGTGCACATCCCTGCCTGCACCCCACACCCAGTGTTCTCCCTCTCCTGCCCAGCTCCGAATTGAGGAGTGAGAGGAAATGGGGAATCTTCAATGAGGGGCCTGATGGCACAGGAGTGGGTTGGTTACTGCACTATTCGTGCTCTGGGCTTTTGTTCTGATGAATAGGGGATGGGACACCACAAACAAACCCACCGACCCTTATGCTGTCCTGACTGTGTCATTGCAGATTCTAGGTCAGCTGGGAGAGGAGCCAAAGCCGGGGACACTGCACTGGCTGGAGCTGACTCTGCCATGGCTGCTAGAGCCATTTCTTGCAACTGGCTCCAAGCTGATCAGAGTCCAGCACCCACCGCTGCCTCCCTGAGAAGAGAGATGGGGAACTGGGCGGAAGCAGATCCCCCTGGACAGCCTCTTAACAGCTCCATAGACTTGAAGAGTGGAGAAGAACCAGGTAACTGGAGCTTCCCTGCCTAGGAACAGGCTGGAGGGAGGAGATGCCTTTCAGGGGTGGGTGTAGCTGTCTTTCCTCCTCCTCCTTCCCCCACCCCTGCCCCATGCAGCAGAGGCTGTATTGCTCCAATGGACTCGGCTCGTGCAGCACGTGCTCTCTTGTGTGGCAGTTGCACGTATGGTTTTTAGGACTGTACGTGTTCTATCCCCTTGAAAACGTTTGGCTCACGTCTCCCTGGGTCGCTCCTGTCACTGCTCTTTCCTTTTGGTTGTTTGTCCTTCCAGTGTGTGAGCTGAGGTGTTTGCACTCATAACCCATGCAGAGCCCTGCCTCCGAGCATGGCCAGGAGCAGGTGTAGCTACCAGTGGCCACAGCACATTCATTTGTGTTTTGCCAGTGAATGTATCATGCCCTCAGATGTGTCTCTGGGCACTAGGGAAGAGGATTTGCTAAGATTGAACTCCAGCAGGGGTTCCCTGGATTTACACTCCCGGGGACACAGGCGCTCTTCCAATGTTCCTGCCAACCTTTGGTTGTTAATTATGGCAACTCTGGATATTTCATGTTAACCATATAAATGCTCCAACCCTTTAACTTTCCTAAATTCTTTTTATCATTTTCCTGTGACAGTGAGTTCCACAGTCTAATTATACATTGGCTGGAAAAAATAGTTCCTTTCCCAACTCTTTAATCTAATTTAATATCCCTGTCACGTGGTCTGCACAGGTTTTCACTCTATGCCTGGGCCCTGTGTTGGCTGGTTAAAATAGAGTCCCCACACCTTCTTCGGTGTGTCACCCTTGTCTCTTTATTTACAGTGCAACAGTGTTATCTCACCTTCCCCCCCCCCCCCGCCAACAGCTATCCCCAGTCAGACCCTCCCAGGGTCTCCTGGCCCGTAAGGCTCCTTTCTTTTGGTGAGGCGACAGAGATGTAACCCTCCCAGGCTAGCCTCCTGCCTGAGCTTTCCTCAGGGCTTTAAGAGCCCTCCTCAGCCCAGCTGTCGCTACTTAGCTCATAGCAGTGAGCCAGCCCTCATCTAGGCCTGCAGCTGGGCTCTCTGCTGACTACCTGGCCTCCCTACCAGACATTAGGGCTTTAGCCAGCATTTTAGCAGGGCACTCAAGGGATTTACCCCTGCCCTGCCACAATCCCCTTGTGACGTTACTGACATAACCTGTGACCATATAGATCATTGTTGCAACCACTGTTATATATTTGCAGCCAATATTGTACAACGGGTGTCATGTCAGGTGTCTATAGAAAGCATGATCATAACCAGCAAATCATAACCTATCTGTGTGTGTGAATTTTTGTGGTTGAAGTTATAAATATTGGCTACATACTTGTATATCCAGGTGTTTTGATTCTAAGAAGCCTCAGTAAAACATTTGGTCAGCTAACTCTTGAGAAGGGACTATTCTCAGTAAGTGCCCAATCAAGAAACACTTAAGAGACAGTGAACCTTGGGCAATGCCAATCCACATCTGAGCTTTCCTGAAAAGATTCAAACTAGCACGTAAACCAGGACTAGGCAACCTATGGCATGTGTGCCGAAGGCGTCACGCGAGCTGATTTTCAGTGGCACTCACACTGCCCGGGTCCTGGCCACCGGTCCAGGGGGCTCTGCATTTTTAATTAATTTTAAATGAAGCTTCTTAAACATCTAAAAAACCTTATATACTTTACATGCAACAATAGTTTAGTTATTTATTATAGACTTGTAGAATGAGACTTTCTTAAAACGTTAATGTATTTCTGGCACGGGAAACCTTAAATTAGAGTGAATAAATGAAGACTTGGCTCACCACTTCCGAAAGGTTGCCAACCCCTGATGTAAACAATGGCTTCAGCCTGCAAAGGAGTCATGCATGGACATGTGACTTGCCCATGTGACTCCAAACGCCATCTTGCTGCTGGAATTTTCCACAGTAAGAACAAAGATACTCTCTGCCTTGGAGGACATTAAAATCCCTGGAAACTCCTCCATCTTGTCTTCCCTCTTGCTTCCTACCTCTGGAGGGACTTTGTACAAACTGAAGCTCTTAACAAAGGACTGAATGACCCATCCCAACTGTGGATGTACTCCAGAGACTTGATTTGAACCTGCAGTTTATTCCATCACTGCTACAAGCCTGAACCAAGAACGTTGCCATTACTGTATGTAATTGATTCCATTTAACCAATTCTAGCTCTCATCTATATTTTCTTTTATGAATAAACCTTTAGATTTTAGATGCTAAAGGATTGGTAACAGTGATTTGTGGGTAAGATCTGATTTGTATATTGACCTGGGTCTGGGGCTTGGTCCTTTGGGCTCGGGAGAACCTTTTTCTTTTACTGGGGTATTTGGTTTTCATAATCATTTGTCCCCATAACGAGTGGCACTGGTGGTGATACTGGGAAACTGGAGTGTCTAAGGGAATTGCCTGTGTGACTTGTGGTTAGCCAGTGGGGTGAGACCAAAGTCCTCTCTGTTTGGCTGGTTTGGTTTGCTTTGGTGTGCAAAGGAACTTCAGCCTTGGGCTGTAACTGCCCTGTTCTCAGGGCCGGCTCCAGACCCCAGTGCGCCAAGCAGGCGCGTGGGGCGGCCCTTTCCGGGGGGGCGGCATTTGGCTCCGGCGGACCTTCCACAGGCATGCCTGCGAGAGGTCCACCGGAGCCCGAGACGAGCGGACCTGCCGCAGGCATGACTGCGGCGGGTCCCCTCTTCCCGCGGCTCCGGTTGAGCTCCCGCAGGCATGACTGCGGGAGGTCCACCGGAGCCCGGGACTAGCGGACCTTCCGCAGGCATGCCTGCGGCAGGTCTGCTCATCCCGCGGCTCCGGTTGAGCTCCCGCAGGCATGCCTGCGGCAGCTGAAGCGGAGCCGCGGGACCACGGCACCCGCCGCGGGACCGGGGAAGGGCGGCGCAGCGCACCGCGCTGCTTGGGCCGCCTAATTTATAGAGCCGCCCCTGCCTGTTCTGAGCAATTTATCCTGAATTGACACTCTCAGTTGGGTCCCACCAAAGGGCATCATTGTTACACCCTTTGCTCTTGTGTTACAAGACAGGGAGAACAAAGGGAAAGTGATAACTACCCCTTTAAGGGACAGGCAGGAGGCTACATCTGCCTCAGATGTAATCAAGGCAGGCCTGTCCCATTAAGCATACTGCTGCCAATCCAGGGAAATTGAGGAGGGGTGCACCCACAGTACCACACCAGGCCACAAGGGAGCGTGCAGGGACTGTTCACAGCTTTATCACCCGAAGCTCCCAGTCTGCCTTCTGCCCCATCTGTTATTGCCTAGACTGTTTATCCTGTCCCCTCTCAGTCACCTCCATCTATGGTGAACAGTCCCAGGCTTTTCCTCAAACTCTTGTTGTGGATTTTCCAGGCCCCGGGTCATCCTCCATCCTCCTCTGAATCCCTCTGAATTCTGCAGGGTCCTTTCTGGGGATTAATTGAGCTAATTAACCACAGTGGTGGTTTGGGGGGTGATGTTCTGCTTTGCAGTCTGAATGGGAGTTCGAGTTAATATTTGTGTCCAGAGGTGAGACAGAGCCATTTAAGAGGTCAAAATAAATATCTGGTGTGTGTCAGATCAGAGCCTGATGGCAAACAATTCTACTTTGAGTCAGGATAGCTCAGTGGTTTGAGCATTGGCCTGCTAAACCCAGGGTTGTGAGTTCAGTCCTTGAGGGGGGGCCATTTAGGGAACTGGAATTTAAAAAAAATTTAGCAAGGGGTTGGACTAGATGATCTCCTGAGATCCCTTCCAACCCTGATATTCTATGATTAACAGGTTTTGATCTTCCAGGTCATCCAGCTAATTCCAGCTCCAGGAAACCTGCAGTTTGGGATCGTCCAGCTGCCCTCAGAGCCATAATCGTGGTTACAATGGTCGTCATCATCGCTCTAGTAGTAGCTTTGATAGGTAAGTTCCCAACCCCCAATGATTCAGTCTCTGGGTGTGGAGCTTTCTTCCTTCACGGCTCACAGCTCCACTTCATCTCTCCCCTGGCCTCTCTGCTTTAGCAGTCTGGTCAGACAGGAGTCTCTCTAGGCTCTTTCATTGCCCCCCACCCTCCTCCATTGTCGTACCTGAGAGTCTCACAGACACTAACGGATTTCTCCGCACACCCCTGTGAGGCAGGGACGTGTCCTTGTCCTTGTTTTGTGGTAGGGGAGCCAAGGCACAGTGGCCTCATTCCACAAAGGGCACTAAAGGGCCGAAGTTCCTGTTTCAGGCACCCTGTGATCTGCCAATCGGCTGCCACTGAACCGGGGGGGGCCCTGAGCTCACCTGGGGACGACACTTTTGCTGTGGAAGTTCCCTCAGCGCTTCATGTTCCGCCTCTGGGCGTGTGCTGCTGCTTGGCCCTTGGCACCCAGAGGCCAGTCGTACCCGTGGGGCGGGATCTGGCAGGAGTGCTTAGGCTGCCGGCCTCTGTGAAACAGCTGGGGGACAAGGAGACCCCCCCACCCTTAACCCTGCCCCAGTGGTAGGGCCCTTCCCTGGGATGCGAGACCCCAGTTCCAGTCCCCTCTGTCTGAGGGGAGACAGGATCTGACCAGGGGTTGCCCACCTCTCTGGGGAGTGCCCAGCCACTGAGCTGTGGGACAGTCTGATTGGGGCGGGGGGGGAATCTCAATATTTCTTGCTGATGTTGTTCCACTTTGATTTAATTGAATAATTAAATATTAATTGGGCCAGAGAGTTAGAATCCCTCTGATCTAGTGCTTAGGACACCTACCTGAGCCGTGGGACCCCCTGTTCTCCAATCCCTGCTCACCAGGGAGAGGGGACTGAAGCAGGGTCTCACGTCGGGGTGAGAGCCCTGCCAGTGGGTTAATGGTGATCAGGGAGGTCGTCTTCTCTCCCCACCCTCCCCCCAGCCAGTTTCACTGGGATTTAGGTGCCTGCTGCACTCGCTCTCAGAAGAAGTGACTTAGGTACCTGACTCCAGGGCGGGGGGTCCCCGCTGCAGGTGGTTAGCAGGGCTGGGCCCCTCCCTGCAGCCAGGGCTGAGGGGCTGAACTGTGAGAGGGGCGGGGCGGAGGGCACAGGTCTTGTCACTGTCTCCTATTGGCTGGCTTGGGCAGCCCCTGTCTAGTGCACTGGCTGTTGTGAATCCCGTTCTTAGGCTCTGTCCCCCCCCGCCCCCCATTCACTGCGTGGGGCACCCGGGCACCCAGCTCAGGCTCTGTGGGTCCCGTTGTTGTTCCAGGGGTTTCCTAGGCTAGTAAAAGTTCAGGGTTGTGATGCTGAACCTCAAATGCCTCCGTCCCTTTGTGGATCTGGCCTCAGGGACTTGCCCTGGGTCAGGCAGGGAGTCTGGCAGAGCTTGGAACTGAATCCAGATCTCCTCAGCCTTGTAGTTCGTCCAGGGCAGTGAACACAAGACAGTCGCTCTTTTCCTGATTCCAGCCCCCTCTGTTGCTCCCTTTTACACTCGGGGACTCTCTTCACACCCGTTTGGATGGATGGACTGACACGGATCCAGTGTCCGATCTTCACTGAGCAGTGTAACTTGTCTGCAGCTCAGGGATCTGAGGTTCCGTGCCTGGCCTCATCTTCCAGCCTCCCTTCCCCCCAGTTGTCCCCACAGCAGGGCTGGCAGGGGCTACGGCTTCGCGGGGACGAGCTTTATTCAGCTGTGGGGAGGTGCTGTGGGGGGGAGCCCCCATCACTGCAGGGTGTTGCTGAGCATTTAACCCCCGGGGTCAGGGATCTCCAAAGGGAAGGCTCCCCAGGGATGTTAAACTTGGCCAGTTGGTGCACACGTGATGTGCGATTACAGGCTATTTCCATTCAGTGTGAGTCTCATTCTAATGTGGAGCAAGGGGTGGGGCTGTGGGGTTATCAGTGGGGTGCTGGAGGATTTAGTAGCTGGATGAGGGGTCTGGGTGCTGCTTGCTGGGGTTATTATGTTGTACTTAAAGTCCTGCACAGGATCTTTTCAGGGGGAATAAGGCAAAACGCCACATTTATTAGTAATACATGTATTAATTAACACTGTCTAATATGCATATGATACATTAGACTCATATACCCAAGCACACTCCGTCTTAATGTTGTTACCAACTAGCTGCTCCCCTGAACTGCACTGGCCAGGTGAGTTAGATGGGGGAGGGGTGGAGCCGGGCTTCTGCCGATCCAGATCGATGCTCCGATGTTGACAAGATGAGACCCGGGGTCCTCTGCAAGACACCTCACGTTTATAGCAGCTTCCCTCTCATGCAAATCTGTACCAGCTTCGAAATCTGTGTCTGTGTCCATTGGTCCTTTTGTGCTGCTTCCCTCAGGGTGTTGTCCCAATGCTGCAAAGAGGGTGACGTCAAAAGAAGGTGCTGGCTTCTAACCCCAGAGGCCATCAGTATGTCTGCTTGTCTTTAATGAGCCCACTTGACAGGTTTTATTGTCCTTGGGTCTGGCTCCCAGCCCCTTTGCAAGGGCCTTCCACGCCTTCCTCATTCACATCTCATTCTTTCAACAGGACAATTGATTAAGGGAGTTGGGGGAACCTTATTCTACTCCTAGAAAAAAGACATTTGTTCTGCTTAACTATCCTTCGGGGCTATAACATTATACCAAGGCTTAACACACAGTTTTTACATGAGGCTTTGATACAAAGTCTCCATATCAAAGGACTTGATACAAAGTTATATGAAAATAGCTGAATACACGGTTATATGAAGAGGCACAATGTGAAGTCATATGAATATCAGATTTATCTACAATTAGAAGATGCTCTCACTGCCCCCACATTCCCCTCAGTGTAGTCACACGTTGCAGGCTGCGTTCCTGGGGATCTGACGCTTTGATACGTGAGCTGGGTGAGGAGGGAAACCCGCTCAGAGAGGCTGTTGGATCTGACGGCCCCTCACCTTCAAGGTGTCCTTGTCTGGGGCCCAGCAGGTCTGGCAGCTTCTCTGCTGCCGCCTGCTGGTGGTTTGGGGGCTCTGAACTTCTAACATTCTGCCGCTGCCTATTGTACCTGCTCCCATGAGATCAGTCACAGAAGTGACCCGCTCGGTGTTCACCCTGCGCTGCCTCCTGGGCTGAGCTGCCCAGCTCTGTAGATGTGGCTGTGGAAGGTGTGAGCACATGACACTGCCCTTAGCCCTGTACGAGAATCCATGTGCTGGGCAGCAGGAGCGTGGGACCTGCTGGGGGGGCGGGGGGAGGGAGAGTATCCGTGCAGGAACTGTGGCCCCTCCCCCACTCCTTTCCCCCCAGGGCCGGTGGAGTGTCTGGGGCTCCCCACAGCAGCCCAGGTTCCCTGGGTGGCTCTTAGCACACCCCGGCTCTGGCTTCTGGCCTGGCCAGGTGTCAGGGCCTCAGAAGGGAAGAGGAGCAGGGGGTGGGGCCCCATGGTGGGGGGAGGGGAGCTAAGGCCCAGCTCAGCCCCCTGCCAGGAAGAGGCTGGTGCTGCTAGCAGGGGCTGCGCCTCATGGTGGGGGAGCTTATCCCCGTCTCAGCTCTCCAGCCATGAAGCGCAGCCCCTGCCGCCGCCAGCACCGTGCCTGTCCGAGGCTCTACGCCCAGGTTAACAAGTGGGCAGGCCTGGGGCACATGGGGGGGGCACAGCCCCCCCTTACCACCCCAGTTCCAGTGCCCCTGTCAGAGACACTCCTCCCTTGCTCTCACCTTCCCCATTCCCTTGGCTGCACACTCTGTACATCCCCAGCCCGATGGGGGCTTGGCCTGGTTGGCCTCTGGCGCTGCCGCAGTGTGTGGGTCATAACAAACTCCAGCCACGCTGCGTGTCGGGTTGCTGGGCCGTGGCCTCTGGTGCAGCTGCTGCTGGCCACTCTCAGACTGGCCCGTCTCTCCCATCAGTCTGATCCCGTCGGGCAGTTCTTGTTTCTGTCCCTGCTCCTTCTCCACAGAGATGAGAGATGGGACGAGCTCTCACCTTGTGTTTTGTGTTTTCTAGTGGTAACATCTAAGCAGCCTCCTCCATGCCCCCCTGCTGCCCCCTGGTGCCCGGACGGCTGGATCCGGATCCAAGGGAAATGTTACTATTTTTCTAAGGGCGAAGGGAACTGGACCTACAGCCAGAACTTCTGCTCGTCACACGGTGCCTCCCTGGCCGGGATTGAGAGTCCGCAGAAGCTGGTGAGAAGCCGGTTAGATGCTTTGTGCCAAGCCCAGCGATCGCTGGCACCACAGACAGGGCTGGAGTCAGGCTGGGCTCAGCCTCTGTAGGGCAGAGAGGAGCCCGGGTGCCTCCCAGGCTGGGCAGCCAGAGTCAGTGCGGTTCTGGCAGCTGAATCCTGGCTGGACCTGGGGCTCCAGCCCCTCGACCCTGCATCTGCCAGAGCCCCAGGTGGGAGACTCCTGCTGTGCAGGGCTGGGCTGGCTCAGTCAGCTCCTGGCCAATGGGCTGCCTGGGGCTGGAGCAGGTGAGAACCTGCCCCCCAGCTCAGCCCAGCCCCAGGGTTCCCTCATGGGTGGGGCGGGGGGAATCCAGCTGCAGGTGAGGTCTGCTTTAGGTCTCTTCCCCTCAGCTTCCCTGCCCTGCTGCAGGGGCGGCTCTAGGAATTACACCACCCCGAGCAGGGCGGCATGCTGCCGGGGGCGCTCTGGCGGTCGCCGGTCCCGCGGCTCCGGTGGACCTCCCGCAGGTGCCTGCGGGAGGTCCACCGGAGCCGCCTGCCACCCTCCCGTGGCACGCCGCCCCAAGCACACGCTTGGCGTGCTGGGGTCTGGAGCCGGCCCTGCCCTGGTGGCAGGGGTCTGTCTGCCCTCCCCCTGCAGCTCCCTCTCCCTCCTGGCCCTGCTGTGCTCTGAGAAGGGGCTGCTGGGCGGACAGTGACCTTGCAGCTCAATTCCTGCTACACCCAGTAGGTGCCACAGCCCCAAAAAAGAGGAGGGGGGAGGGTGAAGGGTTAATACTTATCTGATCCCTTCACCCAATAACCATGGAAGAGGCCTCTAGAAATCCCCCACTGCCCAAGGTGGGGGAGCAGCAGAGTCAGGGTCTAACACAGCTGATGCTTTTATTGGGTTTCTAAGGGTTCCCTGCTCCCATACGAAGGCAAACTGGACCACTGGATCGGCCTCCGGAAGGATGCGGGCCAGGTCTGGAAATGGGCCGACGGGACCGAGTTTGACCATTGGTGAGTTTATTCCCGCCCCACCCCCCACCCCTGCATTGATCAGAGGCTCTGGAAATGCCCCACTAATTGCTTTAACATCCCTTCTTGCCCAAGTGGGGCCTTGTGCTGGTGCAGGAAGTGGGATCCTGAGGGGCTGTGAGCAGGGCCGGCTCCAGACCCCAGCGCGCCAAGCAGGTGCGTGGGGCGGCATTTTGCCGGCAGGGCGGCATTTGGCTCCGGCTGACCTTCCGCAGACATGACTGCGGAGGGTCCCCTCTTCCTGCGGGCTCCAGTTGAGCTCCTGCAGGCATGACTGCTGCGGGTCCGCTGGTCCCGCGGCTCGGACGGAGCTCCCGTAGGCATGCCTGCGGATGCTCCACCGGAGCCGCGGGGCCACGGGACGGTCCGCAGGCACTTCTGCCCCGGCCGCGGGACCGGGGAAGGGCAACGCGAGCGGCACGGTGCGCCGCCCTGCTTGGGGCGGCGGATTTTCTAGAGCCGCCCCTGGCTGTGAGTGCAGATCCCCTCCCTGACTTGGGGTGTCTCCCCTGGTCTGTGCCTGGCACACACTGACTCTAGCTCCAATTGCTTCTGGGTTACAGGTTTGAAATACACGGAGGAGCAGACTGTGCGCAGCTGGATGAAGATTTCACTGTTGTCACATCAAGCTGCAGCACACCAAGAAAATGGATCTGCAGTAAACCTGATACCCCTGTGGGAGGGGATTCGTGAACAAGGGAATTGGAGACCAGCTGTGGCAAAGCCTGGTTCTAGTCCCCTCCATGGCCCCTCCATGCTGCAGCCTGGTTCCTTTGTTTCTTAGTCAGTCTGTCTCCAGGATTTTATCCAGTCCTAGTCATCAATTACCCTAATGCTGCCGTTTGTGACCCTTCTCTCGGGGAGACTGGTGCAGTTTCAGGGTAACTGGATCTCTATCCCACCTCCATTAGGTCAGGTCTCGAGTCTCCAGCCCGAACCCCAGTGCCCTTTACCTTGGGGTTCTGCCCCCAGCAGTACTCCCACACTCTGATCTCCCCTCCCAGGGGAACCCCCAACCCTCTACACCCACCTTGCCTCAGTGGCTACTGCCAGTCATCATCTAGCCGCCCTCCCCCCCCCCCGTCACTGGGGCAGACGCAGTCTGTAATGGCCAATCATTGGCAAGGGGGTAGGTCCAGCTGCCTCTGCCTATTCCCAGGCTGCACCTCTGCGGCCCCAGTACCTCTCTTCAGCCTTTAACAAGGCCTCAGCCGGGGGAGTTACCAGGCTAGTGCTCCCCAGCTCCTGTTGCCTCTGCTCTGCTCACTCCAGTACTAGAGTGAAACTGACTTAGCTCCTGGCTCACAGGGCCCTTGTATAGGGCAAGCTGTGGCCTGATGGGGCATGGCCCCAGCTGTGGCTGCTTCCCCAGTCAGTGTAGCTTTTTCCACCGGAGCGGGATAACAGCCCTGCTACAGGCAGTGGTTCCCGAACGTTAACAACCCGTGAACACTTTTCATGAAAATTATCAAATCTCGTGAACCCCCTCTAAAAATAAATATTTCCAGGGATTTTCTCCCTTACCTGAGCACAATTGAAGTAGTGATCTTGGAAATAATTTGGATTTTGTATGACATGCTTATTACACACTATTTATTAGTGCATTACTATTTATCGTTACATTATTTATTTTATTACATTATGAAAATGGCAACACTCTTCCAAGATTTCACTTTTGTAGCTCATATCACTTTGATTAAACCTCCTACATGTTTAATCAAGGAGCATCAGATGTGAAACAGCAGGAAGGTATTTAAGAAGCCAGCTCAAATACAGAATTCCTCCCACAAGCATTTGGGTCTTGAGCAGTCCAGGCAGACAATGCAGACTACAACAAAGCTTAAACTTGTTCTTCATGCTAATTTTAAAAACAACACTAGTGAGGTGTGCAATTATATTGGTTTTAGTGCACTGATCTAGTAGCAAGTGACACTTCCAGGCCCTCCCTATGAGGTTGGGGTTCCCCCCCCCAACCCTGCATGGAGAGGAAGTCCTGTTTGAATCAAAATGAAGGTCATGAATCTGTTTAAACTCAGCCTTTGTGTGTCCTAAGTTCTGTCTCCGTCTCTGGAAACCCCCCTGTGAGCCAGTGTGTGGGAACCAAACGTTCCAGGGTGCGATCCCAGCCAGGGAGAGGCTGGGTCACCGCTTGCCCTGCAGCCTGGGGTGCCTCACAGTCCTGTGCAGAAGCTCCCAACCTGGGCCAACCAGCCTGCAGGCCACGTCCTGAGTGTCTGTGCCTGGCCACAACCCTGGTCCAGCAGCCTGTCACCCGTGCCATAGTGGGCCCACCAGCCTTGGTCACTACTTGCAGGGTGACCCCAACACACTCCTGTTAGGATATAGATATTCAGGCCTGTCTGCAAAGGCCTATACTGTAAGAATTTAGGTTTATTCTTATCACTTAGCTAGTTATAAAAGAAAGAATCAAAAATCACTGTCTGTCTGTGTAATGGCCTTCTCTTACTGTGGCAGTGTGAGGCCTGGTTCTTCAGCTAAGCAGCCATAAGCTGGGAAGCAAATGGTCACATCCTCACATTCCAAACTAGTCATATTGAAATAAGGCAATCTGGGGCTGTTAGGAAGGTGATTCGATCTATCACCTCCAGAGAAAGGGAAGAGCCTAAAACATGTAAAAGGAAACTGAGTTTGAGAGCATCCTGTCTGGCAAGAACTCACTTATCAATAGACACAGCTGGAGAACCCTTATGTCTGTATAGATGTAGTTGTGAAATCCTCACTTCTGTATTGTTTTGTATGTTTATTTGCATGGTCTCTGTCTGGTTCTGTGATTGTTTCTGTCTGCTGTATAATTAATTTTGCTGGGTGTAAACTAATTAAAGTGGTGAGATATAATTGGTTAGCTAATCATGTTACAATACGTTAGCATTGGTTAGGTAAATTTTAATAGAATGATTGGTTAAGGTATAGCTGAGAATATTACTATATGAATTAGGGGCAAACAGGAAGTAAGTTGGGATTTGAAAATAAGGAAAAAGGAACTTGGATTTAAGCTGCTGGAAGTTCACTACAATAAACATTGAATTGTTTGCACCTTCGGACTTGGAGATATTGTTGCTCTCTATCCATGCGAGAAGGACCAGGGAGGTGGGAGAGTGAAGGAATAAGCTCTCTAACAACTTCCAGTCCCAGACTTCCCCCCCAAAACATGTTCTGCACTAACCAGCCCTCTCCTGGACAGTCCAGATCTACTCAGCCCATTGCCCCTCTAAGGGGAACAACATACACAATCTGCTACCTTAAATGGAGTTACCCAAACCAGTCACAGCACTGGATTAGTTGTAATTAAAGACTAAAACACGTTTATTTAACTACAAAGAGAGATTTTTAAGTGAGTACAAGTAATGAGGCATAAAGTCAGGAACGGCTGCAAGAGCAATAAAGATAAAACACTTTCTACACTAAACAACTTAGACTCGGCACAAGGTGCCGTCCCTCACCACAGGTTCACAGTGACGTTGCTGACCAAACTCTCAAGCCAGGATCTGCTCCCAAAGTCCAACAGCTTTTTCTTTTGTCATCTTAGGTGAAAAGAGAGAGCTGGGTAGGGAGAGGGAACATGGGGTGTTTTGCCCCTCACTTTTATAGTCCAGTCACTGTTTGAGATGCAGTTTCCTGAAGGACACCCCCTGTGAAAGTAGAATGAATTATATTGTAAAAATAAGAATGGATTAAAGAAATGTTGTATGTACCTTTAAGCAGAAATAAGAAATGTTGAAATACAGGTGCCAGGAAAAGAAACATTAGGCATAAACAATGGTGCTAATGGCGAAACATTAACAGAAGATGGGTAATAGTTAGTAAGGAAATAAGATATGCATGCCTAGCCCAGGTAAACTTATCTGATTCTGCTTCCTTTGTTATCTTGTTAAGTTCTCATCCTTTTATCTGTATAAATAAGATAGTTTGTGTCTTGCATGGTGCTCACATTATCAAGGTGTTATTAGCAGAGCGCTGTACTAATAAACAGAGTGGTCTGACAAACTGTGAGTCCTGAGTCTAACTTTGACAATTTGGAGGTTCCACCGAGATGGCAACCGTCTTCACTGGGGCTGTGTGATTCCTGACTGTTTTTGTAGGACGACCGTGGAAGCCGGCACCTGGGCATTTGGCCCGAGCGGTCCTCCACCAGAATGGAAAGGTGCACGACCACAGTGAAGTCTACGCCATTGAACCTGTTGGTTCCCACTCTGTTCTGGTAGGGATCCCGGGATCTGACATCAGGAATCTGGTCAGGTAATTATTTCGGTGTTTTGTCTGGACTGAGGACTGTCCTGTCTCTGTGTCTATCCGTCTTCCTGTGGAGTGTTTGAGTCTGGGTGCCATCTCTGTCCGGGGATCGGCCGACCAAGGGGTTCCTGTCCCTGCGGTCTGAGTGAGTGGTATCTGCACAATCGCAGCCGCACCACACTTTGGGTAAAAGCCCTGGTGTGAAAGCAAGGGCGATTGAGGCAGTAGCCTGTGGGCTCCTAACCCAAATTTCCTTCTTGTGCGATTGGTGTGTGAAGTCCTCCTGTATGGGTAACCAGACGTCTAAGTCGGGACAGTTCCCTAAACGAACGCTGCCTCATTTTATGTATTTAGGATGGGTCCGGACTCCTGTAAATTTCTGGAAAAATGGTCTAGGCTAACTCAGGGGGATCCCAAAACTCAGTGGCCACTGTTAAAATCTTGGAACAAAGACCGAGTGGATGTCTTAAAGGACAAACTCGGCCAACCTAAAACTAAATTGGCTAAAGAAGAGGTTAATTGTTTCATTCAGTGGTGGGAAGAGGCAAATCGTAGCTGGACAAAATCAAAAACTTGCCTCTCTCAAATATTCAAATAATAAGTTAAAAGCTTTATTAAAAGCCTCCTCTCCCACCACCAGACCGAGCGCTCCCCTTTACCCCGTTCTCAAAAACCCACCCCGGATCGATCCAGCCCCCTTAATACTCCCATCTCATTGTAAAAAGGACAAAAAGCCCCTTGTTCTGTTCTCCTTTGTTGTCTGCCTCAAAAACTGATTCTTTAGTGTTCCACTACCAATTCAGCAAAGAAGGTGGGCTCCTCAACTAGCCCCCACCCTTCCTGGTCCCTTTCCTTGAACATTTATTTCAAAATTGTGAAGTGACCACAGTATCACTCACAAACGGTTCATTAAAAAAAAAAAAAAAGCAGGATCGGGCCCAGAAAAGCAGGCAAGCAACAGATAAAGAAACTGAAAAACAGGTTGGAAGCCCTAAGGGCATAGTGTAAGGAGGAAGAAAAGCAGTAAGTGCAGGCATTAACCCCTGGAACAATACTTAAAATGGTGAAATCTGAGGTGATAAAGGTGTTATTTTGGGAGAAAAACAAGTGATTTAAGGAAAGAGAGTGAAAAGTTAACTCTACAAAGGCTGGAGAGAATTAAGCAGTTAAATTTTGTGAAAATGTGTATGTCTATTTGTCTGTGAAAATATGTAAAGTTCTAAGAATCTAAACCAGCACATCTGGTTTGTAAAACTGTTTTGTAGGTGTAAGATAAATTAGATTTGTTTTTGTTTTTAATGCCACAAAAAATTCATTTGACTCTTAATTCAAAGTTGCAAAACCGACAGACCTTTTTGCAAGACACAGGTAATTAGTGTTGTTTGGCTTTGGGACTTAGCATTTAACCCTTAAGGGGTAACTTGATTCTTTATAAAATTTAAAATGTTTTTTTTAAATAAAAACCAAGTCATGGCTGCAATAGGGCAGTCAAAATCAGGAGAATAGGGAGAGATTCTGGAGTCTTCTTGTTTGTTTGGTTGATGTTGGGTTTTTTTGGTAACAATAGCAGGTAAGAGCTGTAGTGAAAGAATAAATTTTTTTTTAACAGTGCCCCTCTGAAGCAACAGCAGAGGTGAGGTGCACAAAACAAAAAGAAGCAATGTTAAAAACACTGAGCCTTAAAATGGCTCTGTGTAATCAGACTGTCACTTTTGATAAGGGTACATGAAAACTCTGTAAGAAAAAAGAAACAGTTACATCGTATGTAAAAATTGATATGGCTAATGTTTAAAAAAAAAGTTGTAATATAGAAGGAATGTGCCTTTTCCCTAGGACATGTGCAGTGTATATTGTAAAAAGGGGTAAAAGAAATACAAATGAAATATGCTACTGAATTAAAATCCTATTAGGGCTCCAAAAAGAGCCGCAATAGACTGTGTTTTCTTTTTCAGATTTCTGTGTGTTTTGTAAGCAGGAGTTGAAAGTGGAAAGAAATCAAAACTCTGGTGGAAGTTGATTGTGTCCCTTTTAAGACAGAGTCTCTGAGCTCTGCTGATGGCTTTGAATCCAAAAGCCAAGCCTGTGTTGATGCAAATTACCTAACTGATAAAGGAAGGTGAAAACTGCCAGCACAAAAGAAATTGCCTAAATAAAAAAAACATGGTATATAACAAGATCCCTTTAAGAGATTTGATGCTAAATGTTATTGTTAATATTAAACATTGAAATAAATGTAATGTTAGTAAGTACCCCTGTAACAACGTATAGTGTGTATGATTTTTGGAAAAATCCTTGAAGGTAATATGGTAATGATGCTTCTCAGCTATTACCTGTGAATAAACTTAAAACACACACACAGGAAAATATGGGGGTAATTCCTCTGTTTTGCCTGCAATCAGCAAGGGTAGTTGTAAAAGAAAGGAATCTTTTAAGCAACAATCAATGCCACCCTGAAAGGGGTAGAAAAATGTTATTTTTGTCTTTCAGAAAATCAGAGAAAGCCAATACCAGCTACAGAACAACCTACTACAAAAACAAATAAAAGTTAAAAAAAAACATACTGCAATAGCTATGGAATGTACTGAAATGCAGATATTTAGAACATAAGATGTTTTGGGTAATATCAGAGAATATTAAGGTTTTAATACATCTGTTAAAGCAAAGAAATAAATAGGTATTAAACAATCAATATAACTGGATGCAGTATGTCTCCAGTACGGTAAGACAAAATTTGTTAAGTGAAGAAATTGTTGTTAAAATTGCACACCAACAGGCTCTGGAAGCAAAGATATGGAAAGCTAGCCCACTCCACAGATTGCATCTGGGATCCTTCTGGCTACCTCAGACCTCAAGCCAGTGGGCTGGGGAGGAAGGGAAACTATTGGACACTAGAGGTTGTACCAAGTGGACTCCTCAAAAGTGGGTATGCTTATCCATGCCTGTTGCTCCAAAGCCCTGTAGTAAAGACATCTCACTAGGATCCTGTATGTGGGATAAAATTAATAATTAGACCAAAGTATTGTATAACGGGCAATGTGTGTGTTAATTCTTGGAAAGAAGTGTTTTAAAAGGATAAAAGTGTTAGCAACCCACCAGTAGACAAATGTACATGTAATGTAAGTACTGTGTTTACCAATAATCACATTTACTATTTGCCACAACCAAAAAGTCTCAGCTTACTGTAAGCACTGATTTAGCTGAGTTCTCTATCAGTCGTGGCATTGAATGGCAAACAGTTACCAATTATCTGTTTAAAAAGGTAACATAGTTCCTAAAAACAAACAAACAAAACAATGTGGGAAACAGAACCATTCATATTATCTGGATGGTCTCCCACAACTACTGGCATACCAATGTTACTACCCCTAATTGTTTTTGGTTTTAAATTGTATGTGTTTAATTGAAATGTTTAAAATATGCTGGTGGATAAAACAAATGTATGCAAAGCCAGAGCCACAGGCCCAAATCACCCTCCCAGTATTTTACTACATAAGAAGTGACACTGGCGATTGATAATCTTAGTGTCAAAAGGGGGATATGTAGGAGCTGGACTTTATAATGTATAATTTGATTTAATCCTGCTAGCCACCCTTTTTGAATAGCAGAAAGAAATGACCCTCTGGGACTATAAGATTCTGTTTTCCCATATGCATTACAAATTGGGCCCTCTCTAAGGGCTTGGCTACACTTACAAATTTACAGGATTCTCTATTGTGTCTATGTTAAGTAAATTAGAGAAACATTGAAGGCCTGTGTCTCAATGTAAATTGTCTTGGTTATTAATTGTAAAACTTTGCAAGGTTTAATTTGCAATGCCTTTTTGCTCGATATAAAATACTACTGTTTGTATTCTCAATCTGTTTGTGTGAATGAGGAATGAATGCATCAGGAAAAGATAAGGTGTGAAGGTCATTGTTATAGCCAGAGTCAAGGAAAGAAGCAAAAAGACTTAAAGAGCATCAAAGAATCATCAGGCACTGCTTACTACCCAGACGGCTGTTAAACTGTCTGGCATCCGCAGCATGAATACATGCTTTGCCGTGTAAGAATGCACCACCCCAGCGAACCAATCATCACCTCAGGACCACGCAGAGTCAATTTTGACTCCAGAAGATGACGTAGAGGAACAGCCTGCAATACCTTACAATCTACGTTCTCGTAAGGGTTGCCAGAAGCAGACGACTACCTAAAGCAAGGCCCAAGAAAAAAGCAGTAGTGAGCCTAGCGCCTGGTGGACATAAAACTGTGACTACAGTTCCCTCAGTTGAGGTTGTCAGAACCAGAAGGGCCCTGCCTCCAACATGCGCCTCTGGTGGTGCCTGTTCCTCGGCTGTTGGTGTCTGAAAGTCTGGGGAGTCCACAATGACAATTATTTTATCCAGCAGCAAGTGTGGATAGCTCAGACCCTTAATATTTCTAAATGCTGGGTCTGCAGCCACATCCCAGCCCACTCTCAAACTGATGTTCCTGTCCTGGCTATCCCACTCAATTTCCCAGACCCACTGGAGGACCTTGTCCATTTAACACAATATGGAACAGTAATGACACCTGGGAAAAGACTATTGGCAGTTCCTTTAACCCACTTGGGGGAGTAATACACCAGGCAAAAAGGCTTCTGAGGTTAAAAGAAGTAGTTAAAATAATGGCAAATAAAACTGGAGAAAGTTTAAGAGCCCTGGCCAAAGAAACAGGGGCGGTCCGACAGGTGGCCCTCCAAAAACGTCAGGCATTGTACATAGTGCTGGCGGCCAAAGGAGGGACCTGTGCTCTCATTGGAAAACAATGTTGTGTGTTTATACCTGACGATACCAATGAGGTAATAGATCACGCTAGCCACTTAGAACAAATTGCATATCTTCCCCATGAAGAGCCAAGTTCTTTATGGAAGTGGCTAAGTATTCTGTGGTATAGGAAACTGGTTGTTTCAGGGAGCCCTGACTATCCTGTTTGGAATCCTAATAATTTTTGTATGTTTTCAGTTAGTCTCCTGTTGTACCCAAAATTGTGTAAGGCATGCCACTCCAGTGACTGCCCCAGCACAGAGTGCTAATATGATGATTTTGAATATTGCTGATGAACAAAGAGATAAAGAACGGTTAATATGTGGAACCCAGTAAAAACAGAGTGGTCTGACAAACTGTGAGTCCTGAGTCTAACTTTGACAATTTGGAGGTTCCACCGAGATGGCAACCGTCTTCACTGGGGCTGTGTGATTCCTGACCGTTTTTGTAGGATGACCGTGGCAGCCGGCACCTGGGCATTTGGCCCGAGCGGTCCTCCACCAGAACGGAAAGGAGCACGACCACAGTGAAGTCTACGCCATCGAACCTGTTGGTTCCCTCTCTGTTCTGGTAGGGATCCCGGGATCTGACATCAGGAATCTGGTCAGGTAATTATTTCTGTGTTTTGTCCGGACTGAGGACTGTCCAGTCTCTGTGTCTATCCATCCTCCTGTGGAGTGTTTGAGTCTGGGTGCCATCTCCGTCTGGGGATTGGCCGACCAAGGGGTTCCTGTCCCCGCGGTCTGAGTGAGCGGAATCTGCACAATCGCAGCTGCACTGCACTTTGGGTAAAACCCCTGGTGCGAAAGCAAGGGCGATTGAGGCAGTAGCCTGTGGGCTCCTAACCCGAATTTCCTTCTTGTGCGATTGGTATGTGAAGTCCTCCTGTCTGGGTAACCAGACGTCTAAGTCAGGACAGTTCCCTAAACGAACGCTGGCTCATTTTATATATTTAGGATGGGTTCAGACTCCTGTAAGAAGGGTCCGGACTCCTGTAAATTTCTGGAAAAATGGTCTAGGCTAACTCAGGGGATCCCAAAACTCAGTGGCCACTGTTAAAATCTTGGAACAAAGACTGAGTGGACGTCTTAAATGACAAACTCGGCCAACCTAAAACTAAATTGGCTAAAGAAGAGGTTAATTGTTTCATTCAGTGGTGGGAAGAGGCAAATCGTAGCTGGACAAAATCAAAACTCGCCTCTCTCAAATATTCAAATAATAAGTTAAAAGCTTTATTAAAAGCCTCCTCTCCCACCACCAGACCGAGCGCTCCCCTTTACCCCGTTCTCAAAAACCCACCCCGGATCGATCCAAACCCCTTAATACTCCCATCTCATTGTAAAAAGGACAAAAGTCCCTTGTTCTGTTCCCCTTTGTTGTCTGCATCAAAAACTGATTCTTTAGTGTTCCACTACCAATTCAGCAAAGAGGGTGGCTCCTCAACTAGCCCCCACCCTTTCTGGTGCCTTTCCTTGAACATTTCTTTCAAAATTGTGAAGTGACCACAGTATCACTCACAAACGGTTCATTAAAAAAAAAAAAAAAAAAGCAGGATCGGGCCCAGAAAAGCAGGCAAACAACAGATAAAGAAACTGAAAAACGAAGCCCTGAGGGCATAGTGTCAGGAGTAAGAAAAGCAGTAAGTGCAGGCATGAACCCCTGGAACAATACTTAAAATGGTGAAATCTGAGGTGATAAAGGTGTTATTTTGGGAAATAAGCAAGTGATTTAAGGAAAGAGAGTGAAAAGTTAACTCTACAGAGGCTGGAGAGAATTAAGCAGTTAAACTTTGTGAAAATGTTAAAAAGGACCATGTTAAAGAGAGAGAATTCTTGGTTTCTTTGCAGCCATTCTGAAGGAAAAATGGGCCCTTTTCCAAAAGAGTGCCTGTAAATAATCCAAATATATATATATATATAGCTATGTAAAAACAAAGCAGTGTAAAGGAATGTTAAGGCAAAGAAAATGTGTATGTATCTATTTGTCTGTGAAAATATGTAAAGTTCTTAGAATCTAAACCAGCACATCTGGTTTGTAAATCTCCTGTTTTGTAGGTATAAGATAAATTGGTTTTGTTTTTGTTTTTAATGCCACAAAAAATTCATTTGACTCTTAATTCAAAGTTGCAAAACTGACAGACCTTTTTGCAAGACACAGGTAATTAGTGTTGTTTGGCTTTGGGATTTAGCATTTAACCCTTAAGGGGTAACTTGATTCTTTATAAAATTTTAAAAAAATTTTAAATAAAAACCAAGTCATGGCTGCAATAGGGCAGTCAAAATCAGGAGAATAGGGAGAGATTCTGGAGTCTTTTTGTTTGGTTGGTTGTTTTTGTAACAATAGCAGATAAGAGCTGTAGTGAAAGAATAAAAAAAAAAATTTAACAATGCGCCTCTGAAGCAAGAGCAGAGGTGAGGTGCATAAAACAAAAAGAAGCAATGTTAAAAACATTGAGCCTTAAAATGGCTCTGTGTAATCAGACTGTCACTTTTGATAAGGGTACATGAAAACTCTGTAAGAAAAAAGAAACAGTTACATCGTATGTAAAAATTGATATGGCTAATGTTTAAAAAAAAAAAAGTTGTAGTATAGAAGGAATGTGCTGTTTCCCTAGGACATGTGCAGTGTATATTGTAAAAAGGGGTAAAAGAAATACAAATGAAATATGCTACTGAATTAAAATCCTATTAGGGCTCCAAAAAGAGCCGCAATAGACTGTGTTTTCTTTTTCAGATCTCTGTGTGTTTTGTAAGCAGGCATTGAAAGTGGAAAGAAATCAAAACTCTGGTGGAAGTTGATTGTGTCCCTTTTAAGACAGATTTCAGAGTAGCAGCCGTGTTAGTCTGTATCCGCAAAAAAAAACAACAGGAGTACTTGTGGCACCTTAAAGACTAACAAATTTATTTTAGCATGAGCTTTCGTGAGCTAAAGCTCACTTCTTCGGATGCATAGAATGGAACACACAGACAGGAGATATTTATACATACAGAGAACATGAAAAGGTGGAAGTATGCCTGTTGGTATGCATACTTCCACCTTTTCATGTTCTCTGTATGTATAAATATCTCCTGTCTGTGTGTTCCATTCTATGCATCCGAAGAAGTGAGCTTTAGCTCACGAAAGCTCATGCTAAAATAAATTTGTTAGTCTTTAAGGTGCCACAAGTACTCCTGTTGTTTTTTAAGACAGAGTCTCTGAGCTCTGCTGATGGCTTTGAATCCAAAAACCAAGCCTGTGTTGATGCAAATTACCTAACTGATAAAGGAAGGTGAAAACTGCCAGCACAAAAGAAATTGCCTAAATAAAAAAAACATGGTATAACAAGATATCTTTAATAGATTTTACGCTAATGTTATTGTTAATATTAAACATTGAAATAAATGTAATGTTAGTAAGTACCCCTGTAACAACGTATAGTGTGTATGATTTTTGGAAAAATCCTTTAACGTAATATGGTAATGATGCTTCTCAGCTATTACCTGTGAATAAACTTAAAGCTTAACACAGCAGGAAAAACATTACAAACTTGGTCTGCTATATAAGAAAAAAAACTTGAGGTACACCACCTCATGAATTTAATAACTAAACAGTGAAATAATTTCCTCATAACCCTTAAAAAGTAGAAGCCATTAAAACCTGGCCTGCCTATAGAACAAAAAAAAAATACAGGAAAATATGGGGATAATTCCTTTGTTTTGCCTGCAATCAGCAAGGGTAGTTGTAAAAGAAAGGAATCTTTTAAGCGACAATCAATGCCACCCTGAAAGGGGTAGAAAAATGTTATTTTTGTCTTTCAGAAAATCAGAAAAAGCTAATACCAGCTACAGAACAACCTATTACAAAAACAAATGAAAGTTAAAAAAACATACTGCAATAGCTATGAAATGTACTGAAATGCAGATATTTAGAACATAAGATGTTTTGGGTAATATAAAAAAAATTAAGGTTTTGATACATCTGTTAAAGCAAAAAAAAAAAAAGATAATTGTTTAATACCTATCAATATAACTGGATGCAGTATGTCTCCAGTACGGTAAGACAAAATTTAAGTAAAGAAATTGTTGTTAAAATTGCACACCAACAGGCTCTGGAAGCAAAGATATGGAAAGCTAGCCCACTCCACAGATTGCACCTGGAATCCTTCTGGCTACCTCAGACCTCAAGCCAGTGGGCTGGGGAGGAAGGGAAACTATTGGACACTAGAGGTTGTACCAAGTGGACTCCTCAAAAGTGGGTATGCTTATCCATGCCTGTTGCTCCAAAGCCCTGTAGTAAAGACACCTCACTAGGATCCTGTATGTGGGATAAAATTAATAATTAGGCCAAAGTATTGTATAACGGGCAATGTGTGTGTTAATTCTTGGAAAGAAGTGTTTTAAAAGGATAAAAGTGTTAGCAACCCACCAGTAGACAAATGTACATTACATGTACGTACTGTGTTTACCAGAAGCAGCAAAGAATCCTGTGGCACCTTATAGACTAACAGACGTTTTGCAGCATGAGCTTTCGTGGGTGAATACCCACTTCTTCGGATGTCCCACGAAAGCTCATGCTGCAAAACGTCTGTTAGTCTATAAGGTGCCACAGGATTCTTTGCTGCTTCTACAGAACCAGACTAACACGGCTACCCCTCTGTGTTTACCAATAATCACATTTACTATTTGCCACAACCAAAAAGTCTCAGCTTACTGTAAGCACTGATTTAGCTGAGTTCTCTATCAGTCGTGGCATTGAATGGCAAACAGTTACCAATTATCTGTTTAAAAAGGTAACACAGTTCCTAAAAACAAACAAACAAAACAATGTGGGAAACAGAACCATTCATATTATACATGCAAATGGGGACATGTTAAGAATTGCCACTGCAGAAAGACGTAACAGCTTACCATTGGTATAACATTTTCTGGATGGTCTCCCACAACTACTGGCATACTGTTACTACCCCTAATTGTTTTTGGTTTTAAATTGTATGTGTTTAATTCAAATGTTTAAAATGTGCTGGTGGATAAAACAAATGTATGCAAAGCTAAAGCCACAGGCCCAAATCACCTCCCAGTATTTTCTATTATGTGGACTAAATAAGAAGTGACACTGGTGATTAATAATCTTAGTGTCAAAAGGGGGATATGTAGGAGCAGGATTTTATAATGTCCCATAAGAATTAAAGTATAATTTGATTTCATCCTGCTAGCCACCCTTTTTGAATAGCAGAAAGAAATGACCCTCTGGGACTATAAGATTCTGTTTTCCCATATGCATTACAAATTGGGCCCTCTCTAACTCTTTTTGTTTTAAGATTTAGGTAGTAAAAGACAGGATTCTCTATTGTGTCTATGTTAAGTAAATTAGAGAAACATTGAAGGCCTGTGTCTCAATGTAAATTGTCTTGGTTATTAATTGTAAAACTTTGCAAGGTTTAATTTGCAATGCCTTTTTGCTCGATATAAAATACTACTGTTTGTATTCTCAATCTGTTTGTGTGAATGAGGAATGAATGCATCAGGAAAAGATAAGGTGTGAAGGTCATTGTTATAGCCAGAGTCAAGGAAAGAAGCAAAAAGACTTAGAGCATCAAAGAATCATCAGGCACTGCTTACTACCCAGACGGCTGTTAAACTTTCTGGCATCCGCAGCATGAATACATGCTTTGCCGTGTAAGAATGCACCACCCCCAGCGAACCAATCATCACCTCAGGACCACACAGAGTAGATTTTTGACTCCAGAAGATGACGTAGAGGAACAGCCTGCAATACCTTACAATCTACGTTCTCGTAAGGGTTGCCAGAGGCAAACGACTACCTAAAGCAAGGCCCAAGAAAAAGCAGTAGTGAGCCTAGCGCCTGCTGCCTGGTGGACATAAAACTGTGACTGCAGTTCCCTCAGTTGAGGTTGTCAGAACCAGAAGGGCCCTGCCTCCAACATGCGCCTCTGGTGGTGCCTGTTCCTCGGCTGTTGATGTCTGAAGGTCTGGGGAGTCCACAATGACAATTCTTTTATCCAGCAGCAAGTGTGGATAGCTCAGACCCTTAATATTTCTAAATGCTGGGTCTGCAGCCACATCCCAGCCCACTCTCAAACTGATGTTCCTGTCCTGGCTATCCCACTCAATTCCCCAGACCCACTGGAGGACCTTGTCCGTTTAACACAATATGGAACAGTAATGACACCTGGGAAAAGACTATTGGCAGTTCCTTTAACCCACTTGAGGGAGTAATACACCAGGCAAAAAAAAGGCTCCTGAGGTTAAAAGAAGTAGTTAAAATAATGGCAAATAAAACTGGAGAAAGTTTAAGAGCCCTGGCCAAAGAAACAGGGGCAATCCAACAGGTGGCCCTTCAAAACCGTCAGGCATTGTACATAGTGCTGGCGGCCAAAGAAGGGACCTGTGCTCTCATTGAAAAACAATGTTGTGTGTTTATACCTGACGATACCAATGAGGTAATAAATCACGCTAGCCACTTAAAACAAATCGCATATCTTCCCCATGAAGAGCCGAGTTCTTTATGGAAGTGGCTAAGTAACCTGTTCAATTTCTCTGGCATAGGAAACTGGTTGTTTCAGGGAGCCCTGACTATCCTGTTTGAAATCCTAATAATTTTTGTATGTTTTCAGTTAGTCTCCTGTTGTACCCAAAATTGTGTAAGGCATGCCACTCCAGTGACTGCCCCAGCACAGAGTGCTAATATGATAATTTTGAATATTGCTGATGAACAAAGAGATAAAGAACGGTTAATATGTGGAACCCAGTAAAATTTTGGTCTTGGCGTGAGCTTGACCAAAAGGAGGGATTGTGAAAGTAGAATGAATTTTATTGTAAAAATAAGAATGGATTAAAGAAATGTTGAATGTACCTTTAAGCAGAAATAAGAAATGTTGAAATACAGGTGCCAGGAAAAGAAACATTAGGCATAAACAACGGTGCTAATGGCAAAACATTAACAGAAGATGGGTAATAGTTAGTAAGGAAATAAGATATGCATGCCTAGCCCAGGTAAACTTATCTGATTCTGCTTCCTTTGTTATCTTGTTAAGTTCTCACCCTTTTATCTGTATAAATAAGATAGTTTGTGTCTTGCATGGTGCTCACATTATCTGGCTGTCATTAGCAGAGCGCTGTGCTAATAAAACAGAGTGGTCTGACAAACTGTGAGTCCTGAGTCTAACTTTGACAATGTAAACCCTTGGCAGTGCTTTTGCAAACTCCATTTCACCAATAGTGCCGAGGTTTCTATAGTGCCGAGGTCACCGTGTGCAGAAGCCGTGCTGGACTGAAAGTTACTTCTTGGTGTTGTGTTATAGCTTCTTTGTTCTTCTTGGTTGTCTTGCTGCTCTTTGTTTGCTTCTTGAGGTGCTGGCTTGGAGGTTTGATGAGAATACATTAACAGGCTGAGTTTGTGTGAGAATGAAGAGAGTGTAAGTGTGGAAGCAGCAGAGTGTTGTGTGTAAGAGCATAAAACCATAATCGGAGAGAGAGTCTCTCACTTCAGAGGAATTATACTCCTCTCTTTCCATGATCTGACTGGAGCTGGACAGCACCTCTCTTTCAAGGGCTTGACTGGAGTCAAGTATCAGCCACTGTCACCTTTCATTGGCTCAACACCTTCATGGGCTGATTTTGGTCGTGTCTTCCATTCTAGGTATGCATGTGCAGCAGGGCTGTAACTCTTTTATTCGTTCCATTTTCTGAGCTAGCCCATTAGTTCCATCAGGTTTTAACAGGAGTTGAAATTCTGTTTCAAATGAATACAAACATTGCTATTTCCTCCTATATTTCAGCCCTTAACATCATTTTTAAATACAAATTATTCTTAAAGAGAGTCTTTAAACTTAAATGGTGATCAAATAAAACACTGTCTTTTCTTCTTAACTATCCGTGGAGAAGTTCTTCTTGTCTTCCTGAATTTGATAAGGAGTTGCTCAAGCCCAGGCAGATAACTAATTAATTTCCCCATGAATATAAATAATTTTATACCCAAGTGGCTTCTTATATTAGTTCTCAGTTCTAGCAAGGTCATTTGATTCCATATTTGTACAGAAAACATCTCACTATTCATATAACAATGGTATCGGGCAGTTATTGTATGGAGTGATTGAATTTAAATACAAAACATTTGCAAATAAACATCTCAAACAAAGCTTATTTCATCTTAAGTATTTGAAAGACAACTCAAAGGTTCACCTTCGAGAGAAAACCATGAGTTAGAAGTAATCAGTCTTCTGTAAAACATTTTCCAATCATAAATGTTCCTAAAGTTTGAAGAATGAAGGCTTTAGAAAACATATCAATCAGTTTCAGTGAGGATATTTCTAGAATTCTTTGTGTGGGTTTAAAACTAAAGGTTTTTCTCTTTGCAAAGAGGAAGGGTGAATAGGGTGCTTGTATGGCTTTGTTTATGACTCTGGTTGCACATCTTAAGCATCACTCATCTTTGTAATATCCTGAATAAACCAAATCTCTTTACAACTTGTTTGGGTTTTTTTAAGATAAAGTACAAGTGTATGCCAGCCTTGTGTTTTTCACAAGGAGAGGTGTCTTATTCTCAGAGAAGACTCTCTTTGTTAGTTGTTTGTCTTTTGACCAATTGTTCCTAGATTTGTAGCCTGCAATTTATAGGTAGAGCCTTGCACGGATACAGAAATGTGTATCTGCAGCCAATCTGCTAACCGCAAAAATTATCTGTGGATATTCACATCCAGAGATTTGCAGAGTTCTACACTGAGGACCAGGCTGAGGCTCCGAGGCATCCCCTCTGCCGGAGCCCAGTCAGGGAGAGCCACGGTGGCAGCTTTGGGGACCCTCCACCTGTTCTGGGTGGGGCGCCCAAGCAGCCCCTCACCAAGTGTCCCAAGCTCAGAGCCCGAGCAGCCTCCAGCCCGTGTTCCTGCCCCCCGGTCCACCGCCCAGGGCAGGTGGAGGATCCGTGTCAGAACCCTACTGTGTATTCGCATCCGTGTTGCTATCTGTGGTAATGGTCAGTGGATATCCACAGATATAAAGTGGATACCTGCAGATTTACAGGGCTCTATTTATAGAACATTTACAATTTGCAATTAGAGATTCCTATGAAAGGCACAAATCCAATAACGATCATGTAAGTAACTCTTTCCAGCCTGGCTAGGATCTTGCCTCTTTGTGTTTGCCTGTCTGGTCTATTCAGATTATAATCTCTTTGGGGCAGGGTCAGTTTGCTTCCCTGTGTGTCCTGTGCACAGCACAAAGGAGTCCTGACCTCACGCCATGTGCTCCCAGAACATAAACAGTGACTCATTTCTAAGAGCACAGCAACACAGCACTGCAGGGTTGTCTCTCCCAACAGCCCTCCCTCACTCCTACGGCCTTACACAGTCCCAGTTTAGGTGTCACTTTGAGCTCCGTGGCGGCTCATACCATCAGCCTGACAGGGTAATGGCAGAGCTCTAATAGCCCTGCAGCTGCCTGCCTGATATTCAGTCTCCCAGGAACCCTCCAGTGAGTCACAGCCCAGGGGAACAGCCAATTAGCAGTAGAAATGCTGTTTCCACAAACACCTTCTGGAGCAATCATCCAGCATCTGGTGGAGCCAGGAGCAGATAATGAGAGCTATGTACATGGATTCCTCCCTCACTTGGGACAGGATCAGTGTCCTCTATCCCCATTTCTCAGGCTCTGTGCAACAGGCAGCTGCTGACATCCGTCCCTTAGGGAGACATTCAGATTTGGGCATGGACCCAAGCTAAATGCTCTGAAAAGGAGGATCTAGGATGCATGAGCCCCTGAAAACTGAGGGTGCAGAAGTCCTTTGCACTCATTATTTGTTGTGAGGACTGGTTTCTGCTTTATGCTTAGGGGTCGGCTTTTCAAGGAGCAGATGCAGTATCCAGCCCCAAGCAGCCACAAGTCAGGCTTGAGAAAATCAAGGGACGGGCTTTCAAATCATGCAGTTTTAAAATATAATCAGCGTTGGATTGTTGTCCTTTGCCTCTGGTTTTCAGGGTGCTGGTTTGTGGAACAGAAGGGGAACTAGTATCTGCCACATGGGGGGACGAAGTAGGCTGTTAGGAATTGATTCAAGTTCTAGGGCGTCTCCGTAGACCCTTTCTACAGCCGTCTAACTCTGCTGACTTCAGCCTGCCTCGGAGCAGTGAGAGGAGGCCTGGGCCCAGAGGCTAGCCACACTACTAGGTTCTGGGTTGGCATTGCCCCGTCCAATTCTATCGAGTCAGGCCCATGCCTGTTTAGAGGTCTGTTCAGTTCAGGCACTTCTGGGGTAAGACGGCACGTAGGGAAGGGAAGTATCCTGTTACAGGGTTCTGTGAGTTTACCTTTATGATAAATAAAGTGACCAAGAACCATTGAAAGTCTGTATTTAAGTATTTGCTTCCTAGAGCAGCCCTTCTAACCTCCTCTGTGTGTTCCTTACAGCGAATGGATATCACACCCCTGTGACGCCCATGCATCAAATGGAGCCTGGTCATATGAGTCTCTGAAAACCCAGCGGGGACCCCCAGGTAGGTTTTGGGGAACATTCTGAGCAGGAGTGTAAAGGACTAGGGTAGTTTGTGAGCCCTCCAGTGACCCTCGCAGTGAGCATGCTTTAGAAGCCGCCAGAACCCAGTCAGAGCCGCAGTGTGTATGGAGCTGGGCCAGGCCTGTTTGTGTATAGGCAGCAAACAGTGGAACCCCACTGTACCGTGTACTGTGAAAAAACTCAAACAGATACAGACAGACAGACATCTTCCTTTCCAAATGCAAACAGATGGACATCATACCAAAAGGACTAAAGGTAAACGGCTGCTACTCTGAAAACTGTATCCTGTGGTTTCCTCATGGTGCTTTGTTGTGAAAAGAGTGATAGACACAAGGAGGCCTTTTGATGTTGAATGATAGGATAATGATGTGCTAGCAGCAATCCACTAGGTCTCTCCTATAGGGACTGTGGTACAAAAGCTAAGCTTGAAAATGCATTTAAATGGCTTTACCACCCAGTAGCCATATGTCGAATGAGGGCATCATTGCTATGGTTACAGTTACACCCCCCCTTTTAAACTTCAGTGAGTTACTGATAACCCCCCAAAACGTTTAGTATCATCTTCAAATGCAGGCCTCAATCCTGCAAGCATACATATGCTTAACTTTACTCCCTGAGTAATCTGACTGAAGCCAATGGCACTACTCATCTGCATAAAATTAAGTATGTGAATAAATATTTGCAGCACTGGGGTCTGTATCACTGTGAGTACTTTAACTAGAACTTCATCTAAACCATTATTTAAACTAGTTTTAAAATGCTGGTCCCAATACAGAACCCTGGAGGACTCCACTTTCCCCAATCTCCACAAAGAAGAGACACCTTTATCTCCAACCTTCTGCTATCTCCCTACTGACCTGTTCTAAATCATCTGTTTAAAGCAGTTTTACAATAATCCATTATAAAACTTCGTCAAAAATGTCTGAAAATCCATCTGTACAAAATCATATGGTTCTGCTCTTAGAATAATTATTTCATTCTAAGACCGTAATAAAATGTCTGAAATGATTGACTTTTCATAAGCCCATAGCAATTCACATTTCACCTACCTTACTTTCCAATATAGCCTTAAGCCATCTATAAATACTTGCACATAAAACACCTCACAAATCTACCTCTCTATTCCTGACCTCTTGCTCTTTTGTGGCAGACACCTTCTCTCGGATGCCCTGTAGTCCACTCAGTCTGGCAAAAACGCCACTCCTCAGTTCCCCTTAAAGTCCCCTCCTTCATGTTCCGTCAGTGTCATCCTGGACTCTTCCCCCCTCCATAATCACTCACAGACAGGCTACCGAAGGAAAACCCTGGCCTCACTCCCACTTTGAACCCAGTCTACAGCCTGCTGGCTTGGTTGGCTCTAACTGTGTCTTGTGTCCATATGATTTGGGAACTGGTTTTTAACAGGAGATGTGGGTGATTCTAAAACCCGCCATGGTGAGTACTTTCTGAGGCAGCTGACCATGTGTCATGGTGGCCCAAGGCCTGGGCTGACCCAGCAGTATGCCATTAAGCTGGTTCAGCACACTGACATTCTGCAGTTTGGCTGGTCCTCCTTCCTCCAAACTCTGTGCCATAAGCATCCCCGAGTTCTTTGCACCATGTACTTTTGATGCCATGTATATTCTTGGAGCATGAGGGAAGGATACTGCCCAGTGTTCCCAGAATGCACCTTGACAGACATGATTAAACAGCAACAAAGAGTCCTGTGGCACCTTAAAGACTAACAGATATATTGGAGCATAAGCTTTCGTGGGTGAATACCCCCACTTCGTCAGACACATGTAATGGAAATTGCCAGAGGCAGGTATAAATATGAAGGCAAGAATCAGTCTGGAGATAATGAGATTAGTTCTATCAGGGAGGGTGAGGCTCTCTTCTAGCAGTTGAGGTGTGAACACCCAGGGAGGAGAAACTGCTTTTGTAGTTGGCTAGCCATTCACAGTCTTTGTTTAATCCTGAGCTGATGGTGTCAAATTTGTAAGTGAACTGCATCCAATGAAGTGGGTATTCACCCACGAAAGCTCATGCTCCAAAACGTCTGTTAGTCTATAAGGTGCCACAAGACTCTTTGCTGCTTAAATGAACTGAAGCTCAGCAGTTTCTCTTTGAAGTCTGGTCCTGAAGTTCTTTTGCTGTAAGATGGCCACCTTTACATCTGCTATTGTGTGGCCAGGGAGGTTGAAGTGTTCTCCTACAGGTTTTTGTATATTGCCATTCCTAATATCTGACTTGTGTCCATTTATCCTTTATGAGTAAACCGGATGACTAGTGCAAACTAGGGCTGTCGATTTAATCACAGTTAACTCACATGATTAACTAAAAAAAATTGTGATTAATTGCACTGTTAAACAATACCAATTGACATTTATTAAATATTTTTGGATGTTTTTCTACATTTTCAAATATATTGATTGCAATTACAACACAGAATACAAAAGCAGCAAAGAGTCCTGTGGCACCTTATAGACTAACAGATGTATTGGATCATGAGCTTTTGTGGGTGAATACCCACTTCGTCGGATGCATACATGTATTCACCCACAAAAGTTCATGCTCCAATACATCTGTTAGTCTATAAGGACTCTTTGCTGCTTTTACAGATCCAGACTAACACGGCTACCCTTCTGATACTTGACAGAATACAAAGTATACAGTGCTCAATTTATATAATTTTTATTAGAAATATTTGAACTGTAAAAATGATAAACAAAATAGTATTTTTCAATTCACCTTATACAAGTACTGTAGTGCAATCTCTTATAATGAAAGTGCAACTTACAAATGTAGATATTTTTGTTACATAACTACACTCAAAAACAAAACAGTGTAAAACTTTAGAGCCTACAGGTCCACTCAGTCCTACTTGTTGTTCAGTCAATCGCTAAGAGAAACAAGTTTGTTTACATTTACAGGGGATAATGCTCCGGGCTGGCTTTCTGAAGGATGGGGCCCAATTTGAATACCTGGTGGTGGTCCGGGGCTTCAGCAGCGGGGGGTCTGCTCTGGGTCTTCCGCAGCACCAAAGGACCCCCCGCCACCAAAGAGCCCCGGAGCAGACCCCTCCACCACTGAAATGCTGCTGAAGCCCCGGACTGCTGCCGGGTATTCAAATCATGCCCCGCCCTTCATAAAGCTGGACTGCGGCTGGGTAAATAAACAAAAAAAAATTAAAAGGTGCCTAAGGCACGGGGCCCTAGCGTGGGGCCCTCTTAGGCATGGGGCCCGATTCAGGGAAATTGGACTAATCGGCCTAAAGCCAGCCCTGATAATGCTGCCCACTTCTTAATTACACTGTCACCTGAAAGTGAGAACAGGTGTTCGCATGGAACTGTTGTAGCCGGCATCGCAAGATATTTATATGCCAGATGCGCTAAAGATTTATATGCCTCTTCATGCTTCGGCCATTGTTCCAGAGGACATGCTTCTATGCTGATGACTCGTTAAATTTAATTAACGCATTATTTTTTGTGACTGAACTCCTTGAGGGAGAATTATATGTCTCCTGCTCTATTTTACCCACATTCTGACATATATTTAATGTTATAGCAGTCTCGGATGATGATCCAGTACATGTTGTTCATTTTAAGAACACTTTCACTGCAAATTTGACAAAATGCAAAGAAGGTACCAATGTGAGATTTCTAAAGATAGCTACAGCACTCAATCCAAGGTTTAAGAATATGATGTGCCTTCCAAAATCTGAGCAGGACAAGGTGTGGAACATGCTTTCAGAAGTCTTAAAAGAGCAACATTCTGATGCAGAAACTACAGAACCTGAACCACCAGAGAAGAAAATCATCTTTTTGCAGGTGGCATCTGACTCAGATGATGAAAATGAACATTTGTCGGTCCGCTCTGCTTTGGATCGTTATCGAGCAGAACCCATCATCAGTATGGATGCATGTCCCCTGGAATGGTGGTTGAAGCATGAAGAGATATATAAATCTTTAGTGCAACTAAGATGTAAATACCTTGTGACACCAGCTACAACAGTGCCATGCAAACCCCTGTTCTCACTTTCAGGTGAGATAAACAAGAAACAAGGAGCATTATCTTCTGCAAATATAAACAAACTTCTTTGAGCGATTGGCTGAATAAAAAGTAGGACTGATTGGACTTGTAGGCTCTCAAGTTTTACATTGTTTAATTTTTGAATGCAGGTTTTATGGGTTTTTACATAATTCTACATATTTATGTTCAACCTTCACGATAAAGGGATTGCACTACAGTACTTGTAGGATGTGAATTGAAAAATACTATTTCTTTTGTTTTTTACAGTGCAAATATTTGTAATAAAAAATAAATATAAAGAGAGCACTGTACACCTGGTATTCTGTGTTGTAATTGAAATCAGTATATTTGAAAATGTAGAAAACATCCAAAATATTTAAATAAATGGTATTCTATTATTAACAGCACAATTAATCACAATTAATGTTTTTAATCGCTTGAGAGGCCTAGTGCAACCACACAATCCTCTCACTTGACCTAGTTACAAACTGATCACAAAACACTTTTCACTGGACTGCTTGCATGGATGAGCGCTAGTTACCATTTCTTCTAGAACAGCACAAAACTCCCTCTCTTTCTGCTAGTTACTACTGCCAAAAAAGGGCAGCAGCTGTAGCAAAGCTGAGATATTCTAGGCCAGCACTTAGCTAAAGTTTCAGATTTTGCTCTATTTAACCCCTTTTTTTGTTTGTTTGTTTTTTAAACATTTTCATAGTTTCATAGTGTTTAAGTCCAGAAGGGACCACTAGATCAGTGGTTCTCAATCCGGGGTACATAGAGGTCTTCCAGGGGGTATGTCAACTTCTCTAGAAATTTGCCTAGTTTTACAACAGGCTACATAAAAAGCAGCAGCGAGGTCACTATAATCTAAAATTTCATACAGACAATGACTTGTTTATACTGGTCTATATACCATACACTGAAATGTAAGTACAATATTTATATTCCAATGGTTTTATTTTATAATTATATGGTCAAATTGAGAAAGGAAGCAATTTTTCAGTAGTCGTGTGCCGTGACAGTTTTGTATTTTTCGCTCTGATTTTGTAAGCAGATAGTTTAAGTGAGGTGGAACTTGGGGTACACAAGACAAGTCAGACTCTCGAAAGGGGTACTGTAGTCTGTAAAGATCGAGAGTCACTGCACTAGCTCAGATAGTCTGACCTCCTGCATAGCACAGGCCATTACATTTCTCACAGATACTGCTATATTGAGCCCAATAACTAAAGCATTTCAGTCCTCAGGAAACTAAACTGAGGTGAGTCACAGTCAGAGAAGTCTAAGTCTAAGTCGGTACAGCACACAGCACAAGGCCCTGCTCGGGATCAGGGCCTGTGGGCATTACTAGAATAGAGAATTAGTTGAATTCTCCAAAGTGACACATCCCCTCATGATCAGTTCAGTACTGCAGGAGTTCAGAGCTTGGCCTTGTGGGCAGTACCATGGGGCGCAGCAGGTTCAGTGGCTCTGGGGGGCTGCACAGGGACAGTGCTTCAGTGGATGGGCACAGTGCTCAGTGGCTGGATGTAGAGGGTACAGTGGCAGTGGTGGCACAGTGGAGGGGCCCAGCCAGGAAGGGGCCCAGGGCTCAGTGGTGGGGGCTTAGTGGAGGGGTGCAGGGGCTTAGTGGAGGGGCACAGTGGGGAGTGGGCACCAGGGCTCAGTGGAGGGGTACAGGGGCTTAGTGGAGGGGGCTGGGGGCACAGTGGAGGGGTGCAGCAGGGAAGGGGCACTGGGGCTCAGTGGAGGAGGGTGGTGGCTCGGGGTCCTTGTGCCCAAGGCTGCTCCTGCCCGGCCTCCCCCGCGTCCCCGCATTGCTCCCCTGCCCACTGCCCTGTCTTTCTCGGCCAGACACTGACACCTTTCACTGATTCACTGCGGAGCTCGGACCAAGCACACTCACACACCCTCCCACCATGGAGCGCATGCTGATGATGCCTCTTTCCTCTCTCCGCAGAGTCCGGGGTCCCCGCGCGTGCCCAGGAGGCTGGCCAGGGAGAGCTCGCGGACAGTAAGTACAGCCAGAACAGCCAGCAGCGCTGCAGGCAGGGGGTGAGGCTGGACAGTGATCCCTGCCGCTGTGCCGAGGGCCAGCAGTATGTGGGCCAGCTTCTGGGGCAGGGCAGAGCAGCCTGGGATGGCAAAGAAAGCCCCCGGCGGGTGGGGTGGTCCTGGGGCAGCCAGTCAAACCAGAGGGCACATTTCTAAAGCTCGGTCTGGGGGCTCCCTGCTCTGTTTTTAAGGGGCACTGAAGAAAAAACAACTTTAACAAAACAGCCTGGGTCAAACATGTCAGGCCAGTTCTTAGCAAATTGGCCACATCACAAAAATGGAATTGACACTAATTGCAATCCTGTGCGTACTGCCAACAGAGGCCCTGAGTCTCAATGAGCAATAGACGTTGAACTGCTTGGAGCCCTAGCAGGGCTCCAGGCAGAGGTGAGGAACATTGGTAGTGAAGCCTGTTCTGCCTGTGTAGAACCTGTTCTGTGAATGAATGGAAATCTTCATTCTTCCGGGCTACCAGGCCAGCATCTTTCACTGGCACTGAAGGTCACACCCCGAAAAACCATACAAATCAAAGTGATACAATTTCACAAGAGATATCTGTGCCCTGAAATATCATCCATACCTATTGTGTGAGGACTTCTGCCAAGAGTGGCCCACGTGGCCTTCATTCTCTACCCTTTTTCTGCCATTATATATGCTTTTAAGCATGTACATGCACTGAATTCCCCAGACTTAGAAGAAAAAGAGTAATTCTGTTCTAGCACTGATAGAGCTGAAACGGACCCTTTCCTTTGCTTCCAAGTTTGTTGGTTTTGTCAGATAAAGTTAAGGCTCACAATAATTGGATGCATCTTCTGCTGCTCTGAGATTTGGAAACTGATTAGTTAATCTGTATGTTACATAGTGGCAGAAAACTGACTGAGATCCAAAACTCTTTCTAAATTTGTCTTCAATACAAAATCTAGAAAAGAAGTCCAAGCAATTAGTAAGGAATGCTGACTCTGCAAAATAACTATTGCTGATAAACAGCTGGTAAGGAAGTACTTGGGAAATGTGAATACCTACTGTACAAATCAGCTGTTCTGGGTGATGTGTCTAACAAGCTTACTGATCCACTACCATTCCTTTTTTTTTAAACTCAGGGACAATTCAGGAGGTAATGAAATACTGGAGAAATGGAAATTTAGCACCTTATTTTCAATGAAGAATGATTCTGGCAAATACCACCCTAGAAGTGGAACTTCTCTCTAGCTGAAAGAGAGTAATGCAAGGGCATTAATATCTGGTAATGCATCCAGTTTGGTGGCAATTTCTGGTAGAAAGTAGAGATTGCTGGTAGGGTCCGTGTTCATTAACATCTTCATTACTGAACCACATTGAATAGTTTCCAACTTTGCGTTACAGAAAAGGATGTTATTAATCTCCCTAGACTCACCTCCACGGCACCAGGCAGCCAGGCCCTTCTCCCTCGACCGACAGAGAGAGACTGATCCTTCCGGCTTCCCTGGCTTTCTTATAAGCCCCTGTCGCTCAGTTTGAGGCATGGCCCCAGCTGCAGCTACTTCCCCCCGTCAGCCAGGATTTTACCTTGCCCAGCCCCAGCCCTCTGCAGGGCTTTTCCAACAACTTCCAGGCTGGAGCGGGGGGGGGGTGTCACCCCGTTACACGGCACAAAGATAAAAGATTTTCTTTCTATTAAAAAAACCCAAAGGAAATTAACAAACAAAAAACCTTCATTTAATGTTACTCACGTTTGCTTTCATCAATAAAATCATTAGGAAATACAAAGTCAAGGCTTTTAAACAGGATGAAAAGGTTACAAAGTGAAGCATTCTCAGGTTAGCAAATGTCCAAAGAAGTGTTGCCCTGGCACCTCAATTCAGTCCTCTTGTGCATTTGCAGGATGATGCAGACTTTAATGACATGATCCCATAGTATTTTTTCCCACAGGACCCTGCCTTATTCAGCGCACAGGGGTTTCTGCTCTGGGGCTGGGTATTGAAGGAGTCTGTTGCCTGTAGGATCCCTGCCTCATTTCTTGCAGAGTTAACCTTGCACAGGCAATGCTTATTCTGGTATTTCCTAACTTGAGAGTGCTTCACTTTGCAGCCTTTTAGTCCTCTGTGCATTTCCTAATGTTTATCGCTTGCTCTACTGAGGAGAACAGTCTCCATAACAAAGGGCTTGGTTATTTGTGTGTGTGTGATGTCTCCATTATTTATCGGGTCAGTATCACTAGTGTGCGCTTTACAAGCCAGAGAAAGTAAGGACACTCCCTGATACAAAGCCCCTATGATCTGAGGAAGACTGACACAGACAAAGAAAGCAGGAGATGTAAGAACTAGGACGTTCTTTCTTTCGATGAATAGTCATTTGTTTATTATGAATTATTATTATGATTAAAGAAAGGGTGGTGGGTTGGGGAACTTGTGTGGTGAGGAGGTTCTATGCAGAAGTTCCCATTGTTTGGCACATGCAGCTGATCTGAAGTGCCGCGCAGTGCTAGGTTTTGGGTAGCAAGCCCCCTCACAATGGCAAAGAGCCTTTTCAGAACTCTGATGCAATCTTCTCTTGATGCTCATCATCTCTGGTGGCCTTTAACCTTAGGCTCATCTCAAGGTCTTTCCACCTCTGGAATGCTCTCTGCTGATTTGCTGCCTTCTTGTGGCATGCCCCATTTCTAGCCAGATTTGTCCAGTCCTTTGTTCCTGTAGAACTAAGTGTGGCTGGAACATTAGACTGGAAGAGTTTGCAACAAAAACAGTATGCAGCATTCTGGGGTTTTGAGTACTGCGGCAGAGCTCTGACCTTGCTCCCGTGGGTCCTGCGCTTCTAGGCGGTTTATGCAAGCCTCAGTGGCTCACTGTGACCCTCCACGTAGCCCTTCTCTCTCTAGGGCCAGAGTATCAGAGGGGTAGCCGTGTTAGTCTGGTTCTGTAGAAGCAGCAAAGAATCCGGTGGCACCTTATAGACTAACAGACCTTTTGCAGCAGTTACAGTCTACTAAGCCCTTTTCATCATAGGCTGCAAGGAGGTTGGTGAGAGAACTCCCACAGTCTCTGTTCAGCCTCCTGTCCTGACAGGGACCTGACTTCCCCTTCCAGGAGCTGTTCCTGTAGTGGTGGGTTGGGGGGAACCCGCCCTCTACTCTGGGTTCCGGCCCAGGGACCCTAATGGTAGCAATTGTTGGCAGCCAACCTTTCACTGCCAGAGTTGCTACATTTCCCTGGGCCACTTCCCCACAGCTCTCCTACTTCTCCCTTCTTCACCCTTACCTTAGGGCTCCTTTAACGATGGTTTGAGGGTGTCTTCAGTAACGAGCCCTTCAGCTGCACTTCCTCTCCTCTGGCTCCCCTCTGCCTGACTGGAGTGAGCCCTTTTTATAGTATCAGCAGGGCCTTAGAGTCAGGTGGTCACATTACTTAATGGCCTCACCTGACTCGTTACAGGTTAATTAAAGACAGGTGTTCTCATTAGCCTGGAGCAGCCCCTGCTCTGGTCAGTCAGGGAACAGAAAACTGTTAATCCAGTGGCCAGTATATCTGCCTTCTGCTATTCTGCTGTACCCAACTGCCCTGGGTCTATCACAGTACATAAGCCATGGCCTCTCCGCTTTGTCACCATTGGGGATTTCACACCAGGAATGTGTTGGATGGAAACTTCTATTTTCATTTTCTTTGGGGAACATGAAGTTTTTCACTTGCTGTGGCCCAGGCAGTACAAGGAAGTCCCTCAGGCTACTGCTCAAGTGGGTCCACAGTCCTAGATCATCTAGATTTAAGGAACTAAACTCAGCAGCAGCTGTATCTTGTGCCTCCACCACACTCTTCTCTGATCTACACTTTTCTTCAGGAATGTGCATGGTTACATCCATTTGAGATGGAGATATGGATGCTGCAGTAGCTGCCAGGTCTCCTGCACTCTGACTACCTGGAAGATCAGGCATCTCCTCACCACTCACATCCTCACTGGGGCCGGAAGGCTCAACGTGAACATTTGTGTCTGTGTATCTCAGGAGAGCTCCTTCCTGCTTAGACAGAAAAGCTTCCTTTGCTGTCTTTCCTTTTCTGAATGCTGCCTCAGAGGGGCGTTTTCTTCTTTCACTCATGACTGCTGTTCTGTGCCAGCTAGAGTGGCAGGGGACAAATAAGCAGGCTGGTAGCAGGGTCTGAATGAGGGAAGATATCAGCATCTTAAGGGCCTAACTGGCTCCTACTACTTCAGTTGACTGACTGCCTATTCTCCTCAAGCGGGTTCAGGGAAGCAGCAGGAAATAGGAAGCTCCCTGAGAAGCTGGTGTTAATCTGTCCAGACTCCTGGGGGTGCTCGAGAGGTACATAAGAGGCTCCTCCTCCTCTCCCTCCCTGCAGCTCCTGTTGCTTTCTGTTATTCCCTCTCCCCTTTTCTCCTGTCTGCCTGTTATGTCTCTTGTTCCCCCTTCCTCCAGCACAGCACTCCACCATCTCTGTGCATCTCCAGCAGAGAGAAAACATATGCACCAGCACCAGACACAATTTTCTACGCTCTGGATCCTAGTGGTGCCCTGCCACAGTTTGGCACCTTAGGCAGCCGCCTCAGTTCGCCTCATGGTAAGGCCAGCCCTGTCCTGTGGGCACGGAGAACCTAACTCCCATTGAGGTCAGCCAGGGAGGCTGGATGTGCACATTGCAGGAAATAGATGGTCAGGGCAGCATAATCCACTGAAAAACTGCAGTTTGCTAATTGCAACCCAGGCTCTCCCTGTGTGGCTCTTCGTCCTGCCTCTGCTGGCTGGAGCATGAGCAGAGCTTTCTGAGACAGCTGCTGCGGCTGTGGCCAGCCAGCGAAGTGCGTTTCCCATCGTCTCTCTTCTGGCTGTGGATGTTTGACTGCAGCAGCCCCGCAGAGGTCCCGGCCTTGCTCTCTAATGTCCATTCTCCTCTTGCTTTCATGGTGCTTCTTGGACCATGGAGTAGCCTCAGGAAAACATCCCAGCTGTGGACACAGGCACCAGCACCAATTCCCCAAGCCAGAGTCCCCTTTGCAATCCAGGGAACCAGCCTGGGTTGTCTGGAGCGCAGGGTGTGGCCCATGGTGACTGCAGACCCTGCCACTGCTGCACAGCGACTCCTGGGACCCTCTAGCCCATCAGCACTCGGCTCTCCCGCATTCTGCTGAGCGGCTGAGATCTGGGGGAACAGAAACCCTTTGTGAGAGACGGAAAATCTCCTCCCAGGAACACTCTGTCAATGGCTGCCAGAGGCCGTCCATGTGAAACCCCAAATGTGCAGCCCCTCGGATTCCCACAGGGGAGATCTCAGTTCATTCACTTGTCACCCGTGGCCGCAGTCTCTGACAGGGGGAATGTAGAGGTTTTTTTTGCCAATCCTCCCTTCTGCAGCGCCCATAACAGGATGAGGTTTGGCCTTGTGATGTGAGCCCTGGGTCTGAGAATCAGGGCTCCTGGGATCTGGGGCTCTGGAATGGGGTGTGGTCTAGTGGGTGGAGCTGGATTTGTTGACAGTGAATGAGAGGGGCTTGTGCTGAAGGACCCTGGGTCAATCCCCACCAATTCCCGTGATGTCTACATGTGGCCATGATTTTACTTACCTCTCAATGTAGGTTATTTAGCCCATTCCTGGACACAGGTGTTATATCTGCTGCTGGCCACCCCTGAGATGTAGGTCCTTCATCCACACAAGGACATGGCACATCAAGGTCAATCCAGCAGCTCCCATCCGGTCTTCACCTCCGCAATGGACGAGCTCTAACCTGAGCAGAGAAAGACAGGGTGGTGTTCTTGAGGGGAATCTGCTGGAGCTCCTGCATCCCCTGCCCCACCTCACACCCCGACACCCTAAGGGTTTTCCAAAGATACCACTAATCTCGGATAAACAAAGCAGCTGAGATGAGGTCAATGTGGGTGGATTTACTGAGCAGACTGGTTCTAATGGAAGAACAGATTTCTTCCCTGCTCTAGGGAGATTCCCATAGGAAAAGTCTCGGATGGTTGGGGTGGAGGCAATGCAAACCCTCAGCCCCTTGAATGGCAGGAAATCAGGACTCGGGGAGTTAAGGGGTGTCTCTGTCCTGCTGGAGGGAGCAGATCTGGAGATCAAGAAGAGCACTAGTGGCATTGTAGGAAAGCCAGTGACTTCTACCTGTGAAGGTGGCTGAAGCTTCTGGCAGACACTAGAGTCCCGGATCCTTGCACCTCCTTTGGGGATCCCTTTCCTAGGAATAAAATAAGGACACCACACAGAGAATGACATTTGAATCCCAGGTCTGGGATCCAGGGCAAAGGGATGATCTCAGCCAGGCTACGTACCAGGAACCTGATTTTGGTCCCAAGAGCCACAATTACCCAGAGGAGGTTTTCTTCCTCATTTGCTTTCAGGTTATTTACTCACAGTATTCATTTGTCTGCTTTGCCGGGTCTCCACTCTCTGCAGCTGTTCATTGGTTTTAGTAACAGTCTTTCAGTTTTTGCTTCTGTTTCCATTTCTTACAGTGTAGCATCTGCTCAGCACTTTTTAATAAAATAAAACAATTCAAAACAAAATCCTGATCCTATATTGAAGAGGAAGGTTCCTGAGAATTTGGCTGCAGAACTTTAGTGTCTGCATATTTCAGTCCCTATTATTTATTCAGGTGCAGGTCTGATGTAATCTGCGCCCCCAAGAATGCCCATATGATGCACGGGGGTGGGGGGGGCTTAGAATACCTGTTAAAAGAGAGTAGATTAAAAGGTGGGGAAATCAACCAATGCATCAGCCCTTCTCTGCATCATTAAAGCACCAGGCATGGGAGCGAAACAGGTTAAAAATCCCCATGGTTCTTTCCGACTAGACAGACATCCAGAAAGAAAAAGGCCTTCAGCCAATTATTTCCTTACACTCAGAAGGGGTGAAATTCAGCCCTGTGTAGACAGCCAGGGCAAGGTCTGTGCATCACAGCGGGGTTAAGTGGCACTTCACTGCCCAGGTGCTGGGAGACTTCGGTGGCAGTTTTCCTCCTGGATTGGAACAGCCGGCTGGAATCCTGTGAGGTACAGAGCAGAGAGAGGTTTGGGCCACAACGTTCACCTCAGAGGCTGAGCTTCTGCAGACTTTTGGGATGTTCCCATCTGAGGAGGAGGATTTTGGCCAGCCCCAGCTCAGAGCTTTCAGTCACTTCAACCAGTGATTCTCTGGCACAGTTGATCTAAAGCAGCTGAACTTTTCAGGCCTTGCCCCCATCTCCGACCCCCCTCCCACCTCGCATTGTCCCCTAACAGCCCTCTCCCTTCTCTCGATCCCTGCCAAGCCCAAATACAGAGCCTAGCCCACGCTCCTCCTCTCTTAGACCCTCTCCTCACACGATCCTCCCCTACCTTTGACAGACTGATCCCGGTGCCCTTTACCCAGCTCCTGGAGAAATCATGGCTCCTCAGGACAACCTGGGAGTGGATGGTTCCAACCTCTGTGTGGGGTGCGTGGTTTTCCGTCTAAGCATCGCTGAGAGCCAGCACGTCTCGATTTCACAGGACGAGGAAGTCTAGGAAGCGCTGCACTTCTTGAGGGCTTCCAACTTCGCCCCATTTATGAATGGCTTCCACCTTATTTGGATCAATTGTAACATCTTCTGGGGAGAGGATGTACCCCCAAAACTCTGTGGAGAGTTGGCTGGAGGTTCCGCTTTTCCAATTCTGCGTTGAGACCATGCTTCCGAAACCTCTCCAGGTTCGGATGTGCTGCGTGTGCTGCTCTGGGTTCTCCAAAAAGAGACGTATGTCACCCGCATAGATGACACTGTCCCCAAATACATCACTGATGAAGTGCTGCAAGGTCAGGGGACCATTAGTTAGCTCAACTAGCATATCAGACCATTAAAATGTCCATCGTCTGTTTTGAAATCTGTCTTCCATTTGTCCCTTGCCCAAACGAGCCTTAGATTGGAAATCCTTGCAGATGAAGGTTGATGAAACTCTTTGCAGATTTCCTGTGAGCCAACAATTGTGGGATTCACAGCAGAGGGTAATGGTTTCAAATGATTGCTTTGTTCAGGAGCTGATTGTCTAAAGAGAGGCGTAGCAGAGTCCCACATTTCTTCTTCCCCAAAAGGGCCTGCTCTTAGGACCGGTTTTCATGACTGTACGCAGGGAGAAGGTGAACAAAAAGGACGTCACACAGGTTAATGAATGGTTAAGAAGTGATCGCTTCTTAATGGGTAAGGAACCGGGGGTCGTGTAAATCTAAAAACAAGCAGTGGGCTGCTTACACTGTTTCTGTTATGAAAATCAACAGCTCAATGATGCCTTCCTACATGGCCTGGAAACCCTGGACAGCGTTGCATGAAGCAGCGAAGATAACCGGGCCCACCTTGGTTTTGCTCAACGCCGATACAAATTGTTGAAGAGGACTCTGAGGATGATGGCCATGAGGTGTTTCGGAGGAGGCTTGGCATAGAACTAACTGAGCCAGTGCCACGTTGTGAGCGTAAAAAAGTCACGCGGACTATTGTATGTGTTGCTGTTTATGCTGCCCTTAAGCACTGCCTGAGGGAAAAGCTTTGTGAAGAATGCGAGGGCCGTGTCATAGATTTGCCAGGCCAACGGCCCATGACTGGGTGACTTGGACTTCAGTGGATATAAACCACAAGCTCTGGGGCCTATGTGCTGAGCTGGGTTTGGAAAGATGATGAAACACGGTTATTGCCGGAGGTTCTGCTGTGCAATGTCTGTGCCTAAGCCAAGAACATTCAGCGCAAGAGGGGACCTTGATCAATGCTGTGCAATTGAGTGGAGCCCCGACTGTGTTTTAAAGAAAATAACCTGCTTACAGCTGGAGTGGAAAAATTGCAGGCACCTTCTGGTTCATTTTCTTTAAAACACAGTCAGGGTCTCCACTCACTTGCACAGCATTTCTCCAGTTACGGCAATCATGTGAACAAGGACGTGTGTATCATGAACTGTGGGTTTTTTGCTATAAAACCTGTTGAAAAATCTCTATTCAGGGGGATGCCAGTTTGCTGTGCCCCCCCCCCCCCGCATGCTCGTAATAAAGGGGCCTCGGGCGATTCTGATCCAAATACAACGCGGGGGCGTTTTTCCACGACACGGCGTGATATTGGCCATCTAGTCCGCACAAAAAGTTACAGATCCCTGCTTAAGGAAAAGACTATTTGTAAGAAATCTAAAAGGATTCAGCTAGAGAAAGGTGAGGGGACAAACACACGATAGAAAACTTGGTAGCTGTACATTTAAAAAACAAACCCTATTGAAAAGGGCTTTGTGACTCTCTGTGTTTCTGTTTGGAGGCCTTTGGCCCTTAAGTGAGCTAAAAGTTTTAATGAAGCATCTTGGCTTGGTTTCAAGGAGCTGTGTGTCTTTTAAATCAAAAATCAATTGTGTGTGAGAACCTAGCGCTTGGGGGTTGTGTGTGTAAAAGTGACCCATTTACAGCAAAAAGCTGAAATGTATGTTGGGGGGGGGAATCCTAAGAAATGTGCTTACAGTAAAACAAACAGGCTGTTCAGACCTGTGTTTGAGTACAATAGAGTTGACTTATCCTGTTGAACTGAGTGGGTTTAAACCCCACTCCCCCCTCACTGAATAGCCAGGGTGACTGTGATTACTTACCCTTGGTGCCATAGGGTTAAATTTGATGTGGGTGGGTGGTTGGATGGTGAGTTCTGATTAATATGAAATGAAATAAAACCTCAGGAATTCACAGATGCTATTGGATAGTTTCAATATGACCCCAGGAGCTGGTGGAACACTATTGGACAGATTAAATATGGCCCTGGAGTTGGTCGAATGCTCTGGGTCATTCTTTCTAGAAAACACCCCCACCCCAAACTTTAAGCATGAAAGAAACGTGTTTAAAAAAAAAAAACTCAAGCCCCAAGACATTCATTGATCTCTGCAAAGGGCCCCCTGCTTGGAAATGGGGACTGTTCAATACTCAAGAAGGCCCCACAGAAACATTTATTTTAACTTACAGAGAAAAAGAAAAAAGAAAAAAGAAAAAAAAAGCCCTGTTGTGCAGACAGCTTGGTCCCCCCACCCCAGATCACCACAGGGGGTGCTGCGGGACGGGTTCCTAAAGTCCTTAAGGATCTATTAGTTCAGAGCTGTGGGAATTAAATTAAGCTGCTAGCTACTATGCTGAAGTCTGTTGGAAACAATGGGCTAAGATGGTCTAAAAACCTCAGGTCTGTTGGAGACTGTTCTTTTCAACAGAAACTTTCTTGAAAGGCTGCTGGACGGCAGACAGAGGTACGGCTGGCTGGCTTGAACTCTGAAACTATACATTGTATAATGCCTCTCTTTGCCCAGGCTGTCTTAGGAAAATAATGGTGCCTATCTTCATTGCAGCGTGATCTGCTTAGCATGGACCCAGTAACTTTAAGCTGCACTTCACCACCAGGCCAAGGGAAAACCATTTTAACTATAGTTGTGCTTAATATTGTTTTTAAAACCTTTAGTTATTACACAGTTTGTATAGGGATTTGGTGGTAATAGTCACTAACATTTTGCTTGTTCTTTAACCTGAAGGCCCAAACACACATGGAGGAACAGGACCAGCATGTGCCTGCAACACTGGATCCCTTAGTGAAAGGGAACTTTTTGCAACTGGTTTTAAAAGCATGTGGGGGGAGGGGTGTTATTGAAAAGTATATGGAGGCAAACTTGGTTTGGTGTGTTTCTAAAGCTGCTGATTTGTGTGTGAGAGGGGTCTGGGCAAGGCATAGGTGTAGGGTGTAAAAGTACTTGGTTTGTTTCAAACCAACAGGGGTTTTTTCCTGTGCAAAATGTGGTTTAAAATGGATTTTAAAAGCAGTTTGGTTTTTATTCTGCAAATTGAGATGTATTTTAAAAAGGTTTTGAGGTTTTTGTTGTTTGTTTGTTGTTTTTTGTTTTACGTTTTAAGTGGTAGAAATAAACTCAAAACCTGTTTGTCGTACAGCCTGAACTGGGTGATTTGGTTTAAAGCTGTGACTTGTTAAACAGAAAAAAACCCCTAATGAATATTTAGTTTTGAAGTTTACAAGAGGGTTTCCTGTGTTTTATAATAATGCTGTTTGCTCCACAGTACGGTGGAAACATGAGAGATCCCTAGAGCAGAGGGAAAACAAGCTCAGAAGAAAAGGGAACGAGACAGCTGAAAGGGAAAATTCACCAGCATCAGTGACTGATGGATGGATGAAGCCCAGTAAATATATTTTGCTTATTGGTTGGTTGTTCTGTGAGGTTTTGTATTTGAAGTGAATACATAGGTGTGGGTGAGAAAGTTGGTAAAGTTCAGTTTTGTAAAATGGTTCCCCCCCCACCCCCCATAGGCCTGGGCAACTTTTCTGACAATGCTTAGTCAGTGCTACAAGGACACCTCCTCCAGACCCGCCAAAGAGCCAGGAATCTGCTTGGAGACCTTTAACAACGCCTCAGCCTCAGCAGGGCTTTAAAGGGCTCAGAGCTCCGGCAGCTGTAGGGAGCCCAGAGCCCTTTAAATTCCCCTCCACGCAGCTCCAGCAGCTGGGTTGGGGCTGGGATTTAAAGGGCTCACAGCAGGGGGGAAAGTAACTTCCAGGACTTACCGGTACTGCCGGAATCCTGAGGGGGCATGGCCTCAACCGGAAGAGGTGGGGCCTCTCAAGATTTAAAGGTCCTGGAACACCAGCTGTGGATGGGAGCCCCAGGGTCTTTAATTTGCCCCAGGCTCTTTAATTTGCCCCTGAGCCCAGGGTTGATTTAAAGGGCCCAGGCCGCTGCGGAGCCCCGAGCCCTTTAGATTCCCCCCGCAGCTCCGGCAGCCGGATTCCGGTGTGGATTTAAAGGGCCCGGAGCTCCCACGGCTGCGGGGAGCACCGAGCCCTTTAAATCTGGCCCCAGCCCGGCTGCCAGAGCTGCGGGGGAAAATTAAAGGGCTCTGGGCTCCCTGCAGCCGCCAGAGCTCTGAGCCGTTCAAATCCCTGCTGAGGAAGCCGGTGTGGTCCGGCACGGCATATTGGCTCTTCCTGGTATGCCGTACTGGACCATAATGGCTTATTTTCATCTCTGCTTCAGAGATCCCACGGCTGCGGGGAGCCCAGAGCCCTTTAATTTCCCCCTGCAGATCTGGCAGCTGGGCTGGGGCCAGGATTTAAAGGGCTCGGAGATCCCGCAGCTGCGGGAATCCAAGAGACCTTTAAATACCCCCTGCAGCTCTGGAAGCCAGGCTGGGGCTGCGAATTAAAGGGCTCAGAGCTCCCGTGGCTACAGGGAGCCCAGAGCCCTTTAAATTCCCCCGCAGCTCTGGCAGCCGGATTCGGGTGTGGATTTAAAGGGCGCGGAGCTGCCACGGTTGCGGGGAGCCAGAGCATTGCCGGGCTGGGGCCGGGATTTGAAGGGCCCAGAGCTCCTGCCGCTGCAGGGAATACCGAGCTTTTTAATTCCCAGCCCCAGCCCGGCTGCCGGAGCTGCGGTGGGAGGGGAGGAGGGATTTAAAGGGCTCTGGGCTCCCCGCAGCTGCCGGAGCTCTGAGCCCTTTAAATCCCCACTGAGGAAGCTGGTGCGGTCCAGCACAGCGTACTGGCTCTTGTCACTATGCTGTACTGGCCCGTACCAGCTTACTTTCATCTCTGGCTCAGAACTCCTACGGCTGCGGGGAGCCCAGAGCTCTTTAAATTCCCCCCGCAGCTCCAGGAGCTGGGCTGGGGCTGGGGCTGGGAATTAAAGGGCTCAGAGCTCCTGCAGTTGCTGGGAACCCAGAGCCCATTAAATCTCCCCCCGTCCCACCCGCAGTTCCAGCAGCTGGGCTGGGACTGGGAATTAAAGAGCTCAGAGCTCCTGCGGTTGCTGGGAACCCAGAGCCCATTAAATCTTCCCCCTTCTCCCCACACAGCTCCAGCAGCTGGGCTGGGGCCGGGATTTAATGGGCTCAGTGCTCCCATGGCTGCGTAGAGCCCCGAGCCCTTTAATTCCCCTGCACGCAGCTCCAGCACCCAGGCTGGGGCAGGGAATTAAAGGGCTGAGGGCTCTCTGGAGCGGCAGGAGCTCCAGGCCCTTTAACTCCTGGCTCCAGCCGGGTAAGGCTCAGGCTCCCCACAGCCATGGGAGCTCCGGCCCTTTAAATCCACGCCGAACCCGGCTGCCAGAGCTGCGGGGAATTTAAAGGCCCTGGGGCTCCCAGCCACAGCCGATGCTCCAGGACCTTTCAATCTTGAGAGGCCACACCCTCAGGACTCCAGCAGTACCAGTAAGTCCTGGAAGTTACTTTCACCCTGACTTAATCATTCCTTTACCTGTGTTCACGTTGCGCCGGTGACTCCCCCGAGCCGCAGTCGCATTCCACCTCTAAGGGGGTGGACAAAGAGAGGCCACCATGCTCATTGGGGTGTCTCACAAGCAGTTGGGTTTTGGGTTCGGGTTCCGGCGTATCCATCAATGGCTGGGCCAAAGGGCTCCCCTCGGTCGCTCCCTCCTCCTCCTCGGCACTGTCGCTGATGTAGCGCTTTCTCCGCGGATGGTCAAAGACCCTCGGGGTGAAGACAGAGTCCGAAGTTCTCACGGGGGTGGTGAAGGAGTCCAGGTTTCCTCTCAGCAGCCTTCCCACGATTTCTAAACCATGTGTCCTTGGTGAGAGATGGCCTCGTCTGTCCAGCGCTGGGACTTATGAGGTGATGGTGCTGCACTCTGATTGGCAGAGGGCCCTGGGAGGAGTTCTTAATGGGGTCATACGCCCACTCCCGGACGGGTCCCCCTGCCCCAGAACTCGCCCTGATTGGTCAGAATCCCCTCTTGGGGTGGTCCTGTCAGGACAAAACTGATCCTAATTGGTTGAGGGCAGTGAGAGGAGTTCTTAGAGGGGTCACAAGACACACCTGGCTTCCAGGGATGGGTCACCTCACACCCCAGAGCTCACCCTGATTGGTCAAATCTCCTCTTGGGGTGGTCCTTCCAGGAGGAAACCCATCCTGATTGGTAGAGGGTGGTGGGAGGAGTTCTTAGAGGGGTCATGGGACACACCTGGCTTCCAGTCATGTGGCCGCCTTGACCAGGCCGCCTCACACCCCAGGAGGCTTGACTAGAAGTTGAGTCGATAAAGCCCAGGCCCTAGCTCAGGGCGGGGCAGCACCAAGAGGCAGGGCTCAGACCCTCAGGCAGGGCTGAGCAGCAGTTCAGTCTGTAAAGCCCAGGCCCTAGCTCAGGGCGGCAGCACCAAGAGGCAGGGCTCAGACCCTCAGGCAGGGCTGAGCAGCAGTTCAGTCTGTAAAGCCCAGGCCCTAGCTCAGGGCGGGCAGCACCAAGAGGCAGGGCTCAGACCTCGGGCAGGGCTGAGCAGCAGTTCAGTCTGTAAAGCCCAGGCCCTAGCTCAGGGCGGGGCAGCAACCAGAGGCAGGGCTCAGACCCTCAGGCAGGGCTGAGCAGCAGTTCAGTCTGTAAAGCCCAGGCCCTAGCTCAGGGCGGGCCAGCACCCAGAGGCAGGGCTCAGCCCCTCAGGCAGGGCTCAGCAGCAGTGCAGTCTGTAAAGCCCAGGCCCTAGCTCAGGGCGGGGCAGCACCCAGAGGCAGGGCTCAGACCTCAGGCAGGGCTGAGCAGCAGTTCAGTCTGTAAAGCCCAGGCCCTAGCTCAGGGCGGGCAGCACCAAGAGGCAGGGCTCAGACCCTCAGGCAGGGCTGAGCAGCAGTTCAGTCTGTAAAGCCCAGGCCCTAGCTCAGGGCGGGCAGCACCAAGAGGCAGGGCTCAGACCCTCGGGCAGGGCTGAGCAGCAGTTCAGTCTGTAAAGCCCAGGCCCTAGCTCAGGGCGGGCCAGCACCAAGAGGCAGGGCTCAGACCCTCAGGCAGGGCTGAGCAGCAGTTCAGTCTGTAAAGCCCAGGCCCTAGCTCAGGGCGGGGCAGCACCAAGAGGCAGGGCTCAGACCCTCAGGCAGGGCTGAGCAGCTGTTCAGTCTGTAAAGCCCAGGCCCTAGCTCAGGCGGGGCAGCACCAAGAGGCAGGGCTCAGACCCTCGGGCAGGGCTGAGCAGCAGTTCAGTCTGTAAAGCCCAGGCCCTAGCTCAGGCGGGCAGCACCAAGAGGCAGGGCTCAGACCCTCAGGCAGGGCTGAGCAGCAGTTCAGTCTTTAAAGCCCAGGACCTAGCTCAGGGCGTGGCAGCACCAAGAGGCAGGGCTCAGACCCTCGGGCAGGGCTGAGCAGCAGTTCAGTCTGTAAAGCCCAGGCCCTAGCTCAGGGCGGGCAGCACCAAGAGGCAGGGCTCAAACCCTCAGGCAGGGCTGAGCAGCAGTTCAGTCTGTAAAGCCAAGGCCATAGCTAAGGGCGGGCAGCACCAAGAGGCAGGGCTCAGACCCTCAGGCAGGGCTGAGCAGCAGTTCAGTCTGTAAAGCCCAGGCCCTAGCTCAGGGCGGGCAGCACCAAGAGGCAGGGCTCAGACCTCAGGCAGGGCTGAGCAGCAGTTCAGTCTGTAAAGCCCAGGCCCTAGCTCAGGGCGGCAGCACCAAGAGGCAGGGCTCAGACCCTCAGGCAGGGCTGAGCAGCAGTTCAGTCTGTAAAGCCCAGGCCCTAGCTCAGGGCGGGCAGCACCAAGAGGCAGGGCTCAGACCTCAGGCAGGGCTGAGCAGCAGTTCAGTCTGTAAAGCCCAGGCCCTAGCTCAGGGCGGGGCAGCACCAAGAGGCAGGGCTCAGACCCTCAGGCAGGGCTGAGCAGTAGTTCAGTCTGTAAAGCCCAGGCCCTAGCTCAGGGCGGGGCAGCACCAAGAGGCAGGGCTCAGACCCTCGGGCAGGGCTGAGCAGCAGTTCAGTCTGTAAAGCCCAGGCCCTAGCTCAGGGCGGGGCAGCACCAAGAGGCAGGGCTCAGACCCTCAGGCAGGGCTGAGCAGCAGTTCAGTCTGTAAAGCCCAGGCCCTAGCTCAGGGCGGGCAGCACCAAGAGGCAGGGCTCAGACCCTCAGGCAGGGCTGAGCAGCAGTTCAGTCTGTGAAGCCCAGGCCCTAGCTCAGGGCGGGCAGCACCAAGAGGCAGGGCTCAGACCCTCAGGCAGGGCTGAGCAGCAGTTCAGTCTGTAAAGCCCAGGCCCTAGCTCAGGGCGGGGCAGCACCAAGAGGCAGGGCTCAGACCCTCAGGCAGGGCTGAGCAGCAGTTCAGTCTGTAAAGCCCAGGCCCTAGCTCAGGGCGGGGCAGCACCAAGAGGCAGGGCTCAGACCCTCAGGCAGGGCTGAGCAGCAGTTCAGTCTGTAAAGCCCAGGCCCTAGCTCAGGGCGGAGCAGCACCAAGAGGCAGGGCTCAGACCATGGGGCAGGGCTGAGCAGCAGTTCAGTCTGTAAAGCCCAGGCCCTAGCTCAGGGCGGGGCAGCACCAAGAGGCAGGGCTCAGACCCTCAGGCAGGGCTGAGCAGCAGTTCAGTCTGTAAAGCCCAGGCCCGAGCTCAGGGCGGGGCAGCACCAAGAGGCAGGGCTCAGACCCTCAGGCAGGGCTGAGCAGCAGTTCAGTCTGTAAAGCCCAGGCCCTAGCTCAGGGCGGGGCAGCACGAAGAGGCAGGGCTCAGACCGTCAGGCACGGCTGAGCAGCAGTTCAGTCTGTAAAGCCCAGGCCCTAGCTCAGGGCGGGGCAGCACCAAGAGGCAGGGCTCAGATCCTCGGGCAGGGCTGAGCAGCAGTTCAGTCTGTAAAGCCCAGGCCCTAGCTCAGGGTGGGGCAGCACCAAGAGGCAGGGCTCAGACCCTCAGGCAGGGCTGAGCAGCAGTTCAGTCTGTAAAGCCCAGGCCCTAGCTCAGGGCGGGGCAGCACCAAGAGGCAGGGCTCAGACCCTCGGGCAGGGCTGAGCAGCAGTTCAGTCTGTAAAGCCCAGGCCCTAGCTCAGGGCGGGCAGCAACCAAGAGGCAGGGCTCACACCCTCAGGCAGGGCTGAGCAGTAGTTCAGTCTGTAAAGCCCAGGCCCTAGCTCAGGGCGGGCAGCACCAAGAGGCAGGGCTCAGACCTCCGGCAGGGCTGAGCAGTAGTTCAGTCTGTAAAGCCCAAGCCCTAGCTCAGGGCGGGGCAGCAACAGGTACAGGGCTCAGACCCTCAGGCAGGGCTGAGCAGCAGTTCAGTGTCTCAAGCCCAGGCCCTAGCTCAGGGCGGGGCAGCAACAGGTACAGGGCTCAGACCCTCAGGCAGGGCTGAGCAGCAGTTCAGGTAAGTCCAGGCTCCTAAGCCCAAGCGGTGGGGTTGAGGGGGAGACTGCCACCCATGAGTGGGGTGGCAGGGGGGACACAGGCCCACCCACTCCACTGTGTCCCAGCCCGGGGCCCTAGCAGCTGCGGGGATCCGCTGCAGTCAGTGGGGATCCTGGCCTCAACACACTGACATAGGCTCAGGGTCAGCGGCAGCCAGACTGGGGTCGGCTATCCCCGGGCCACTTCCACTCTCCCCCTCCACTGGTGCCTGTGTCGTTGCGGCTTCAGCCGGGGGGCCTACCAGCATCGGCTCCTCAGGAGAGGGGTGTACCGGTGGGCTCGACTCCTCCTCGGGGTACCGGGTTCGGGGCAGGCTCGGCCAGTCCTCCTCTGGGTACCGGGCTAGGGGCAGGTTCGACCAGGTGTCCTCTGGGTACCGGGCTTGGGGCAGGCTTGGTTCGGCTGGAGCTCGGGCACCAGCGTCTGTCTCCTCCCGCGGTCGGGCTCCAACTGAGCGCTGGGCCCGGGCTTTTGTACTTCCTGTCCCGCCCCTTGACTTCCGGGGGGCGGGGACAGGCGGCGGTGGCTCCGCCCACTGAGGCAGCTGATCTGGCTTATCCCTCTCAGGTGCGCCTGGGAGCCAGGCCGCCTCACTACATGGGGCCTGTCTACTGCTGCCAGGTGTTGAGTATGTGCAGGCAGAACCGGAGCCAGTGTCAATGTCCAGGCCGGAGGTCGAAGCCGGGTGGGCAGAAGTATGAACCAATGTCCATATCCATGCAGAGGTCGAAGCCATGTAGTTGAAACTGAAGGTGTTGGGGAAGATCAGGAGGAGGAGGAGGCAATGCTGTGCAGCGGGTGGGTGGAGGGCCTGGAGCAAGGCTAGAGAAAGGCAAGAGCCGGGGTTCAGAACCCAAATCTGGAGCCAAGAAGGGTCATGCCAAAGTCATAGCTAGACACTGGAGTCAAGAGCCCAGCCAGAGTCAACAGCGAGAAACCGGAGGGCAGGGAAGGGCAGGGCAGGGCGTACATGCGGGCAGGAATGAGGATGACTTACTGGAGCCTGGAGACCCCTTATCGGGGGACTCCCTTCCTAGCAATAACAGAAGGACAGCGGGATGACAAAGATGTCTCTGAGCCTGGGGACCAAGCCAAGGGGAGCTCCCATCCAGGCTGTGTGCCAGGACCCCATCACCCTCCCTGTTCATTTCACACGCACAGACCCCCTGGCCGGAGGGGAGAATAAAGGGCAGAAGTGAAGGTGCCCCTGGGGGAAAGGCTCTAGGCCGGGACCCAGTCCACTTCCCAGATCTACACCCAGGATTGTGTGACCAGGCCCACAGCCCTTCCTCTGCGTCTCAGTTCCCACCTGCCGGATGGGGAGGCTCCTCCCCTGCCCCAGGGTGTTCAGGGGGAGTTTCATTCCTGGCTGGGAAGGGCTCAGATACCAGGTGGGTGGATTGGGCCCCAGGTGGGGGATGGTCGGACATTCGCTGCATCAGAGGTGACAGGGGCCATGGGAAGGTCTGAGCAGTGATGATGGGGGAGGGGCCCCATGTCAGGCCACCCCTCCCAGACTGCAATGGCTATTGAGCACAACCCCTGGCTCTGCGGATGCTCTCACTTCTGGGCCAGCTCCACAGCCTGATTCTTCCCAACCAGTATCTGGCCTGGCCCAGCCCCAGGGGTCGGGTGGGGCAGGGTGTCCAGAGCGAGGTGCTCAGCCTTGGTTTCTCTCAGTGCTGCGGGGGGCTCTATGGCCGCTCCCCCCAGCCCTTCCCCCCAGGCACAGTGAGACAGAGCAGTACCTGCGGCAGGGGGTCCGAGCTGGTCATGCGAGGGGGGGGGGCCTTCAATCCTGCCCCACGGAGCACAGCTCCTTCAGGGCGTCGGGCAGCTTGCCCATGAGCCTGATATTAAATAGCTGTCCCATGATTTTGTTTGTAATTTCCCCCTGTTGCAAGGGAACAAGGATCAATCAGAGACTCCGACACCCATGAGAACGAAGGGTATTAACGGCACCGAGCCAGCAACATTTCCTCCCCACATCTGAGGGACGGATTCCCCCGCCCAACCCCCGAGACGAAATCTTGTCTCTTCTCTAGTGACTTCCATCCCCTCTCCCACCATTGTGGAATGAACTCCTGCCCCCACTCCTCTCAGTCCCCCCGCGAGAACTGTTCTACCTCCCAACCCAGCGGGAATCCAGCTCCGCTCCCCGGAGTCCCCTCAGCCACCCTCGCCCCCTCCAGCCGAGGGCTGGGAGGCTTTGGGCAGTAGTGCCGGGGGGTGAGAGGAAGTGGACACCTTTCCCCAAGGGATCCCCATGTCCTTAACGTGATGCCATGGGCAGTGGCTCTGGTGAATGGGGCACTTATGCAGCCTCTGCTGACTGACTCCACCACATCAGCCAGGCTGCCCTGCTTTGAGCTGCTCAGGGGAGAAGCTGGCACTGACCAATGGCACCTGTCTGGGGTCACCCTCTCCTTGCTCCCTGGTCAGCGCATGGGGATGGGATGGGAGCGATTTTCAATGGCCTGGAGGTGAAAGGCCCTGGGGGTCTCTACCCAGGTGACCCCTCTTTGGTTACCTCGTCCTCTAGCAGCTGGCCGGCTTCCCCACGATGGAATACATCAGCACCAGGCCAGCATGGCTGATGCGGTTGTGGGGTGGTGGATGGCCAGCAGGCCCGCCTGGAGGAAATCCTCTTCTGGTCTTCGTGAATATTTCTCCGAAGACCTAAAACCAAAAGAACCAGAGCCCTTGCAATGGCCCAGAACCAGGCTCCAAATCCCTCTAGTGTCTCACAAGGTGGAGAAGAGTCCTGGGGCAGCCAACCTTTGGGGTCCCATGGACCAGGAACCCCCTTCAGTAGGAGGCTGCAGGCACTGAGGCCTCCAATAGCTCTTATGGAGCAGGATTCACCGCAGGTGCCATGAGATGCTGGGAATGTGTCTGCGCGCTCTGGAACCCAGCTCACACAGACAGCCCAGGACCCCTGCTGCTCCCAGCAGCGACAGCTCCTGCAGCTCACCCACTAGAGGTTCGGGGTCTTTTAGATCTGGATCATTCCCACGCCTCACCCCACGGACATTCCCAGGAGCCTCACATACTCTGTGGAAATAAGGAGCAGGCTCTTGCCCTGTGTCCATGACACACTCACTGCAGCGGGACACAGCTCCACACCTGAGCTGCTGCAATGCACCGGCGGAGAGTCCTTACCTCTCCCACCCTGGCCAGATTTCTATATCCCAGGCACTTGGGGTCATGGAGCCCGTCCTGGCACCACAGGTCTGCTGCCTTCCTGGTCTTGAGCCCTGGGAGAGAAAGACACACCCATTGGGGAGGTTTGGCCTTCCGCTTTCAGTGCCTGTTTCCTTCTGGGTACACACTGGCCAGGCTCCTCCTGGCATCCGCGGCCCAATGGAATCGCAGGGTCCATGCCAGGCGGGTTAGTACCAGAAGGGGGATTTGTTTCAGCCCTCACAGTAATCATGTGACCCTTACGGTCATTGTGCTCTGGGAGTGGGTGCCTGTTCATGGGGGTGTCTAATACTGAGAACCCCCCACACCCACTGAAGTCAGGATCTGGCCCTGGCTACCTGACTGGTGACACCCTACAAGCTTTGTGTCCATCTCCTGTGGTGCCTGTTCCTGCCCCTGCCCTCATGACGGGCTCTTTCCCTCCATGTGTCTCAATAGCTCCGTTCCTGTCCCCTCACGAGCTGGCTGCCCCATATGGGGTGGGCTGATTTCCCTGGGCTGGGGGACAGAGCCGGGCTCTGAGATAAAGCAGCCAATTTCCCTGGCACTTTCACACTCATCTCCCTAATTCAGAGAGAGGGGGATAGAAGGAGTCATCATCTAAGCTGGGGTCGGTCTCAGAGGAGGGGGCTTCTTTCTGTAGGGTCCCATTGCCCAGCAGAGGGAGTCTCAAAGGAGGGGCCTTGTTTCTATTGGGGTTCCTCTTTCCCGCTACAGCGGGTCTAAGCAGAGAGGCCTTAGTTCTAGAGGCGTCCCAATGGCCAGCTGGAGCTAGTCTCCCAGAGGCTCGTTTCCATGGGGTCCCATTGCCCAGCTGGGTTTCTTACCCCTCTTCTGGAGCAGGAGCTTGTGCAGCCAATTGATCCCACCCTTGGCATGCCGACTGATGTCACTGGCTGGGTGGTATGCACAGAGACCCAGCTGCAGCACAAATTCACCTGCCTTGGAGAAGGTGGAGGAGGTCTGGTGGAAGGAGAAGGAGAGGGGAATCCATCACCATTCTCCCTTCAGCGCCCCAGCGCCCCTGGACCTGAGCTCTGCTCCCACCCCTCTGTAGGAGGCACTGGGGGAGAGCAGCGAGAGCCCTCTTCCTTTCTGTCCCCAAGGGAGCTCGGAGCAAAGGGAGCAGGGCAAGGGCCCTCGCTGAGCACTCGCTGCCTCGCTGCTCCAGAATAACAAGGGCCAGGCACGACCCTGCCAGCCAGCGGCCTATGGAACGCAGTCCCTTACGGACCCAGGGGGACCAATTAGCCAGGGGATGAGGAACTTGACTCTGCAGGACGCTGGGGTCAGAGGTCACTTACGTCAAATCCAGGCCGGGAGGTAGCAACTGGAGCAGGGCCGCGCTGGTCTGGACGGCCCTGGCTCTCTCCTGGGTGTTTTTGCCAGGAGAGAGCGATGGATGTGCTGCGGGAGAAGGAGGCAGGAGGGTCAGCGGGCAGGCGTGCATGCTCTACAAACCAGCCTCTCCCGCCCCCAGGGGCTGAGACTTTGTGCTCAGGGTGGAGTAGCCGAGCCCTGGTCGCAGAGCTTGAAAAGGGGGTTCAGTCTCTCAGGCCCCAGCCAGGCCTGGTGCTCACTGTTAGTGCTTAATGCAACCATGCAGAGCTCTGGCTGACAGTCCCAGCTCCTTCCCCCTGCACTGGCAGCTCTGGGAAAGTGTGGCCGGCTGGGTCCAAGCTGGGAGGACACAATGGAAATGTGGCTCTTCTAGTCTCTCCTTTGCTGCCCTCCCACAGGGTTCAGGGGCAATTCCACCCCAGACCGTCCATTCTACTCACCTCCAGGAGGTGCTGCAGCTTCTCCACGGTGGGGGTCTCTGTTAGGCAGCCCCTGAGGATGGTGTCCAGGCTCCGCAAATGGCGGTTGTGCAGAGCCTGCAAGAAGAGGAGCACCCGTCAGTCATGGGACACGGGGCTACAGCAGTCAGGGGACAATGAGGAGGATTCTCCAGGAGCCCTGGCAAGACTCAAAAGGCGCATCCTGGCCTCTCCCATTCACATCACTCCAGGGACACTTAGCAAGAGTTCATGGCCGGATGCCTGCTGCCTCATTAATCCTTGCTCTGAGCAGTTCTCTGGGCAGGGCCTGGTACCCAGCAGAGTATGGATCAGCCAAACTGCAATGGGTGGGAGGTAGGATCCCCGGGAGAGTCCAGGCAGGAGATCAGAGAATGAGGAGAGGAAGGAAGGCTGGGATCAGCCACGGAGGGGTAACGCAATCCCCTCTGAACCCCTGATCCATGAACAGCACGTCAGGATCAAGGCACATGCCCTGGACCCCAGACCCAAACCAGCTCCAGGGCTCAGGACCTCCATGGGGTTGGACAGGGAAAGCCGCCCGCTTCCCAAAACCAGTGTCTCCCTGCGCAGACAGGGGTTGGAACTTGGACAGTGTCTGCGAGGACCTTGGCCTGTGTGGGACAAATGTCCCCACTTTGGGGTGCCAGATAACAGAGGAGATGTGTCCCCCCATTGGGGATGAGGGATTCTCTTGTGCAAGACCCCCTGCCTGGGTGGGGACGGAACAAGGAGCAGGACAGACTGGGTGGCAGCGCAGCTGGGGGATTTTTGTACCTCAGCTCTGCCCTGCAGGTGCTGCTGGATCACCAAGATGATGTCTTGCTCCTCCTCCTCCTCTTCCTCCTCCTCTTCCTCCTCCTCAGGCCACGACACCTGGGCACTGGAGGTATCTGCACCAGGGAGGGAAGGAGAAAGTTTAATCCCTTCTGCTGCTGGGGGGATGCAGTGGACAGAGAAGGCTCCATGTTTCCCTTTCTCTGTAAGGAGCCGCATGGCGGCCAGGGCCCCACCCTGCCCCTCCCAGAGATGCCCTCAGCCCCATCAGCCTCAGGGCCCTGTGGCAGTCAGCCCCCCACCCCAACATGATCAGGGAGGCTGGAGCTCCCCAACTCCGCCCAGCATCCCCTGCCATGGGGCGTGTCTGTGCCACCCCCACTGGTGTTAGTGGGGTCACGTGGGTCAGTCCCGCGCCTTGGCGAGCCGATGGGCACAGGGTGTTACTAGTCCCCCACCGCCCCAGTCCTCCTCCCTTTCCCCTGGGTCTCCCCTCACCTCCAAAGAAGGAGCCTTGAAAGACAGGGCTGCCAGACCGCACGGAGGAGCTTCTGGCCCCGCAGGAGAATGCGGAGCTGCTGGTGTCTGCAGCGCCGCAGTCCCTCAACTCCTGCTCGGGGCTGGCAGGAGGCTCCTCCATGGCCAGGGTGGGGCTGGCGGGAGGCTCCTCTGGGGCCAGGCTGGGGCTGGCGGGAGGCTCCTCTGGGGCCAGGCTGGGGCTGGCGGGAGGCTCCTCTGGGGCCAGGCTGGGGCTGGCGGGAGGCTCCTCGGGGGCCAGGGTTGGGCTGGCGCAGGGCCCCTCAGCTGCCATGGTGGTTGGCGGCTCCTGCTGGGCCCTGGGGCGCAGCTCCTGGCTCCTTGGCTTCCTGCAAAGGAAGCCCCAGAGCTGCCGTCCCCGGCTCCTGCCCTCCCCTGGCTCTCTGCTCCACAGCTGAACCCGGGGCCACCTCCGTTTCGGCCCAGATGGTGCCTCAGGGTCAGCTAGAGGAGCTACTGTGTTCCGCCTCCTCCAGCAGGAGAAGCAGCTCCTCCCTTTCCCCTGGCCACGAGCCTCTTCCCCGCCCGTGGGGACAGAGGGGCCGCTCTCCGCCTGGGCAGGCTGCCTGATGTCGTCTTCTGGCTGTGGAGCCACCTGCCCGGCCTTCCTCCTGAGCATCTGCCTGATTCGCTCCATCCTGGAACAGAGTGGGGAGCAGCCATGAGTCTGGCTTCAAAGCAGCCTCTCATTAACGAGCCTGCCTGCTCCCCTGCCCACCTCCCCTTTGCTGAGGCAATTTCTCCTCCCGTCACATCCCACCCCAGGGCACAGGAACCCTCAACCTGGGGAACAAACCCTGACAAGGGACGGGCTGGGAGCCGTAGTGGTGGGATATTCCCACCACACTGGGGATGGTTCTGGAGAACTCCACTTACTTATTCTAGATCAGATGGAGCAGGATGGCAGATGCTCAGGGTTGCTCCTCTCTTCACCCTCTTCAATCTCCACACCCAGGTGGCCGGCAACGGGTGCCGCTCAATGCCCTGCCAGCAGGGCAAGGGGTAGACACCAGATATCGAAACTGGCTGTGAAAACAATACAATGCCACTAGCGGAACGTTCCTGGGACACTCCATAGCTGTACCCGGGGCCACCTCCATTTGGGCCCAGAAGGTGCCTCAGGGTCAGCTAGGGAGCTGGGGTCTTCCTCCTCCTCCAGAAAGCCAGAGCTGGGAAGTGCCAGCAGGACTCGATTCCCAGTCTCCTGGCTCTGAGTGGGACCTGTTGTAGTGATTGACGGATTTGCTCCTTGTTCCCCATCCAAAGCCAATAACACATCTCTGGGTTGGCAGTCATGAGTTAGACCCTCTCAGCACCCTTCTGTCTCCTGCAGCCCTCAGCTGTTCCTTGGATTGCGGTGGCTTGGACGGTAACAGGAGTGGATATTGTTACTGGCTCACTGGGTGGTTCTAGCCAATGAGGGTCTCAGTCTAGCCTCAGAGGCCCACACCCCCAGACACTACAGGTCAGGGTGGATTGATTTCATTCCAAATGTTTTGTAGTTGTATTTTTGAGTTATTTTCCTAATGAGGATTGATTATCATGAAATTCTTAGTGGTGGCCGATGACAGAACACGGAGCAATGGTCTCAAGTTGCACTGTGGAAGGCTTAGCTTGGCTATTAGGAAACACTAGTTCACTAGGAGGGTGGTGAAGCCCTGGAATGGGTTCCCTAGGGAGGTGGTGGAATCTCCATCCTTACAAGTTTTTAAAAGGTCAGCTTGACAAAGCCCTGGCTGGGATGATGAAGTTAGTTGGTCCTGCCTGCAGCAGGGGGTTGGACTAGATACCTCCTCAGGTCTGTTCCAGCCCTAGTCTTCTATGATGCTAGGAATAGGGATCCATTCAAACATGTTGACTTGCTGGTTTTGCAGGATACAGAAAAACAAAAAGGTTGACTCAACCATTTGGTTTCATTTCAAACAAACTGAGGTAAAGAAGTATCTCTAGTTCGTGCCCTGAACTGATTGTTCCTGCTCATAATGTCCTTCCAGATTTTAGAAGTAGTAGCTCACACCTCCTCCTCTCTAGCCTTTATTCATATTTTACAAGGGAAAAGAAGCCTTCATCCTTTTCGAACTCCCAATCAGTTTCTTACATTTGAATGAAGTAGCTGCATCAACTGGAATGAAGAAAATATTCTTTCTGCACCCGCAGAAGAGGCTAGTGCTGCCAAAATCTGGCTGAGTGTTTCAATAACTTCTGGATGCCCAGGTGCTTAGGCAATGACTTCCAACAGTTCAGTGCTTTGACTTCCTCTGACACTTGGCAGCAAACATGGACTTCTTCATATATGTACTTATTTAAATTACTTTAATAGGCTGGAGCAACTAGAGGCCTTAACATCACTTGTCATCATTTCAAATTTTATACTGGATAAGTTTAAAAAAAAAAAACTTTTTCAATATAAATTTAAAACACCCAGTTTAAATAAAAATAAAATCTCTTTTGGGGGGATTGGGGTTGGGCTGTGAAAAAGCCACTGATTGGTCTTGCCCTTGATTTTAAAAGAACTACTTCATCTGAGAGAATCAGAAACTGCTTGTATTCTAGTCAAGGAGAGGAGGCAGCAAAATTCATCCTAGCAGTAATCTGTTGGGCCTTATTTGCTCAGCCTCAAACAAACAAGCGTGCAAAACTCTAGCTAGTCTCTTTTATGTAGGCCCAGCTAAGAGGTGGTGGGAGGGGCAGGAATGCTGTCTCCGTCCCGGATCCAGTAGCAATTGCACAGGATATTGCCTCAAAACCTACATTTTACTGCCAAACTCTCTAAGCCATTCCTCTCCTGCGCTTCCTGGTTTCTAAGTTTCAAATCCACAAAACCTTCCCCTTGACAGTCACTGCCCAGGTGGTGCAGCAGGCAGAGGAACCTGAGCAGTAACATTGTGACACCAGAGGTAACTCAGCCACCTGTCGCTCCCTGACTCCACTAACCCGGAGCATAAACCCGAAGCCTGAGCCCTGCCTTGGGCATCGCTCCCACGGAAACCTGCAGGCTCATTTACTGACTTATGCAAATCACCTGTGGAGAGTTAGCACTGACTGGCTGAATTCACTCAAGTCACAATGCCCTTCAGCTTACAGCACTAATGGAAGGGCACAGGGTGGAAATCAGGCTTTTCTGGTGACCCGTTTTCCAATTGAGAAGAAGGGACAAGAGGGAAGGAGGAAGAGGGAAGCAAAATGGCCACATTCCAAACGCCCCCAGCGAGTCACAGATTAATTCCAAGCCCAGAGGAAACCACTGTCGTCTGACTTTCTGTTTCACTTCGGCCATAGAATGTGCCTCAAAATAATTCCCATAGGAATTAGAACAGGTTTTTAGTAAAACACCCACGCTTGATTTTAAAAGAGGCCAGTTGTGGAAAATCCAGCACAACCCTCAGTGAATTGCTCCAAACTCTGATGTTAAAAATGCTCCTCGCCTTATTTCCAGTGTGTATTGGTCTAGCTTCAACTTCCAGCCATTGTCTGCTCATAACCTTTAACTGGTAAAGGGAAGATGGAGGCTTGCTGCAGCAAGGCTCCAGGGCTCTGCGAGGTTCCCCCTGCCCCACATCCCTGTCCTGCCTGGCTGTTGGCAAGGGAGCTCTGTGAGGTCACAGATGCCTCACTCATAGAATCATACCTCAGGAGGTATCTAGTCCAACCCCCTGCTCAAAGCAGGACCAATTCCCAACTAATTGTCTTTGCTCAATGGGCTGAGTTCCTGCCAAAAGCTTTTGTGAAGTCACTGCCACACCCACCTTTCCTGGCAGGCCTGACCTCTGCCCCTGGCCAGCCCAGCTGGATGTTTGAGCTGCACCCTGGATCACCCCACTTGCTCATTATTGATTCTGGGAGCAAGCAGGCCACCCAGTAAAACAGCAGAGTCTGTTCCGCACTCCCACGCTGAGTTTTCATAGAGGCATCGGTTGTGAAACAATTCAGTCTCCTGATGTGGCCTCTATTTCACGGGCTATGAAATTTCACACTCTTAGCACCCTATTGAGCCCAATTGCTTGTAATTCACTAAAAGGCACCTTCCCAACCAGTTATGATGGTAGGACACCAGGAAACAGAGACTCCACCTCTCCCCAGGGTAATTTCTTCCAGTGGCTAGTCTCCCTCACTGTCATAATTATATTGGAAATTGACAACCTCTGATAAGGGCCCAATTTATGACAATCTTTTAAATAATTTAAATAGAAGAGAAAAAATAACGTTCAGTAGAACATGTTCACTGCCAAGCTTTTCAGACAGTCGCACCACTGATGTGATAGCTAAGGCCCCGGAAGCAAAGTAGCTGAAATGCTAACCCAGCTTTGGGCAGCAGTAGCTTCCTTGAAAGGTGCAGAAAATATTGTCTTCCTTTCAGTTTATTCAAATCGTTCAGTTCAATCAACTAGTTTGTTGAAATTCAAGAAAACCATTGGGAATTCTCAAAACAGGCAAACTTGTTTTCCTCCCTCAATCTAGGGATAAAAACTAGGGGATAGATCTACTGGTTCATCAATCTAGAAACTCGTGGAGACAAGAATGTATCATTTCACTTCACTAACCACACATCAAATTGCCTTTGTTTAAGAAATTTGTTAGTTTGAAATGCAAAACATTTTGATACAACTTCTTTCTTATGCTTCTCTTTCTAGCTCTGGCATGCCCTTGCTGTGTGACCAGAGAGGTCACTTCTTTTCTCTTTCCCTCGGTATCATGGGGGATGGAGAAAATTCTCTCAGCCCTAGCAGGAGAGAGATTTGAGCAAGTCAGGCGCGTTAGGGTCCTCGTGCTCTAAAGGACAATGGGCGATTGTTGTTTGGGGCAAGAATCCCAACAGATTTGTTACTTGTCCCCCAACCAAAGCCAATAACACATCTTTGTATTTTCAGTCATGAGTTAGACATTCTGTCTCCCTCAGCCCTCAGCTGTTCCTTGGATTAGGGAGGCTTGGATGGTAAGAGAACTGGAATTATTTTACTGGCTTCTTGGGTGTTACTAGCCCATGAGGGTCTCAGTCTGGCCCCCAAGGCCCACACTCCCAGACACTAAAGATCAGGAGGGGTTGATTTCACTCAAAGTGTTTTGTATTTGCGTTTTTGAATTATTTTCCTAATGAAAGATTGATTCTCACGAAATCTTAGAGCTGGCAGATGACAGAACAAGGAGCAATGCTCTCAAGTTGCAGGGTGGAAAGCTCAGATATTAGCACAAACTTTTTCCCTAGGAGGGTGGTGATGCCTTTGAATCTGCTAGGATAGAGTCCCCTATCTTGTATTTAGAGCCTGTATTTTTTCTTACCTTCTACACAGATGACAATATCTTTGTGGTTCTCCTGGCTGAGGGAAATGAGAAACACACAGAAATGAGAAACACACGCACAGACTCTCTCCTACAGCAACTGTCTCTGAGAGACCACGAGATGGAGGCTTGCTGCAGCAAGGCTACAGGGCTCTGCGAGGTTCCCCCTGCCCCGCATCCCTGTCCTGCCTGGCTGTTGGCAAGGGAGCTCTGTGAGGTCACAGACGCCTCATCATCTTTGCCCAATAGGCTGAGTTCCTGCCAAAGGCCTTTGTGAAGTCACTGCCGCACCCACCTTTCCCTGGCAGGCCTGATGTCTGCCCCTGGCCAGCCCAGCTGGATGTTTGAGCTGCAGCCTGGATCACCCCACTTGCTCATTATTGATTCTGGGGACCAGCCAGGCCACCCAGCAAAACAGCAGAGTCTGTTCCGCACCCCACACTGAGCTTTTCATAGAGGTTATGAAACAATTCAGTCTCCTAATGTGGCCTCTATTTCACCGGCTATGAAATTTCACGCACTTTGCACCATATGAAGCCCAATTGCTTGTAAGTCACTAAAAGGCACCTTCCAGAATGACAGGCAGTTTTGACGACAAGACACCAGGAAACAGAGACTCCACCTCTCCCCTGGGTAATTTGTTCCAGTGGCTAGTCTCCTCACTGTCAAAACTGTGTGCCTACATCTCATTTGAATTTCTCTGGCTTCAGCTGGCAGCTGTTGGTTCTTGTTGTGCCTTTTTTGGCTAGATCGAATTAGCCCTGCCCTGTGAAATCCGATCTCCCCGTCCTGCTGGACCCCTCAGCCAGGAGAACCCAGTAGGGGCCTCCTAGCTGTTTCTCTGCCCGGCTGGGGACAGGACTTCCTCTCCGTGGGGATATCAGACGCACCTGCAGAGGCAATGCAGAAGTGAGTGCGCTGCATCAGCCCGGCGTTGGGCTCAGGGCTTTGCTCTTGGCAGTTCTGCTCCACTCACGTCTCTGGGTGCCCGGACTCAGAGCTTCTGGCCCCCTGTGGCTGCAGCCAGTGCTGGGGCACCGGGCTCAGGACTTTCATGCCCCTCCCCACTCCTGCTGGCGCTCTAGGTGCCTGGGCTCGGGGCTTCTGCCTGGCCTCTGCAGTGAGTGCTCAGGGCTTCCCTTGCAGTTCTTTCTGGGGCTCAAGGGTCCATTTCTCTGGATGCCCCGAAAATGGTAGGAGCCAAGGTGCTCCCAAGTAGTCGGTAGGAGCTGAGGTGCTGCCAACAGCAGGGCCCCACCTGCACATGTGGGAACCTCCTCTAGCTTCAGAAAGGTTGCTGGCTGCTGCCCTTGGAGCCCAGGTCTGAAGGCAGCACAGAAGTGAGGGTGGCAATGCTGTGACCCCACCACAACAACCTCTGAACTCCCCCATTCTCCCAGGTTGATGGGACCCCCATGGTTACAATACCATGAAATGTCAGGTGGAAACATCGAAATGGTGACGTTGGTCAATTTCAAGGCCAGAGGTTTGTAAACTAGTCAAAGTGAGCCCTGAATTTGGTAGGGACCTGGCTATTATGAAGGCCTGAGCAGGTTTGCACTCCCAGTTCTCCTGAAAGGCCATGGAGAATTCCTGCTGCCTGAGAAACTTTCCAGAATAAGTTACCAGGACTGGGAGAGAAATGAAGGAAACCAACCAAAGCCTGAGCTAGGATGGAGAGCATTGACCCAAGCCGTGTTTGAACCCCTCCAACCCCACCTGCCTGCCTGCGGTGAAACGGACCGAGGGGCACTGATTTCTAGTTGTGAACTTGCTACCGACCGTGGGCTTCAGCACAAGCCGTACAGCCCATACTCTGAACTCTTGGATAAACAGCAAAGCTGGCTTTTCCGAAACCTTTCCACCCCAGTGCCCTGCATCCACTTGGGATTGTGCCCAGCAGAGGCTGGTGGAGGAGGAGGAAGGAGAGGAGGCCATGCAAATGTTGTGGCATCTGCACAACCCCCCAGACACACACAGCAATGAAGGGCATAATATCCAGGACAGTAACTGATTTGGCCATAACCTACCAAATCCTCAGTGTTGAAAGTCCAATTTCTCTAGAGAACAATGGGAGGGAGGGGTTAGAGAGCTGCAGTAACCACGTGGACTTCCGGTCTCTGGCCAGGCACATCCCCCTCTGCAGAGTTTTCACTGCTATTGTCTCCAAACTGGTCCTCCTGATCTGATGTGAGGTCACATCCTGGCCTTTAGGGCCATTGGCAGGATCTTCCCTGTTCCCAGCTGCAGCATCACCCTCATTATCCTGCCTGATAAGGATCCCACCAGGGCTCAGCTAAATGGCATGTGGCATGACAGGCTCTTTGCTGGGGGCCTTGGCAGCACTCAATCGAGATCTGAATCGGACGGGCACGGGCAGGTGTGTTAGGTAAAAAGCAAGTTTTACTTACCTCTTTAGCACCCGAGTTCGTGCGGAGTTGGTATAGGGCTCAGAAATCTGTCAGAGACCAGACAACAACTCGTTGATCAACGGGCTTACACAATCCTTAGCTTAAAAGCAAAGCTTCGGAGTAAGTGTGGCAAGTTTATTAGGGGTGAGCATCAATGTTTATACACAGAAGTAAACAAAGTGATTAACAGATTATAATGGTTATGCATAATCAATCAAGATTCTACAGGATAAAACAGGTTAAAATGTAAATTGGAGAAGACAAAGAGGAGATGGCTACTTATGGCTACTTATTGGGAGGAGGTGTCATGAGTAGTTCGCAGGTCAGAGCTTTTTGATTAAAAGTTTCAGATAGAGACATGAAGTCTGAGTTAAGTTTCAGTTCATAAAAAGTTCAGACTCAACAGGTGCATTTCCTGACTTTTTACTGGAGTCCTGGACCCTCTCATGCTGCTGCTGCAAATGTTCCTTCTCGCTCAGCGCTCAGCAGCAGAATGCTCCTTGCCCTTTGGCTGTGCAACATCCAGACGTCTAGTCCTGCTGCTCTGAAAGAAACCGTCTTCACAGCTCTAATCCTGGCAGATATTGATTAAAATCTTGCCATGCTCCTCTAAGTGTATTTGTGATTGGACGTGCTTCTTGCTAGGGGGGATTTTCAGATACATGAACTGCATAAAACAGAGGGAAAGACAAAAGGAAGCATCAACATGTCTAAGAACTTGAACAATATTTGAAGACCATATATTGGTGTCTAACTACCTCCTGCTGCCAGGAAATGCAACTGGTATTTTAACGACACACTCACTCCGCTTGTGCCTGACTTGTGATTCAGAGCTCTGAGGAATTCTGTCCCCTGGTGTTGGCAGAACAAATAAACCCCACCTCCCATTACACAATCCATTTGAGTTCAAGAGAGCGAGATCTCTATCTTGCAACAAGCTTTAACATTACGGGGCAAAGACTAAGATGAGAGGTCAATTTTTCTTGCAGTTCTAATACCCGAGGAAAACTCCAAAATCCATTCTGTCAACCAAGAGAAAAGATGGTTTTTCTGTTCTCAAAGTGCTGATGCTTTTGACCCCAAAATGTTGTCTTCGTTTTCTCTCACAAAATAACTTGCAGTGAAATGGGACCAACTGCCTAAACTATCCTGAACGCTGCATGTCAGAGTTTGGGAATATCAGGACAGATCATCACCTGGCATCAGTTGTCACGGATCCATCAGCATCAGCAGAGCTATGGTGATTTATACCAACCGCGTGTCTGGTCCATTGTGCTGTAACGAGTTAAAAGATTTCATACGCTGTGCATATGAAGATGAAAATGTAGGGTGGAAGGGACCTCATGTAGTCGAGTCAGGCTCCGCATGCTGGGGCAAGACCCCTTGGTTTCAAAGAATCTTGTTTAATGGAGGGTTTTTTCTTCTTTTTTTTTCTTTCTAAAAAGGTGCTTCATTTATTTGAATATCAAACATTTTCATTTAAAATTTCCCAGAGTAAGTTTTGTGCTGGTGAAATATTCCCAGTCGACAGCTCTGGAGAGAGAATATTGTGAATAAAGACAGTACAGAATGGACTGCGCTTCCCCAGTGCACCATTCTCTGCCCCCATGGAAGGTCTCATGGGTTCGGGGTGGATACACACCAACAATGGAATGAAATCTCTCTTGCATAGTTGAGTTTTCTTCTTAGTTTGAAGCGGGAGAAGGAACAGGATCATCAGGACCCACCTAGCTTCCAAGGGAATCATCTTTCTTGATGCTGTTTGACCTGCAATTCATTGTGGCCCATTAGGTGGAGATTCTCTAGGAAGTTGCTTTATGACTCTGCTAATGAACTATCTTCTGAGAAGGACAGACTGGTCCTGCCACTGTCTCCAGTCACTCACGGTAAATTATAGAGATTTGTAGCCATAGGTTGTACAGGATGATAAGATACTGCATGTGAGCACGGGAGAGAGGGAGATGTTTTACTTGGTATTCATTAGGGTCCTTTTCTTTGGAGGGAAGCTTTTCCAAACTCACTTGCTGTCTCTGCTTCCCCACTGCAGAACTCCAGTTTTAGGCTGTGCAAGAAGCCAGAGTAGGCATGAGGGTCTCACCCATAGTTTTAATTCAGCTCCTGCTGCTTAACTTGGCTCTTCATTCATATCTCTTCAGTTAATATACAGTGAACCAGTGTGAACATAATCTTACTGATTTCAACAAGAATGCTGATTATTGAACTTATCAGAGTTTATTCCTAGTTTGTGGTTTTAATTGACTTCTTATCGTAGCATAGCTCCTGCTTTAATTATGAAAAGGTGATAGACAGGTAGACACTAGACAGACGGATGTTTTTCTATGGGGATAGATAGACAGAGACATGGTTATGTCTGGGGTTAGATAGACAGAAACACGTCATTAGACACACACAGGAGAAAGGAAGGATGGTCCAGAGGTTATGGCACTCATCTAAGACTTGAGGGGTCTGAGTTTAAATTCCGCCTCCACTGCAGACTTCCTTTGTGATCTTGAGCAAATCACTTAGGGCCAGATATTTTAAAGGGATTTCAGTTCCTAATTCCCATTGAAACCAATGGGATTTATGTGGCCTAAATACCTTTTAAAAACCTGGGGTTAGTCTCCCTCTGTTTGCCACTTGTAATATGGAGGCAAGAGAAGGAACGTTGTAAGCAAGACACAAGAAGTGATTCTTCTGCCCTTACTCCGCACTGATTAGGCCTCAGCTGGAGTCTAGTGTCCAGTTCTGGGCACCACTTTTCAGGAAAGATGTGGCCCAATTGCAGAGAGTCCAGATAAGAGCGACAAAAACGCGAGTGCCATGTCTCCGTGTGGCTCACAGAAGCAGCAGCACATCCCCAATCCGGCTTCTATGCCTAGGGAAAGCCAGGAGGCTCCACACGCTGCCTGTGTCCTAAGCACCACCCCTGCAGCTCCCGTTGCTGGGAACCACAGCCAATGGGAGCTCCAGGGGCAGCGCCTGCAGACAGGGCAGTTTGCCCACCCCAGAGCTAAGGGCACACAGTGTCCGCAGTTGCATGGCCCATGATGCTAACCCCCATCACGCCCTGGTTAAATCTTCAAACAAGCCCCTTTGTGCTTCCTCCCATTCTGCCCCCCACACTCGGGAGGAGCTCCCTGTAAACGTCAGCAAAACGACCTCCTCAACCCAGGGACTGTTTGACTCTTTAATTATTCCCTGTCCAGCAGGCTTGTCATCTCCTTCTGAACTTGCTGTTGCTCCTGGTTACCTCGGGGTCTACAACCGCCCGAACGCCCACAACGATTGGATCCAGGAGAACGTGCCTGGTGTGACTTTCAAGGTGGTGAACTTCACTACCACTGTCAGTCCGAATGGTGCCAGTCTGTCTGCCACCGTTCCCAGGGTCCTCCTCCTTGTTGTGTTTCTGCGACTGGTCATCTGAACCCTGTCCCCCTGCCTCCTAGACTGGCTCCCCATCATACCCCAGTTCTTCCTCATCTTTGGTGCCGACAGACCATGTGTGCAGTGACACTAGACCCCAGGATTCACACCCTACACACGACTGTAACAATCTTTGTGCACAATACGCATTGTGAGGTATCATTTGAAAACTGATAACTCTCTGACCATTCATATCCCTGTGGGATATATGTACGCGATGGGTGCTAAGAGTTATGGACATACACTGGAATGGTCACTAAAATGAGTTCAAACTCCATATGCCGGGGGAGTTGTTAAACAGATTGATCCTAAGTGAAGGACTGTGTGTTTACCTCAGTTTACATTCAAGCCGCACACAGACCCATCAAAGCTCACACTGAGAAGCGGGGGACAAGACAGCCTGGTGTCTACGCCCAGCAGGAGAGAGAAGCTCTTCTGGGTTTTATTTTTCAGAAGGGTCCATTGCAAAGATTTACTGGTCTGAACTTCATGTGATAATCAACTGAATCAACTGACTGGATACAATAGTGCTGTGTTATACGAGAGTACGGGGTGAGGTTTTTCTGAAAACAAATGACCCCCTGGTGCTTAATATCATTGTGAAATGTCTGTATAAACACTATATGAGGAAATGTGGATACTTTATGATAGGCTTTAAAGTCTGCAGCCAAACAGGGAGACACAGGTTCTCTTACAGACTGCGGGGGAGGGAGGCGCTAGGTACCTGTCTCCCAGGGCCAGCTTTAGGAAGTGCGGGGCCTAATTCGAACAGTTTTGACGGGGCCCTGGCAGGGATGACTTAAAAAAAAAAACACTTAAAAAAACCACCTTTCATTTCTTACATGTATTATTTACTTTCCATGACTAGATACATAACAAAATGATATATTACTACATAATATTGTATATGGCTCTTTTCTTACTCCCACTTGGGTACTTTCTACCAATATCTCTTGATCTCTTGCCCATATTGATAGAAGTCACCACATTCTAAAAGAATATTAATTATAGATTTTCACTTTCATATTAGGAAAATAATTTGTTTTGATAGTTGTACAACTGATTTTCTTCAATAATGTTTATTTTATGCCCCCTCCTTCCCCCCAGCACTGCCCAGCCCCGTGGAAACACTGCCCCCCACCAACGCAGCTAGCCTCTCAGAAACAAACACACCTAACTCAGCGCCACCCCATCAAAACAGCAGTGGGCCAAAGAGGAAGGTTTGAGGGTGAGGGTTAAGAAACGGCACCACAAGGCAAAAAGAAGTATAACATTCTATGCAACCGAAGAAGTGCTATGTAGCCCATGAAAGCTCATGCTGAAATAAATTTGTTAGTCTCTAAGGTGCCACAAGTACTCCTGTTCTTTTTGCAGATACAGACTAACACGGCTGCTACTCTGAAACCTGGCACACATAGGGTGACCAGATCACAGCAGTAAAATAGGACCCACCCCCTCCCCGCTCGGCCCCACCATCACACTCCTCTTCACCCCCTAGTCCCCCACTGACTTGCTGCGTCCCTCCTAGTCAGTCCCCCACCCACCACTCGCCTCCTTTCACTTTCTCCCTCCCCTGCCAGAAACCCCCAAGCCAGCCCCAAAACCCCCAGCTGGCTCACAGCACACCACAGTGCCCACCAGCCCCATGCCCACCCCCACGCCCCGACTCGCTGCTGCACCGCCCCCAGTATATAGTCTTATTCAAAGACCCAGGGGTCACTATATTACTGCACACAGCAGTCAATCAATGGAGTTGTAGATAAATCGCTGCATTATGCATTTTTGTATAACTTTTACATGACTTTGTATTGAACCTTAGTAATATGTTATAGCAGGCCCCTAAGGTAGTGTAATTAAGGTAAAAGAAAAATGTCTTTTTGCTAGAAGTAGAATAAGATCTTCTCTCCACTTTGTAATCAATTGCCCTATTGAATGAATGAGGTGTGAATGAGGAAGGTGTGGAAGGCAGCACCTCCAGACAGCTGCAACCCTTGGAGAGGGGCTGGGAGCCAGACCAAGGAGCTTTGCCCAGGGCTGAGTGGGACGGAGTTTGGGTGCTGGGTGCAGGCTCCGGACTGGGGCACGGGGTGGGGTGCAGGAAGGGTGGAGGGGTGCAGGCTCTGGGAGGGCATGCAGAGGGGTGAGTGCAGGCTTTGGGACAGAGTTTGGGGGCTGGAGGGGGGTGCTGGGGGGAAGGGACTGCCATGTGGCTTCCTTCCTCCTGTCCCTCACCATAGCCTCAGTGGGGGATGGAGCTGCCCCTTGCTCAGTGTTTGCAGGAGTGGTGGCTGGGGGGAAACCCAGTCAAACTCTGGTTTTACTCTTTCGCTGATGGGTCACTTAAACCCCTTACAAACTCCTTCCTGCCTCTCTCACTCCCCTTTTCTACTGGGCTTGTTTGATCTTTTTGGTGGAGCCAGATGAAAACCACAAACCCCAGTGAGAGCAACAGGCAGGAAGACTAGACTGAACCCACCACCCAGCCTAGTCCATCCCAGAGCCCAGGACTGAGGGCAAATGTCCCCCCACCCCCAGGGCACCTGCTTCCACTCCTGGCCTCTCCCAGCGCTGCCAATGATTCTGTGTGGCTGCATCGGGTGGGATTTCAAGCAGACCCCACAAACCCCCGCTAAATTCACCCCTGTTTTGCGACCACTCTGCACCAAAAGCACCTACCTTCCCTGCTGGATGGCTAGAAAGCTGAGCTGGGCATTTGATTGAATTTGATCTAGAATATTATCATGTCCCCCCCCACAAAAAAACCTTAATATCCACAAAGCTTTAGGGGGGGGCTATTCCCCCCCATCAAGCCGGTCTATTTCATTGTTGTAGGGCAAACGAAGGAGCCATAATTTAATGAAAATATTCAGCCCCTACAGCGGTCTTGCAGCAGGGAAAGCAGAGTTGATGGGAAGGGAACTGGTTTGGATAGGAGCCCCCGTCCTCCTCCTTTGCAAATAATTTGGAGAGGGGAATCTGATCACTCAGTGCCTCAGTTTCCCCTCCTGCGGGGGGTGGGGGGAAGGGAGATAAAAGTCTCAGCCTGCCCTGTTGCAGACCTTTCGCATTCTCCCCTCTGGATGTATTTGATTTCCTCCTCCAAACCTCCCTCTCTCTCTCACCTGGAGTTCACAGCACTAAGTCCGGCGGCACCGAGTGCCTGGCGCGGGAGGCTCAGGCCGCGGGGGAGTGCGGGGCAGGAGGCGATTGTGGGAAGGGGCTCCGGAGGAGTGCGGGGTGGGGGAGCTGTTGTTGGTGCTGGGTTGGGGATCCGGAGTGTCGTGGGGGGGTGGGGGAGAATGGGGAGGTGCTGGGTTGGGGATCAGGAGAGGAGTGCGGGGTTTGGGGAGCAGGGGTGAGTGCAGGGTTGGGGATCAGGAGAGGAGTGCGGGGTTGGGGAGCAGGGGAGTGCAGGGTTGGGGCTCTGGAGTGGAGTGGGGGGGTGGGGGAGCCGGGGGTGGTGCAGGGTTGGGGATCAGGAGAGGAGTGCGGGGTTTGGGGAGCAGGGGAGGTGCAGGGTTGGGGATCAGGAGGAGTGCGGGGTTGGGAGCAGGGGAGGTGCAGGGTGGGGGATCAGGAGAGGAGTGCGGGGTTGGGGAGCAGGGGAGGTGCAGGGTTGGGGATCAGGAGAGGAGTGCGGAGGTTGGGGAGCAGGGGGAGGTGCAGGGTTGGGGATCAGGAGAGGAGTGTGGGGTTGGGAGCAGGGGAGTGCAGGGTTGGGGAGCAGGAGAGGAGTGCGGGGTTGGGGAGCAGGGGAGTGCAGGGTTGGGAGCAGGGGAAATGCAGGGTTGGGGAAGGGGATCAGGAAAGGAGTGCAAGGATGGAGGAGTGCAGAGTTTGGGGAGCAGGGGAAGTGTGGGGTTTGGGGAAGGGGATCAGGAGAGGAGTGCGGGGTTTGCGGGAAGGGGATTAGGAGAGTTGTTCAGGGTTGGGAGAGTGTGGGGTTTGGGAGCAGGGGACTGCAGGGTTGGGGTGAAGGGGATCAGGAGAGGAGTGCAGGGTTGGGGAGTGTGAGGTTTGGGGATCAGGGAGGAGTGCAGGGTTTGGGGAGCAGGGGAAATGCAGGGTTGGGGAAGGGGATCAGGAGAGGAGTGCAGATTTGGGGAAGGGGATCAGGAGAGGAGTGCGGGGTTAGGGGAAGGAGATACTTGAACATCAACCTAGGCAATAGAAGGAAGGGCTGCACAAGTGGGGCCCTGTGATGGAGCGTACATGGAAAACGCTAGGTGCTGTATGAATCTGTGCAGGTGGCTAGCTCAGGATGGAGCTGTTGCTCTCCCAGACCCTCTGAGCATTTGCCACTGGCTCTGCTCACACTCCCTAAACTGTTTGCAGGGCTGAGCCCTGGCAGAGCAGTGTTGCCAGTTGGGGCCCAGCCCTTCCCAGCACTGGGGGAAGAGAGGACACCTGGTGTTAAGGCTCTTGTTAAAGTTGCTAATCACCAGTTGTGTGTTTGTTAATATCACTTTTCACAGCAAGTCCTGGCAAATTAAGACCTGGATGGGGTGGGGATTGAGGCAGCGGGGGGCAGGGAAGATGGATGCAGGGCTGGGGGAGGCAGCAGAGGCCAGGTGCAATGGACGGGGGGCCCCGGCTACCGCATGGTCGGGGGGTGAGGATTGGTGGCTGGGGGTCAGTACCTGCTGCTGTGTGGTCAGGGCTGGGGATTGGCATCCACTGCCATGTAGCCGGGGGTTGGCACTCGGGGTCCACATTTGCTGCCACGTGACTGCGGAAGGGGTAGGTATCGGTGTCCAGGGCCAGCATCCGCTGGATCCCAGGGTTGGCACCTGATGCCATGTGACCAGAGCCAGGGATTGGCACCAGTGGCCAGCACCCACAGGAGCTCAGGGTCGACATCCAGGAGCAGTGTCCAGTGTCAATGGTCAGGGCTGGGGATCGGAGTGCGTGGCCGGGCGTTGGCGCCTGGGGCCAGCAGCCACTACCAGGGATGGTGCTTGGGGTCCACACCTGTTGCTGTGCAGCCAGGGCTAGGGGTCAGGATCCAGAGCCAGCACCCGCCGGAGCCTGAGGCCAGGGATCTGCACCCAGGGCAGGCAGCCGGGGCTGGGGAGCTGCTGGAGCCCAGGGACAGCACCCAGGACCAGCGACCATGGCTGGGGTTCGGAGTGTGCTGCCGGGGATCAGCACCTGGGGACAGTGGCTGCCACCGGGATTGGGGGTTGACGCCATAGGCGAGAGCCAGGGATTGGAGCCTGCGGCTGCGCTGCCAGGGGTTGGAGCCTGAAGACCCGTGGCTGAAGGCCAGGGCTGTGAGGCCAGAGAAGAGCTGGGGGTCAGTGCCTGAGAGCCTGCTGTTGGCACCTGAAGCTCCATGGCTGGAACCCTGGTCTGCAGCCAGGCCCAGGCTCCCTAAGTCCCCACCACCCAACCACACCAGGGCTAAAGCGTGAGCCCCACTAAGTCCCCCTTCATCCCAGGTAGAGAACTTACCTTGCTCCTTCAGCGTCGTTCCCCACCTGTCTCCAGAGACAATGCAGGGGGGCGCATCCAGGAGCAACAGGGAGGGAGGGAGAGGGGCTGATGCTTTGCATGCTGTCAATGCGAAATGCTCATTCCTTTAAAACCGTTTCACCTTTGGTATGTTCCACACCTTGCTGTAGTCATTAGTTGCAGCCACAGTGGAATGCAATGATATCACGATACCCCAGTAATACAGTGCTGGGAGCTCACCATGAGTATTTATTCAACTCACATCTGCAGTAAAGCTGTGTTTCACAGTGCTCTGTATGAGACCTTTCCTCCTGGGTTAGGCAGCCTCTCAGTTGCATCTGCTGCATAAGTATGTACCCCTCAATGGTGAGATTGTTCGCATCCAGATCTATGCCCTCTGGTCAGACCTGATTTGCCCTGGGTTCATGATTGTGTTATATAGAGTCTTGGTGTCCATGTGACCTCCTGCTTGGTTAGAAATGTGTCTCTCTTTTCCTGGCTAGTTCTGCATATACTAATAATGACAACCCGCCACTAACACAAGAACTCTGTGGTGAATGGAAACACCCCCATCATAGGTGACCATAAATGATATCACTCTCCTGAGGCTAACACAGAGAGATAAAGACCGAATGTTGTTTGAATGTGACCAAAACCCAGGACCATTCGCTGCCATGCTTTGTGCTGCAATGATTCCAGACTACTTGCTACTGGCTTGGCGTGGTAAAGTGTCCTACCGTGGAGGATGGAACAAGGCAGCCCTCCCCGGAAACCTTCTGCAAAGGCTTTCAGAGTACCTCCAGGAGAGCTTCATGGAGATGTCCCTGGAGGATTCCCGCTCCATCCCCAGACACATTAACAGACTTTTCCAGTAGCTGTACTGGCTGCGAATGCATCCCAAGTCTTCAGGGCAAATCAAACATTAAACACTATTGCTTTTAAACCCTGTACTGTAGTTACAAATGAGCAGAGGTACCTTCTCCAGCTTCAGGGTTGGGGATCCCACCTTCAGAGAGTATTGGCTCCAGGGTGATGAAAAGGTCCTGGCTGCTGGGGAGAATAGATTCACCTGCTGTGCATCCTCCTCCTCCTCCTCATCCACAAAATCCTCCTCCCTCTTGCGTGAGACTTCCCCCTTGCAGATGTCCACGGACAGTGGTGGGGTAGTGGTAGGGTCCCCCCCAGAATGCTATGCAGCTGATCATAGAAACGGCATGTATGGGGCTCTGACCCAGAGAGACCGTTTGCCTCCTTTGTTTTTTTGGTAGGCTTGCCTGAGCTCCTTAACTTTCATGCAGGCACTGCTGTGTGTCCCTGTGGTAGCCTCTCTCCATCATGCCCTGTAAGATTTTGGAAAATATATTTGCATTTCTTCTTTTTGGTCGGAGTTCGGCCTGCATAGATTCTTCTCCCCATACAGCAATCAGATCCAGTATCTCCCTTTCGGTCCATGCTGGAGCTTGTTTGCGATTCTTGGGGGACTGCATGGTCACCTGTGCTGCTGAGCTCGCCACACTGACCAAACAGGAAATGAAATCCAGAAGTTCCTGGGGCTTTTCCTGTCTACCTGGCTAGTGCATCGGAGTTGAAAGTGCTGTCCAGAGGGGTCACACTGGAGCACTCTGGGATAGCTCCTGGAGACCAAATACATCAATTTGCATCCACACTACCCCAAATTCAACCCAGCAAGGTTGATTTTAGTGCTACTCCCCTCATCGGGGAGGAGAACAGAAGTCAATTTTAAGAGCCCTTTAGGTTGAAGGAACGGGGTTGGTTGTGTAGACGCAGTCATTTTAAAATTGACCTAACGTGGCTAAAACCGACCTAACCCCCTAGTGTAGACCAGGGCCTGAGGGATATGATAGAGGTCTATAAAATCATGAGTGATGTGGAGAAAGTGAATAAGGAAAAATTATGTACTTGTTCCCATTATGTAAGAACTAGGGGCCACCAAATGAAATTAATGAGCAGCAGGTTTAAAACAAATAAAAAGAAATTCTTCTTCACGCAGCGCACAGTCAAATTGTGGAACTCCTTACCTGAGGAGCTTGTGAAGGCTAGAACTATAACAGTGTTTAAAAGGGAAGTGGATAAATTCATGGAGGTTGTTAATTAATGGCTATTAGCCAGGCTGGGTAAGGAATGGTGTCCATAGCCTCTGTTTGTCAGAGGGTGGAGATGGATGGCAGGAGAGAGATCACTTGATCATTACCTGTTAGGTTCACTCCCTCTGGGGCACCTGGCCGTTGTCGGTAGACAGATACTGTGCTGGAAGGACCTTTGGTCTGACCCAGTATGTCCGTTCTTATATTCTTATGTTCTTATGTCATAGACTTGTGGATTCCAAGACCAGAAGGGATCACTGTGCTAAGCTAAAATGACCAGTATAACACAGGCCATAGGACTGCCCTGAATTAATCCCTGCTTGAACAAGAGCCGATCCTCTAGAAAAACATCCCACTTTGATTTTTAAAACTGTCAGTGTGACGGAGAGCAGGCTGTAGGGGGTGGGGGAGAGATCCCAGTGACGGAGAGCTGGGTCGTGTGGGGCTCCCATGCCAGAGCCAGTGGGGAGGTAGGTGACATGGAGAGCAGAGGCCAGGGCAGATTCGGGGTGTACGGGGTGACTCCCAGCAGTGGGGGAGAGTGTGACAGATTTTTGTTACCAAGCTGCCTGAGGCGTCAGGTGATCAGGCTGAGGCTGCAGGATCGTTAGGGGAGGAGATGACGAAGCACACCAAGTGTCTAAGTTTTAAAGCTTTATTAATAAAACAGCAGCAGAGAGCACTGGGGGTTCCCATGTCACTCAGAGGAAGGAAGAAAGCGTTAGTGCCCCAAGCCCTAACCCCCTTTCATACTCACACCCGCACTACCTGAGGCTGGCCAAGCCGGGGTGTAATGTAAGAAGAAGAGGGGGAGGGGTGGACAGGAGTTCTTGTCCCATTTACGTGTTGTCCAGGGTCTGCTGTTTTTCTCCGACTTGCTTTGGCTCTCGGGAGCGTTTTTAAGTTCTGGGTTCTTTTGGGGGTGTTTCGTTCAGGGTCCTCTGTTCCTGGTGCTCTTTGTACCAGTCCAAACCGGCTTTCTGTAGCCTCCTCAGCTTTCCCAAAACACACCAGCTCCACGGATGTGAGGCTGTTTTCCCCGTCGCTGACCTTGCCGTCTCGCTCGTTTTTGCAATCTCTGCGGCCCTGCTCAGCTTGTCGAGTGCCTTGACCTTGGACTGAGGCCAGCATCTTCTCTTGGAGTTGAAGTGTCGAGGTAACCCGTTCTCTGCACTCTTCCTTCCTCCCCCTTTGGCACTCTCGCAAGCTGCAAATGAATCGTCCACTCCACTCTCACACCTTTAACCCTTCCCAAAATGCCTTGCGATGCTTGCAACAACGTTAGCAACATACAGTGCTGATCTGCCTCCCCAAGGGACCTGAGGGAGGGGGCCATTGGGTTGTGACAAGGTGGGGAGCATGTGAGCAAAGACCGAGGGGTGATCAGGGTGGGATCCAGACAAGGGGGACAGGGGCAGCTGCAGAAGCATGAGACATGCGGAACGGGGAAGGGGGTGAGGGGTCCCAGCAAGCAGACAGATTAAGGTCGCTGAGTTTAGTGGGGGTGTTTAGCAGACAGATTACGGTTTAGTGGGGGAGGTGCAGGTTTGCTTTGAGTGCATCAGGCAAAGGATTTGGGGGCATTTCCCGTTGAGGCATGTGCCTCGGTTTCCCCACCAGACACAGCTCCCCGGTCACTACTCATTATAATGGCTGCGCTGGATCACTCGGCAGATCTCTGCGATGAGATCCCAGTACTCGTCGAAGGAGATTTTCTGATCGTTGTTGGCATCCACCGTCTTAAACATGTCCAGCGCTGCCTTCCGGTCCTCTGCGTTCTAAGCTCACCAAGGAAACAGCAAGTCACTGCTGGGGACCCATCGGGCACGTGGATCAATGCGGGCTTTACTGCCATGTGTGTGTCTGTGTGAGTGTGTGCGCGCTGCTGCCCCCTGCTGCAGGGGGTCAGACTAGCAGGGCTCCCCACACACAGGGTGTGTGTGTGTGTGTGTGTCTGTGCACGCACGTGAAGGAGAAGTGAGATACAAGTCAAGCTTGAGGCCCATTGGCAGGGCTGTGGGGAGCCTGGTCTGGCATAGCAGGGGGGTCAGTGGGTCAGGATTTAGTGCCATTGGCAGAGCTGTGCAGAGCAGCGCTAACTCCTGGGAGAGCAGGGGGATGTGGGCCGGGACTGAGGGGCCCCAGCAGAGCGTTGTGTGTGGGGGGGAGCCAGGGCTGGGCTCATCGGGGTCTCTGGGTTGGGAGTGAGGGGCACCCGCAGAGTTGTGGGGGGATCCCCGGGCTGGGACAGCAGGGGGCTGTAGGTCAGGATTGAGGGGCACCAGTAGAGCTGGTGGGGAGCCCAGGGCAGGGGCAGCAGGGCGCTGGAGGGCAGGGCTGAGGGTCACAGAGAGACTCCCCCCCCCTTTGCTAGGAGCCAGTGGTTGATGTCTCCAGTTGCCTTGGGGAGCCAGTAGCCGGGTCTCACCGTGAGCTGATGGCTCAGCTCATTGCTGAGCAACGTCTGGAAAGCCGCCTGGTCCAGCTCCTTGGGTCCCTCGGAGCCCTCGGCGTATCTGTAGAAGCTGCCCACGATGGCATGGAGGCCCCTTTCCAGTTCAGAGCCCTCCTCTGCCATCTCGTCGGGCTTCCTTCCACCTCCAAAGCAAAGGCAGCTGCCGTCAGGATGGGCCCACCGGCCCCAGAGACCTCAGCTAGGAGCCCCTGTCCTGGGAAGGCAGGGGAGTACCTGCTGCTGGGTATACAAGACCTGCTGCTGTCTGTGGAAGGGAAGGATGGGGACATGGGGGGCTACAGAGATAGATGGAGCCCAGCTCTGCTATGGTGATGGTTGAGCATCACTTTGTGATAAAGGTCAGTGACTCTACGTGCTCTAAAATCTACCTATGAACTCACATTGTCTTGACATTTTCCCACCCAGCTCCACATCTGAACCTTCATCTCCTTAGGCCTCAATAACCCATCTGTAAAACAGGGGAAACAGTCCTCATCTTGTCTAGTTAGATTGTAAACTCCCTGGGGCAGGGACTGTCTCTCCCTGTGTGTCTGTGCAGCGCCCGGCACAACGGGGCCCTGATCTTGCTGTGTGTCTGTGCAGTGCCTGGCACAAAGAGTTGTCTAGCTGTTACTCTAATACAAATATCATAACAGCAAGTAGTGGGTGAGTGTGGCTGCAGACGATGGGTTCTGCGTGGGTCTGACAGATTCAGAGGAAAGGGAGCAGAGAAAATGTGGCATTGAAATTACACTGAAGAGAGACCCTAGGACTTGGGCCATTGTTATTGGCTGATGTAGTGAAGGCTCCGTGCAGAACCAGGGCCCAGAATGGTCAGATTAGTTAACGACGCCTCTTACCGCTCCTCTCCCCGGACGGCTCCGGCTGCAAACTCTGCCCCATGGGCCCGCAGGGGAAAGTGCTCCTGGGTTGCTAGAGAGACCAGAATCGGGCGTGAGTGAGCACCATGATGATTGCTCAGCAACTCTGTAAGGCTCAGGCCAAGACGGAAGCCTTGAAAAGTAACAAGAGTTAGAAATGGACAATATTGCAAACTATGGCTGTGGCTGTTAAATGGTTAAGACGACCCGCCGGGGGCTAGTAACAGGGACAGAAAATGAGTGAAAAGAAACAAGAGACACAGCAGAGCCCGGGAAGCCGGCAGTGCAGAGACATGATACCTTACGGCAGGTCCCGGGACAGCGCAGACGGTTGGAAACAGCTGCAGAGAACCTGGGAGAGAGGGACCTGGCGCCCCCTGGTCTGGTCTTGCTGGGCAACAACAAACTCTGGGCACTTTTGTAGTGTTTGAACAATGGGGACAGGAAGGGAACGTGGTGGCCAGAGCAGAATTAAAAGCTGGAACATGGAATGGCTGGAATGGGGCTGCAATGGGGACATTGGGAATGACCCGAACCAGCCACCTAACAAGCCACGGGCAGGGGCCACCCGTAGGATAAGATCCAGGCTCGGTAAAGCCTGAACCGACACCTAGGCCGAACGGGAGAAGTGAGTGCCCAGGAGAGGAAGCAGCAAACAACACTGTCACTGGACTGGTAAATCAGATGAGGTTAAAATGGTCCAGGTGACAGAGCACATGAGAGAGAGGAGCTGCGATTCGATCACAGGGGAGTGATAACAAAGAACTTCCAAGTGGAACCCCGAGAGCGAGCGGGTTAACACCTGGGGTTGCTGCATTAACGCACGGAGGTGCCCAGAAACAGTTAACTGCAGCCGGCCAGGGCGCTCCTGCAACCCAGCTGGCAGGCAGACAAAAGCAACAGACCCTGCGGGAACAAACAAGTTTTTCATGAGCAGGCAACAACCCCCACTCGAGTCGCCGCTGAGAGCCAGGATCAAAACCAGGGGTGCAGGTTCCCACCGTGTTTCACCCCCTCGCTCACAGCTCATCATATAATCTGCATTCTACCCCACTGGTTACGTTTTCCTTTAGATCCTCTCTCCATTTACTACACTCTCTGCTGCTGCCTGTACTTTACGATAACGTGACCGAGTTCGCTAATTTCCCTTGCTTCTCACCCCGTCCCCCCCCTCCCCTCACTTCTGCCCTCTCTTCCTTTGAAAAGTGAAAAGTTACAGTTATTAAAGACGCCCCCATTGCTGAAAAAGACGAAGCAACCGAAAACAAAACAACCAATGAACAAAGAAAACAAGCTGAAAACTTTCTTTTTAATAAGCCCAAGGAATTAATTATTTTAATCCTTCAGGAATGCAACAGCTGGAATAACTCCTAACTTTTGTGAAGATATGGTTGCCAAGCAACAGAAAGGCAGACTCTGCTTCTAATCCTAACCACTGACTAAGATTTGAAACATGGGCTTTTCTTATTTCCATGTAATAGCATTTTTAAAAACAATTGCGAGTTTGTTTTGCATGTCACACATGTCATCCTGTGTTGTATGTTGTTTGTGTCATGTGACTATTTAAAAAAAATTGTTGCAACAAAAGTTAGTTTTGTACTTTCTTTTAATAGAAGTGGTACTGCATTATTTTAATATTATGGTTGGCATATAACACCTATTAATTCTTTTGCAAAGCTCAAAAAGGCCTGAGTGATAAATAGATGTATATATAGTTTTGCCTCAACAAGCCATGTAATTGCAAACAAAAAGCATTTTCTTTTATTAATCACAGGTTTTTTTATACAAAGGAAACATCGTAAGTGTAATCTTCAGCATAAACGACAAGGTAATATTAGCAAAATGTCAATTTCGGGGGGTTATTTTATTAGGGCTGTCAAACAATTAACAAAATTAATCATGATGAATTGCAGTTTTCATCAGACTGTTGAACAGTAATATAATACCATTCTGCTAACCATTCATATGCCCCTTCATGTTTCGGCCACCACTCCAGAGGACATGCTTCCATGCTGCTGATGCTTGTTTAAAAAATAATGCCTCAATTTGTGACTGAATGCCTTGACGTATATATTTCATGTTACGGCAGTCTCGGATGATGACCCAGCATATGTTGTTCGATTTAAGAACACTTTCACTGCAGATTTGACCAAACACAGAGGAAGTACTGGTAGGAGATTTCTAAAGCTAACTACAGCACTCAACCCAAGGTTTAAGAATCTGAAGTGCCTTCCAAAATCTGAGAGGGATGAGGTTTGGAGCATGCTGTCAAGAGTCTTAAAAGAGTAACACTCCAATTAGGGAACTAGAGAACCCAAATCCCCCCAAAAGAAAATCAACCTTCTGCTGATGGCATCTAACACAGATGATGAAAATGAACATGCGTTGGTCCTCACTGCTTTGGATTGTTATCGAGCAGAACCCGTTATCAGCCCGGAAGCATGTCCTCTGGAATGATGGCCAAAGCATGAAGGGGCATTCAAATGTTTAGCATATCTGGCATGTAAATACCTTGCAATGCCGCCTCCAAAAGTGCCATGTGAATGCCTGTTCTCACTTTCAGGTGACATTGTAAATAAGAAGTGGGCAGCATTATCTCCTGCAAATTGTAACCAAACTTGTTTGTCTGAGCGATTGGCTGAACGAGAAGTAAGACTGAGTGGACTTGTAGGCGCTAAAGTTTTTGAGTGCAGTTATGTAAAAAAAAATTATTCATTTGTAAATTGCACTTTCACGATAAAGAGATTGCACTCCAGTACTTGTATTAGGTGAAATGAAAAATACCATTTCTTTTGTTTCTTTTTACAGTGCAAATATTTGTAATCAAAACTAATATAAAGTGAGCACTTTACACTCTGTATTCTGTGTTGTAATTGAAATCAATATGTTTGAAAATGTAGAAAACATCCAAAAATATTTATAATAAGTTTAAATTGGTATTCTATTATTGTTTAACACCGTGATTAAAACTGAGATTAATTGTGATTAATTTTTTTAATCGAGTTAATTAGTTTTGAGTTAATTGCATGAGTTAACTGCGATTAATTGACAGCCCTTGTTTTTATAAACTTGTTTGTACCTTCAGATATAATCATAAGCATGTTATAGCAAAGATGTCAAAAATATAACAATATATACTATGCCTCTTTATGCAACATGTTAAAGTTAACCAAACTATTTCAACAGGATTCCATCTTTGTCTACCAAATACAAACAAGTATCATGAAAGTTTTATACCCTCAAAGTGTTTGCATAGACCTGCATTTACTATTCATTTTGGTGTAATTTTTATACTCTTTTCTTTTATGTTATGTTGAAGGAAAGCAGTGGTCGGTAAAGTCTGTGCTTCTGAACAGTTAATAAAGGTGGGATTGGGATCACAAGCAAATTAACTCTAAAAAGCTTGGGTAAAAATTCTGTTCTTAACTCTTTTTGCTAAAACAGAGTGCTCAGCCGGGGAGAGCCGGACACTTTCTCACGGAAGATTGAGAACACCCATTTTAGCAATCAAGCACTATGCTTACTATGAAAAAATTGGTGATGCACACGTTAAGGGAAAAGGAATATCTATGCAACAACTGCAAACGTATCTAAAACAGGTCTGTCTGTGCTAAAGACTTGGGAAAATCAGAACAAAAGCAAAGCTTGTGTTATAAAAGACTTGGTCCCTATTTCAGTGCAAACGAACTAAATTAATCCGTGTATTAAATTTGGGTTACTGAACCGAAGAGAAAATGTGAAGCAAAGACGCTATTTGTTAACCAACGTAAGCTGCTGAAGGGGGCATCTCGCAGAAGAAAGACACTAGGAGATATCAGTGCACAGTGAAAAAACATCCGGGCATCAAGAAAGAGCTTTACAAATAACAGATGGATCAACTACCCCTCTGTTTACCGTATATGGATAATGAAGTAGGCAACCAGCTAGAAACCACTTGCTGGGCCAGATCTAACTGGTGTTTAAAGACGTGTATTACTGAGTTCATGTGGCTGTGGTTTTAAATCACTGAGATAAGGATACATTTGGCCACAGTGTAAAAGCCACTGTCTGATTGCTGTAACCTTCTCTGTGAAGTGATGTACTAGCCCAGGCCAAAGCGGCTGGGTAGAGATTATTCCACAGTCTGGGATCTCTCCAAGTAGCAGACTCCAAACTCTAGCTGGAATGATGGGTCACATTTCGAGATGATCCGAATCTGAAGGCCAATTGGAAACAGGCTAGTATGAAAAATATATTTTTCTATGTACGTAACAGAACATTCACGAGTGTGACCAGCAGGCAGGGGAAACTGTCTCTACGCCTGTAACTCCCGGCATTAAGGGCTGGCTACCGAAGGAGCCGTCCCCCTCTTACAATGCGCGTGACATCGCTGAACTGTTTAACCAAACGCAAGCAAACGTGAACCAACTCATTGCCGCAAACCACATAAAGGCCAAGGGGAAAACAAATTGGGAAAGAAGCTCTTGGTGCTGCTGATGGCAGTGCCATAGTAACTAGAAATTGTGTGGACAAATCCCCCCCTTAGTACCAGTCCCCGTTTGGGGTCAATGACACTGTTTCAAACAGACGCGTGTTCTTCAAAACACTCGTGTTCGGTGTCTGGGTACCAATATGAAATCCTGACATAGCAATGCCTGATGAACTGGTCACTGTGTCCATTCAGCAGGTTCTCTGGCAGGCAGCATCTCCAAGAAACAGCTGGATCTACGTCAGCTACTGATGTATCACGCAGCAGGGCGAACCTACACGGCATCACCACTCCAGCGTTGTCAGCTTTGCGTGCGTATCTGTCTGCCCTCTCTGTATGACGCGCCGGCCCTGCAGACAGCTGGCTCAGCAGACCTCCATCGATCTGCCCCGAGCGACCACACGCTCAGTTCAGTGGCGAAGGTGCTCAGCCAGGTTAATTGCCGACCAAGCACAGTACTAGTGCCCTGTACATGTACAGGTGCACTGAGGCGTGTCTGCCCGTGACACTGAACCAGCTCAGTCAGCAGCGGGACTTTCCACTGCCCCCTAAGCCAGACAAAGATCCGCCTCCTCTGAATCGCATTTGTACCCAGATCCAAACAAGTGGTGCAGCAGGACCCACGTGACGCGGTTAGTTACTCCCCTGCACCTTGTACCCACGGGCTCGACCAAAGCAGCCGTATCCATCACCCTGGCCTCCGCTTTCCTCGGGGTCGTGTGCTCCTGTACCAGCTGCCAGGATTGTGCTTCTGCCCGGCTTTGTGCTGGGCTGGGCCTGGCCCAGCCTCTGGAGCATGAGCCCATGAACACCCAGCGCCTGGTATCGCTATGGGGCGCCTGTGTTTTAGCAGCACCAGCGATACTGCTGCCAAGTGCCTGTATCGGACACTGAACTTGGAGGCAGCCGCTTTGACACAGGGCCTGGCTTTGGGTCACAGCACGGCCACGGGTCTTACCCCAGGCCCTGTGCTCCAGACTCTCTCGACCACGCCAGCGGTGACAGTCTGAGTGGCGTGCACCCTAGGGGTGCTTTGCTGGTACGATGCACCAGGCAAGTGCTTCTGGTGTAGACGCAGCCTCTCCCGCTCTGACTCATGTGAGCAGGAGCTCCAGGTTCAGCCCACGCCCTTTACCTCTGTCTGCTGCACCAATCTGCCCCGTGCCCCATCGTATAACAGCATGGCCAGACCATGCCAGCCCTGGCCCCGCTGCTGGGACCCAGAGGATGCTGGGGCGGAGGACAGGGGGATGCCAGGGCGGAGCAGGGGAGGATGCCGAGGCGGAGGACGGGGGGATGCCAGGGCGGAGCAGGGGAGGATGCCGAGGCGGAGGACGGGGGGATACCAGGGCAGAGCAGGGGAGGATGCCGGGGCGGAGGACAGGGGGATGCCAGGACGGCTGAGAAGGTCCCAGAACTTGGCCTGTTGAGTCCCGCCTGCAGTAGACAATGATGTGCCCAGCCTGGGAGCGCCCCACTGCCCTCTGCTGGCTCTGGGCTGTACTGCATGTCCACACACCAGAACCGACCCGTCCAATCCAGGCTGCAGTAAGAACAGACACGCAGACGGAGCTCAGAGCAGACTCTTTATTCAAGCCATGTTACTGAGTGACAGTGGGTGACGAAGGGAGGGCAGCCCATAGGGGTTGGGGGAGAGATCCCAGCGACGGGGCAGGGATCGGTGTGGGAGCCCAGCAGCTGGAGAGATGGGTGGAGTGGGCGTCCCATGCCAGGGCTGGATGGGGGCGTTTGTGAGGGATCCTGGCAGCAGGGTAGCAGGGTAGGGGGTGATATGGGGAGCACAGGCCAGAGTGGATTCGGGGTGTATGGGGTGACTCCCAGCAGTGGGGGAGTTGGGCAGCATGGAGAGTAAAGGCCATGGTGTGATCAGGGTGGGATCCTGGTGGTGGTGGTGGGGGAATGGGAGCAACATGAGACGTGCAGAATGGGGATGGGGGTGGAGGGATCCCAGCAGGCAGATTAAGGTCACTGGGTTTCCAAGAGTGGGGGAGGTGCAGATTTGCTTTGAGTCTTTCAGGCAAAGGATTTGGAGGCCTTTCCGGACGCGGCAGGTGCCTCGGTTTCCCCACCCGACACAACCCTCCCCAGTCACTACTCGTTATAATCGCGGCGCCGGATCACTTGGCAAATCCAGGCGATGAGTTGCCAGTACTCGTCGAAGGAGATTTTCTGATCTTTGTTGGCATCTAACTTCTCAAACGTGCGCTTCACGGCCGCCTCGACCTCCGTGTTCTAAAACACACCAAAGAAACAGGGAGTCAGCGCTCGGGGCAGTGTCTGGCACGTGGACCAGTAACAGGCTCTACTGCTGGGGTGGATGCAATACCACCCCCTGCTGGAGGGGATCGGCCTAGCAGGGCTCCCCCACACACAGACGTGTATAAAGGAGAGGTGAGATACAAGCTCGAAGCCCATTGGCAGAGCTGTGAGGGCTGTGGGGAGCCAGAGCTGGCGTAGCAGGTGTCAGTGGGTCAGGATTTAGTGGCATTGGCAGAGCTGTAGGGAGGGGAGCCAAGTTCTGGGTTAGCAGGGGGCTGTGGGTCGGGATTGATCGGCTCCGAGGGAGTTCTGGGGGCGGGGGAGCCAGGGCTGGGTTAGCAGGGGCTGCAGGTCGGGATTGAGGGGCACAGGCAGAGCCGGGGGGAGCCCCAGGACTGGGATAGCAGGAGGCTGGAGGGAAGGGCTGAGAGGTATCGGCAGATCCCCTTTGCTAGCAGTCAGTGGTTGATGGCTCTGGTTGCCTTGGGGTGCCAGTAGCCGGGCCTCACCGTGAGCTGATGGCTCAGCTCATTGCTGAGCAGGTTCTGGAAAGCCGCCTGGTCCAGCGCCTTCGCTCCAGGCGGGCCCTCGGCGTATCTGTAGAAGCTGTCCACAATCACACAGAGGCCGTGTTCCAGCTCAGACCCCTCCCCGGCCGTCTCAGCCGGCTTCCTTCCACCTCCAAAGCAAAGGCAGACGGTGTCAGTGTGGGCCCACCAGCCCCAGAGACCTCAGCTAGGAAGGCTGGGGAGTACCTGCTGCTGGGGCCACCAGACCTGCCGCAGTCTGGGGCAGGGATGGATGAGGGGTGGGGGGGGTTAGATAGATGGGGCCCAGCTCTGCTAAGGTGATGGTTGAGCGTCACTTTGTGATTAAAGGTCAGTGACTCGAAGTGCTCTAACGTCGACCTGTGAACACACGTTGTCTTGACATTTTCCCGCCCAGCTCCACATCTGAACCTCCATCTCCTTAGGCCTCAGTAACCCAGCTGTAAAACGGGGAAAACAGACCTGCCCTTGTCTAGTTAGATGGTAAACTCCTTGGGGCAGTGACTCTCTCCCTGTGTGTCTGTGCAGCGCCCGGCACAAGGGGGCCCTGATCTCAGCTGGGGCAAGGACTGTCTCTCGCTGTGTGTCTGTGCAGCACCTGGCACAACGGGGCTCTGATCTCAGCTGGGGCAGGGACTGTCGCGGTGTGTCTGTGCAGCGCCTGGCACAATGGGGCCCTGATCTCAGCTGGGTCACTTAGCTGTTTCTCTAATGCCGGCAGTTGGTGGGTTCTGGGTGAGTCTGACAGACTCGGGGTATAAGGGGAGTGTGCAGAGAAAATGATGCATTAAATTGAAGAGAGACCCTAGGACTTGGGCCATTGTTATTGGCTGATGTAGTGAAGGCTCCATGCAGAACCAGGGCCCAGAATGGTCAGGTTCATTAGCGACGCGTCTCTTACTGCTCCTCTCCCCGGACGGCTCCGGCTGCAGACTCTGCCCCATGGGCCCACCGGGGAAAGTGCTCCTGGGTTGCTAGAGAGACCAGAATTGGCAGTGAGTGAGCACCATGACCACGGCTCAGCAAAGAGCTCTCCCCTGCTACGGACTCAGGGCGGGGATGGGACGGGAATAGGGTGACCAGACAGCAAATGTGAAAAATCAGGAGTGGGGTGGGGGGTAATAGGCACCTATATAAGACAAAGCCCCAAATATCGGGACTGTCCCTATAAAATCAGGACATCTGGTCACCCTAGACGGGAAAGAGAAGCGCAGGGGGGCTGAATTTCAATGAGAGGGGATAGGTCACTGGTTTGATGGAACCAGATGGGCATCCCCTTCCGCGGCAAGTTATGAGAGCCCAAGGGCTGGAGCCCCCTTCAAATTCCATTTGTGCCCCAATGCAGGTGCATGGACTGGCTAGACAAGGTGCATCAAAGCCGCCCTTCCAGCCCTGCCCCCGGCCTGCGTCCAAAGAACTTCCCTGTGCCCCGCGATCCCTGGAAAGGCTGGAAGGGTTTGTGTCCTCGGCCTACAGCCTGTCTCTGACAGTGTGTGAAGCAGGGTCATGTTCTCCAGGCCATCTCTGATGCCGAGAAACCAGCTGTGGTCACGCAGAGATTACGAGGACGTCTCCGCCGCAGTAAAACCCCGGGGGCTGGGCCGTGGCTGATGACTCCGGCTTGGGCCGCGGTTGCCGGGTGGCTGCTCGGGTGAAGGGGCTCAGAGCCCAGGATCCAGAATGAGCCGGAGCGGCTGCACTGCAGTTGAACAGCCCCACGAGCCTGCAGCCGCTGACAGGTCTCGCTGGGCCAGGGTCTGGGCTAGACGCTGGCAGTGCTCAAAGGCCTGGGAAATAGGCTCTGGCGCTTCCCACTGTCAGCAAACTGCCCGGGGTCCTGGTGACTGGGATCCCAGTTGGGCTGGGACATTTAAAGCCGAGCAGGATGCTCACTCACCTGGGTGGGGGCTGCTGCTCCCAGGGACCGGGAAAGCCCGAGATCCGAGCAAGCTGCAAACAGAGGCCGGGTGTGGGGCAGGGCGCCGGGGGCTATTTCTGGGACGGTGCCTCATCTGGGACGAGACAGCTGGTCCCGGAGTGGCAGGTGGCAGGGTGACGGGGACTGGGCTGCCGGGGAGGAGTCTGGGCACTGACACAGGAACGGAGACGGGGGCCTGCTCTGACACAGCTAAAGCCAGGGGACGGGGGTGCTGATCCGAACCCTCCCCTCCCAGCAGGGTCCGTGATCGGTGACAGCAGGAACATTGCTCAGGAAAGGAGGGAAGCCTACTGGGACACACGCGTAGCCAGAGGGACTCCTTAATCACAACAGAGCCTCTGGGGGTTTGTCTACACTGCATTGTAAACCCGGGTCTGTGGGATCTGGACTGGAGCATCCACACTGCATTGTAAACCCAGATCTGGTCTGTAGGACCCGGCCTTGAGTGTCCCCATTGCATTATAAACCCAGATCTGGTCTGTGGGCCCCGGCCTTGTGGACATGGTGTTTCCAAGTCTGTGCTTGCAGTGTGAACCTGGGCTGACAACTGCTGGCTCCGGGCCGCACAGCCATGCTAGCCGGTCCACACCGCACCACACAGACCTTCTGACACCAGTCTGTGACTTGAACTGTGTCCACACTGAAAAAACGACAGGGGCTCGGCCACGCTGAACAAAGACCGTAGGCCACACACTGACAGGACGGGGGACTGTATCCTGGGAAGCAGCGACAGATAATGGTGGCAGATAATGAGCTGGACATGAGCTCCCAGTGCGATGCTGTGAGCAGACGAGCTAATGTGCTCCTGGGATGTATAAACAGGGGGATCTTGAGTACAAGCCAGGAAGTTATTTTACCTCTGGATTTTGCCCTGCTGCGACCACGGCTGGGATTCTATCCTGGTGCCAGACGGATGTTGATAAATCGCAGAGGGCTCGTGGAAGAGCCATGAGAAGGATTAAAGGATTGGAAAACCTGCCGTACAGTGATAGACTCTGGGAGCTCAAACTATTTAGCTTAACAAAGAGAAGGTGAAGGAGAGAGTTGATCACCGTCTGTCAGTACCTACATGGGGAACAAATATTTAACAATGGGCTCCTCAATCCAGCCCACCTGAGCCTCATTAACGGCCTCTCCTGGGGCCTGAAAGGGGGCAGCTGGTCCCAGAGGAAGCTGTGGCAGGGGCTGCAGGGAGCAGGAGGTTCTTGACCAAGGAGTTGGGCTGGGAAGATGGAGTCAGAGGTCAGAGCAGCAGGGGGGATGGGCCAGGAAGATGGATCCAGAGGGCGGAGCAGCAGGGGGGTTGGGCAAGGAATATGGATCCAGAGGGAGGAGCAGCAGGGGGGTTGGGCAAGGAAGATGGATCCAGAGGTCAGAGCAGCAGGAGGGGTTGGGCAGGGAAGATGGAGTCAGAGGTCAGAGCAGCAGGGGGGTTGGGCAAGGAAGATGGAGCCAGAGGGCAGAGGAGCGGGGGGGAGGGAGGGGGCAGGGAAGATGGAGCCAGGGGGCGGAGCAGCAGGGTGGGGTTTGGACCAGGAAGATGGAGCCAGAGGGCGGAGCAGCAGGGGGGGTTGGGCTGGGAAGATGGAGCCAGAGGGCGGAGCAGCTGGGGGATGGGCCAGGAAGATGGAGCTAGGGGGAGGAGCACTAGGAGGGCAGCATAGGGCTTGCCTGCTGACCTCTCAAAGCCAGAGACTAGTTGGCTCTGGGCCGGCCTTGGCTACACTGGCGTTTTACAGCGCTGCAACTTTCTCGCTCAGGGGTGTGGAAACCACCCCCCCCCCCGAGCGCAGCAAGTTACAGAGCTGCAAAGCGCCAGCGTAAACACTGCCCCAGCACTGGGAGTGCAGCTCCCAGCGCTGTAAGCTAATCCCCACAGGGAGGTGGAATACCTGCAGCGCTGGCAGAGCTCTCTCCCAGCGCTGGCGCTGCGACCACACTCGCACTTCAAAGCGCTGCCGCGGGAACGCTCCCGTGGCAGCGCTTTGAAGTTGCAAGTGTAACCATACCCGGAGAGAGCTGGATCCTGTCCTGGAGAAGAAAGGGCACCAGGAAGAAAGACGGGGGTGTTCTCTGCTGGGAAGAGCCGGCCAATCCACTTGGGTACTAGTATAGACCAAATGCATCAGTGTGTATTTGGTGTTTAAACGTCATGAAAACAAAGGGGATGCTGCATGCACTGGGTTCACTTACCTGCATCCCGATGGGCTGTAATGGCAAACATTTACCCCTGTCACCAAATAACCCATCAAACTACACAGCAGCCGTGTGGAATGCAAATGAAGAACTCGAACCGCAGAAGTGGAATTTCAAAGCAAGTCGTGGTTGTGTGTGATGACTGGAGATCAAAGACTCTACATACATTCCTCTCTTTCGGCCCTCAAAGAACGAGCCCACGTGGGTAGGGACCCTGTCGGCTTGTTTTCTGTGAGAAGAAGCTGTAAGTACGGACACCAGGAAAATTTCTTCATCTCTGAACTGTTTGGATTCGAGAGGGCAGAATAACTGAATGAAAAGACAGAGATTCCCCGAGTTACTCTGGGGAGTCCTGAGAAAGTTTGAAAAACTGACCAATGACGACATCTCTGCTGCCATTTGGAATTATAGACTGTGACTCACCTCTACATACATTTTTACCTGCTTTAACCTCTCAGTAACTATCATTCCTTTTACTTGGCTAATAACCCTTTAGTTAGTTAGGCTATTGGGTACCAGCCTTGTCTTTGGTGTGAGATCTGGGATGCAAATTGAGCTGGGTGAGTGAGTGGTTTCTTGGGACTGGGCGTAACCTGGAATATTCTGTGCTTTTCGGTGTAAGCGACCATTGATCGCACAGTCCGGCTTGCTTGGGTGGCGGGATAGCCTGGCATGTCTGAGGAGGCGTCTGTCGTTCCCTTGTAAGACAATGGGAGTACCTTGGGAGTTCACCTTTGGCACTGGGTTGGTGAAACTGAATTACAGAACGTACCACCAGTGTGGGGTCTCTGCCCTGCTTTTGACGGTCTGCCCTGAGGTTGACACTCATGGTTGTGAGCCACTCCAGACAGTGGGAAAAGTCTGTGCTCCCGGGCGAGTGCGTCCACGCTGTAAATAAAAAGGGTTTAATTTATCAGACCGCAAGCAGCTGCCGTCTCTACATTGGCGGCACGTCCGTATAGGGCAGGGGTCAGCAACCTTTCAGAAGTGCTGTGCCGAGTCTTCATTTATTCGCTCTAATTTAAGGTTTCGCCTGCCAGTCATACATTTTAACGTTTTTAGAAGGTCTCTTTCTATAAGTCTATAATATATAACTAAACTATTGTTGTATGTAAAGCAAATAAGGATTTTAAAATGTTTAGGAAGCTTCATTTAAAATTAACTTAAAATGCAGAGCCCCCCGGAGCGGTGGCCAGGACCCGGGCAGTGTGAGTGCCACTGAAAATCAGCTCACGTGCTGCCTTCGGCACGCGTGCCATAGGTTGCCTACCCCTGGTATAGGGTGTCCAGATGTCCAGTTTTCAACTGGAAAGTCCGGTCAAAAAGGGAACCTGATGGTGTCTGGTCAGAGCTGCTGACCGGGCACCCAAAGTCCAGTTACTGCGGGTTGGGGAGGTGGGGAGGCACGGGGTCATCACCTGCACCAGCCCCTACTCAGCCAGAGCTGCCTCCTACCTGCCTTGGCTGGCTGCAACTCCCAGCCCCGGCTCCACAGGCAAGTCCCTCCTGACCCAGGGGATGGGGACGGGAGGGAGGAGAGGGGAAAAGCAGTGAGTGATGGGGGAGGGGGAAGAGGAGCAAATGGGGGTGGGGACTTGGGGGCAGAGGCATGGCAGGGGTGGGGTCTATAGGGGATGAGATGGGGCCTTGGGGGGGGAGAGGTAGGGCAGGGACAGGGCCTGTGGGAGATGAGATGGAGACTTTGGGGATGAGGTGGGATGGGGCGGGGCGAGGGCTCGGGGGGAAGAGGCGGGCAGGAGAGGTTCTGGCACCCCTGCTGGAATGTCTGGTTTTTAAATATTACATAATTGGCAACCCTACTTCTGCACTGCTCTGGCCCTGAATACATTGTGCCGTCCCCTCCTACAGGTGGGCCAGGGAGTCCTACGGCCAGTGCCCCCGCCTGATCCCGAAGCAGCCTGGACTAAGGCGGGCTGGTGGGCTTGTGAGCCGAGTCCCAGGCAGAGTCTAGTCCCCCAGGCAGGGGGCAGAGACTGCAGGGGGAGTCAGACACTTTCTCAGCGGAGCACCACTTGCCCAGGCACACTCGGGTTAGGGGCCCAAGAGAGTCAGAGCAGGAGCGACGGGGAAAACACTGGCCTGATTTGTCCTTTAATAACAGGAGCCATTTAACCACCCAGCCCCGGCTGTAGCTTTGGGCTCCGGTCCCCCGGCCTCTGCAGCAGCCCCAGGTGCACTCGCAGCTTCGTCTCTTCCAGGTTCTCGGCCTAGCTGCGAATCTGGGATTCCTGCCGCATGGAGACGCCGAGACGCGGCTTTGATGGCTCCCATCGTCGCTCTGGCAGGGGTGTTCCCAGCCCTCCCTACCCCCCCGGCTCCATGTGTCCCATCCCCCCACCTCTGTCCTACTCATATTCGCTCCCCCTCCCATCTTCTCTGGCTCAGTGCTTGGGTCATTAACTATTTATAGAGGAGACAGTGTCCAAACTTCCCTCTGGCTCTGGTTACAGCTGAGTCACGAACCCCTGGCACTGCCTGGGGTCTCTCTGCTGAGCCCCTGGCCTGGCCTGGCAGGGGAGGTCTCTTTAAACAAGCCTTCCTCAGAGGCAGTCGCTCCCATCTCTGGGGCTCTGGTGCCACCGAGTGGACACCTCTGGCTCCTGCTTCATTGAGAAGAAAACCTTTCCCTGCCTGGTCATTGCTCTGGCGCAGGTGTTTGCACCCTCTGCTGGGCCCCTGCTCCCCTCTGCCCAGGATCTAAGCAGGACCCCCCCACCTGTCCCATTTTAACAACCCGGGAAGAGCAGAGGTGACTTAAAGCCCGCACCTGCCCTGGCTCTGCAGGGATGCAGGTGACAGCAACACACAGGGGCTGGTCCATAGGTTTTAAGGCCAGATGGGACCATTTGCTCAAAGGCCCAGGCTGGGACGGTCAGAGACGTCCAGTGGAGTTGGGCGCCCAGGTCCCAGTAAATTTCAGCTCCTGTGGGTCTCTGTGAAGCCCCAGTCACCCCCTGTAATCGCTGCGTTGTGAAAGTGGACGCCCCGGGAGGATGCTCAGTCACTTACCTTGGGGCCCAGCTCCCGGAGGGCGGCCTGGTTGTCTCTGTTTCGGCCGGAGGTTTAATACCATGTAGCCCTCTTCGTCCTCCATTGGCCAAGTGCGGCCCTGGTTTGATTTCCCAGCAGGTGCTCAGAGAGGGGAAGGAGCCTCCCCCCCCCCGCCCCATTAACTGGCCCTCAGACTCGGTCTGTGCAGCTCAGGGCTCCCACCAGCACTGACCGTTCTTCAAGGGAAACCACACAGGAAATGCAGGTACCAAGCGCATGTGTGGGCTGAGCTACATCTCTCCTCCACCCTCCCCTGGACTGTGCTGGAGACCTGCACTGGTTGGACAGAACAGCTTTGAATACAAGCGGGTCAGGGCCCCTCGGCTAGCTGTGCTGAATCAGGTTTCAAACTGATGCAAGTTCGCCCTGCGTCCGCACTAGCGACCTCGTTTCCACTGCGATGTCCTCTGGGTACCGATCCCGCTCTTCTCAGCTCAGCCCCCAGAAGCAGTGCATTCTGGGAAACTAAGAACTCCCTCCCCCCCAACAGAGCATTGAGGGGCAGAGTGGGAGGGGATGTATGGACCTGTATAAATCACTGGCCATGGCGTGTTCGGTGTCCCCAGTTGCACCTGATCTGCAGATGATGTGGGTCTGTTACAGCCCCACGTACAGCCCCGGGCTCTCTGGTTCACACTGTAGAGAGGCTCACGCTTTTCGCTCTGAAGCTGCCTGGTTCAGTTCCTGCTGGTGCTTGTCACATGCGCCCGCCTGCATTTTTCAATCCTTGAATCATCCTGGATTGTGGGCACCAGAACTGGACACAGGATCCCAGCGGCAGTAACACCAGGGCCAAAGCCAGAGGTAAAATAACCTCCTGGCTCCTACTCGAGATTCCCATTTATACACCCCAGGATCACATTAGCCCTTTTGGTCACAGTGTCACACTGGGAGCTCGTGTTCATCTGATCATCCACCATGATCCCCAAAGTTCTCAGTCCTACCGCGCTCATGGGCTTTATGCTCATCGTGTCCCCTAGCATGTATGAGGGCAGAGTGCTGGTATGTGTGTTAGTGGCAGGCTGAGGCACGGCTCAAAGAGGGCAGAGTTAAGGGTTGTGTTGTGGGGTGAGGATTTTCCCTCTGTGTTTATATATATCAGTGACTTGCATTTGTTTGCTGGAATAGCTGCGTATCCCACTGTGTGTTTTTTGACCAGCCCGTGCTGCTACAATCCGGCAGGTCAATAGAGAGGTTTTCGGAATTAGTGCAGGCAGTAGAAAGAATTGCAGCCAGCCAGAGAGCTCGCTGGAAATTGATTGTAGTTACTTCAGCAAACACACGAGCATGAGCCTGACCCAGGGGCTCTCACAGGAAATTGCCTTTGGTCAAGAAATCGCTTAGCACCTGGCAGGTTGTTCACACCATCAGCATCCTCTAGTGCTGCAGGCTAGCTCAGATCAGCACCTCCTGTCCGTGCTGGGTGCTGCCATTCGCTGCTCTCACCTCCCACTCCCCTGGGCTCTGCCTGTGTCCCAAAGACCAGCCGCACCCTCTGCTGAGATGGGCAGGGCTGCAGGGGATGGGGGTGGGGAGGGGCGAAGGGTAATGACAGGAAGATGCCGGACCAGTGTTGTGTAGCATGAAAGGGCAGGCAGGTCATTAAACCCGAGACTGAGGTTGGGCCCTGGGGGAGGAGCTGGTAGCAGCAGAGCAAAGGGCGGTGATGGGAGCTGGCCCAGCGAATGGGGTTTGAAGAGGGATCTGAAGGTGGATTGAGAGGCTCCTTTAAGCCCTGGGTGGGAGAGAGGCCAATCCAGACACTGGGGGCTGCATGAACAAAACCTTGTAGGCCCAAGGGGTGAAGAAGGATCAAGGAGGTGGTGGAGTGGGGTCAGGAGGGACCTTCCCCTGGGGACACATTATCCTAGAACTGTGGGTGTCTTGCTCCTTCCTCTGGTGCTGGCCAGTGTCACAGACAGGAGAGTGAGTAGAGGGACCCTGGGTCTGGCAACCCCTGCGATCCTGTGAGTGCAGCCCTGTCATAAACAGAGAGTTAAGGGTTAATGTCTTTTTTACCTGTAAAGGGTTAAGAAGCTCAGTAAACCTGGCTGACACCTGACCAGAGGACCAATAAGGGGACAAGATACTTTCAAATCTTGGTGGAGGGAAGTCTTTTGTTTGTGCTCTTTGTTTGGGGGTTGTTCGTTCTCGGGACTGAGAGGGACCAGACATCAATCCAGGCTCTCCAAATCTTTCTGAATCAGGCTCTCATGTTTCAAACTTGTAAGTAGCACAGGCAAGGCGTGTTAGTCTTATGTTTGTTTTCTCAACCTGTAAATGTTCCTTTTTGCTGGAAGGATTTTTACCTCTGTTTGCTGTAACTTTGAACCTGAGGCTAGAGGGGGTTTCCTCTGGGCTATATGAATCTAAGTACCCTGTAAAGCATTTTCCATCCTGATTTTACAGAGATGATTTTTACCTTTCTTTTTCTTTAATTAAAAGTTTTCTTTTTAAGAACCTGATTGATTTTTCTTTGTTTTAAGATCCAAGGGAATTGGGTCTGAACTCACCAGGGATCGGTGAGGGGGGATGGTTAATTTCTCCTTGTTTTAAGATCCAAGGGGTTTGGATCTGTGTTCCCCAGGGAAGGTTTTGGGGGGACAGAAAGTGTGCCAGACACTGATTTCTGGCTGGTGGCAGCATTACCAGATCTAAGCTAGGAATTAAGCTTAGAAGGGTCCATGCAGGTCCCCACATCTGTACCCTAAAGTTCAGAGTGGCGGAGGAAACCTTGACAAGCCCAAGAACTGGAATGGGGGCAGAGCTAGGGACAAAGATGCGGGCAGAGGCAGAGCAGTGCTGCCTGCTGTGTGCTTCATAATATCTGTGAAGCAAAGGAGGGAAAGTTTCCGCCGGGGTGGAAGGCGGAGGTGGAGTGGCTGTCTGTTGATTTTGAGCAGCCAGATACCAGGGATACAAGAAGAGCTCAACAGGGAGCGACGCAGCTCAGGGAGGCTTTGAAAGACCATTTTAAGAGCAAGGCAACAGTGCTGTGTGTTGCTGTAGTGTGTTCTGCCTGGCACTGTTGATGGTTTGTTTGGGTTTTTTGCACTGCGGTTGGAACCTTGTAGTGAATGCTGTGTGTGTAGTACTAGAACATTGCAAACGCACCGATTGCTACTATCTGTGAGTGATGTCAGCCCAAGCCAACATATGCTGTGAACTAATGGAGATGAATTAAGCTTCCATAACTGGACTTTTATTCCAAACCTAGAAGATAGGTAACAGCTGCTTAAATGGGACAGGTTTTACCTGCTGGCAAAAGAGAACTCTTTACCTCTGCCTACTGTACAAACGTTGTCAATGGTCCTTAAGATCCAGCTGCATCTGATTCCTGCAGCAGTGAGTTCCCCAGGTAGTCTATGCATTGCACAAAGTAGTTTCTTGTGTGGGTTAAAAATTGCTGGGCCATTCATTTAACCTGCTTATTGTCAATGGAGGTGAGAGTCTTCCCATGCTGTAATTGCCCCCACCCCCAATTGGGGAAGGGTCCTCTGTTATGTTCACAGCCCACACACAAAAACAAAAACAAATACTTTTGCTAGAAAGTTGCAATGTAACACAACTTTATTCCGCTCAGACCTCACAGAATCCTGGGTTTTGTGGGACTGTCCTTCTTTGACTCTCAGAAGCCTCTGTTCCCAGGGTTGAGGGGCAGTTTGCCCCAGATCCCCCCATTTAAGCAGACCCCCAAACCCAGCGGCACCGGGACTCGGAGCACTGGGTCACAGCCTCACTCTAGTCTGGCCCAGACACCCAATCCATCTCCATCTATGGGCCAAATCTTAGTGGAGCTGCAACCCGTGTGTCCCCCTTTTGCCAGTTTGCAATGCACCACATTCCTGAAGGGCAGATCAGAGACTCTATCCCCAACCAAGCAAACTCTGTCTTCAACCATCCGACCATAAAGCCAAGTAAAAACCCAGCACTTAAGAGAAGCGGATTATACAGAGGTATCTGTCCCCCAGGCTGCAGGAAGACTCCTGTACACACATTCTGGACCTATTCCAGCTCACGTATGCTCTACGCTAAAGGTCTGAATCGCCTCTCGCACTGGTGAGAGTCAGGAGTGACTCCAGAGAAACCAAGGGAGTCTGTAAACTGGTGGGAGAGCAGAATTCAGCCCTACATACTTCGAGGCGCCTCACAGATATCCAGTGTAAAGCAAAGACGAGCCAGGATCTTCCGTGGCTGGGATGCAGGGGGAAGAGGTAAATTTGCTCACACCCTCCTTTCCTTCCTGGCCCAGGGAGAGAGAAAAGGCCCCATACCTTGTTCCCCAGCTCCCTGAGCCAGATGGCCTGCTGCTCTGGTGCTGGATTGAAGCCAGCACCCCAGTAGGGTAAAGCCCCATATCCCATTCCTGAACCCCCTGAGCCAGCCAGCCAGCCAGCCAGCCCCCTGCCCTGGCGTCTGATCAGAACTGTCACCCTCTATACGGAAAGGCCGAATAGCCATTCCCCACCCTCCTGGGACTTCCAGTCCCCACACCCTAAGGGTGAATTGGAGCCAGTGCTCCTGAGAGGGGAAAGGCGCCATATCCCCCGCCCCACCAACCTCGTGTTTGGCTTCTGGAACCTATTACATGATTCTTTGACTGCTACAGGGGGAGAGTTTTGCTGTGCCCTGAAATAGCTCATTTCGCATTGGTCACACCCTGTGCTGGGCTTTGGCCGTCTCAGCTCTGAGACCACATCCTCTGGCACCGAGGCCTTGACTGACAATCGCTTTGGGCTGGTGAGTGTCTCAGTGAGGAACCGGGGTGCAGGAGTGGGTGAAGAGAGCTCAGAGACCGTCACCCCCTAACGGAACCAAGCCAATCTCCACGTAAACCCCCCTTCGCTCTTCATGGGACGAGGCTGCCGGACAGGAATTGGTATCTGACGTTCCGGGGAGAAGCAGAGCTTGCAGCTGAGACTCGCACGGTGTCTAGAAATGATTCAGTTGCTACTTCTCTTGGCTTTCGCAGGTGAGTCAAGGGACCTGCTCGTTCAGGGAGGGGAGTTAAATGCAGAGAAATGATCAGTTTCTGCCACCCCTTACGCTTTTCTGGGGGAGCCCTGGGTGCCTCCCTTTATGGGGGGCTGGATGCGCTAACCACAATCCCCATCACGCGCTGCTGGGACCCAAAGATTTACCATCATGATTTTGGTCCTGCTCATTCCTGAGCCTCAAAGGTGTTCGGACAAGGCAGCATCCCAGACTCCAGAGCAGCAGCTGGGACGTGAACCCAAGGGGTGAGATTCACAAATGGGAGCGTAGGCAATACTATCCTGCCGCTAGCGCCGAGGCTCCCTGCTGCTTCGCAGCATCCACAGCCCCGCATGGGGCGCTCAGGCTGTCTCTACAGTGTGTGGGGAGAAGGATGAACTGGATCCACAAAACCAGCGTGCTGGATGGAGAGCTGCCTAAGCCAGCCAGTAGGAACAGTCCAAGCCTCGCTCCTCAAAGGGACGTAGGTGCCTACCAGTGATTGCCGTCAGTTGGGCCCCTACGCCGGGTCAGCCCTGCTCACATAACTCCACCAGAGGTGATCCCCTTGCTCTATGCCTTAGCTCAGTGGTTTGAGCACCGAGCTAACATGTGGGAAACTCTAGTTCAAATCCCAGCTCTGACTGATCGAAGCAGAGAGGGGCACCTAGCTCTCCTACATCCCAGTTATGTGCCCTGACCTCTGGGTGGGGCAGTCTCAATTGCCACCCTTCTGGTGCTGTTTCACTTTGCCTAAATAATTAAACATTACTTGCACCAGGTTGGTGGTTAGGGTAGCCACCTGGGAGATCTGGAGCAGCTTCAACAGGAGAGAGGGAGAGTGACCTACAGCAGAAGATCCCATGACCCAGCATGTTCACGTGGGAGGTGCAATCCCTGTGCCATATCAGGCAGAGTGGGGTTTTGAACCTGGGTTCAAATGGTGGGTGAGTGCTCTAGCCAAAGGACTATAGCAGGGGTCGGCGACCTTTCAGAAGTGCTGTGCAGAGTCTTCATTTATTCACTCTGATTTAAGGTTTCGCGTGCCGGTAATACATTTTAACATTTTTAATAAGTCTCTATAAGTCTAAACTATTGTTGTATGTAAAGTAAACACATTTTTTAAAATGTTTAAGAAGCTTATATATAATAAATATAATATATAATATAATATAATAATATTATAATATATAAGCTTAATTTAAAATTAAATTAAAATGCAGATCTTAGTTTAGTGCAGTGGTTCTTAACTTGGGGTGCATCCCCCCACCGAGGCAGGGCCGGTGAAAGGATATTTTGTGCCCTAGGCGAAACTTCCAGCTTGCACATTGGTTCATTGAGGGGTAAATCCTCAACGAGGCTTTATAGACCCCAGAGGCCAGCCGTGCCCAGGGGCTGCTCCCCAGGCCAGGTTCCCCCCTCCCTGCCCCCTGAACTCCCCTGGAGGGTGCACAGCCCCCCCGCGAGCCCTCCCAACCCCACTCCGGCAGCCCCCGCCCTGAGTCCACTCACTGACTTTGTCAGGCTTGGGCGGCTGCAGCAGCTCGGCAGGGAGGAGCCGCCTTCCGGAGGCACCAGAGAGCCAGAGCATCCCACTTGCGGCAGCAGTGAGCCCCAGCCATGGAGGAGCCGGCATGGCGCAGGGGGGCAGCAGCCCTGCAAAGGCAGCGGTGACACTGCTAGCGGGGAACAGCTGCGCCCCCCCACCCCTCCTGCCCAGGCTGCGCCTGGCGCTCCCCCGGGGGCGCCTGTAGGCTGCAGTGGATGTATGCGGGTGCCAGCCCCCATGCGCCCCCTGGCTCCACCCTCGCCTAGGGTTATCCTCTTTCAACAATCAAAAAAAAGGGGAGAGCCCTGCCCCAGCCCCCATCCATTCCCTCCCACTTCCCACCCCGATTGCCCAGGTCAGAACCCCCAACCCCCCACCCCGCTCCTTGTGACCTGACTGCCCCCTCCTGGAACCCCTGCCCCTAACTGCCCCCCAGGACCCCACCCCCTACCTGTCCCCTGGCTGCCCCGACCCTTAGCCACACCCCGCCCCAGACAGACCCCGGGACTCCCACGCCCCATCCAACCACTCCTCCCCTGACAGACCCCCCACCAGAACTCCTGACCTATCCAACCCTCCCCCTGCTCCCTGACAGCCCCCCCCCTCCGGGGATTCCCCTTACCATGCCCAGGCCGGTCAGACGCTGGCTCCACAGGGAGGCAAAACATGGTGCCGGGCTGCTGTGCACACAGCCCCTCCCCCGCACAGTGCTGAGGCAGTGAGCGAGGGAGCTGCGGGATGGGCAGCGGCGGAGGTTCACACTTCTGGGAGCCGCAGAATCTGAGCACAGTGAGGGGGGAGCCAGGGGGCCTGCCTGCCCAGGCTCCGGCCCGGTGCCCCCTCAGGCTGCGGCCTGGTGCCGGCTCCTGCAGCGGATACATGCAGGCAGCGGGCCTCATGCACCCCCCAGCTACCCCCTTGCCACACTCAGGCTCTGCAGCTCCCGGGAGTGTGAGCTGCCCCTCTTGCATCAGGCTCAGGGCCCCGTGACCCAGAGGCTCACGCTCCCGGGAGCCGCAGAACCTGAGCGCGGTGAGGGAGGAGCCAGGGGGCTCGCCTGCCACCAGTCTGGGGTCCCGGCCGCCGGCCCCGCTTCACTCAGCTGGCCGCGCGTGCTGACCAGGGCCGGCAGCCGGCAGGGGCGGCTCTAGGAATTTGGCCGCCCCAAGCAGTCATGCCTGCGGGAGGTGCACCGGAGCCCCGAGAACAGCGGACCTCCCGCAGGCATGACTGTGGAAGGTCCGCCGGATCCGCCTACTGCCCTCCAGGGAAAATGCCGCCCCACGCGCGCGCTTGGCGCGCTGGGGTCTGGAGCCGGCCCTGGCAGCCGGGACCCTGGCTGGCAGCCACTTGCTAGGCAACATCGGCTTGCGTGCCAAAGGTGGCACGTGTGCCGTAGGTTGCCGACCCCTCACCTAATACAAGTACTGTAGTGCAATCTCTTTATCATGAAGATGGAACTTTCAAATATAGACTTATGCACAAAAAAAACTGCATTCAAAAATAAAACAATGTGAATTTTAGAGCCTACAAGTCCACTCAGTCCTATTTCTTGTTCAGCTAATCACTCATACACACAAGATTGTTTACATGTTCAGGAGACAATACTGCCCACTTTGATTACAATGTCACCTGAAAGTGAGAACAGATCTTTGCATGGCACTGTTGTTGACAGCATTGCAAGATATTTACGTGTCAGGTGCGCTAAAGATTCATATGTTCCGTCATGCTTCAACCACAATTCCAGAGGAAATGCGTCCATGCTGATGCCGGGTTCAGTAATGATCCAAAGCAGTGCAGATGGAAGCATGTTCATTTTCACTATCTGAGTCAGATGCTACCAGCAGAAGGTTGATTTTCTTTTTTGGTGGTTTGGGTTCTGTAGTTTCCACATCGGAGCGTTCCTCTTTTAAGACTTCTGAAAGCATGCTCCACAGCCCATCCCTCTCAGATTTTCAAAGGCACTTCAGATTCTTAAACCTTGGGTCAAGTGCTGTAGCTATCTTTAGAAATCTCACATTAGTACCTTCTTTGCATTTTGTCAAATCTGCAGTGAAAGTCTTCTTAAAACGAACAACATGTGCTGGGTCATTGTCCGAGACTGCTATAATATGAAATACATGGCAGAAGGTGGATAAAACAGAGCAGGAGACATATAATTCTCCCCCAAGGAGTTCAGTCACGAATTTTTAACACATTTTTTAACATCAGCATGGAAGCATGTCCTCTAGAATGGTGGCTGAAGCATGAAGTGGCATACAAATGTTTAGCATATCTGGCACGTAAATACCTTGCAACGCTGGCAACAACAGTACCATGCAAATGTCTGTTCTCACTTTCAGGTGACATTGTAAATAAGAAGCAGGCAGCATTATCTCCTGTAAACATAAACAAACTTGTTTGTCTTAGTGACTGGCTGAACAAGAAGTAGGACTGAGTGGACTTGTAGGCTCTGAAGTTTTACATTGTTTTGTTTTTGAGTGCAGTTATGTAACAAAAAAAATCTACATTTGTGAGTTGTGCTTTCACGATAAAGAGATTGCACTTCAGTACTTGTATGAGTGAAAAATACTGTATCTTTTATCATTTTACAGTGCAAATATTTGTAATATAAAGTGAGCACTGTACATTTTGTATTCTGTGTTGTAATTGAAATAAAATATATTTGAAAAATGTAGAAAAACATCCAAAATATTTAATAAATTTCAATTGATATTCTATTGTTTAACAGTGCGATTAAAACTGCAATTAAATGTGATTAATTTTTTGAGTTAATCACGTGAGTTAACTGCGATTATTCGTCAGCCCTAATTACAAGGGTTGATGTGTAAAAGTCAGGTTTCGTTCCAAAAGAAATAAAAGATAAAAACGCAAGCTAACACGTAACTTACCAAGCTAAGTGAACTTGAAAGCAAAAGGCTTTGTCTCACCATATACTACAGCAGTCTGTTCTAGCAGAAAAGCCTCCCAGATAGGACCACTGCTCCCTCAGTTCAATGATGCTTTTTTTTGTCTTTTGAGCATTGTTGCTGCTGTGAGCAGAGATGGAAGGAGAGAAAGGTGAGGTGGAGGCCACTGTCTCTCATTCTCATATCACTCTCCCCACTTTGAGAATTACCCCAGCCGGGGTGCAGGCAACAAGCAGTTTCTCTTGTGGACGTGAGAGCTGAACCGTTCCTGTGATGAAACGTACATTTCTTATTCACACCTTCCCCCACTGCTGGAGAATGACAGCTTAAGCAGTGATAACTGGAGCCAGTGTGTCTTTGTCTCTGAACAACTGGCTTGTGGGTGTTACCCAGAATTACAGCATATTTCAATAATAATTGTACAGTAGAATCTCATAACTTCACATATAGTGTTGTTATATATTTATTTCAACAGGATAATGATGTTCAGTAGATTATGACTTTTCAAATGCTATCTCACAAGGCATACGTTGTACAAAATTTATCATAATCTTGTAAAAGGGGTGAACATAATAGTATAAACCGTCACAGTTTTCTGTGAATGCCAGCTGCCTCACTGCCACTTTAGGCACCTGTAAATCCCGTTGTGACTCCTCCACCCAAGGTGCTGGTTATGCAGCCCCATTCCAGTGTGTCTGTCTCTTCCCCCACCCCAAATATTCCACCTTCCTTCCTACTTCTTTTTGCCTTCTATCTAACTGGCTTTAGAGAGTCAGGATCTAATTTCCCCTCACAACACTGACCCATCGGTGGTGTGGCTAGCAAAGAAAACTGGGCCACAGCACTCCCATGCTGCTGACAGATTGCCAGGTCCCAGCGTGGCCCAGTAGCTTTGTACCAGGCATTCCTCACAGCACGTGGTTTTGCACTGCTGGCCAGGTCTCCAGCTGGTGTGAATCTGCACAGCTTCACTGGCGTCAATGGGGCCAGATCCCCAGCTGGTGTAACTCAGATGCTCTACGGGAGTCAGTGGGGATACACCAGGTCACAGCAGCTGAGAACCTGGCCCAACTTGTGCTGTAGCCTGTGGTTTTCCAGCAACTGAAAGGTTTGATTTGTAAAGCCCTATAGAGTCGTTAGACACCCAGCTCCCATGGCCTGCCGGTCGGGGTTAGATAGCTAATAGCTAGCTGTCACTTCTGCCTTGGAGTAACTTTCCCGAGATTGCTTTGGATCAGGCTCTGAGTGAAAATGAAGCTTTGTCCAATTATTTGAGGTTTTACATGAATGGTTCTTTCTTTGGGGGAGAAAAAACAAACAAACCCAGATCCCACATAAAGAGCTCTAAACCCCACTTTGTGTGACTTATAAAGCCTTTTCTAAATCTTAAAACAGATTGTGTGTGTGTGTGTGTCAGAGAGAGAGAGAGAGAGAGAGAGAAAGAGAGAGAGAGAGAGAGAGAGAACTAGTCCACACAGTTGATTTAGGAAATGTCATTTATGGAGTCACTCCTGATCTCCAACTGTGACTTGACCATGGTTGTAGAGGAACCCCATTGAGCCATCCAAAATGGATTTAGCTCTTAATCTCTTCCCAGGTATCTGCCCCCCTTCATTATTATTTATATTGCAGGACTGTTTAGGAGCCATTGTTTTTGCTGCTTTTCTCTGAACTAGCCTCTCAGGAGATCATTTGCAGAGTCTTTGTAGTCGGGTTGGTCCCAGGGTATTAGAGACAAGGTGGGTGAGGTCATATCTTTTATTGGACCAACCTCTGTTGGGGAGAGAGACAAGCTTTCGAGCCACACAGAGCTCTTCTTCCGGTCTTGTTCTGGCAGGAAATCGGCACAGTTCTGGTTTCCTTAGCACTAAGCAATGCAGCGGGCAGAGTTGTAGGACAGAGATCTTTACTGCACATGCACAGGGGCCAGGCTCACTTGCTGAGGGCTGTGCCTGTCTGGTAGCAGCATCTTGCCTTCCTGAGACCCTGGTGTCGAAGCATATTTGCTCCGTCCTGAAATCTGACCCTTTATCTCCAGTTCCACCTCTCATTCTACAGTTCTAGAATCGCGGTGCTCCAACCTCACCCCCGGGACAAGAAGAAAATACGAACGGTCCAGGTAGTCCAGTACCCCAGCCCCTGCTGTAGTAGTCCCCTATTCCATCTAGTATAATATCCCATTGTCAGTGCCAATCCATAACGCACTAGGCCAGTTGAGCAATGCTCTACATGGAGCAAAGAGTTTCCTTCCTGACTCACATATTGGACCAGTTTATGACCAGTTTATGCCCTGAAGCATGAGGTTTGACTCCCCTCCCCCCCACACACATCTCCCCAGATCTAAATTGTTTGTTACACACATAACAAACAGATCCACTGGGGAAACTGGAGGTGCTGTGATTGTGGGGACATTCTGTCACTTCTCTTGCAATTTTCTACAGGATTCCAATGACTTTCATTACAAATATGAGACATCAAGTGATCTTGTTTTCACAGCCAGGATGATCTGTTTAATCTATGTCGTGGCATGAACCTAGCCTTCCACAAAACTACCTTCAGCCAAAGTATAACAGCAGCGGCAAAGGTGTGAACTCAACCATCCCCCAACCCATGTAGTGAGACGTACTGTTAGTAGGTGGTTGTGGTCAGGAAAATGACCGCTCTCTAAGTGATATCTGTAATAACATACTCCCCTTACTAGCTCCTGTATTAGGAGTTATCAACACTTAGTCATGTGGTCTGCTACAGACCACCTAAACAGGAAGAAGAGGTAGATGAGGCTTTTTTAAAATAACTAACAAAATCATCCAAAGCACAGGACTTGGTGGTGATGGGGGACTTCAACTACCCAGACATCTGTCAGGAAAATAACACAGCAGGGCACAGATTGTCCGATAAGTTCTTGGAATGTATTGGAGACAATTGGAGAGGCTGTTCTAGATTTGATTTTGACAAACAGGGAGGAACTGGTTGAGAATTTGAAAGTGGAAGACAGCTTGGGTGAAAGGGATCATGAAATGGTCGAGTTCATGATTCTAAGGAATGGTAGGAGGGAGAACGGCAAAATAAAGATGATGGATTTCAACAAGCCAGACTTTAGCAAACTCAGGGAGTTGGTAGGTAAGATCCCATGGGAAGCGAGTCTCAGGGGAAAACCAACTGAAGACAGTTGGCAGTTTTTCAAAGAGACATTATTAAGGGCGCAAGAGCAAACTATACTACTGCAAAGGAAAGATAGGAAGCATGACAAGAGACCACTCCGGCTTAACCAGGAGATCTTCAATTATCTTAAAAGCAAGAAAGAGTCCTACAAAAAGTGGAAACTAGGTCAAATTACAAAGGATGAATATCAACAAATCATACATATGTAGTGAAAGGCCAAAGCACCAAATGAGATCAAACTAGCTAGAGACATGAAGGGTAACATGTCATCCCTTTGCCTTAGGCTCTGCCCCTCAGCTCACAAGCAGCCTGCTCCACTCTCAAACAGCCCGGCTTGATTTTCTTCTGCAAAGCTACTCCCTGGCCTTGCTCACTGGGCCAACCATCCCATAGGCCTCCTGCTTCCACAGGCCTCTCCCCAGGACCCTGCTCTTCTCTATGCAGCAGCTCAGTGCATGATGCTGCCCACAGTGGGCTGCTTCTTTTATCCTCTATATCCCGCCCCCTGACTTCCCAGAAGGCTTTGCTCTCAGCCTCATAGTTCCTCTGGTTACTACAACTCCCAGAATGCCTTGCCAAAATCTGTAAGACTGTCCTTGAAGGGCCAGAATATCTCACTACAGCCCCCTCCTTGGCAGCCTAGAGGCCTGTGTGGGACATGGAGGGGGTCCCCTTCTCAGCCATAGGGCTAGGGTTGCCAGATGTCCAGTTTTCAACCAGAACGGCTGGTCGAAAAGGGGCCTTGGAGCAGGCTACAGTCAGCACCGCTGTTAAAAGTCTGGTCGGCAGTTGCCGGAAGCGGCTGGCATGTCCAGCTCATAAGCGCAGGGACCAGGGGGCTCTGCACGCTGCCCCTGCCCCCAGCGCCAGCTCCACAGCTCCCATTAGCTGGGAACTGCCTAGGAGCCACCTGAAGTAAGCACTGCCTACGCCTCTCACTGTCCCCCAACCCCCTGCCCCAGCCCTGAGACCCCCCCCGTGCACCCAAATTCCCTCCCAGAGCCAGCACCCCTCCCTCCTCCCACACCCCAATGCCCAGGCCCTATGCCCCCTCCTACACTCCAAACCCCTTGGCCCCAGTGCAGTGCCCCCTCCTTCACCCCTAACGCCTCATCCCCAGCCCCACCCCAGGGCCCACACCACCCAGCTGGACCCCTCACCCCTGCATGCCAAACCCCTGCCTTAGCCCTAAGCCCCCTCCCGCACCCCAAATCCCTTATCCCCACCCCCACCCCACAGCCCACAGCCCCAGCTGGAGCCCTCACTCCCCCACCTGCCACCAACCCCCCTACCCCAGCCTGGTGAAAATGAGTGAGGGTGGGGGAGAGCGAGCAACGAAGGGAGGGGGGAATGGAGTGAGCAGGGTGTGGGGCCTAAGGGAAGGGGCAAGGGTGCAGTGGCAAGGTTGTTCTGTTTAGTGCAGTCAGTATGTTGGCAACCTACATATGGCTGGTCTCTCATAGAATCACAGAAGATTAGGGTTGGAAGAGACCTCAGGAGGTCATCTAGTCCAACCCCTGCTCAAAACAGGACCAACACCAACTTAATCATCCCAGCCAGGGCTTTGTCAAGCCTGACCTTAAAAACCTCTAAGGAAGGAGATTCCACCACCTCCCTAGGTAACCCATTCCAGTGCTTCACCACCCTCCTAGTGAAATAGTGTTTCCTAATATCCAACCTAGACCTCCCCCACTGCAACTTGAGACCATTGCTCCTTGTTCTGTCATCTGCCACTGCTGAGAACAGTCTAGATCCATCCTCTTTGGAACCCCCCTTCAGGTAGTTGAAGGCAGCTATCAAATCCCCCCTCAGGCTTCTCTTCTGCAGGCTAAACAATCCCAGTTCCCTCAGCCTCTCCTCATAAATCAGGTGCCCCAGCCCCCTAATCATTTTTGTCGCCCTCTGCTGGACTCTCCCCAATTTGTCCACATTCCTTCTGTAGTGGGGGGCCCAAAACTGGACACAATACTACAGGTGTGGCCTCACCAGTGCTGCCTCAAGGGCATGCTGAGGCCCATTGGACAAGGGGGGAGGGAGGGAGGGAGGAATCTCACCTCTCCAGGGAACTGATGTAACCCATTGGGTCGGGGTTATGTGTCATCCCCCCATTCCACATCTCATCCACAGATGCTATGAGTCTGCTTCAGTCCAACCTCCTGAGCCAGGCTCTTTAGCACGGGAGGGCTCCGGTGCAATCCCTGGTGTCAGCCAAGAGGGTGTCTGTCACAGGTGCCCTGGGGACACCCAGAGGCCTCCCAGGCTGATCTGATCCTTGTGTCAGTGTGTGATGCTCCATGCTCTCCCAGGGCTGCTGATCCAGCCTTCAATCCCCTATAACTCTGGGATTCTTCCCTGTTTTTTCTCCCCCACTCAGGTGCCTCATCCAAACTCTCCATAGTCCCCCATGTGGCCCAGGTCCATGCCAGCCGCAATGCCACAGCCCTGCTGCCCATCTCCATCCGCTCCCTGGACCCGGCCTGGGAATACTTCTACATCTCGTGGGACTTTGCCTCACGGAACCGCCCCATTCTGGTGTTGGTAGTGGATCGGTGCCAGGGGGCTGCCCACCGATGGTGGGAGCCCCCCTGCCAGCTCATGCTTGACGTGGCGCGAGAGTACAAGCAGCGGGCAGACGTGACCCCGCAGAACGGCTCCCTGGTGCTGCAGGGCCTGCGGAGTGAGGACACTGGCACCTACCGGGTAACAGTGAAGGGCCCCAACGGAGAGACCTCTGCAGACGTGAACCTGACGGTGACAGACGGTAACACATCGGGGGAGGAGGGCATTTAGGCTGCGGGATGGGGAATGGATGTATGAGTAGGGCTCTCAACAGGGAGTCAGGCTGCTGGGTTCTATTTGCTAGGTCTGGAAGGGGGGATGGGATCTAGTGGGAGCCAGGACTCCTGGGTTCTCTCCCCAGCTCTGGGAGGGGAGTGGGGTCTAGTGGTTAGAACAGGGGAGCTCCAAGTCAGGACACCTGGGTTCCATTCCAGCTTGGGCATGAAGGAGCTTGGTCTAGTGGGTTGGGGCTGGGAGCCAGGACTTCTGCTCCCACCTGTGCTAGAACCTCTCTCTCCCTTTCATTGCTGATGCTCCCAATGGCCTCAATTGCAGCAGGAGCAGCGTGGGGAGGACTCAGTGTTGGCAGCTCCATCCGGCTGGGCTTCAGTGGCCTGGTTCTCTGCCTCCTGGGGCTGATAGTAGCAGAGGTGAGTGATCCCTAGGGCAGCTTTTGTCACTCTGTGGGACAGGCTAGAATGTGGGACGTCACTGGGGCGTAGGGGTGGTGAGTGCTGGAGAACATCACAGTGACCAAGGCTTTGTCTATGTAGTGGATGGGACATGTCATTCTGCATGAACTGTGATAGGCTGGGGCCTGATATTGCTGCAGCTGACTGGATGGGAATGGGCTGGAGGGAGGTGGCAGCAATTGCCCCATCCCATCATTCCCATGAACGGTGTGAGGGGAGGGGTGCATATCACTCCTGCCCTATTAGCAGGAATAGGACCTGCTCGAGGTGGGGTGTGTGGGTTGCGGGGGTGCTAGGCCATGGCCCCTTGCTGGGACACATCTCCCCTGTTGCTCCCATAGAAGAGTGTGGGGTGCATATGTACCATCAGTCCCCCTCCTATGATGCCCCACCATCTCCACACCCCCTCAGTGAGTGGAGGCAATGCATTATTGAGGGGGAGGGATAGCTCAATGGTTTGAGCATTGGCCTGCTAAACCCAGGGGCTTGGACTAGGTGCCCTCCTGAGGTCCCTTCCAACCCTGATATTCTATGATTCTAGGCCTTAGCCATGGTGCATTATGGGAGATGTAGTCCAGCTGGGGACGTCAGCCCCTAGAGGAGAAAGGGGACTTGACATGACTAAACAACTCCCAGGAGGCCTGTGGCAGCAGCATTTCCAAATCAGAATAGTGGTTTTTATGGACTTTCACTTTTTTTACTAAAAGAAATGAAAATTTTCACACAAAGCAGCCACTTTTTGAAAATAAATAAAGTTGAAACCCCCAATTGTCAGTTGAAAGGCAGTTTTGATGTACAATTTTTGACCACCCGGCCTTTCACCCCTGCCCTGTTTGAAGATTGTTTTTCTCTTCCCCAGTTTGTATCCAGTCACCAGCACACGGTGAGGCACCAGGACTTTGCATGAGCCTTCACTCAGGAAGAAACCTCTTCTTCCTGGCTCCCTTCCTCACAGTGTTTGATGGGGGATGCTGCAGCGAGACACTACTGTAAGAAAGGGAGTGATTCCCTCCTGACCCACTCAGGGGTGAATAGTTTCCAGCATAAACACTGACTGCCTCCTTAGTTTGGCTTGATCACAACTATAAATAGTACCCACAGTTATAAACCCAGCCAGGCCCTGCTTAATAACCTACCTGGCTGGTTCACACAATAGTGAGTTCCACGTCTCCCTTCAAGAAACACTGTTTCCTCGCAGTAGTTTAATAGGAGGCCAATGCCAAGGGCTTTTGAAAACACTACGCTAAGGCCTTGTGTTGACTAGGATATAAGGTGTGTGATGTTCACTAACTAGCACATGCTAGTAGCCCTGTGTAGACATGGCAATGTGCCTTTTACAGGTGTGACAGCAGTTGAATTAAAACTTCTTTGCATAGGAACGGTCCCCTGGTATAAGCTAAGGTGTGAGTTTAAACCAATTTACTGGCATAACTCCTGTGTGGACACTCTTATTCTGGAATAAGGGAGTTATAGTTACACTGGCATATCAGTCTAAGGCCTTGTCTACACGGGCAAATTAAAGCGCGGTAACTTGCTCGCTCATGGGTGTGAAAAATCACACACACCCTCGAGTTCAGCAAGTCTGAGCACTGTAAAGTGCTTGTGTGAATTCCATGTACCAAAAATCTGATATCTGGTCAGTAGTTTATTATTATTTTTTTAAATGGGTCCATTTTGAAACAAAGCCAACTTCAACATTTTTCACAAAGAAGTTTTCTATTTTTCAAACAGCTCTAATTCGTTTTCAGGTAGACATGATTTCATCAATATTTCTTTTGTCATGGAGAAAAGAACTGACACATTGTAAAACATTTTATTTTGGAATTAATTCCTCATATTCAGGGCCGGCTCCAGGCACCAGCCAAGCAAGCTCGTGCTTGGGGCGGCATATTCTAGGGGGTGACATTCCGCCCAAACCTAGGGCAGCACGGCAGGTTTTTTGGTGTTTATTTTGGTTCCCCGATCTAGCCGCCCTGTAGGGGGCGGAGGAGGGGAGCAGCCTGCAGCAAACTCAGCAGGGCAACCCGTGTCCTTCCCTCCCCGCTGACCGGAGCGGCGGTGAGCCCTCCCGGCAGGCAGCGCAGCAGCTGGGGCAGCAGGGCGAGTGCCCCACTGAAGCACTGGCCACCCCTCTTCTTTCTCTCCCTTCCCCGCTCCCTCCCACTAGACCGGGTGCACACTCTGCAGCACAGGGAGTCCCCCCTGCACTCTGGCTCCAGCCGCCCTGTAGGGTTTTTTTGTTTTGTTTTTTTCCCCTGCTTTGCCACTCCAGCCATGCCGTGTTTTTTTTTTTTTTGCTTGGGGCAGCAAAAAAGCCAGAGCCAGCCCTGTTCATATTGCAAATATATATGTTTTGCTTTTAGCTTAAGAGTCAGAGAAACAAACTTTTGTTTAAATGCAATAGAAAAATGTAATAAATTGTTTATTGAAATTGTAGAAAAGTAGGAATTAAAAGTAATACAGTTAGAAAAGAGGGAATGAACATATAAAGTGCAATAACTTATGGACAGAATATATTAAATGTAGCACCTAGAATACATCCATTTGTCACATCAAAACAGTGTCATGGCTTTTTTTAAAAAAATTGCCTAACAGAAATGGCAGACCAGACATTAATTTAACAAAATACTGTCCCGGATAGAAACTCATTTCAGTAGTACTAGGGATACTGTTGGAAAATAGATTTCTGGATTTAAAAAAAAAATATTCTATTGTATAAAATCCATAGATCTTAAAAAATGTGTTCTGAAGAACAATAGTTTTTAGCATGGCAGTAGATTTGTTAATACTGAATAACAAGAAATATCTGGCTCTTATATAGCATTTTTTATCAGTTGATCTCAAACATTTCACAGAGGAGGTCAGCATTTTACAGATGGGGAAACTGAAGCACAGAGCTGGTGAATTTCCTGGTAATGCAAGGTGATAGGTCTATTTGCTGTAGTTTGCTGATTGGATTTAATTGATTTGAAAAGTCTGAGGCATCTTAGTTCACAGAAACTGTACAACACTGAAATAAGGGTTGAGTTAGTGTAATTCACAGTGCAACGTACCGCTTATGAGTCCACAGTGATATGTCTCAGCTATATATCGCCGCCCTGTGGCTGGAATTAGAACTGCTCACCTGTGTGGCTTTAAAGAGCTAATACATAACAGAGATTCTTAGCTTAAGTGGTCACAGCCTGTGCGTTTGGGAGAGGAGAATGCAAGTTGTGCTCCCACTGTCACCTCCAAGTTTTGGTCAGCTACGGCGTGCAGTCTCGTTCCAGCCACGAAAGGCTGAGGTAGACACTTAGACCTGTGTCAAAGACTATGTTTTACACGTGCTTGGCAGCACGCTGCTTTCTTATGCGCAAGAAAAGGGTTGTGGCTAGATCGGTGGCAATGCTGGAGTTACAGTACAAAGATGATTATTCCTATTATGCTCACGAGTGGTGAGCAACACTCCAGTGGTTTAATGCTCCAAGACAAACATCGGCCACAAACCAGATTCTGCTCTCACGCTAGCATTGATCCAGAACGACCCCACTGCAGTCAATGGGGACAGAACCTGATTCTGATATCCAGGACCCAGTATAAATCCAGAGTGGTTCTAACTTGCTCTGGATTTACAGAGGGCTGGATTTATACTCGGGTCAGAGATCAGAATCCCCCCTGAGCCCATTGGTTTCAGAGGCATCATTCTGGAGCTACATTAATGTGAGAGCAGAATCTGGTCTGGTGCATACTGAGATGGAACAAAGCCCTGTGAGCACAGGTGCTGGAACTAGGGCTGCTGGCAGTGCAGCCGCACCCCCTGGCTTGAAGTGGTTTCCAGCATATCCAGGGTTTACAATTTGGTTCAATGCGTCTCAGCACCCCCCCACACACACACACTGTACAAATTGTTCCAGCGCCCCTGCATGTGAGGGTGGAGTAGGCCAGATCTTTTAATCTCTTGTTGCTTGGGACCTTATGTTGCTAAGAGTTCAGTGCTGGTACAGAAAACCCATTGGTCTATTCAGTGACTATCTGAAACCCTGCTGAGGAGAGTGGCTGATCCAGTTCCAGATGTAAACAAATTTTAGAAGGCGGGGTGGGGCAGGTTCTCAGTGCAGAAGAGTCCTATGGCTCTTCTTATGCTAGCAATAAATAAAATAAGTTACAATAACTTCACGATTTAGGGTCTTGAAGGTGCAGGTAGAGTTAAGATGAAACAAATGCAGGCATTTACATAGAAGACAACGTACTTAAATCTGTCCAGTAGAGACCACGCTTATTAGGCAAAGACCAGTTTCAAACACCCCACCCCAAGTACAAATCTACTAAGGTGGAACTTTTCCACCCTTATCAGACAGACACTTCCACAAAGCAACCAGGGGCTTCTGCTGATGAGTTGAGTGGTCACTAAAGACGGGTTTCAAAGTTTCCCTTTACTGACTCACCAAGACCTAAGCCCAGGGGTTCTGACCTTCGCTGCTAGCAGCTATAGGGCTGGCAGTGACAGGGATGGGGTCTGCCAACCTTCTCTCTGCATAGCCACTGATGTGGCCCTTATCACTGCAGTGTCTGGGCACCTCACCCACAGGTAGGGTCACCCTTATTTCACAGTCACAGGGTAAATGCAGTGGCTGGCCCAGGGTCACTCAGGGAGTCCCAGCCCAATGCTTTACCCATTAGATCACCCTCCCGACCTCTCAGAGTCTGAGAGGAGCTGCTGCAGGGACATGGCAGAACCCTGGGGTCTTGGCAGAGCAATTGGTTCCTGTCTCTGGCGCCCATGGGCTTTATTTACAGGAGTGGCAGATTAAAGCCATTAAATAAACAAGGTGAGGCCCCCTCCTCACAGAGGAGAGAAGGGTCACTCACCCCTTCAGACACACTCTTCGTCCTCCTGGGCCCTGCCGTTCACCAATAGGTCTTGCTCCTGCTGGGCCTGATCTACTTGGCGTTCGTTTGGCTGGGCGGGACGAGGCTGGCGCTCTATGGTGTTGCTGTCTGGAGGCTCAGAGCTTTGCCTTCTGCGGCACAGGGACAGCCCAAATTTCTTCAACACGATCACTATGACAATCACTCCCACTATGATCACCCCCACTATGATCCCTAATAATATGTGATAGTCCATGGGCCCTGCAATCAAACAGAGTGAGACGGGCATTAGGCCAGCAGCAGCTCCCATTGCTATTGATCAACAGAGAAGCACCCACCTGGCTTTCGCCATGTCCCAGACCATGCCAAGCCACCACCATCCCTCCTGTTCTCTGTCCAGTTGTGTCTCTGGACTTTGCATCTTTTCTGGGTCTTAATTTTCTCTCTCATTATTATCCTCATCAGCAATTCTTTCTTGCTTTGTGGCATCTCAATGAGCACCTGGGTCTGCAGAGAGCCTGAAACAATCACTGCCTGACCTGGGGTGGGGACTGATGGACAGAATGTACCTGTGTCCACACCCTACACACCATTGTAGTAATCTTTGTACAAAGTATGCCTTGGGAGGTATCATTTGAAAACTCAATCTGCCTGTCATCATTTTCCTGGTAAAATGTGTGGCAACATTGTGATGTGAAGTTTTAAGATTTCCCCACCATATGCTGGTGTTAACACCTGTTCCAAACTGAGGTGGGCAAACAGGTCTGGCTTAAGCAAAGGAATGTGAGTTCTGCTTAATTTTCATTTAAACAGTAAATAGTCATCAAGCAGGAAGGGAAACAAAGGAAGCTCAGAGAGGGGACAAAAAGCAGCAAGGAACATCCTTCCCCTAGACTTTTTGTCCCTGGTAGCCAGCTGGAAATGTTTTCCAAGAGGGGGACTGAAAATATAAAAAGGAGGGACAATCACCCCAAGGCACCCCTATCTCTCTCACTGCTCATCACATTTATGGCACCTGAAACAATAAAGGAAGCATTCCTTGGATTCTGGGAGAAAGGGTCCTGACCCAAGACGTTTGGTCAGTCAGACTGCTGACGGCACGTGATGAGAAAACTTGGCTTTGAATTTAACACAATTTGTTAAGTTAGGCACCAGTTGTGTGTGGTTTTTTTCTTTCCTCTTGTAACCATTTCTGACTTTCATGCCTCATGATTTGTACTCGCTCAAAGTCTTTGTAGTTAGTTAAACTTGTTTTATCTAATCCAGTGTGTTGAAATTGAAGGGTCTGGGAAACTCCATCTGGGGTGGCAAGCTGTACGTATATTATTTCTACTAAGGATATAATGGACTTGTAAGTCCTGTACTTCCCAGGACAATACATTTCTGGGGGGGAAAATCTAGGACTGGGGCTGTGTTTGTGTCACCATACAACATACCCAAGGCTGATGAAAGTGAGTGTGGCAGACAGGCTGCAGTTACACACACACCCACACTATGTGGCTTGCACGCTGGTGGCTGTTTGTGAGCAGAGCAGCTGGGAGCTCCTCCAGCAAGGCAGAGTAAGGCACTCAAGGTTGCAGGGCAAGGGTGGCAAAAACTGCTCATTAGTCTAGATTGTACCTGGGTGTGTCACAGGGAGGAATCTGCCCCATGCTTCTCACTGGGGTATTAACTCCCAGCCCCACGGCTCCAGTGGCCCCCAGCGAGTGGGTGTCTCTGTGTGCAGCAGGAAATGAAGAGTACAGTGGGGCCAGCCCCACCACTTAAGCAGAGACACCCCAGCTGCTGGGGCAGGCACGGGAAAGCCCCGTTGCTGCTACCCCCTGAAACTCCGAGAGATCTCCCTGCCTTTAGCCCAGGATTGGGGTGACGCCCCCTGCCGAACCAACCCACTCGGCTCTCCCCTGCAGACACCAAACGTTATCCCCAGGCTTCCATACCCAGAGTGACTGAAATTCCCCAGACCCACAGTGAGCAGAGATCCCCTCACCTGTCACCGCAGAGGCTGTGGTCCCAGATATACATGAATCGGGTGGTCCTTGAGTGGAGGATGGCTGGCGACCTGGAATGAGACAGGGACAGGGGATTCCTTGGGCGCCATCCCGAGAGATGGGAATGTAGCAGAGTGTTCCTGAGTGTCATGGGAACAAATCTTGGCGAAGAGGGGTTTGCCGTGGTGTGAAATCTGCATGCCTCCAGCCTCCCTATCACCACATCTCAAACTGCTCCATGTAGGGCTCCTGGGGGAATTCTGCACCATTGCTGAATTTGCGCAGAACATTAATTTCTGCACAGAATTTTCTTTTCTCCCTATAGAAATGGGCTGCAGAGCTGCTGGCCGCAACTAGGGGGCGCTGGACCCAGCAAAGTCCAGCTTGCAAATAGAAGATACTGTTTGGGGCAGGGGGAGGGAGCTGGAGGGTTCCCAGCATGCCCTGAAGGAAGAAGGTGGCATGCAGGAAACTCCATAGAAGCCCAGACCCATCGCTGAGCTGTCTCTTCCTCTGGATCCCTGGGTTCTGGGGAAGAAGGGGTGCAAGTGGGGGTCCCACAGCTGGGCTGCCTGCAGCTGGGCAGGAATGTGCATGCGAATGTCTGGCTTGGGAGTCCCACAGCTGGGCTCTGGCGAGGGGGAGGAGTGTGCATGTGAGTGTCTGGGAGGGGAAGTGCCCTGTGGCTAGGCTCTGGGGGGTAGAGGGTGTGGGTGTCTGGGTGTGGGGGATGCCCCACAGCTGGACTTTGGATAGTAGGAGGGCTGGTATCTGTGCTGGGGGTACACCGCAGCTGGGTTCTGTGGGGAGGGGACAGAGAAACAGGAACTGGGTTGTTCTAGGGGTTTTCTTAAACACCCTTTTCTTGGGGGAATTTTTGTGCGCGTATGTATTGTTACAGACATACTTGCTGACAGATCTTTTGAAATAAATTACCAAAATAACTGAAACTGACATGAATCTATTATTTTGACAAATAAAATTTGCAGAATTTTAAAATATTGTGCAAGGAATTTTTAATCTTGGCACAGAATTCCTCCAGGAAGACACAATCCTTCCCTAGCCGGTTCCTGTAGGCAGATGTCAACCTGGGCGATATCTGAAACCAGGCTTTTGTTTTTTAGGCTGCAATCTTGTTCCCCAGAATCCCACCTTCCACTGGAAAAAAAAAGTTACTAGTATTCATGGTTGTGGGGCGGGGGGCAGGAACCACACTCAGGACACATTTAACACACACAACATCTGTTTGAGTCTACAAAGAACCTGAGCCAATCGCTCGGAGAGGCGGGAGCTGCCCCATGCATCTCAATGGGGCATTAACTCTGAAGCCTAGTGCCAATTATTTAAATACTAACATTAACTATTTCACTGATCAAAGCACAAAAGCAAGGAGCGGGAGGATCACAGAGCTGCAGGGTAAGAACAGTTTCATCTTGGTGCTGGGGAAACACCAACCTTTTCCCCCCCTCTCCTCCCGCTGCCCCTAGTCCGACCCAGAGAGCTAAACAACTAGAGGGACCTGAACTCAAGCTCAGCAGAGCCCATGGGTGTATCTGATCCAGAGGTGGGACTGTCCTGCCCAGCCCTTGAGCTCCCAGCCCCTCCCCCGCAGCCTCAGCTCACTGGGCCACCAGCACTCTGGGTAGTGGAGCTGCAAGAGCTGCTGGCCTGCCCCAGTGCTCTAGACCCCGGCCGGGCGACTACCAGTCCTGGTGCTCTGAGTAGTATGGTAAGGGGGTGGGGAGGTTGAATAAGAGGCCGATGGTTCCAGGGGATAGGGTATGGGGCAGGGGGTTGGATAGGTGTGGGAGTCCCGGAGAGCCTGTCAGAGGGCAGGAGTGTGTATAGGGGTCAGGGCAGTAAGGGGACAGGAAGCAGGGGGGTTGGAGCGGGGGTGGGGAGTCCTGGGAGGGGGCGGTCAGGGGACAAGAAGCAGGGGGGTTGGGGGTTCTGAGGAGGGCAATCAGGGGGCGGAGGCCAGGCTGTTTAAGGAGACACAGCCTTCCCTACCCGGCCCTCCATACAGTTTTGGAACCCTGATGTGGCCCTCGGGCCAAAAAGTTTGCCGACCGCTGAATCTAACCCCATGGAGAGGGGGCCAGACCCAGAGAGCCCAGACAAGCCAACATGATCCTATTTGGAACATCTACAGAGCCCACCCTGAGCGGCATTTCAATCTGTTGGCTCTAGTGGGTGGGGCCTTGCTGGTAGGGACACATGGTTCCCCCAGATATCGAGTCCATCCTTTGGGACCCTCTCCAATTGAAGGCTTTCCCCTACAGTCGCAGCTGGGAAAGCCTCCAGGACACTGCAGGACATTTTGCCCTAGGTCTGGAGAGACCATGACCCTGGGCCCTGTTATAGGCAGAAGCACCTTCGAGTGACTGTGCATGTGACCTACCCAGCACCACCAGGTGCACGATGTTCGTGGCGATTCTGTTTCCATTCAGTTGAGGTGTAATGCTGTAAATCCCTGCGTCAGCTTTGCTCACATTGTGCAGAGTTAAGCCATGTAGGTATACGCTGCATCTGTTTCTGAATTCAGGGCATAAAGGTGCCTTTTCCAAGCAAACCAGGCATTTCATCCAGGCGTGGTTCGAGTCTGCTCTTCTACTCAGTTGAACACACCGCTCAGTGGTGTTAAAGGGGATATTTACAGACATTCCTTCACCTACAGTCTCAGTTCTTTCAGGGGGATCTTCAGGAATTAGAGGGGAAAATAAAAATCAAGATTAGCGTGAAATTGAGGGAAGTATTTGAAGCAAGATGTGTGAAGAGCAGGGAGTAGCGAACGAGCAACATCTGCAGTGCTGGGGAGTGCCAGGACCCCACTAGATGACCGTAGAGCATTGCACACTGTACCTCCCCCTGTAGCTGTTCTGTGGCATCAGGGCTCTTTATTCCATTTCCAGGGCTCTCCAGCCAAGCTCTCAGAACCTGCAGGAATTCTCACTCCTGAGCATTTCTATCCAAGGGCTCCCTGCAGGTTCCCCACCCCTCTGGCAAAGAGACTAGTGGCGTTCATGGCCTCATTTTCCCCCACTCCAGCAGCTCCACCTGCAAATTACATTGCCTGGAAGTCTGAAGCGCTTTGGGATAATTCTAGGATGGCAGCATCTCTTCTTATTAGAACAACTAGAGGTCCCAGCTGAGATCAGGGCCCCGTTGTGCTGGGTGCTGCACAGACACACAGCGAGAGACAGTCCCTGCCCCAGCTGAGATCAGGGCCCCGTTGTGCCGGGTGCTGCACAGACACACAGCGAGAGACATAATGGGCCGGCAGCCTAAAAGACAAAAGCTAATGGATGGATGACACTTGTGTAACAGCGCCACCTGGTGACCCCTACTTAACACCAAGAAGGCATCTAAAGAGTCTGGGGAACTCACATGTTCACTTCGTACCTGAAAAAGTCCAACGAGGCATGAATCCAAGCATGTGCAAGAAGCCCATCCAGAATCTGGGATCCATTGTCACAGCTGGGGCCTCCTTTGTCCGGTGATCTGAGACCAAAACAAAGACGCTGATGCACTGACCTCCCCTTTCACCCTTTTGTCATAGTAGCGAGGATTATCCAAGGCAGCTTGCAACCTTTTTCTGCCCACGTGCCGTATGGGCCAGGAGCACCTTCCATTCTCCCCATAAGGTGACAGTGCAATGTTCTCCAAAGCAGACCTCACCACTTACCCAGCACTCGTCACGGCCTGGCTGGATGCCTGCAGCGTGCTCTGCATGGAGACTCTGACTTCAGCTCATGCAGAATGGGAGGTGAGGAAGGAAGTGTAAGCTACCCCAGCGCCTTCCATGTCTGCTTAGACTCACCTGTGAATTTAGCCCACAAATCCCTACAGGAAACTCCCTGAGCTGCCAACTCTCATGATTTGGTCAGGAATGGCACAATTTTAGGGCTGTTTGTGTTTTTAAACGGATCTCATGATCCTCTGATTTCCTTAATCAAATTTTCAGAAATTTGCCATAATTCAAAATGGCGGCTATTTCCCAACACCGACAGAAAGCCACAAGCTGACTTTATTCAGGATGGCTACCGTTCCCTGCAGCATGAGACTCTCAGCTTTCATAGGGTTAAAAAATGGTTTCTAGCCCAAAGCTGGAAAACATGAAATGTAAAGACTCAAACACCGGAAAGCACATTTTAAAATGGACCCAAAAGTTGATATTGTTTCTAGACCTGATTTGTTATTTTTGTACACTTGGGACTGGTAAAGCACAATGTTAGGTAATTATTGGAGATATACCAATCTCCTAGAACTGGAAGGGACCTTGAAAGGTCATCAAGTCCAGCCCCCTGCCTTCACTAGCAGGACCAATTTTTGCCCCAGATCCCTAAGTGGCCTCCTCAAGGATTGAACTCACAACACTGGGTTTAGCAGGCCAATGCTCAAACCACTGAGCTATCCCTCCCCACTCAATGTTGACAATGAAGTGTCGTCACCAGGTCTGAAAGACTTTATACTCCAAGCTGGTAAATGCGGGACAGGAGGGGGGAAAAGGGAGTTGTTCACCCTATCTGAATCTGACTCAAGCAAATATCACTGCATCGGTTACACTCCGGTCATGTTCAGAGGGTTTTCTCAGCAGAGAGGAGGACTGAAACTTTTTTGTTTAAAATTGGAAGTGGAGATTCTGTGCAATCGGAGTATGTTCTACCTGCCACACAAATATATCAGGCAGCCCAGATCCAGCACAAAGGCTGGTGTTTGACCACCTCTGCACTACAGAATCAGTCACATTATCCACCATGTGAGCAGCTCTTTGAACCAAGGTGAATAAAAAGTGATTTTTTAAAATGGATTCTCTCATTTAAATTAAGTGTTTTTAGAAAAATAAACCTATTTACAATTTAATTTGAAATTGATGGCCTATGTTGAGGCCTACACTTATAATCTATTAAAATAATTAAATTTAAATTAAAAAATATTAGGCAGTACATGTTTGCTGGTGGAGTTTGCATGCTGAACTGGTGGAAGATGTAGTAAGAGGAGGCCCTAAGATATAAACCTTGGTATCAGAGGCCTGGTATGAGGCCTGAATTAAAGTAATGGTCAAGACTTTGCTAACATAAAGCAAAGTGAAGCTGTGAGCCAGAGGCAGGCCCTGCTCACAGAAGCTGGCAAGGAAAGGGCTGATGCTGCAAGAAGATATGTACCTAAAAGGTACTGAACACTAGATATCAGAACATTCACATACTTGCACATTCCACACAGATAACAAAGAACAGGCTGGCCCATCCCAATGACAGGGCCAAAAGGGTAATATGATGGATAGAGTTGTTTTGATCGAACCAACATGTACAAGGTCAGAGGCGGCACCTTACTACGTAAAGGGGGTTGTACCTTGCTGCGTAGAGGGGTTGCACCTCAATACGTCAGGTGTGATGTGTAACTTGTTTGTATCTGTGTATAAGATGCATCCCTGGGGCGGTGTCTTTGTCCGGCCGAGGGGGCAGTGGAAAGTCCCGCCACTGACTGAGCTGAGTCCATTGCCAAGAGGCACTTTCTCGTAGTATGCCCTGAGTTAGGCTAAGGGAACTGCAATTGTGTCCAAGATCGCAATAAACCTAGCCGACGTGACTTTGCATCTTACTAGACTCTGTGGTTATTGGGGCTTCTCGTCGGGTCTACTGTGTCAGCTATCTGCGCAGAGCTGGGGCAGCACGCAGAGGGAACACACGCATGCAGCCGAGTGATATCAACATTGGAGAAAGCAGAGCACCACATCAGTAGCATCTGACAACAGAAGACACTGGCTAAACACCTGGAATTAGAGTTTGCTGAAGTGATAAACCAGCTTTTGACAGCAGTAGCCTCTTCTGCTGGTGCAGAGAGACCATTTTCTTCATTTCAGTTTATTCAAAGACAGAGCAGCACATTGCCCTGTTCTGTTAGTCACTGTCCAGTTTGGTTGCTCTGCTCTGTGTGAGCAGCCACAGACTCTCCCATGCCGCTGGTTAGTATCTGTACAGAGCTTTAAGCACCGACGATGCTACATGAGATCTTTGCACTTGGAATGGCTATAGGAGAGCCAGGCAGAGTTCTGAGAACTACAACCCCTCACCTTAGGGAGACAGTTCATCTGGGAAAGAGCAAAATGCACTAAGAATTGAACTATCCCCAGGTGGATCAGGGGCCAGCGTACCCTGTGCTAAGCCTTCAGGGGGAGAGGCAGGAATCTCAGTCAAAACAGAAGATGCGTGTATGAATAGACGGCTGTCAGAAGATGGGGCCTGAAAAGAATTATTCCTTGGAAAGGCCTGGTATCCTATTGTTGATCCATAAATCCTCAGCAGTTTCCTGGCAAGTGGGGAGTGAGGGGGGAAAAGGGTCGCTTGTGCTGCTTGGTAATTAGCAATGCATTATATTCAGAGGTGATGTTAGAGGGCATTGCCCTGGGAGGGAGTTCACGTTCAGTTGGCTGAAAAATAAAGAACTTGAGGCCTAGAAAACCTGCCTTACAGGAGCTCAGTCTATTTAGCTTATTGAACAAAAGGTTGCATCAGGAGTAAGACCCTCAGTTGCATCTAGTCAGGTTTTTTTGGGCCCTAACGAGCCAGCTAGACTGCCTGATGGAGCGTTCTGCTTGATTGGCTGAGGAAGGCAGCTGGCCGGTTCTTAAATCTAACAGCAGCTGCTGCTTGCTGGCTGCTCTCAGTGCATACATACACAAACTGACTCCCTGCGCTCATCTCTGCAAACCCTGCTCCTCCACAGCTCTAGCTCAGATCCTGCCTTCATCCCATCCTTTCTCCTGTCTCAGAACCAGCCCTGACAACCGAAGCCCTGAAGTCGTTGCAGTCACACACACACACACACACACACGTACGTGACCTCCATGATGGACTCATTGCCTTACTCATGGGCAATGTTGAGCAACTGTTACAGTGGGGCCTGCCTGAAGAACAGCTGGAGCTCTGCAAGGCATCTGCAACCCTAGCTCCACTCACAGGGCCTATAGCTGGCCAGCACAGCCCTACTGGAGCCTTGTTCTTCCCCATTATTGCCTCTCCACATAGCTTTTCTTGACGGTTAGTTACTAGGGTAATGCAGCAAGTGTATTGCCTCAGCCGTCACCATTCGGTTGTAAATCTCCACTAGGTGTCAGCAGTACATAGCACATCCCCCTCCATCTAAGGCAGTGGTTTTCAACCTGTGGTCTAAGTTTCCAAAGAGGTGGGCAGCCATAACTATCCATGACATTACCAGCACCACCTATCACAGAACTACTTATTCATTTCATGATTTCTGTATTTTCTTTTTATCCTCAATTAAATTATATTATTTAAATCTTTTTTAGCAATACATAGTGTGAATAAATGGAACATTCTAGTGACATGAGCCTTCCATCATTTATCAAGTTATACAACCTAGGTCATGAAGAAGCTGACCAGACCTGATTTGTTAAAAAATTCCTTTACTGTGACTTGAATAAAGATCAATTGCAAGCCTTTATCAGGTGTATATGACACACACGACAAGCCTATTTACTGGGCCAGAAATGTGAACAGAAAATGATTCACACATAATGAATAAAACCCTTAAAGTATTCTTCTGAGGTCATTTACCTGAGGGTGGAGTACAGATAAGTTTTAGCTTACACCATTGCCACAGAAATTTCTATTTATGGTTCAGATCCTCAAACCCAAACAAAATAGGTTTTTGCTCCAAATATGCTATGGCAAACAGTCAAACGGAAGCAAACATTTTTCTTGTTGAGACATGGATGACCTGGCTCATTTCAGCAAGATTCTCTACTTGAAATTTGCCTAGAAAAGAGAAGTTGGACAATCTCTTCTATTCTGTAACTATAGTGTCAGTTTAGCAGGCCTTGTATTGATTAGTCATAGAAGCCCAGTTTACAAATAGAGATTGTCCTTTTCATCAAGCTACAATGATATGTTTTCACTAGCAGCACCCTAGGTATCATGGGGAAAGGGAGAAATTAAGTATTGATAGACTGAAGATTTGGACTTCTAAATCAATATCAAAGCACCTTCACGCAATTATTCCTCAAGGAGCAAGAGTACATTCTTGGGGAGGAGAGAGCTGTGCATCTGCTTATTCTCCACCTGCACATAGATCCTTGCTCAGTGTCGGAGAAAAACTTAGTTCTCACTTTTTGGTTGGGTGCAGCAGAGTCAAATACTTTATTTTCTCTTTACAGTTATATATATATAGAGAGAGAGAGTGCTCTAGGACACAGAGTTTCCCCTTCCTAAGCAGGTCTCTCTCCAAATAAACAATAACAGCAGCATTTATACTTTTTGTTACCTACAATAATGAGCAACAGCTGCATTTTGTTTATACATAGGCCATCTTGTTATGTTATTTTTCTCACTGCTATTTAGACACCGATTTACATTCCTTATTATCGACACAAGGTCGCAACGACTTCTCCCATAGTTCTTTCCCACTCACTTCACACAATCCTCACTTCTACAAATCTCACGTTAGTAGGGTTACAGCTAGCCTGACTCTTGCTAACAGAGACTGTCATGCATTGAAATCCCTGTCAGTTCTTGCTCTACTTCCACATCAGCTCACAATTCTGAAACGTTCACTCATGCTGAGGATTATTTATTCATGTGAGTAGTCTTGCAGAACCCTGTCAGTCATTAGGAGCCTTTTTTTCAGAGGTTTGTGCATCCACCACTCCCTTTGCTCAGCATCTCTGAAAAACAGGGCTACAGCACTAGAAATATTACCTTGCAAGGAAAATCATAGCTTACAGGCCAAATACTTAAGAACAATGTTGATATTTTGCATTGTCAGCATCTGCTGGACTCTAGGTTTGATCTTACCAACCATGCTGAAGAAGCACAAGAGATTATATCCACCATTCACCAATAATGGTCTCAAATGGTCACAAGGACAAGTCTTAGCATGATGAAAGACTTCCAGATCAACCCACACACCCTAAGTTCACAATAAAACTGGAGGAAAGGGTGCAAGGAGATAAATTCTTAAAATCACTTAACCAGGGAGTCAACATTTCTTTAAAAAGTTTCACTTTTATGACCCAAACTGTCAAGGTGTTAGCACAAATCTTATCTGACTATCAAAAACTAAACTTTAAAGCAAGTGAACTTGAGTTAAAGCAGAGGAACAGACAGAAGATCTGTGGATATGTATAAGGCCATCAGAGCTGTTATAATGGATCTTAGCCCCATTCTTTGAATTTTTTCAGGACTCTGAGGACAGTATCATCTATTAAGTGGTTTGGCTTTGTAAGAAAATATGCCAGTGCCCTTTCTTTGGTTATCTAAAAAAAAGTATTCTTTGTTGAACTCCCAGATTGTGAACCTGCTCAGCAGGCTGGCTTGAGAATGGAGGACACTGTAACAAGCTGGCAGTTTTTGCCTAAAATGCTTCACCCTGTCAGAAGATGATCCTGCTGGAAAAGGGTTAAGCGAGCTTAGTTTGCTCACTGAGGCAAGTGGCTTATTACTGAAGTAAATGTAAGGAAGAGGAGAGTGGCTATCAGAAAGCAGGTCTTTTCCTGGGCTGAGCAACCCTGATGTTTCAGAGGCGTAGCCATGTTAGTCTGGATCTGTAAAAAGCGACAGAGTCCTGTGGCATCTTATAGACTAACAGACGTATTGGAGCATGAGCTTTTGTGGGTGAATACCCACTTCGTCAGATGCATGTAATGGAAATTTGCAGAGGCAGGTATAAATATGCAGGCAAGAATCAGTCTGGAGATACCGAGGTTAGTTCAATCAGGGAGGATGGGCCCTCTTCTAGCAGTTGAGGTGTGAACACCAAGGGAGGAGAAACTGCTTTTGTAGCTGGCTAGCCATTCACAGTCTTGTTTAATCCTGAGCTGATGGTGTCAAATTTGCAGATGAACTGAAGCTCAGCAGTTTCTCTTTGAAGTCTGGTCCTGAAGTTTTTTTGCTGTAAGATGGCTACCTTTACAGCTGCTATTGTGTGGCCAGGGAGACTGAAGTGTTCTCCTACAGGTTTTTGTATATTGCCATTCCTAATGTCTGATTTGTGTCCATTTATCCTTCTACGTAGGGACTGTCCAGTTTGGCCAATGTACCTAGCAGAGGGGCATTGCTGGCACATGATGGCGTATATTACATTGGTGGACGTGCAGGTGAATGAACCGGAGATGGTGTGGCTGATCTGGTTAGGTCCTGTGATGGTGTCGCTGGTGTAGATATGTAGGCAGAGTTGGCATTGAGGTTTGTTGCATGGATTGGTTCCTGAGGGAGAGTTAAGGTGCGGTGTGTGGTTACTGGTGAGAATATGCTTAAGGTTGGCGGATTGTCTGTGGGCGAGGACTGGCCTGCCACCCAAGGCCTGTGAAAGCGAGGGATCGTTGTCCAGGATGGGTTGTAGATCTCTGATGATCAGGGGTGGCTCTAGGCATTTTGCCGCCCCAAGCACGGCAGGCAGGCTGCCTTTGGCGGCTTGCCTGCGGAGGATCCGCTGGTCTTGTGGCTTCAGGAAGCCGTGGGACCAGCAGACCCTCCGCAGGCAAGCCGCTGAAGGCAGCCTGCCTGCTGCCCTCGCGGTGACCAGCAGAGCGCCCCCAGTGGCTTGCCGCCCCAAGCATGCATTTGGCGTGCTGGTGCCTGGAGCCGCCCCTGCTGATGATGTGTTGGAGAGGTTTTAGCTGAGGACTGTAGGTGATGGCCAGTGAAGTTCTGTTGGTTTCTTTCTTGGGCTTGTCTCGAAGCAGGAGGCTTCTGGGTACACGTCTGGCTCTGTTGATTATGATACCAGCATGAGGAAATAAGGAAACAAGTTTGGAGAATGCTTGGTGAAGATCTTGTAGGTGTTGGTCTCTGTCTGAGGGGTTGGAGCAGATGCGGTTGTACCTCAGCACTTGGCTGTAGACAATGGATCGTGTGGTGTGTCCGGGATGGAAGCTGGAGGCATGAAGGTAGGCATAGCAGTCGGTGGGTTTTCGGTATAGGGTGGTGTTAATGTGACAGTTGCTTATACATATGCACAGGGCAACTTTCTGGGACTTGTAACTAGAAGTATGGGTAGGTTTTCCTAGGGTTAGCAAAAGACACCGCTCTGACCACAGGCCCTATCCCCTGGGCACGGCTGAGGGGAAAAAGGACCACAGGAATAGGATAGGTGCAGAGGAAGGTGGAATTAATAATGCGGTAGGTCGCTAAACTTTCTGTCTCAACAGTGTCTTGTGCCAAGGAGTTCCACAGGCTAATCACGAATGGCATGAGAAAACATTTCTTTTGATCAATTACCAACTTGCCACTTTCAATTTTTGATCCAGCCCCCACCTGGGCTCAGACCTAGACAGTCATCTTTCTCCTCCCATTTCCATTTGAGTGCGGTCCCAGCACTTCTAGGGCACACCGAAAACCAGAGTGCAACATCACGCTTGTGATGAGGAGGGCAGGAATCTTGTGTCAAGGATTTGGTTGAAAGAGTACTTATTGCAGTGCTTTTCAGTCAAGGGTCTCTGAGCAGGAGCCTCATTATCCCTATTGTACAGAAAGGGAAACTCAGGCACAGAGCTCGGAAGGGACTCGACACAGACACTATTAGCTGTACTTGGTTTGTTACATTTTCTGGCAAACCTTGACGCAGAAGCAGCAAGATCAATTCAGGCCAAAGGTTTCTGACAACCACAGCAGTAGGCCACCTATACAGCTGCTTAGCAGGCCCTATCCAGGACCACTGCTGAGCCCATCCCCAGAATATATAGCTAGGACTTGCCCTAGACAGGCATGCTGAGATGTCCCTGTGACAGATAAGGCAATTTCCTTGAAAAACCCTATTGAATTAAGTTTAAGTCCACTGTATTATGTGAATAGTTTATGGCACTGATACTCAGTCCATGGATTGCGAGCCATATGCAGCTCTTTTAAGCGTAGCCTGCGGCTCTTCAAGGCTCCCTCCCGAAGCGCTGCGAACAGCTGATTCGCGGTGGTCCTGGAGGGAGACAGTCCCCGCTCCTCCTGCTCCCTCCTGGAGTGCCACAAAGAGCTGAAAATTTATTTGGAAAGACTAAGGTCTTTTAAGCAGTAATAACAATGGTGGGGTAAGTTCCAATAAGGATATAAGTAGTGTAACTTGTATCAATTTATCATGTATTTGCTGTGCAAAACACTTGTAACTCACAGTAATGGGATATTCTGTTGGGGAAAAATTCAGGTGTGGCATAAATGAGTGAATCTCCCACTGAAATCAATGGAAGTTGAACCTGACTCTGGGAATATTGGAGATGGTGTAAGTAAATGTGTTTGTGGTGGAGGGCCGCTTTATCTTACACCCAGCTTAGTTGATTTTCCTGCTGTAGACCCCCTATTTGAAAATTTTAGGGCATTTGGTTATATTTATAGTTAGATGTTTAATATTATTGGATGTGTGTGTTTGGTGGGGTGGTGCGTAGGGCATACAGTAGCCATGTGCCTCTTTTGGTTAACAGTGGTTGCAAATGTGGCTTCCCAGTCACAGAGCTGTGAGTATCACTGAGGTTTGTATTATTGCAGGGCAGGTTTGTGTGTGATCTCTCTCTACGGGGAAGATGTGATGTGAACACTGGGAAGCGTGATGAACTATTGAACCATGTGCCAGACAAGAATTGAGTTTTGGGCCCAAACAGGTCAAGGGGTTTGCCTGTGGAATCTCTAGGGGGAGGAGAATGCAAATTTCCCACCTCCACGTGTGCAAGAGCCCAGCTTTTGGAAGCTACACCCCCTGGAGAGGGGCGTTGTCTGCTGATCACCTGGACCGGGAAGCTGGACATCAGAGGCTAAAGCGGGATAAAGGACAGACTGATCTCCTCATGGGCTGCTTGGTCTGAGCCAAGGCTGTTACAAACTTGTAGCCACGGAAAACCCCGTGTGGGGTGTCAAGGACTGATTCCCAGCTGAGCCCCTGGTGGTTGTTGCAATGGGAGTGATCTCCGCTCAGCGTATTAGGATGTGTGTTGGTTCTTTTATCGTTTTTAATATCACAGGCGCCGACTTTCATTTTGCTGGGTGGGCTCTGCCCCAACCCTGCCCCTTTCCCCAAGGCCCCACCCTCTTTCCACCTCTTCCCACCCCACCCCCCAGGCCCTGCCCTTGCTCTTCCTCTTCCCACCCCGGCTCTGCCTCCTCCCCAACATCACCCCCCTGCTGCCAAACAGCTGATCGGCAGGTGACTGGTGGGTGCTAAGCACCCACAATTTTTTCCCCACAGGTGCTCACGACTGGTGAATTCCCCATATCCCTATTAATCCCATTGGCATGTCAGCTCTAAAGCCCAATGTTGACATTGAAGTGTCAACATTAACTATGTAATCGCTGATTGCTTTAGGAGCAGATGGCAAGGGTGGGAGTAATGCCCCAAGGGGTGGGAATTGTTGCAGGGAAGGAAATGCAGAAGGGAGGAGAGACAGAAGAACAAGAGAGAAAAGGCTTGTCTATAGGCACAGGTTGCATCAGTATAACCAGAGGGGTGGTTATGTAGTTAACCTGTGCAAACTCCTGAGTGCACGCTCTTAGGTTTAAACTTAAGTAAGGGCAGAAGTAGCAGTGGGCCTAAAGGTGAGGCTATTTTCTCATTGAAGGATACTGGATGAGGCAATAAGGCACTCAGTAAATACAAGTACGGTCATTACTATTTATCGTTTGTATTACAGTAGCACCTAGAGGCAAGGCCCCCCGTGCTAGGTACAGTACAGACGTATAACACAGAGACAGTCCCTGTCAGAAGGAGGGCACAATCTAAGGGTCTGCCCATGCTGCAATCAGGAGTTGCAGTATCTGAGTCATCTTTCGTCCAGCTAGATCAAAGTGAGCCAGGGTAACCACATCCGCACATAACCAAGGGAGCAAGGACAGAGGCATGAGCTAGCATGCACCTTGTACAGCCCAGGCTGAAGCCCACACTGCCATGGCTATGCAGCTATTGTTACTGGAGCTAGCTCTGGTGTTTTAGCTCCATATGTCTACACAAACTGCAGTCACACCTCCCAGCTGCAGTGTAGACATCACCTCTTGCCTTGGATTTAGGGTAAGCACAAGGTACCAATGAGATAGTTATGACCAGTGGGCTACACAGCGGTCACAGCATTCCCGCTGCCTGACCATGGCCAAGTGTTTTGTAAGCAGCAGAGCAGGAATTTGGGTGGCTTTCTTCATGCCCCAGCTACTGGCATCTGTGGTTATCTCAGCTTTCATTTAAAAAAACAAAAAACAAAAAACCCTCAAAGTTTCTAGCCCTCATATTTGGTAAGAAAAACTTGAGAATGTGAGGTGAGGGCAGCTAAAGGCTCAGAAGCCAGAAGGTAAAGAAAGAAGATCCAAATGGATTACTTAAAAAAAAGAAAAGACGGCATGATTTTTATGCCAATCTCATGATGACGCATGATTTTTGGACACCTCTCTTCCCCATGCCACCCAGCTCAGTCCTACCCTTCCCCTTCTCCCTCTCCATACTACCCTGCCCTGCTCCCCTCTCCCTCCTCCATACTGCTCAACCCAGGGTAACCACCTTTGAAATGCAAAGAAACTGGCATCACCCTCACAAGGCAAGCGGGCTGCAATCCCAGTCATAAGGCAATTCCACAGCCGCCATTTAAGAGTATCTAAAGATAGAACTTCTACTGATAGCACCAAGCTGTTCCTCACTGTCCTCTGGCATGTGCCCTCAGTGTTACTGCAGAAGGGGGAACACAGCAGCATCTTTATCTGACCCCAGACACTTTTAATGTGAGAGATCCCCCTGTACTGTGATAAGGCAAATTTTTAGACACATAAAAAAACAAGAATGCAAATTAAATGATTGTTCTTTTACCTGGCAAATCCATTAAAAAACCCAGCCGTGTCCTACCCCATGCCACCCAGCCCCATGTAGCCCAGACCAGCCCTCCCACCTGCCCCCATGCAGACCAGCTCTACCCCATCCCTCTCTCCCAGTCCAGCCGCCCAGCCTCTCCCCATGCAGACCCCTCTCTCCTCCTCCCCGCTCCAGCCCAGTCCCATCCCTCCCCTCCCGCTCCACTCTCTCCCAGCCCGTCCCCACTATGCTACCAAGCCCTGCCCCTCCTCTCTCATACAACCCTGCGCCACCCCGCTCCACTCTGCCTTGCGCGCAGGCGCAGTTATGCCCGGAAGCACCAAGCGCTTTCTGCGTTCTCCTGTCCCCTTCGCCCCGCCGTAGGACGTCACGCTCGCTCTCCGCTGCCGCCATTATGGGCCGGGTCTCCGCTGACTCGCACGGAGCAAACCCCCCCCCCTTACCCCGAGGGCAGGAGCAGAGGGGAGGGGAGGACGGCGGCAGTGGGACCCAGGCGTCCTGCACGGAACCGCCCCCCGCCCCGTGTGGGGCGAGGAGGGGGAGATGGAGAGTTCCCCCCGCTTCACCCTCCCCAAAATAGAGGTGTCCCCCAGGGGAGTGTAGGAAGAGGGGAGCCCCAGCATAGCTGCCCCCGATAAAAGGAGGGAGATGCCCCTCCCAGCCCCTCCGGAAGAGGGGAGGATGAGGGGTGCCCCCAGGAGAGCTGCCCCCCAAAAGCCTGATGTGTACCCCACTGCCCAGAGGTTTAGTGCAGGAAGAGTGGGGGGGGGGGTCTCAGATTTCCCCGCTGCCCCAGTTCCTCTTCTCCCACTGCAAGACCCAGGGGCAGCCCAGCTCCCAGACAGTGAGAAAATACCCGCTTTCCATGCGCTCCTGCTGCAGCGCTCACGGCCCAGCAAATCTCGTCTGGATGCTGCCTGCAACTCCTCTGGCTCGGTAATACCCTGTTGCCTAAACTTCAGTCCTTAGCTAAACTACTCCATCATTGGCTCAGCTCTTTGTAATACACTGCTGGAAAGGGTTTAACCTTAAAAACTATCTGAGAAAAGATTAAGAGTCCTAAAGAGCTGTCATAATTCTGACTTCTCGCTGGTGAAGCGAATGAGGCAGTTCATTTCCTAACCAGCTGGGGGGATATATTAGTTTGAGGGATCACTGGATGATTCCCTGTTCTGTTCATTCCCTCTGGGGCACCTGGCATTGGCCACTGTCGGAAAGACAGGATGCTGGGCTAGATGGACCTTTGGTCTGATCCAGTTTGGCCGTTCTTATGTTCAGTTTGAAAAAGTGCAAAGCAATGTGTGACAGTGTGAAATATGGCCCGTGAAAGGGTCTCATCTGTGTTTGTGTTAGGTGCCCCTCAGGACACAGGTGTATAAGAGATTGGAGTGGATTTGCTATCCCCCACTAGTGTGAAATGGGGGCTCTGAATGGGTCCCACCTGGATTTGAATTTGAGGTGTTTTTTACTTTGAGGGCATTTGGGTGTGTAAGCAAGTGTAGGCAGAGAGTGAGGTCTTTAGTCCTTCTCTGTCAGAGGTAGAGTCATCAGGCATCTTCCCCAGATATTGTGTGTTTGGAGTTTGATTCCCCACTACATCAAGCATTAGCTTAACTAATGTTGGAAAATATGGAAATGCAAAATTAACTTTATCTAAAATAACTCTAAATCTGGCCCCATCACCTTCTGTCCTACCCATGACAGAGGCCCTTTCCCTTGGAATATTCTGCCCTCCATGTCCATGGCCTGAATTTCTTGATTTTTGTGGCACACTGCCAAGCTCATATGCACTAAAGGTGAGATTTGTGGCTAATGTGAAAGTGTATGGGGAAGGGGGGGGGGGTTAAGGTGCCATGATCACATCTGGTGATTCAGTGGTGTGTGGAGGAGGAAGTGATGCTGTTTTGGTCAAGTTTTACTTCATATCACCTATGTCCATGTGTTTTGTACATGTGTTCAGCACGGGTCCTCTGGTGTGAAACTTGTTTGTCTGAAATCTAAATAACTAAATAGATACATGCTGGTGATAACTGTCAGAACTAGTTGACATCTTAATCCTTGTCTGTCTTGGCAGTTTGACATGGTCCCTGGGAAACAAGCACTGTACACTTAAGTTTAGTAGTTGGCTGTGGATTCTTAAGAAGTCTTTAGTTTTTGGGCATTGGGTCTCATTAGCAATATCCCCCATAGGTTATGGAGCAGGATACATGTAATTGAACCACAAGTGTATACAGGATTCAGGGCTTCCAGGTTAAAATAAAGTCTTGCTGCTTGTATGTAATAAAAAGGTTAAAATGGCTGTGAAACTCCCTGTGGCTGGTGTGAGGGAATATGCAGGGGAGAGGGGGAAGAGAGAAGAGAAGAGGCTGGATAATTTTTGCTTTGTAGCTGAAGTGGAGAGACTGGCTTGGCAAATTGGGCCTTCTCTTCACTAGGAACAAAAAGTGTGTTTAACATGTGTTAGCACCTTAATGCAGACAGAGCAAGTTGTATTTTAACATGCGTTAGCTAGTCAAGGTAAAACCCTGTGCTACCTCCTGTGGTTGACTTCCCTGTTGGCCCTAGCTAACATGTTAAAATACAAATTGCCCTCTCTATATTAGGGTTTTAACATGTCTGCAACACCTGGCACACCAGGCTCTGTTAGATAGCAGGTTGCGTGCTCCTTTCACAGTAAACTGAGAGGCAGGTCCTGCTAGCACTGCAAACACTAGGCTCAGCCCTTGGTGGGTTCCCTTTAAATACACCCAGTAAGTGAGGGAGGAGTCTTTAGTAGGGCTGGCAGGAAAGAAAGGGTGAATATACCCTAAGTCATTGGCCCCAGATCCTACAAACATTTAAACACCCGCTTAACTTTATGCACGAGTAGTCCCAGTCAATGGGACTGTTGTCACACACATGCAATGCATAAATGTACGTATAGCTCCATCCAGTAGACTGTCTCAGTTAAGCTTTGGGTGTTAAGTTTATTAATCTCCTGCTCCTTGCTCTTCAGGAAATTCCCCAGGTGTATGTGGGCAGACTCACAGAGCAGTTTCTGATCAAGTGTCATTTCATAATTCTCCTCACTCAAACGGAAACCCCAATTCGAGCCCTTGTTCTCTATCCAACTGATTCTTTAGAAGATACTTCTCCACTTGTTGAGCTTTTGCAGGTTTCCCAAAGTGGAGAAGGCACAAATGAAAGTGTTGTTGAGTTCTAAATATTTGTTGTTGATTTATATCCTGGCAGCACCAGTCAGAGCCCAGAACCTCATGGTGCTGTCTTTAACATTAATTAAAAAGGGAGTTGCTTAATAGGTGGAGAGAGCCTCTCAGTTTGAGGTGGTTTGCTATATCCTGTCTATAAGTAGGTAGAAACATAACGTGAAACTAGGGGCTTGTCTACAGTACTGTGCGGGGTTGATCTAAGATACGCAACTTCAGCGACGCGAATAACGTAGCTGAAGTCAACATACTTAGATCTCCTTACTGCAGTGTCTTTACTGAGGTAAGTCAACAACTGATGCTCTCCCGCTGACTCCGCTTGTGCTCCTCATTCTGGTGGAGTACCAGAGTTGACAAGAGAACACTCAACGGTCGATTTATTGCGTCTCTATACTAGACACGATAAATTGATTGCTGCCACTGATCTGGCGGGTAGTGTAGACAAGCCCGAGGACTGGTTGAAGCCGTGAATACCTTCCTCTAATGAGCAGAGATCAGAAATGAGTCAGTCTGTGGTTGGGTTTGATTTTCTGAAATCTTGTGTTAGTGTAAGATTGCTGGAAGGTTTATCCTATTTTAGGGTTTTCTAGAGCACCAATCACCATACTATCTAAGTTTGTGGTTACGGCTTTGAACGGTGTGTTTTTTCTTGTCAGTGAAAGCGAAGCATCCTCTGTCATACTGAGATTCTTATGTGTTTTGACTGTTGTTGCTTTGAAGGGCAAGTTTTCTTTTTCTTGGTGGAAACACTGTCATACTAAGATTTCTGTTTGTACCGATAGATTATTTATATATTGGTATATTACAAATTGTTATTATTTGAGGTTGCCTGTTCATATTCCCACTGATGGGTAGAAAGTCATCGGGTAGCGGAACCCTTTCCGCATTATGCTCTTTAGGAACTTTATGACTTCACTCTTATGGCACCGTGGAATGAGATTATATCAGGGATGTGTCTCCTTATCACCACATTTCCTTTCCTTCTATGGGTGTCTCTTCATTCCTGTAGTCTAGTTTGACCAGACTTCAAGCTCTTCGTACCTTTAATTTTATAAGCGGGTATGTCTTCACTGCAGTTAACTCGGGTGACGGGCACTTGGGTCTGAGCACCTGGTTTAGCTTGGACTGGGTGAGATCAGCCACACTGGAAAGCTATACTCAAAATCACTGTGTCCTGGTGAGGCACTCACTTGTGTGAGTCATTAAGACTTCTGGGGCTATAGCCCATGGTTCTTTGTGCTGGAGGAAGCTGAGCTGCTCTATGACTCTATATTGTAAAGGCCAAAAGTATTCAACAAAGAATTAGATAAATTCATGGAGGATAGGTCCATCAGTGGCTATTAGCCAAGATGGTCAGGGATGCAACCCCAAGTTCTGGATGTCCCTGAACCTTTGACTGCAAGAAGCTGGGACTGTACTACAGGATGAATCACTTGATAAATTGTCCTGGTCACTCCCTCTCAAGCATCTGGCACCGGCCACTGTTGGAAGATAGGATGCTAGGCTAGATCACCATGGGTCTGACCCAGTGTGGCTATTCTTATGTCTTGCTATGGTGCCTAGGCAGCTGGTGTGCTGTGACTGCTGCTACTTATGCTGATAATTGTCTCATTATTTCCTTTTGCTCCCCTGTCCATTACATTTACCTGTTGTCTCACCTTATACTTAGCCTGTAAGCTCTTTTGGGAAGGGACTGTCTCTTTGTTATATTTGTACATTGTCTAGCCCTGTGGAGTCCTGGCCTCTGGGAAATGTCTCAGTACAAATAATGATAATTGGTTTTAATTCTTGCTGGAAGGTCAAGTATCCTGCACTCTACTGACATAGGCGAATGGGGTAGTCCTTCACCTGGCAGCTGGGGTAATGGGGCTTTAACCGTCGCTGGACTCTCTCTCTGTTGGGCTGCAGAACACCCTTTTGCATTCTAGAAAGTGTTATTCACAGAACTAGATGAGATTTTCTGCAGGGGCATCTTACAATACAAATCTGCACCAGTCCCTCTGCCCTGAACTATTTGCTGCATCTTAATGGACTGTCAATCTCTTTTATAAAGTTCTCTTTTCCTGCCATCTCAATTTATAATTCTGTGAATTGGGGTGCAGGTGTTTCATCATCTGACCATATCAAGGTTTATTAAAGGGCTGATTAATGCTTAACAACTGCTCGGAGACCCTATTCTGATGTTGAATTTGAATCTGGTACCAACAAGTCTGAGGGAGGCTCTTTTTGGGCAGCTGGGAGAATGCTCTTTATTCTACCTGTCCCTAAAGTCAGTTTTGTTGATGAACATAACATCTGCAGGACGAATGAGCATGTCCCAGTCTAACCTTCTCCCTAAAGGAGTCTCTGAAATCCACCTAAAATCAGCCTATTATATGGCAAGTATTTTGCCCTCAGGCCACACAACCAGAAGTGATTAAACTGCACACTTCAGATGCCAAGAGGGTCTTTAATTTCAGTTTGAGCTGGGCAAAGCCTTTCAGAAAGTCTCTGACTTCCTGTGGAATAAGAGAAATACCTTCTTCTTGTATACGTGCTAAACCGATACACACTGGTGAAGATGCTGCTACTTGTAGATCTTAGAGCTCATTCTGCCAGGGCCAAGGCTGCATCTGTGGATTACCTCCAGGAACCTTTAAGGTTTGCAAAGCAACTGCAGGGAGTTCTGCACGTACATTCGCACAGCGCTACTTTAGATTTAGCAAACTACTGTGACACAAGGCTTGGGAGAGTAGGCTTACACAAAGCTTGTTTAGTTGTCTTTAGTCCACCTTCCACCTGAGGTATACGCTGCCCTAACTCTCATCTCAAAGAAAAGAATTTATTTACTAGTTCTTCCAAAGTGTTGTCTTTGCATAGTCATACCACCGATATCCTTTTTCCTCAGAGTTCTCTGTACATGTGAGTTTCAGGTGTAAGGAACTGAGGTGGTTACTTCTAGGAATGTTTATTGTGATGTTGAATTTGACCTTTTCTATAACCTCTGACCTCCTCAAGTGGCCCTCATGGAACTAAAATGAACATGGCTATTAAAGAGCCATAGAATGCTATGCAGAGCCAGACCTTCAGTCACTGTTACTGGTAACATCTTTTTATTAAAAATTATGAGACCAAATCTATAGAAGCTTGGATATGGAAAAAATTCTCAGGATGGAAACGGCTTGGGTCTAATAATTCGCCTTTACCAAAGTGTTTTCTCTTTGGCTTTTTCTCAGAAATGTTATTATGATTTCTAATGACTTGTATAGTTGTATCACCCAGTGAAATGTGTTGGAATATATTGGAATTGGAAAAGGTTCAGAAAAGGGCAACAAAAGTGATTAGGGGATGGAACGGCTTCCGTATAAGGAGAGATTAATAACAGTGGAGATTAACAGTGGAGATGTCTTTTCCAAGCTGAAAATTAAACTAAGGGGGGGATATGACAGAGGCCTATAAAATCATGACTGATGTGGAGAAAGTAAATAAGGAAGTGTTATTTACTCCTTCCCATAACACAAGGACCAAATGAAATTAATAGGCAGCAGGTTTTAAAAAAAACACAACAAAAAGTAGTATTTCTTCACATAATGCCCAGTCAACCTGTAGAACTCCTTGCCAGAGGATGTTGTGAAGGCCAAGACTACAACAGGGTTAAAAAAACTAGATAAGTTCATGGAGGATACATCCATCAATGGCTATGAGCCAGGATGAGCAGAGAGGGTGTCCCTACCTCTGTTTGCTAGAAGCTGGGAAATGAGCGACAGGGGATGGATCACTTGATGATCCCCTGTTCTGTTCATTCCCTCTGGGGCACCTGGCAGTGGCCACTGTGGGGAGACAGGAGACTGGGCTAGATGGACCTTTGGTCTGACCCACTATGGCCGTTCTTATGGTCTCAGCTGGTTGTCTCTGAAAATATTTTGTCTCTGTACTATTTCTTGTCAGACTTCACTGAGGAAACATGCTTTTAATTTTGGATAGTAGTATATAAATGTTTTTGCCACTTTCTGGGCTGCACTTAAAACTTACCAACCTAGCTATATTGGTCAGGGGTCTGATTCTTCCCTCCTCCCCCCACCAAATGACACAGAGAGCACTTCTGTCAGCTTGGTTTATTTCATTTAGGGAGGTGGTGTTACTACACTGCTAGAAGTATCCGCTTCTGTTGGTGGACATGTGTCTACAGTAGAGGGCTCTGCCAACACTGCTGTGGTGACAGAGCTGTGCCAAGAAGCTCCCTAAACATAGACAAGATCCCAATTTGTTATATCCGTTTGTGGTTTGATGTTTAAATTGTAAGATAATTAAAAAAAAAAAGATTCTCTTATGAGAGTCTGCCTGTTTCTCTGGTATAGAATTTTGTTGTATGGGTCTAGTTGTGAATTGGGAGAAAAGCTGCTTTGTAGCTGCCCCCCAAAATATGTAATTCCGTGTGTGTGTGTCTGACAAGACATTTGTGATCTAAGCCCTGATTCTGCAAACTCAAGCATTAGTTTAACTAAGCATGAGTAATCCCACTGATTTCAATAGGGCTATGCATGTGAAAAAAGTGAAGCTCATGATTAACCCCACTGAAGTCAATGGGATTACTTATGTCCATGGTTCTCAAACTTTTGTATTGGTGACCCCTTTCACACAGCAAACCTCTGAATGTAACCCCCCCCCTTATAAATTAAAAACACATTTTTATATTTAACACTATTATAAATGCTGAAAGCAAAGCAGGGTTTGGGGGTGAAGGCTGTCAAGTTTGTAACTCCCACTTAATAACCTTGCAATCCCCAGAGGGGACATGGTCCACTGTTTGAAAACCCCTGATTTATGTGCTTAAAGTTTATGTAAGAGTTTGCAGGAATGGGGTTTTAATTTGTGAGGTTAGTGACAGTGAGTCTGTCCCTTGGCATAAGACCTCATTGTTTTACAGCAGTGGCTGTGTAAAATACATTGCGGGGGGGGGGGGGGGGGTGTGGAGAGAATAGCCTCTTTTACTGCTGGTTTTTGGCTGTTGCCAAAAGTTCTCACTTTTTCAGTGGAGAGTTAAGAAATATTTGTTTAGAAGACTTGGGGCTTGTCTACACTGCAAAATTGTTGACAAAAACTTTTGTCTTTCGCGGGTACTTAAAAAACCCTGCAAAAGACAAAGTTTTGCTGACAAGCAGCAGCGTGGACATGGCTTTGTCGGCAGAAGCACATGCAGAATGCATGTCTAAGAATGCTATGACTACTTTTTAAGAAACACTTTTAGAATAGATAGTGGATTATTATACTAGATTTTGGGGGTTTGCAATGATTTTTTGCTTAGTGTTGTTTACTTATTCCTCTTGGACTTACCCCCAAACTAATTTTAAAAAGGATAGAGAAATGCATTGAGAGTTTTATATCTGTGGTTCTTAACCAAGTGAACATTGCCCACTTTATTTTTGTGTGTGGTTTGAGCTGTCATTTTAATTCACGGGTTGGAGAGTGTGGGTTGTTGTTTCTGCCGCTATGGCCCAGGGCAGGGAGGTGGCTGTGATGTTTAAATGGTTGGTGTGTGTTAATTGATTTTTGGATATGAGGATCAGAGGCATTTCAAGATAAGCTGATAAAGTAGCCAGTTGGGTTTAAAAAAAAAAAAAAAAAACCACTCAGGAGGCATCACAAAAAATATCCTCCCCTTCTCCCAAAGGGCTCCCCAGTCCAGTGGGTTTGGTTAACTTGCCTGTTTGTTCTGGTTCTTCCAGAAACAAGCTGGAGTTGGAAAGATTATATTGTGCAACTACATCCAAGTCCCTGCAGTTTCTGTGTGCTGGGTGTGGTGTGGAGTTAAAACCTCAGCAAGAGGAGCTGCAGCTTGCTGCATCCAGTGGTCACCCCTGCTGGGAGGATGGGCTGGAGGGTAGCCCCCAGCCACACTCAGTCTGGCACCAGTCAGGGTGACCGGATAGAAAGTGTGAAAAATCGGGACCAGGGGGGAGGTAATAGGCGCCTATATAAGAAAAAGCCCCAAATATCAGGACTGTCCCTATAAAAATCAGGACATCTCCCTCCAGCCCTTCCCCAGCGGGGCAGGGGTGCAGCACCGAGATGCAACAGCCCTGGCCACTAGCGCCTAGCCACAGGCTCAGCTTTCCCGGGCACAGCTGATTGAAAGGCTCTCCCAGCTCAGGGCCCCCGTACAGACCGCCCCCCCCCCACCCCATCTGCTTGCTGCTGCAGCTGGGAGATCACCAGGCATAGCTCCACATGATTGCTGATCAAGGGAGAGAGACAGAGGGCCTGGAGTTTTCTTGTCCCCTCCTCAAAGGTTTCCACTTTCCTGATCTGAGACGGGAACTTAACCAATCCTCCCTCCTCTCCCATGCCAATCCAGGGTGCATCCCCCTCTCCCCAGTGGGTTGTTATAGGGGGCAGCAGGGAGTTCCCACCTCCTGCAGTAGAAAAGGAAGAACCCATATCACACCCAAGGGCTCCCCTCAACTCCTGCACATACTTAGGTGCATCACTGCACTCATGCATAGGACCAGGAAGTTCAAGGTAGCGTGACTGTAAAGGGAAAATGGGACACTGAACAGGATTGGCAAAAAGGCCTCCCCTCTCAGCTCTACAGTTTATTTCTAAAGAAAATGGAACACGTTTTCCACTGCATGCCAGATTGTGAAGACCCGACATGCAGAAGGTACTTAATTATAAGCACTAAATTTGGGAATAGAAAAATGTCAGTCAGGTTTTTTATATACCCTGAAGTTTTTCAAAGATTTATTTGCAAAAACTGTGTAGTAAGGGCAAGTCATCTCTTCTCTGTTTTACATTTTCTCAATCAGTATTTCTAAGATAAGATTACATTTAAAATATAAAATCAAGCCTTCATAAAGTAATAATTCCAGATTACTACATATTTAATTTAAAATGTCTTTCAGTGAGTTAATCAGTCAGAGCAGTTTAGTGTGTTCATAACAATGTTCATTGCTTTTAGAAAAAGGGAACACTAATTTATTTTGTGTGAACTCGAACATTAGACATGTTTATGAAATTTCACCAACTTTAAAAAATGTTTCCAAAGATTTTTAGGCATAATAAAGGATTTTATATCTTAGTAAGGTATTGATTTTGCTGGAGGGTTCTCTTAAAACTAGTTATCAAATAGTCAGAAGTAAAGAAAGGGAAAGGAAGAAAAGGGTGTTGTCCCCTATGTCTGACAAAGGGGGCCTTTTTGCCCACAAACTTATGCCCAAATAAATCTGTTAGTCTTTAAGGTGCCACCAGACTCCTCATTGTCCCTTTAAGGGCTCTCTTCAACAGTGGAGGGAGAAAGATTACAGGGATGGACAGAAAGGACAGGAAGACTTTGGAAGCAAATTTTTTGTACTATAATAATTAAAATTAAAAATGTGTATTTTAGATAAGGGTGATCTTTTGAAGAATTTATTTTAAAAACGCTATGTTTGAAGATCCAAGCATTTAAGGCTAAAAAAGAATACTCATTGTGCATCTAAAAAAAAAAATCTGTGCAAGGATTTTTTTAGAGATGTAATTTTATAATCTTCAGCAACAAACTAATGAAATAGTTGAAGCAAATTTCAAACTAAGGTCCTGTAGACTAACAGGTTCTGAGTAAAAAATAACCCACAACTGTTTTTTTTCCCCAGTAAATTCAGAAACTGAGTTGGCAAATGCTTGTAAAATGGCTTCATTATCATTTAGTGGCTCTTTTAACAATTCCAGTGTTATACTAATAATTAGGTCCAGCAAGCTAGAAGGCTTTTCACTTTTAAGTTACTAGACCCCACTCCAAAGGAGACTCACCAGGCTGCAACAGCCTGCTCTGGGAGCCTGCAGGAAGAGTCAGAATAGGGATTTTTATTTCAGGCCCAATGGCAGGTGAGACAGCCATGGCATCAGGAGATGGATAACCTTCAGTGGGGCCCCCGCCCGGGAAGGAACTTGGTCGCCCTCCACCAACGAGGGATACCCCTGGTAGCTCGGGTCCCGGCCACGAAGCACCAGCCGTTGCCTCAACTGGCTCAGCGGCCGTCGGCGGGGTGCCACCCGCGGCCGGCAGGTCAAAGAGTCCAGGGGACCCTCGAAGGCGGGAGTGGAAGCAGCGGTCAGGGGGATGGAACATGGGGAAGGGGGAGCTGGGGTGAAGTTGGCCAGGTCGAGGCCTGCTGACAGAGGGTCGTCCTCCCCCTGGGTGACCGGGGTCAGACCCAGGGCCTCGATCTCCTCGTAGATAGATGGGAACTCACCAGTTTGGGCACTAAGACCCAAGGGAGGCATTGCCTCTTATAGTCGCCGCCCATGGGCTAGAACAAATAGTTTTGCCAAAAAGAGTGAGGACAAGACTTAAAGGACTGTCCTGGCTAAAACAGGGAGGGAGGGGGTATGATCACCATAGTTCAAGGGGACCGCTCACTGGCATGACCTTACTTCCTGGGTGTGTGTTTGTACAAGATCTAGGGCCCACAACAAGGCATGTGTGATAAGTGCATTGTCATGGTTAAGGGAAAGTCCCCCACCTCACTGGGTGAGGAACAGAGGGAAAGTCTCTTCTCTGTCTCTATTGGTAGCTAAGAGAAAAATAAAAAACCTCCCCTTAACATCTATAAGAAGAGAACCTGGTTGTTGTTTGAAGATGCTGCTACAGTGGTTCCCAAAAACTTTAACAACCCACAAACCCCTTTCACTAAAATGTCAAATCTCATGAATCACATCCTAAAAATTAATATTTCCAGGGATTTTCTCCCTTACTGGAGCATAAGTTGTAAAAGCAGTGATCTTGGAAATAAAATTTGTTTGACACGCTTATTACACACTATTATTAATTATCATTAAAATTAAAACTGTATTACATTATGAAAACAGCAACAGTCTCCCAAGATCTTGCTTTTGTAGCTTGTATCACTTTGATTAAGCCTGTTATAAGACAAGGCTCCTATGTTTCATCAAGGAGTATCAGATATGAAACAGTATGAAGGTATTTAAGAAGCCAACTCAAATAAAGAGTTCCTCCTACATAAGCATTTGGGTCTTGAGCAGTCCAGGCAAATAACGCACATTACAAGAAAGCTTAAACTTGTTCTTAATAATTTTAAGAACAGGAAAAAATATCCACCTCCCTTTCCATTTCTTAAAAAGGAGTCTTGAAGTTTAAATCGCCTCAGTGTGATGGATACACTTGCTTTGATCTGCATAGCTCTTGGAAGTCCCTGGGGCTTCAGGCTGCCATCCCCACGCTGTCCAGGTCCCTAGAGACGTCTTTGTCCACCATTAGGGATTTTTTTTTCCTGAGAACCCCCTGTAACATTTCACGAACCCCAGTTTGGGAACCACTATGGTAGAAAGAAATGATCCTCCAATGCCTAGGGAAGGGGATATGTATTTTGCTACTCCCAACACTGTAGGTACCTAAGACCATACAGGTGTTAAGTCCTTGTTGTAACTTCACTGGCGTTCACTGATATTTAAACAATAAATAAAGACAAAAAGACCCCAAACAAATTCATAACTCAAGCAGTCAACTGAATGGAAAAATAACCTTGCCCTAAGTAGAGTTTCTGTACTTCAAAAACCACAACCACAGGGAGCAAATAAAGAGGAAGTTTGGAAGGTTTTCAGAGTTGAGAGTCTGGGAACATGGATCTTTACTGGAGGAACTGGGCATGCTCACATTTTAATTGAGGTGCTTCCTCCTACTCCCATTGTGGCCTGACACAACATAAACTTGCCGTTCCTTAGTTTTCCGATCTGCAAAATGGGGATGTTGGTAATGACCTAGCCCACTGGTATGTTGTGAGGACTTATTCATTAGTGGGCCAGATTAAATTTGAGAGAGGTATGTGCTAAGTCTGATCATTGCTGAGTTTGTTTAACCCATCACCACCACATAAAGTAGCTCTGTCTGGGCCTGTCAGTATTGCTAATTTTCATGTCATCATAAGTCTTTTGATATTTAGAGTTCTTCTTACAGCTACAGCCCCTGGTATCAAGTGATGGCAGAATATCAGCTCTCATTTAAAAAGAGGAAGTACATTTCCAGCTCTCCAGGACTGCATGTGACTGCTAAAGGCTCAAAAACCAGCAGGCAAAGAAAGAACCCACCATGTATTATTAGTCTCATGATTTTTGGAGACTTCCTCAGCATTTTTGAATCCTTGGGGCTGGCAATGCTGAATAAAAGTGATGTTAAAAACTTGACAACTAACATGTCTTAACATGCCAATGCAGACTGGGCAAGTTGCATTTTAACATGTGCTAGCTGGGGGTAGCTTATGGATCACTTTGACCAACTAACACAGGGGTTGGCAACCTTTCAGAAGTGGTGTGCCAAGTCTTCATTTATTCGCTCTAATTTAAGGTTTCGCGTGCCAGTGGTACATTTTAACGTTTTTAGAAGGTCTCTTTCTATAAGTCTGTAATATAGAACTAAACTATTGTTGTATGTAAAGCAAATAAGGTTTTTAAAATGGTTAAGAAGTTTCATTTAAAATTAAATTAAAATGCAGAGCCCCCCGGACTGTTGGCCAGGACCCGGGCAGTGTGAGTGCCACTGAAAATCAGCTTGTGTGCCGCCTTCGGCACCCATGCCATAGGTTGCCTACCCCTGAGTTAACATGTTGAAATGCAATGCAGCCTAGCTACACTAGAGTTTTAAACGTGTTAGGTTCTACTCCCCACATGGACTTCCTGTCTGACCTCAGGCCAGTGCCTTAGGGACAGAGTTTCAAAGGTTTTTAGCCACCCAAAGATGCAGTTAGGCATCCAGTTAACACGAGACCTTCATACCAGTGAAGCAAATGCTGAGGAGGACATATGGGGTAGGTTTCCACTTCAATTAAAAACTCATGGGGCTCAGGCTAAGGGGCTGTTTAAGTGCAGTGTGAACACTGGGCTGCAGCCCAGGCTCTGGAACTCCCCCACCTCGCAAGGTCCTAGAGCTCAGGTTTTTAATTGCAGCGTGGACATAGCCATAGATGACTGAAGTCTCTAAAGTGAAGGTATATGTACAGTGCCTTCCCTAGTGCTACATAGTGGATAAACCATTTCCTGGCCTTCTCATTATTTACGAGCTACTTTACAAGGTAGGTTTAGTTGTGACAATACATCGACTTGTTTTCTTTAGCACATCTTAAGACAGACAATCAGAATACATCTAGAAAGAATGAGAAAAATTGTATATTCCCAACGGCCACAACCACCTCTCCTAGAATAAAGAGGTCAAGCTGACAAGGGTCTAACTACTTTACTGAAAGTTTAACTTGAACCAGACATGAAGTAAGTAGAACCATACTCCTAGTATCATTAACCTGGAAAGTGAGATAAGACTGCTCTGACAGAAACCCATCAAGGCCTGGGTTTGTTCCTCTGGAATAAGAGTAATAGGTTTTTCTACTGAATACAAGTATCAGTTATCCTATTATTTATAGGATGGCCATCTTACAGCAAAAATACTTCAGGACCAGACTCCAAAGAGAAACTGCTGAGCTTCAGTCCATTTGCAGATTTGACACCATCAGCTCAGGATTAAACAAAGCCTGTGAATGGCTAGCCAACTACAAAAGCAGTTTCTCCTCCCTTGGTGTTCACACCTCAACTGCTAGCAGAGGGCCTCACCCTCTCTGATTGAACTAACCTCCTTATCTGCAGACTGATTCTTGCCTGCATATTTATACCTGCCTCTGGAAATTTTCATTACATGCATCTGACGAAGTGGGTATTCACCCATGAAAGCTCATGCTCCAATACGTCTGTTAATCTTTAAGGTGCTACAGGACTCTTAGTTGCTTTTTTACAGATCCAGACTAACACGACTGATAAACAGTCTCTTCCACAAAAACCTAGATTCTTAGCCCAGTCTGGGTGCGGCAAGGCCAGAAAGACTCACAAACAGGAAGAAAGCAATGCAGATAAGCAGGAAAGTGATTCTGCAGGAAATCAGGGCTGAAACAGGGTACCAGTAGGCACTGAGAGTACTACCTCCTTAACCTGACCAGTGCATCTTGGTACCATCAAACTACAGTGTATTCGGCAGAACAAGATACTGCTTTAAGGCTCATTTCACACCGCGTGGAGGCAGATCAGGACAATAGCCCTCCTGATTAAACCCATTGGGGGCGATTCACCCTCAAGGTGGGGAGGGTGTCTCTGTCTACGCCCAGCAGGAGGCAGGTTGGTAATAAAACCGGAGGATTTCCCCCTGGTGCGCTGGAACGGGCTAGGACAGTCTCGCGCTCTCCGTAAGCTGCCTCTTGTCCTGTCCCCGCGGCTGGAGGAGCCGGAGCGAGGCGAAGGAAGGAGTCTGGCTCGGAGGACGGAAGCCGAGCCTGATGCAATGGCTGCAGCGCGACCGTCGGCCGGGAGCCTTGACAGCCGCCGAACGCTCCCTCCGCCCGCCTCTTACTCGCGCCCGTGGGGAAGGGGGGGGGGGTGCGCTGAGGAGAAAAATTAACCCGCGCGCGCGGCATCCACGCACCGCCCGCGGCACCAGGTCACCCCCCGCGGAGAGGCGCGGGCACGTGCCCCTACAGCTGCCCCCTCTCCGGCCGAGTGGGAGAGGGCAGGTAACGGCTCTGTTGTCAGGCCGGGCACAGCCCCAGCCCGCTGGCAAGACAAGCGGCTCCCGGGCACCGGAGCAGAGCCGCCCGGGCTACCCTGAGAGCCAAGCGCGAGCGCCGCTTCCCTCGTCCCCGCCGCCCGCCCGCCCAGTACCTCACCTGAGTCCGGGCAAAACCTGGAAAGAACCGCGGCGGCGGCTGCTCCTTGCGATAAGAGACTGGTCCTCGGGGGCGGCTTCTTACATAAGACTCACCCGCCCGCCGTGGGCTTTAACGCCGCCGACTAATGGACGTTCCGTCAGGGAGGTGCGCAGATTGACAGTTTGGCCAGCCAATGAGGACTAGCTAGGCTCGCTGAGCGTGTCCTATTGGTGCGGGGAGGGTCAGAGGAGCTGATAGGCGGGGGGAGCAGAAAATAGCCTCCGCTCCTTGCCCCACAGTCACAACAGCCCTTGGGAGACACTCCCACAATCCGCTTCCCCACCCCACACAGCCTCTGGGTGGGCAGTGCCAGGCCCGTTCCATGGCCCTTCACCCCACCTGCCCTTCCTCTGGCATTTCCTCCACCTGGGCCAGGTGCTACTGGGCCCATCCTGGGCAGCTCCAGCTCCAGGCCATTCTGGAATTCTTCTTCTGTAAAAAATCACAGTTGTCTGCCAGTCACTTTAAAAACGACAACCCACTGGCCAGTGCCAGCCTAAGCAGACCCTTTCTTTCAGTGGGTGGTTTCCAGTGCCTTCCCTTTCTTACACTGTGTATGCCTCAATATCTCCTTCCTTCTTTCTCGCTTGGGGGCTGGCAGAATTACAGCCCAGGTTTCAGCCTCCTCTGATAGGGTATATTCCTGGTCCTCCAAAGATCTTGCCAAAGTTGTCTAGGAAAAAGAAAGCAGAACCTAATACTTCTATTGTGAAAATAACTGGCTTTTTATATCAGATATTCTTTACTCATTAAGGAGCAGGAAAGTGCACAAATATATTTTTCTTTGTTTTACAATTGGGCTTTAAAAATAAGGACCCTTGAAAGGGGTTAAGAAATGAATGGGGAAACAGAGCTGTGGAAGGATGGAGGCAGAGGTGAAAGTAAGCCGGTAGGGTCTGCCAGACTGGACCGGCTTCCCCAGCGGTGATTTAAAGGGCTCCAACCGCTGCAGGGAGCCCCAGGGCTTTTAAATCACCGCCAGAGCTCTGGCAGCTGGGCTTGGGTGGGGTTTTGAAGGGCCCGGAGCTCCAGCCACTGCAGGGAACCCTGAGCCCTTTAAAGCACCACCCAAGCTCCAGCAGCGGGGCTTGGCACTTTAAAGGACCCGGGGCTCCCCACTAGGGTGACCAGATCACCCAGGTCAAATATCGGGACGCGGGGGGGCGGGGCGGGGGCAGAGGGGGAAAAAATGGCGGCAGAGCAAAAAAAAAAAATCCCCCACCCCCGATTCCTCCTCCCTCCGCAAGCGCTGGAGGGAGGCCCGGGAGACTCAGGGGAGCACGGGGCCGGGGTGAGTGTGAGTCCAGCCTGGCCCCGAGCAGGCAGGACTCGGGCGCGGTATCTGGAGGGAGAGTACGGGGTGGCCTGCGGGGCCAGGCAGCGGCTGTTCTCCCCACCTGGGCAGCAGGACTCGGGAGCAGCCGCTGCTGCAGCTCCCACTGCCGCGGGGGGAGGAAGCGGCCGCTGGCCAAGCTCGGCAGCTGCGGCTCTGGCGCCCACGAACCCCCCGAGCCCGGGCCTGCTGCGGGGACCCAGCGCGCACGCTGCGCATACCCAGCCCCTGGCCACTCGCGTCTGGGCTGGCTGCCCAGCTGGTGCAATCCTGCGGGCGGCCTCGGAGTGGGGGCAGCAGGCCCCAGCCCCCCGCATCCCGCTCGGGTCCTGCAGGGGAACGAATGGGACTGGGCTGCCGATGCCTCCGCCACGGGATTGCACCAGCTGGGCAGCCAGCCCAGACGCGACTGGCCAGGGGCTGAGCGCAGTGTGTGCGCTGCCCCGCAGCAGGCCCGGGCTCGGGGGGTTCTGGCCCGGGCACCAAAGCCGCAGCCGCCGAGCGCCACGTGCTTGGCCACTTCCTCCCCCCGCAGCAGTGGGAGCTGCAGCAGCGGCTGCTCCCGAGTCCCCTGCCCAGGTGGGGAGAACAGCCGCCACCTAGCCCCACGGGCCGCCCCCCTACTCTCCCTCCAGGTACCGCGCCCGAGTCCTGCCTGCTTGGGGCCAGGCCAGACTCACACTCACCCCGGCCCCGCACTCCCCTGAGTCTCCTGGGCATGGCATGCTTGGAAAGAGGCGGGGATTTGGGGAGGGAGACAATGGGGCAGTGAGGGGGCGGGGTCGGGGCAGGGGAGGGCGCGAGCCCTTCGGGCTCCGGAGCCTTTGCTTGTTTGTCCAGTGTCCCGACCTAACATTGGTCGGGACGCGGGACAAACAAGCAAATATCGGGACAGTCCCGATAAAATCGGGACGTCTGGTCACCCTACTCCCCACAGTGGCCGGAGCCTCTGGCCCTTTAAATCTCTGCTCATCCAGCTTGGTCTACAACTCCTGCCTATGAGTTTTTTCCCCTTTCTTGGAATGCAGGCTTCTGATAGTTTCTGCAACTTTGACTTGAAGTAATTCCAGGCCTCCTCCACCTTTAGATCCACAAGATCTTCAGACCAATTCACTTCCCTAACTAATTTCCTTAATTCTTTAAAGTTAGCCCTTTTGAAATAAAAAACCCTAGTCCCAGTTTATCCTTCCATCTAGTTTGAACTGAATTAGCTCATGATCACTCGAATCAAGGTTGTCCCCTACAACCATTTCTTCTATGAGGTCCTCACTACTCACCAAAACCAAATCTAAAATGGCATCCCCTCTTGTTGCTTCTTCAACTACTTGGTGAAGGAATCCATCAACTATCACATCCAGAAACATCTGAGCCCTATTATTACTACTAGCACTTGTCCTCCAGTCTATATCTGGAAAGTTAAAGTCTCCCATAATCACACAATTCCCATTAGTGTTTACTTCATTAAAAACCTTAAAGAGGTCTCTATCCATATCCAAATCAGATCTCGGCGGTCTGTAGCACACCCCAAGCACTATCTCAGGGTAGACTCTAGTTGCTTTCTTTCCCAATGTGATTTTTGCCCAGACAGACTCTGTCTTATCCATTCCATCACTTCTTATTTCTTTACAGTTAACCTCATCACTGATATACAATGCAACTCCACCACCTTTGCCTTTATTTCCGTCTTTCCTAAACAGCACATAACCTTCAGTACCTATACTCCAGTCATGACTACTATTCCACCATGTTTCTGTTATCCCTATAATATCCAGTTTCACTTCCTGCACCAATAGCTCTAGTTCCTCCATTTTGTTACCTAGGTTCCTCGCATTAGTGTACAGACATCTTAATTTTTGACGTTTGGCTTCATTGACATTCTTTACCCAGTTAGGCACAGAGATTCTACCACCAGTATCACCAATTAGACTGGTATCTACACTACCCTTCCTCCTTATGTCCATTCTTCTGCCCACGGTTGTATCCTCTTACTTTGTTTTCTTTCCTCTCAATGTTAAATTCCGGCGTGGAGATTACCTGGACATCTCCCAACCATCTCCCCACAATTCCTAGTTTAAAGCTCTCTTAATCAGTTGTGCCACCCTCCATCCTAGAAGTCTGTTTCCCTCCTTACTCAAGTGAAGTCCATCCCGAGAGAACAGTCCTCTGTCCATGAATGCTTCCCAGTGGCCGTACATCCCAAAGCCCTCCTTATAGCACCACTGCCTGAGCCATCTGTTGATCGCCATAATCTTGTCACACCTTTGTTGCCCTTCTCTAGGAACAGGCAGAATCCCAATGAAGATCATCTGAGCCTCGATTTCCTTAAGCGTCTTTCCCAGTCTGGCATAGTCTCCCTTGATACGTTCCAGCGAGAATCTGGCCGTAACATTCGTTCCCACATGAAAGACGATCAATGGATTCTTGCCCGCTCCCATTAGGCAGGGCCGGCTCTAGGTTTTTTGCCACCCCAAGCAAAAAAATTTTGGCTGCCCCCTGTCCCAGCCCTGGGCTGCCCCCTGTACCCCCCTGCTGCCCCAGCCCTGGGCTCTCCCCCCTCACACCCACACCCCCTGCCACCCCAGCGCTGGGCTTCCCCCTTTCCCCCCCACCAGTGCCCGCCCCTACCTCGCTGCCGCCCCAGCCCTGGGCTCTCCCTTCCCCCACCAGTGCCCCCCCACACCTCCTGCCGCCCCAGCCCTGCCCTCCCCCGCACCTGCACTCTCCTTCCACCGCAGCCCTGAGTCACTGGTAACTCGCTCCCAGGGCGAGTCATTCAGCAGGAATTTTGGATGTGCACAAAACACAGACAGGATTGGTTCCCATATCGCTACAGAGCTGCAGTAAAGTGGATGCATATTATAAGACTGTCCTCCATAAATGAGGAAAAGTTGAGGTGCCTTTATTATTCTTTTGTTCCACTCTTTCTATGGGGAATTTGCCAATGCAGTATCACTGTCTTCCTTTCAAACAAACAAACAAACAAAAAAAGGCAATGGCTGTTGAAAATAGCAATTACAGTCCTAATAACCACTCGGAAGCATTTCTTGCTCAATTTTATCCTACTTTTTCTACAGCAAGTTACAGTGGATCAATATATTTGATTTGGGAGAAATGAAGTAACAGCTGCCCAAACTAAGCCTGAGCACTCCTGAATTTTGAGGTGTTCAAATCTGGAAGGCAGGTGCTGGGTGTGAGTGTGTGTGTGGGGGGGGGGGCTGTGGGCTCCATGGGGGAGCACAGCAGCATGTATGCAGCAGTGTGTCTGGAGCTGCGCGGAGCCAGACACGCTGGTCTGAGTGGCATGGTAAGGGGGCTGGGGGGTTGGAGAAGGAGTAGCAGGTTCCGGGGGCGGGCAGTCACGGAACATGGAGCAGGGGGTTGGATGGGGCGGAGGTTCGGGGGCAGTCAGGGGACAGGCAGCGGTTGGATAGGCATGGGAGTCGCAGATATTTGTCAGGGGACAGGTAGGGGTGGGGTCCTGGGGGCAGTGAGGACAAGGAGAAGGGAGGCTTAGATAGGGGTGGGGTCCTGGGGGCAGTTTGGGGCAGGGGTCCCAGGAGGGGCAATCAGGGGACAAGGACCAGTGGTGCTTATATAGGGGGTGGGGTCCTGGGGGGCAGTTAGGGGCAGGGGTCCCGGGAGGGGGTGATCAGGGGACAGGGAGCGGGGGTGGGGGGTTGGATGGGTTGGGGTTTCTGTGGGGGGCAGTCGGAGGGAGTGGATGGTGGCAGGGGGGGCTTCCCTCCCCATGGAGTGTCCTGTTTTTTGAATGTTAAAATATGGTCTCCCTACCATTCACAGCACTCACAGCACGCTGCCGCATGAGGTCCCCCTCCTTCCTTTCCAGTTGGTAGTGGCCAAGGGAATGCTGGGAAATGTAGTTCTTTCCCTGCTCCAGGGCTGGCTCTATAGGCAGGGAGCTAACCAAGGAACTACAGCTCCCAGAGTCCCCTGTTGGTTCTCAGCTCCCATGCCGCCCCTGCAAATGGGCTGCTCCAAGCAGGTGCTTGCTTTGCTGGTGCCTAGAGCTGCCCCTGCCATTAGGATCCTTTTCAGCCTCAGGTCCATATCCCATATCTTAGCATCCGGCAGACAGCACACCCTTTAGTTCTCCAGATCAGCTCTAGTTACAGGCCTGTCTATTCTTCTCAGTAAGGAGTCCCCAATCACGTAGACCTGCCTTTTCCTGGTGACAGTGTGATTCTCCGGTCTATCCCCTGCTCCCACTGGCTGCAAGTCCTCTTGATTCCTATTCACCCTTGCTATCCTCTGCAACCCATCCTGTATCCTCCTAAGGCTCATATTTGGTGGTGGTGGTATCTCCGGCTACGTCTATACTACCCGCCCGGGTCGGCGGGTAGCGTTCGACTTCTCGGAGTTCGATATATCGCGTCTCATCTAGACGCGATATATCGAACTCCGAACGTGCTCCCGTCGACTCCGGAACTCCACCACTGCGAATGGCGGTGGCGGAGTCGACGGGGGAGCCACGGACGTCGATCCTGCGGCGTCTGGATGGGTGAGTAGTTCGAACTAAGGTAGTTCGAGTTCAGCTACGCTATTCGCGTAGCTGAACTTGCGTACCTTAGTTCAACCCCCCCACCCCAGTGTAGACCAGGCCTCCATTGACTCTTCCCCTCTTCCTATAGGACTAGCTGCTCTTCTCTTTTTCCTTGCCCTATCACCTTCAGTGACCACCTGATGTGCCCCTTCTTCATTTTCCAACTCTGCAAACCTGTTCCTGAGCTCTATTTCTCCTTCACTGGCCCGTCTTTGCCTCTGCCTGGTTCTCTTAGTCACATGCTTCCACCGTCCACTTTCCTCACCCAGCAGTCTCCCCTCAGAGTTCTTTGGTCCTGCTTCCATCTGCAAGTTGAGCTTATCCCTTCAGCCTCCTCATGTCTTTGCTCCATCATCCGCTCAAACCCCCTTCTAAACTCAACCAGAGTTTTCACCTGCATCTCCAGTCCTCGGATCTTTTCTTCCATCAGCTCTATCAGGCGGCACTTCATGCAGACAAAACTCTTTTCAGGTACCCCCTCCAGGATCGTGTACATGCCGCAGCTTCCACATCCAGCCATCCTCGTTGTGTCTTTCACTGCTGCCTCTGTATCGGTCGTAGCCTTCCCACCTAAAACCTGTTAGTCCAAGAAACACGAACCAAAACAAACCCCCAACAGGCACCAGAACACTGGCAGATCACCCACTCCCTTCACTAGCCTATCAGTTCCTCTGCCTAGGTCTCTAAGTCTCCCCCACAAACTCGCAGTGAAACTCCCCAGTTTACAGCTCTGTTTGCTGGCTGCTGTGCCGCTGCAGCTGTCTATGCCGCTGCCTGACTGGCTGGCTCCCTTTATAGGACCCCTAAGCAGTGCTCAGCTTCTCTCCCAGCACACTGCCCCTACCATAATGAAAGGTGCCAGGGCTCAAGCAATTGTTTTACTTTCATAACTGGTGCAGCAAGCCCAAAGGTACCAGGGCTATGAATTGCCAAGCTTACAGGTGCTGGAACTCAGCCTTGTCAAACCCTTGCACAAATTAGTGTGTGTGTGTGTGTGTGTGTGTGTGTGTACGTACACACAGCTTAAATTGGTTAAAAACCCTAACTTTCAGTTCTCAGTGTTTCAAAAATGTTAGACTGCCAACCTGTGTCATAGAGATGGGTTTTTTTAAACAAAAGACATAAGAACGGCCGTACCGGGTCAGACCAAAGGTCCATTTAGCCCAGTATCTGTCTACCGACAGGGCCAATGCCAGGTGCCCCAGAGGGAGTGAACCTAACAGGTGATGATCAAGTGATCTCTCTCCTGCCATCCATCTCCATCCTCTGACAAACAGAGGCTAGGGACACCTTTCCTTACCCATCCTGGCAAATAGCCATTAATGGACTTAACCTCCATGAATTTATCTAGTTCTCTTTTAAACGCTGTTATAGTCCTAGCCTTCACAACCTCCTCAGGCAAGGAGTTCCACAAGTTGACTGTGCGCTGCATGAAGAAGAACTTCCTTTTGTTTTAAACCTGCTGCCTATTAATTTCATTTGGTGACCTCTAGTTCTTGTATTATGAGAATAAGTAAATAACTTTCCCTTATCTACTTTCTCCACATCACTCATGATTTTATATACCTCTATCATATCCCCCCTTGGTCTCCTCTTTTCCAAGCTGAAGAGTCCTAGCCTCTTTAATCTCTCCTCATATGGGACCCATTCCAAACCCCTAATCATTTTAGTTGCCCTTCTCTGAACCTTTTCTAATGCCAGTATATCTTTTTGAGATGAGGAGACCACATCTGTACACAGTATTCGAGATTTGGACGTACCATTGATTTATATAAGGGCAATAAGATATTATCCGTCTTATTCTCTATCCCCTTTTTAATGATTCCTAACATCCTGTTTGCTTTTTTGACCGCCTCTGCACACTGCATGGACATCTTCAGAGAACTATCCACGATGACTCCAAGATCTTTTTCCTGACTCGTAGCTAAATTAGCTCCTAGCATATTGTATGTATAGTTGGGGTTTTTTTCCAATGTGCATTACTTTACATTTATCCACATTAAATTTCATTTGCCATTTTGTTGCCCAGTCACTTAGTTTTGTGAGATCTTTTTGAAGTTCTTCACAATCTGCTTTGGTCTTAACTATCTTGAGCAGTTTAGTATCATCTGCAAACTTTGCCACCTCACTGTTTACCCCTTTTTCCAGATCATTTATGAATAAGTTGAATAGGATTGGTCCTAGGACTGACCCTTGGGGAACACCACTAGTTACCCCTCTCCATTCTGAAAATTTACCATTTATTCCTACCCTTTGTTCCTTGTCTTTTAACCAGTTCTCAATCCATGAAAGGACCTTCCCTTTTATCCCATGACATCTTAATTTACATGAGAGCCTTTGGTGAGGGACCTTGTCAAAGGCTTTCTGGAAATCTAATTACACTATGTCCACTGGATCCCCCTTGTGCACATGTTTGTTGACCCCTTCAAAGAACATGATTTCCCTTTACAGAAACCATGTTGACTTTTGCCCAATAATTTATGTTCTTCTATGTGTCTGACAATTTTATTCTTTACTATTGTTCTGACTAATTTGCCTGATACTGACGTTAGACTTACCGGTCTGTAATTGCCAGGATCACCTTTAGAGCCCCTTTTAAATATTGGTGTCACATTAGCTGTCCTCCAGTCATAGGGAACAGAAGCCAACTTAAAGGACAGGTTACATACCATAGTTAATAGTTCCGCAACTTCACATTTGAGTTCTTTCAGAACTCTTGGGTGAATGCCATCTGGTCCCGGTGACTTGTTAATGTTGAGTTTATCAATTAATTCCAAAACCACCTCTAGTGACACCTCAATCTGTGACAGTTCCTCAGATTTGTCACCTACAAAAGCCAGCTCAGGTTTGGGAATCTCCCTAACACCCTCAGCCGTGAAGACTGAAGCAAAGAATCCATTTAGTTTCTCTGCAATGACTTTATCGTTTTTAAGCGCTCCTTTTGTATCTCGATCATCGAGGGGCCCCACTGGTTGTTTAGCAGGCTTCCTGCTTCTGATGTACTTAAAAACATTTTGTTATTACCTTTGGAGTTTTTGGCTAGCCGTTCTTTGACTTTTCTTATTACACTCTTGCACTTAATTTGGCAGTGTTTATGCTCCTTTCTATTTGCCTCACTAGGATCTGACTTCCCCTTTTTAAAGGAAGTCTTTTTATCTCTCACATTCATGGCTTTCTCTCTTTCAGGGAATGGATTTGGCTGCACCTTAAGATGCTCTGTTATCTGCTTAGTCCTTGTCGTCTCGTTTAATCATTGTTTTGGCAACAGCTCTGGCAGGTGAGTTCTCAGCCTTCACTCACACCATGGCTGTGGCTGTCATTCAACTCTGCTGGTGCTGAAGTCACATGATCACCAGGGCCAACTCCAGCTTTTTTGCTGCCCCCAAGTGGCGAAAAAGATAAAGCCGTGATCGGCGGCACTTTGGTGGCAGCTCTACCGTGCCGCTCAGGGGTGGCTCCAGGCACCAGCGCAGCAAGCGTGTGCCTGGGGCGTCAAGCCGCGGGGGGTGGCCTGCCGGTTGCTGTGAGGGCAGCAGACAGGCAGTCTTCGGCAGCATGCCTGCGAGAAGTCTGCCGGTCCTGCGGCAGTTCGGCAGCGGGTGCTCCGAAGGTGTAGGACCAGCAGATCACCCGCAGAAACGCTGCCGAATCCGCTTGACCAGCAGACTGCCCGCAGGTGCGCCGCCAAAAGCTGCCTGACTGCCGTGCTTGGGACGGCAAAAAACATAGAGCCGTCCCTGGTGCCGCTTCATTCTTCGGCAGCAATTCGGCGGCAGGTCCTTCCCTCCGAGACGGACTGAGGGACCCGCCGCCAAATTGCCGCCGAAGACCCGGACGTGCCGCCCCTTTCCATTGGGCGCCCCAAGCACCTGCTTCCTGCGCTGGTGCCTGGAGCCGGCCCTGATGATCTCTACTTCCTGGCCTGTGGGCTTCAGCCATCAGGTCAAAACAGGTTCTGTCTATTCAGGTTCTCCTGTGGCCCTCATCACCATAGTTATTAGAGTGCCGCACATGCATTAATGGTGTTTACCTCATGTTACAGGTGGGGACCTGAGGCCCAGAGAAATGAGCTGCCCAAGGTCTCACAGGGAGTTTCTGTCAGATCCTTAACCACAAAATTATTGCTCCCAGATTTATAGAAAGGCCAGATTTTTGTGTGCCTAATTCAGTGGGAGTTAGGTGCTTCAGTACCTTTAAAAATCTGTCCTGACATTTCTTCTAACCAGTTTTTTTAAAAAAAAATTAGTTTAGGTCCCACCTTGACATTGCAGTTTATATAATTTTATAAAAATATGCTAATGAGTGTGAATATAATGTAACTGGAATATGCTTCATGCAAAAGGTCTCTTGTAAGGTATCACTACAAAGCTTATAATCTACTGAGTGTGATCATCCTATTTGTATAAATGTACCACTCTTGTATCTGAAACTAGAAATATGAAATATAACTCTGAGGGCCTATTGTACTTATGCAAAGTGTGGGCCATTAATGGTGGTTTGGAATCTTGATGACTCCCATTAACCAGGACAATTGTCTGCAGATGGCTCTGTTTTATCTGTAAGTCTTCCTGTATACCTGTGTGCTGGCAAGTGGGCAATAAACTCTTGCAGTGACGTGTGATCATGTCACCTGAACTGGAATCCTTCTTTAACCTGGTGTCTTTCCATTGAGGAGGAGGAGGTGGGAACCCAGAGAGAGAGAGAGAGGATTCCTGCCTTATGCAAAAGATATATAAAGGGGTGGAACAGAACAAAGGGAGGGTAGGAGTCATCATGAGGAATCCCCTAGCTACCACCTGAGCTGGAACAAGAGCTGTACCAGGGGAAAGAATTGTGCCAGGCCTGGAAGGGGTCCAGTCTGAGCAAAACACTTACAGAAGCATCTCTGAGGGTAAGATTATCTGTATTCAGTTTGATTAGACATAGATTTGCGCATTTTATTTTATTTTGCTTGGTGACTTACTTTGTTCTGTCTGTCACTACTTAGAACCACTTAAATCCTACTTTCTATATTCAATAAAATCACTTTTTACTTATTAATGAACTCAGAGTGTGTATTAATATCTGGGGGAGCAAACAATTGTGCATCTCTCTCTATCAGTATTATAGATGGCGAACAATTTATGAGTTTACCCTGTATAAGCTTTATACAGGGTAAAACGGATTTATTTGGGTTCAGACCTCATTAGGAGTTGGGCATCTGAGTGTTAAAGACAGGAACACTTCTGTGAGCTGCTTTCAGGTAAACCTGCAGCTTTGGGGCAGGTAATTCAGACCCTGGGTCTGTGTTGGAGCAGACGGGAGTGTCTGGCTCAGCAAGACAGGGTGCTGGGGTCCTGAGCTGGCAGGGAAAGCAGGGGTAGAAGTAGTCTTGGCACACTGAGTGGTAGCTCCCAGGGGGTTTCTGTGATCTAACCCGTCACACCCACCCCTGAGTCTCTTTGCCAATATTTGTGGGTCTAAACTAATATTTTCATTGCTGTTGCTGCATGAAAAGACTTATACAAAAAGGCAAAACTACGAAACTGATGATGCACAAAAGAGTGGGAGTTTCAAAGATGCACACTCATCAAGATGAAAAACTAAAAAGAAATATTTGTTATTCCCCTCTCTGATATAGTCATTTTGGGAGTTACTTGTAACAATAGTAGGTACAAAATTTTCAGAGAGAAGGGTGATTATTTTAAGTTTGAGGGCGTCTCACTAACCACTGACCGTTTGTCACTGAATGCAAGCCACCCGTTCAAAGATCAGCTGTTTTAAATTGGGGCACAAAGGGCACAAGAATGTGTTAGACTATAACCCTCTGCAATGTCATGTCAAAGAATTTGAATCAAACTCCTTCCTGTCCCCCCCCACCCCTCCAAAATATAAAAAGCTAAAATATCCGTGGTGGTGGTGGTGATGGGCAACCCCATTGCTGCTCTTACACAGCACTGAAATAGATACACTGCAGTGAGAGGAAAATTGAGTTGAAACTGTTCACAGAGCCAGTGGTTACACCAAGCCACACCATTTTTGAGATTCTGGTGCCACCCTGTGGCCACTTTCTGCCCCTGATTTAGAGTGGCCTCTTTTCAGTTTAGCTCATGGTGCTTGGGTAGCGGTACAGGAGAATCTCAGAGTTACGAACTGGCTGGTCAATCACAGACTTCATTTGGAACTGCAAGTACGCAGTCAGGCAGCAGCAGAGACACTCACCCCCCCAAAATAACCCCACCCCAAAACAAATACAGAACAGTGCTGTGTTAAAGGTAAACTTCTAACAAACTAAAGGGAAAGCAGCATTGTTCTTCTGTACAGTAAAGTTTCAAAGCTGTATTAAGTCAATGTTCAGTTGTAAACCTTGGCAAGAATAACCATAACGGTTTGTTCAGTGGTAGGAACATTTCTGAGATACGAAAAACCTCCATTCCCAAGATGTTTGCAACTCTGAGGTTCTGCTATATAGGTCAAGCTGAAAAAAGCCACTTTTAAAAGGGAACAAGTGTCTCCAGGTGAGGGTTATACCTATATAGTTACACTGGTTTAAACTCACCTTAGCTTCCAAAAAACTTTCCTATGTAGACAAGGCCTCAGATTTCATTCACCTGCTCCACCGGACCAACTAATTGTAAAATCAACTGTGGCTCCATCACTAGTGCAGCAGTCAGATTCTATGGGGAAAACGCCCCCCACCCAGTTCAGTGTGGTCAGTGTTTGTCCCTAGAGGGGAATCTCAGCCCACCTCCATCTCAGTGCATTTCCTGGAAGAGTAAAGCAAAGAGCAAAACCAGCAGACCTGCTGTCCCTGCTGATTATTCTAAAACTGAACTTCTATCAAGTTTCAATCTTCTCCGTCTGCAGGCAGGTTGGTAACTGTCCCCTTGCAGCTACCTTAATGCTGCCTCTGGGTCTAGCTCTGTCTCTGCTGAACACTAGTTGTAGGCTGCCTCTTGGCTGCATCCTCACTGTGTTCAGTCACTGAAATCAGAGGCACGTAAACCTCTCAGTGGCTTGATTTCTAATGTCCTGATTCTTCCCTGGTTCTCTCTAGGCAACTAGCAGAGACTTAAGGAGCCTCTGAAGCCGGGACCTGAGTGAATTAGTCCCCTCCATTCCCACCAGATATCGATGTGGGCTTGGGAGGGAAACAGTCTCAGACCTGTATTGCTTTCTTACTTTCAGTACGTAGTGCTAACTCACCTGTGGCCAGGGATGAAAGTAACTTACAGGACTTACCGGTACTGCCGGAGTCCTGACGGAGGCGTGGCCTCATCTGGAAGGGGCGTGGCCTCTCAAGATTTAAAGGCCCTGGGGCACCGGCTGTGGCTCAGAGCCCCAGGGCCTTTAAATCAACACAGGGCTCCCAGCTGCAGAGGTGGCTGGGAGCCCCCGGGGCTCATGGACAAATTAAAGGGCCCGGGGCTCTGGCCATCGCAGAGCTCTGAGCCCTTTAAATCCAGCCCCAGCCTGGCCGCCGGAGCCGCGGCCGGGATTTAAAGGGACCTGGGCTCCCTGCAGCAGCGGGGAGCCCAGAGCCCTTTAAATCCCCACCACGGAAGCTGGCGCGGTCTGGCACGGTGTACTGGCTCTTGCTGGTACACCGTACCGGCTTTCACCTCTGCCAGTGGCTGATCCCGGACCACTTGCTGCCCGCTGCTGCTCAGATGGCTGGGTCGGATACCAAGAGAAATGTTACTATTTCTCAGAGGCTGAAGGGAACTGGACCTACAGCCGGAGCAGCTGCTCCTCCCTCAGTGCCTCCTTGGCTGTGATTGACAGTGAGCTGGAAATGGTCAGGGAGACACAGATGCTTTATAGAAGCAATAGATTGGCCTTGACAGGACAGACAGGCTCAGCTTCTCCTGTGCGGAGAGGAGCCCTGCTCTGTCACGGGCTGTGTCTACACTACAAGCTGGGGAAGTGATTCCCCTCCTCACGGACACTCTTGTGCTAGTATAACCCAGCCTGGTGGCTGCGGCGCTCTTTCCCCCACTCTGGTGGCACGTAGCCCAGATTGAGGAGTCTGCTGCAGCCTTAGCCAAGAGCCATGTGGCTTTTAGCTCAGGCAACAGCAGGGCCGCCCAGAGAGGGGGGCAAGTGAGGCAATTTGCCCCAGGCCCTGGGCCCAGCAGGGGCCCCCACGAGAGTTTTTCGGGGCCCCTGAAACAGCGTCCTTCACTCGCTCCGGGGGCCCTGGAAAACTCTTGTGGGGCCCGGGTCCAGGCTCCTGGAGCTTCTTCGCTCCCAGTCTTCGCTGGCGGGGGGTCCTTCCTCTCCGGGACAGAAGGACCCCCCGCCGCCGAATTACCGCCAAAACGGGACCAGCCACTGGAGTGCAGCCGGGTCTTCGGCGGTAATTCGGCGGCGGGGGAGGGTCCTTCCGTTCCGGGACCCGCCGCCGAAGTGCCCCGAAGACCCGCGGTGGGGGCTGCATTTCGGCGGCGGGTCCCGCTTCGGCGGTAATTCGGCAGCGGGGGGGTCCCCGCCATGGGTCTTTGGGGCACTTCGGCGGCAGGTCCCGGAGCGGCGGGTCCCGGAGCCGACTTACCGCCGAAGTGGGGGCCCCCCGCCGCCCAAGACCCCGGGCCCCCGGAATCCTCTGGGTGGCCCTGGGCAATAGAGGCTCGTACACTAAGCGTCAGAGGTCCCAGATTCAGTCCCGCCTGCTGACGGCACCATGAGTGGAAATAGCAGTGTAGATGGGGCAGCACAGGCAGCGGAAGCATGGCTTAGCCATGCCAAGTACCTGCCCTCTGGTTTCAGGTGGTGCCTTGTTGAATCCGTTGTGAAATCATGTATATCGGTTTAGTATTAGTCCGCAAGAGTATCCACGTGGGGGCTGTCACCTAAGTCTTGCTTAGGCCTCTGGGAAAACGGGGCAGAGCGAACTGGAAGATGAGAGAGAGGGGAAACTGTGTGGATGGGGACCATCTGAATTCCATCCCACGCAAACGTGAGGGGAAGATTTCCCCTTCCCTCTGCCCCGGCCCCTGTCCGAAATCTCCCTCTCACATACGTACGCACACAACAAAAGCTTCGACTCCCTTGTTGCGCAGAGTGCGCTGAGGCAGATGAGATTCATCACCTATGAATCAGGACTCTAATATGTGCTGTTCCTGCTGTATGTGCCTCTATTCAAGGCTTTTATGCTGCACTATAAAGGCAAACCTGAGCACTGGATTGGCCTCCGGAGGGAGCAGGATCTGGGCCAGCCCTGGAAATGGGCCAACGGCAGTGAATTCTACCGCTGGTGAGTTTCCCTCGCTGTATAATTGAAAAAGAAACCTGGGAAGCAGCGTCCTAATTCGGGGCTCGTCGGGTGCTTTGGATACTCGGGTACTAGAGACAAATCTTGGCTCGTGAATAATCCAGCCTGTGCTGTCAGGTCTTGGCGTTTGTCACAGGCTCTTTCAGCTCCTTAGAAGGCCTCCCCCTTGGGTGACTTGCACCCGGCTGTTTCCCACTTTGTATCAGCGCTGCTCACAGCTGGGTGGGAGGGTGAGCAGCAACCGGGGTGAGGGAGGAAACCAGCTCCCAGAAGAGAGGATTAAATGGGAACGGGATGATTTTCTTCTTTCATCCCCACCCCTCTTCTCCTTCTGCTGTCCTGATGCTCCACACTGGTTACTTTCTGTGGCCCTCTTGGTATTCCCACCTGCCAGGGATGGACGTCTCCCAGTGGTTGTTCTTTATTATTTGTGTTATTGTAGCATCTAAAGATTCCAAATGAGGCTTGGAACCTTATTATTATTGGAGCTTTACACGCACAATTTCATAGTTATAGGTTAACGGAGCTTTTTTTTTAAGAGCTGAATTTTCAAAGCTCACTAACACCCATAAGGGACAGTCTGTGCCTTGTCCTTTTTTGTATTTTTCATTGGCGATTTGTTCCATCAGTTGCAGGAAGGAACTTGATCTGCAAACAAAATTGGTTTTGGTACAGGAAAGAGAAATCTGGAGAGCCTGTACACAGCTATTCCCTGCATAGCTTGGAGAGCCTGAATTTGTGATACGTCTCCCTCTCTGGCTATACAGATGGATATTAAGTCTTATTTCTTTTGAGTTACAGATTTGCAGTGAGGATGGCAGAGGACTGTGCTTAATCAGACTGAGGCAGCCATGTGATTTGTAAAGTGCTACACAGACAAAAAATGGATCTGGGGAAAACCAGCTGAAGACATGAAAAGAAAGGAACATGCAAAGCTCAGGAGAATGGCAGAAGCCAGAGAAGACTCCTAGATTTCAAGGCCAGATCATCTCATCTGACCTCCTGCATAAGGCCAAAGTAACACCCACTGATTCCTGCATCAATCTCAATAAGCCGCATCTGCTTAGATCACATGCTGTGCAGCCCTCCGGAGAATGGTTTGGGTGGAAGAATGTTCAAAATGGCGCCTTTCTGAGAGGTGGCCAAATGGAACGAAGGTTTCCAGCAGTGACATTGGGGCTTTACACCTTTTAGTTTTCACACTGTTCCTGAGAGCCAAGAGTGTCTGCTCGCACACAATCAGGGGCGGCCCTATGTTTTCTGCTGCCCCATGCATGACAGTCAGGCAGCCTTCGGCAGGTCATGCGGATTCGGCAGTGTTTCTGCGGGTGATCTGCCGGTCTTGTACCTTCGGCATACCTGCCACCGAATTACCACCAAAGCCACAGGACTGGCAGGCCTCCCGCAGGCATGCTGCCGAAGACTGCCTGTCTGCTGCTCTCACAGCAACCGGCAGGCCACCCCCCGCGGCTTGCCGCCCCAGGCACGGGCTTGCTGCGCTGGTGCCTGGAGCCGCCCCTGCACGCGATGCCCAGGAGGCAGCCAGCTCCTCATGAAATCAGACCCAGCTCCTGAGGAACAGTGACTGGATCTTCCTTGGAAAAGGGGTTTGTCGGAGGCTTTAGAATTCTTTAATTAGCAAATGTGTTTTTCTTTTAGAAAATAAACAAGGACACTTGCTATTTCAGTTACGCAAGTGCAGCTCACTGGTGTGACTGCTTATTTCAGCGCAACTTTCTCACAAATCCATTTAGCTATGGCCGTGCAGGTTTCTGAAATAGTGTGGTTCCCTTTGATCATCCCACAGCTCTCCCTGTCAGCAGCGCCTGTGAGCTGGAACCTGGGGAACAAAGAGCAGGAGTCACTGGGTGTTTAGCTTTACTGAGCAAGATCTTTAGCAGCTATCCCTCGTTCGGAGAGGTGGCCTGTCTCCATACTAGCTTCCTTCATCCCTACTTTTCTACAGAGCCCTAGTTAGTAACGTGCCTCCCAGAGTGGGGAAGGAGCTGGGGAGGCTCAGTTCAGTGCTGGAAAACACTTGTCCACTTGCAAAATCCACTGAGATGACTAACCAACATTGCTGGTGTAACTAAGTCATGATCTGAGGCTACACGCAGCTAGTCTTCAAGAACACGCACCCACCAGATACTTGTGTATTTTTAAGACAAGATAAAAATCTCAACAGAGTGCGTCAGTAGGTGGCGCCTCGACCCAGTGTCTAACCCTGTTCCTATTCCGTTCCCCTCTTTTTACCTCTGGGTGTCTGACTGAATAACGAACAGGGAGCAATACAGCACTAACGCTATCCGACTTAGTGCAAGAATCTATGTTAATGCAACATGGGGCTTGAGAATTTACCCACCAAAATAAGAGAAAAATTCAGAGTAGCTTTAACTGCCCACTTGCATGAGTCCATTGGAATTACATTGCCTTGCATCCGACGAAGTGGGTATTCACCCACAAAAGCTCATGCTCCAAAATGTCTGTTAGTCTATAAGGTGCCGCAAGACTCTTTGCTGCTTTTACAGATCCAGACTAACACGGCTACCCCTCTGATACATTGGAACTGGGTTGTTCATTACACTAGCCGGGTGCACATATGGTAACAAAACATTAACAAGGAAGTCTATTTCCTCAGGATCCACAACTCATCTCATAATAAAAATGCTGCATGTAAAATTATAGGAGAAAAGTGCCAGTCTTTTATTGTTTGACAGGTGATCGATTATGCACTATTGATCAGTTATGTGATATTTCCTAAGAGAATATCCTCAGTTCTACACACTAGGGGGCAGAGTTAATATTGTGCAGGGTGTTCAAAAGGAAAAAGAGTAGAAAATAGCTATTTTCTCCTTATGAATTAGGGTGCAATTCTCATACTTACACTGACTAGTGGAAGTACCTATGGGAGGAGCAAAGATATGAACAATGCTGAGATTATTACAGCCTTCCAAATCTCATATGAAATCTGAGTCCTGGGGGAAGGTGATCTTTCCAGGGACACAGTCCATGACTTTCACCTCCTAGGAGTTGAAACAGCTACACAACTTTTTACAGTCAGTACTGGCAACATTAGACAATAGTTATCATTCCCCCAAATATACATTAATACATTTGATCCTGTCCATCCCGGTGGAGAGTGTAGTGCATATAAGTGCATGGCTACGCTAGGCTAGGTCAGTGAATGGAACTTCTTTTAAGACACCTCTATGGTCTGGCTTACATGCTAAAAAGTCTCATGATTGTGACAATCTCACATCAAATGAGTGTAACCAACACAGGGATGCCTGCCTGAGTCCGCAGAGAGCCTAAGCCAACCACTCTGGGAGGGGGCAACTGCTCCATGTGTCTCAATAGGAGAAAAACTCCCAGCCCCGTTGCTCTGGGGACCCTCAGAGCTATTGTCACAGGCTCTCTGCAGACTCAGGCAGATGTTGCTGTGTCTGTTACAGGTGGGTCACAATTTCAAGCTTTTTCTTCGTGACCATGAGGGCTAGAAACTTTTTTTAAGAATGAAAGCTGAGAGTCTGACCTCATCACATGACCGCGGCCATCAGAGTCTATGGCACGTGCCTATTGTGATTATACTGGCCCTGCCCGTGGGTGTGTTAAAACCCACTGCTGGGGAGCCAAGCCGAGGAGCCCAGCAGCGCCCGGGGGGTCCTATTTTGTACAATTGTGCCATGTGCACTGAGTGGTGTCTGGAGTGGGTGGGGCTTAGTTGGTGGGTGGGTCTTGGGAAAATACCGCCACTTTCCCTGCCCCCATTGCAGCCTTGGTGAAGGTAAAATGTGCTGCTCAGCAGCAGCGGGGGCCCTGACCCTGCATTAACGAGCGCATTGCTGGACAAGGGCCACCTTACTCAGGCAGAATAGCACAGCTGAGAGCTAACATAGGCGTGAACAGCTAAGTGCCTCTTCAGCAAGACAAGGATTGTGCTTAAACTAGTGTCTTCCCAGACATGCCCATTCTCCAAACAGACCCTGACCTGATCCCCTTTATTCTGTGGTCTTGCAAGCACATGGGGGCTTGAGACTGACCAGATCTCCATGGGGAGGACTCTGCCTGGTGCTTAACTTTACTTGTGCTCACAGACAGCCCCTGCTCCCGCTAGCACTAGAGAGCACTAACCTCGTGTTCCCACGTGTGCACCATGCAAAACACACTCAGTTTCAAAGCCAAAATAGGAACCATGAACACTCACAGTGTTTCATCGAATGTGGAGCCGTCCACCCAGGTCCATTTCCTCTCTGGGGATGTAACACGGAGTCCAAGCCAGACCAGGTTCAGTTGTGGAATACTCAGTACATACGCCTGTAAATGACAGGACGGAGGAGCTGTAATTCTCTGGCTTCTTTGCTCTCTCGGCAAATGAAGGAAGAGAACCTGCTACATAGCTCTGCAATAGATATAAACCCAATTTCTGGTGTTTCTCTTTCCCAGTCTCACCCCCTTCTTCCATTCCACATATCAATGATATTTTAATGTGCTCTGGAATAGATTTTTCTTAAGCCAAATGTCATACAGCTGGGGCATTGTTGTTTTGCTGCAAGCCCATTGTATTACATTACATCTAGCGACACTCATCTCTCAAGTATCAGGGGATAGCCATGTTAGTCGGTAGCCACAGAAACAACAAGGAGCCCGGTGGCACCTTAAAGACTCACAGATTTATTTGGGCATAAGCTTTCGTGGGTAAAAAACCCACTTCCTCTCAAGGGGCGGGTTAAGCCATTTTTATTTACTGTACCATCTCCTCCTTTTCTTGGATCACCAGCATCTGAGAGCTCTTCGCTGAGCAGTCCTCACGACTCTCATTCCACGTTTTACTTTCTTTAGAGACCCAATAGCACTTGTTCTTGTGCGGCAGCCAGTCAGAAGGGCACAGTTTGCACCCACAGCCCTCTAGAAACAGACATGGAAAAGGCAGCATTAAATAGGCTGCACCCTCAGTTAGGAACCAGGGCATTTAACAGAGTGGCCTGTTATGTCCTTATATTCCAGCTCCCAGATTCCCATGGAAAACATAAGCACGGTAAAGGTGGTTTTACCCACCAATGGTAGGAAAACAACATTCAATTCATCAGTTTCTTCTGTACAATTTACATAATACTATTCAAGTCTCTGAAGATATGTTGCAAAATCTTCCTCTTTTTCATTAAATTGGAAATTGTTCTTATTGCCGAATGAACCTATTTTATCTTTACTCACTCGCCTTTATTTTTTTATAATCCCATCCTCATTGCCAGTTTCTCTATTGTTCTCAGCAGACACACAGAGGAGATAGATAAAAAAAATTTGATTTCTTAGAATTCAAAACACACCAGCACCCAGAAATAGAGACACACAAAGCAGGCTGCTCCCCGAGGCAGTTCACCCCACCTTGCTTTCAGCTGGCTGGCTGCAAAGTGTCTGTTTGCTATGCTCTCACCAAGGGCGGCTCTAGGTATTTCGCAGCCCCAAGCTTGGCAGGCAGGCTGCCTTCGGCGGCTTGCCTGCGGGAGGTCTGCTGGTAACGCGGATTCGGCGGCAGCCTGTGGGAGGTCCTCCAGTCCCGCGGCTTCGGGGTCCCTGCCGCCGAATTGCCGCCAAAGCCGCAGGACCGGTGGACCTCCTGCAGGCATGCCGCCAAAGGCAGCCTGCCTGCCGCCCTCACGGCGACCGGCAGGCTGCTCCCCGCGGCTTGCCGCCCCAGGCACGCGCTTGGGGTGCTGGTGCCTGGAGTCGCCCCTGGCTCTCACTCCGCTACACAGCCCCTAGCCTACAAACCCCCTACTCTCAAAGTGAGAGCTAACAATTTCAACAATCCTCAATGCACACTGCCAATGGCCTATCCTGCAGCTAGTTCAGCATGCCTGCATTTTTATTATAATATTAACATGTCTTCTTCTGCCTGTGGACTTTAAGATTTACCCTGGCTGTACACTAGGTGTGTCAGCTCCACATCATCACAGTCGTGAACAGTTTTATCTAATAATAACTAGCTGCTCTACAGAGCTTTTCATCAGTAGATCTCAAAGTGCTTCTCCATCTTTAATGTATTTCTCCTCACACCACCACTCTAAGGCAGGGCAGTGCTATTGTCCCCATGTTACAGACAGGGAACTGAGGCAAAGCGAGGCAAAGTGATCCATCCAAGGTTACACAGGAAGTTCATGGAGCAGGGGACTGAACCAGATCCCCTGGGGCTAGTGCCCAAACCACTGGACCATCCTTCCTCTCTAGTGGCTGGGAACGGGACAAATGGCAGAAACATCAGAGCCTGTCACTGCAATTGCCTTTTCCCCTCCCAGTTACAAAGGAGCGGATGGTACCTGTTGAGCTGTTCTGTGGCCGTGCTTCACATGGACTGCTAGAGCTCATCAGGTCTCGGCTGGGTTCCTCACTATTCACATTTCGTCCAGGAGCTCTGTGGTTCTCAGCAGCAGTTGGGGCCACTCTGCTCTGGAGACCTTGAAAACAGCAACCATGTTACTCAAGTTGGGTAACTACCTGACAGTCCCCACAAGTGCAATATAACATTGAATCACATGGAGCAAAATGGAGGATGGGAGAAAGGAAGAGACAGAGAGAATCCTGCTTCCTACAGACCCTGCCTCCCACAGAAATCTAATGTGCTGCCTGTAGTGCCGCCCCTGAGTTCTCTCAGCCCTTTCTAGGTGGCCCAGGTGTTCATCGGGCTGTCACCTGACCCCCTTATTCCCACCCCCTCAGGCTAGCAGGCAGCTTATCTGGGACAGGCAGGGCTGACCCCATTTCCTCATGAAGGGGCCAGTCACTCTAGCACAATGAGCATCAGAGAGAGGAAATGTCTTTTATCTGAACTATTTAAAACATGTTCGGTTTTGGTTAATTTCTTTATTTAATTCAATGCTTGAAAAAACACTTAGGAGAAATGTTCTCTTTGTTACAAACTTAACACCTCCCTCTTTATTTCTCTGGTCCTGTAAGCAGACCGCTGCGAAATAATCAGAGAAGGCTTGTTATACTTGACATGAAAGTAAACAGCTTTAAACATGACACATTACAAAGACAAGGTGGGCGAGGTAATATCTTTTATTGAACCAGCTTCTGTTGGGGAGAGACACACAGAGGTCTGAGCGACACAGAGCTCTTCTCCAGTTCTTGTCTTGTAAATAGCAGAGGCAGACAGCTGTGTTGTCATGATGAGGGATGGTGCTGTATAGGGAAGTGACACTCATGGCGGCGAGGCTGGTGTTCTGGAGGTTGTTAACGTTGCAGAGTTTGTGAAGGAAGCTGGTTGTGTCCTGGAGGAAACTGGCCCTTTGTGTGGTGAGTGGTTTGAGGATGGTTTCAATCAGTCCCAATAGTCCTTCATTAAGAGAGCTGTGGCCAGATATGATGGGTCTGCCTGGGCTCCCGTATCTGTGTATCTGGGAAGCATGTAGACCGGAAGAAGAGCTCTGTGTGACTCGAAAGCTTGTCTCTCTCACCAGCAGAGCCTGGCCCAATAAAAGATATCGCCTCACCCACCTTGTCTCGCCAGTATCGTGGGACTGACACAGCTACAACACTGCACACACAAAGAGGCACCTCCTCTTCACAGATCACCTTTAACACTTTCCCTGCTGGGTTTGTCCATTTTCTAATGGAAAAAAGTGACATTTAAACATAATCTTGCAATTTACAAGTCAACATGGTTCCACTTTGTTTACTTCCCACCAGTTTTCTTAATGGTTGCATAGGTATACCTCTGCCCCAATATAACGTGACCCTATATTACACAAATGAGGCTATAACGCGGTAAAGCAGTGCTCGGGGGGGGGGGGCACGCTCTGGCAGATCAAAGCAAGTTCGATATAACGCAGTTTCACCTATAATGCGATAAGATTTTTTGGCTCTCAAGGACAGTGTTCTATCGGGGTAGAGGTGTACTAGGAGCCCAGCTAGATGAAAAGGCTTTTTAGCTTTCTCTGCTGTCGGGCTAGACACACTAGGGGGTATCATTATCAAAAGCCTTCACTGACTTTCTGTGGACGTTCAGTGAAGACTTGCATGGCACATGGACCTTGTGCTGGTTGCTACCCAGGGGCGGATTCCACTCTAGCAGAGCAGCAATATTGTAAGGTCACAAACATATTCTGGAGAAAACTACTCAGCAAAGTCCCTTTAATATCAAAGCCACCATAACTGGGTGATGTGAGTTAGCTAGACGAGATGGTGAGTGCATCTTCTTAGAGGGACATTTCACGATGGGTAAAAGGACCACAGCAGTTCAAAGGGGCCCTGAAAGCCCTTCATCTGACCATGGGAGAATTCCCTAGGTGCAGTCACCGCAGAAGACAACTGTGAGCTGTCTTCTAAGGACCCTCTTGCAAGCGCTGACATGGAGGAGACATGCTGAGGAGCAAGGCTGGAGCAGGAGGGACATGTCCTGGGTGGGACCAATGTGGGGCTACGAGGCAGTGCTGCTTCCCATCGACAGGCGGCCATAACACAGCTAGGCCCCGGGCTCTCTGAATGGCACTGGAGCAGTCCAGAATCCTGGGCCGAGTTCTGTGCAGCACCTCTAAGAATTTCATAGTTAATGCACAGAGTTAAAAGGAAACAGATCTGTTTGCATTGCTTACCCGCGAGAATCAGAATGACCACACCCAGCTTGAGGGCCACACTTCCTGCCAAGAGCATCCCCAAAATGATTTTATACCAACGGAGATTCAGAGGAGAATCTGTAACATTCAATAGCACATGAAATATCAGCTGTGGCTCTTGTGAGCTCTAAATGGAGACACAGGGTAATTTACAGAGCAGGCTGATTCCCCCCCCCCCAAACAAAACCATCTTTAAAATAAATGAATAACATGCCCTTTTTCCCCAAAAAATCCAAAAAAGGTTTTTTTAAACTTTGTGTTTCAAACATTTTTTTACTTAAACTGTAAACGCAAAACCATTAGTCTGGTTTTTCTCCTTTCCCTTTTTCATTTTCTTTTTTGGTCTTTGCCCTTCATGCTGTGTTGGTGCTGTCCTCAGTCACTGTGTCATTGTCCTCAGTCATCACCATCTTCAGTTGTTGTCTTGCCTCTTTTCTCTTCTGTGTTCTAGCCTCATTCCTCTCTAGCTCCCTCCCCCTCCCAACCCCCATCATCTACGCCAGGTCCTTTCTTCCCAGTTTACATTCGGTCGTTTTCTTTGGGTTTGGCTGAGTTTCCACAAATGCTCATTTTGATTTGTTGGGGTTCCTAGTGCTGGATCTCTCCCGAACTCGTGCCCCAGCCCTCACGGGCCCCCAGTGGCTTAGACACGTTCCCCCAGAGTCCACCTGGCAGCAGAAGCTGTGCTTTCTAGTGTGAGTCCTCCAGGGACTATGTGCCAGGAAAACAAGGAACCCAGGCTTAGCAAACCACAGATGCTTTTACTCTTGAAAGCATTAGACAGTCACAACAAAATCCTGAACTCAACCCCGTAGCCTGATCTAGCTCCTCCTGTGACCCCTGGATTTGGTCAGCAGCCTTAGGCTAGGCAGCCCTTCCTGTCTTCTCTCTCCTTAGCCCAGTCTTCTGGCATGGGTGGTGCGGTCTGGTTCCTTGCTCCGGCCACTCTCCCTCCCTCCCTTTGGCTTCTGTGTAGAGAGTCTTTCAAAGTCAGTGGCCCTCTTGGCAGGAAACCCAGTGTTCCAATATGGGTAGGGAAGAAGCATTCAGCGCTGGTGGCCTTTGATGGGTCTCTCACTGGTGTCCCACACCCAGCAAGAGCAGGACAGGGTCTAGAAAAGACTGACCTGAGTATTTCAACACAGGATGCAAACTGGCATCTAGCACCCAAAGTGGAAGAGACCAAACAAAAATGGACTTCACCAAACAAAATAATGTTCACAATTCAATACAGACATACTCCCCTCCGTCACAAATGCCATTTTTGAAAATCATTTATTTCAAAGCTACAATATATAGCCTCCCCACCCCCCCCACCCCCAAAGTTCCAAGGATTGTTTTCAACAATCAGTCTGTTTAGAAAACAAAGTGCAACATGATGATTTTTAAATGCTTCCTGGGGGCTTTCCCCCAAACCATCTCTGCTAATTTACTGATATTACGTTTCTGGATGTTTTCTAGGGCCTTCACCCTGCAAATTCTTTTGCCTGGCACTTGCCAGAGCAGCTCTAGACCTGCCATGTGCTGACTCTCAGCCTAGACACTCCCTGGTCTATGCAGAGCTCTCAGTTTACTGCCATCTGCACTAATCTGATCATCACCAGAAATATACAATGGTACCTCATTCATTCTACACATTTTCATCTGTCTCTTTGCTGAAAGACAAGGCCTTATTATTAATATTTATAGACTAGTTAGTTATGGGGTATTATTTATATTTATAGGATAGTTAAGCTCCGGAGAAGGTTATCTAGAGAGGTTGTGGAATCCCCATCATTGGAGTTTTCAAGAACAAGTTAGACAAACACTTGTCAGGGATGGTCTAGTTATACTTTTTCCTGGCTCAGTGCAGGGGGATAGACTAGATCAGTGGTTCTCAACCTTTCCAGACTACTGTCCCCCTTTCAGGAGTCTGATTTGTCTTGTGTACCCCAAGTTTCACCTCACTTAAAAATAACTTGTTTATAAAAACAGACCAAAAAATACAAACGTGTCACAGTTCAATATTACTGAAAAATGGCTGACTCTCTCATTTTTAGCTTTTAATTATAAAATGGATGAGAATATAAATATTGTACCTGCATTTCAGTGTATGGTCTATAGAGCCGTATAAACAAGTCACTGTCTGTATGAAATTTTAGTTTGTGCTGACTTCACTAGTGCTTTTTATGTAGTCTGCTGTAAAACTAGGCAAATCTCTAGATGAGTTGATGTGCCCCTGGGGGTATGCAGAGATCCTCCAGGAGGCACACGTACCCCTGGCTGAGAACCACTGGACTAGATGACCTCCTGAGGTCCCTTCCAGCCCCACATTTCTAGGATTCTATTATTACGGTAAGGCCCAAAGGCCCCAGTCAGGATTGGGACCCCACTGCGCTGAGCGCTGCACAAACAAAGCAGAGACAGTCCCGGTCCTGAAGGGCTCACAGTCCAGAGACACATACAAAGGGAACGGGAATGTCTTGCCGTTATTGGTGAGGTTGGTTATACTCGGGAAGTGTGAATTGATTAGGTCGCTGTTAAGAAGGACGGACAGCTGGACAATGACATGACCCATTTTGTGTAAATGGAAAAAATGAGTTTAAAAAGAAAAAGACAGGAAAAGACAAGGAAAAGGGGACCAGTCAGAGCCCATCCCCTGCCTAGTCAGGATCGCAGGCTGGGTTCCGTAGGCCTCACGGCAGAGGTGAGCCTTAAGGAGGGATTTGAAGGAGGATAATTCTAACATTAATACTGTAGGGGGACACTTTAAATCGATACCTTGGCTTCCCTGGGGATGTGACAGGGCTGATTGGTTCCTCTTGCGGAGGTTTAGTACCATGTAACCCTCTTCACCCTCCATTGTCCAGAGCTGCTCTCAGCTTTGATGATCCAGCCGCTATTCAGAAGAGAAATGACAAAGTGATTAACCGGATTCAGACTCAGCCTGTAGCTTCAGGCGTGTGCCTGCGATAGAAGCTTTGTCTTCTCCACAGGAGTGAGTGTGAAACCACATAAGAAGTAAAGACGCATGGTTCAACGAGCAGCAGTAGAGTTGGACCTGCATTCTGCACTCATGGTAGTGACCACATAAGCTAAACTTCTTTCCATAATCAACTCTTGTCAGCCCTCTAACATCTTCAGAAAAAAGCTGCTTTCTACCACCAATTTCTCATGCACGTTCTCTAGCCCAAGGAGAATCATACTTGTGCACCTGCAAAGGTTGAGCTTAACCACTGTAACTTGCCCACAGGGAGTCAGCAACACAGAGCTGGCAAATGAACTCAGAGCTTTGGCGGCCCAGCCCAGTGCTCTAATCACAAGACCAGCCTCCCTTGCTGAATTTTTAACTTCGTTTTTTTCTCCACATGTTGTGTCAAAGTGTAACTGACTCTAAAAGGTTCGATATGAACCACACAACTGCAAACTATCCTGGTGTGAAAGCAAGACAGAAAAAAGAGTGAGAGGCCAATATGGCTCCATCAGGAGCTCTTTAATGACTTGAAAATCAAAAAGGATCCTACACAAAATGGAAAAACATGGATGAATTGCTAAGGAGGAGTACAAAAGAACAGCACAAGCAGGTAGGAACAAAAATCAGAAAGGCTAAGGCACAAAATGAATTACACCTAGCAAGGGACATAAAAGGCAGTAAGAAAAAATTCCTTAAATACATAAGGAACAAGAGAAAGATGAAGAAAAAGGTAGGTCTTCTACTGAGCAGGAAGAAGTGCTAGTAACTGATGAAATCAAGAAGGCTGAGGTGTTCAGTGCCTATTTTACTGCAGTACCAGATACTCAACACAATTAATATTAATAATAAGGGGGGGAGGAACGCAAGCCAAAATAGGGAAAGAGCAAACTAAAGAATATTTAGACAAGTTAGATGTATTCAAGTCCCCAGGACTTGAGGAAATTCATCCCAGGGCACTTAAAGAACTAGCAGATGCAATCTCGGAACTGTTAGCAATTGTCTTTGAGAACTCATGGAGGACGGGTGAGGTACTAGACAAATGGAGATGGACATAGTACCTATCTGTAAAGAGGGAAACAAGGAAGACCCTGGGGAATTATACCAATCAGCCTAACTTCAATACCTGGAAAGATACTAAAACCAATTATTAAACAACCAATTTGTAAGCACCTAGAGGATAACAGGGTTACAAGGAATAGCATTCATCAAAAACAAATCATGCTAAACCAATCTAGTTTCCTTCTTTAACAGGGTTTCTGGCCTAGTGGATGGGGGTGAAGCTGTAGACATCTTATATCTTGATTTTAATAAGGCTTTTGGCACAATCCCACCTGACATTCTCATAAGCAAACCAGGGAAATGCAGTCTAGCTGAAATTACTATAACGTGGGAGCATAACTGGTGGAAAGACTGTCCTCAAAGAGTAGTTATTAATGGTTCCCTGTCAAACTGGGAGGGTGTATCTAATGGAGTCTTACAGGGGGGTGGTCGTGGGCACAGTATTTTTCAATATTTTTTTGCAACTATCATTCTGGGGGTGTATTAACAGGAGTGTCCTATGTAAGACATGGGAGGGCATTGTCCCGCTTTACTCAGCACTGGTGAAGCCCCAGCTGGAGTCCTGTGTCCAGTTCTGGGTGCCAGGCTTCAGGAAAGATGAAGAAAATAGGAGAGAGTCCAGAGAAAAGCAACAAAAAAGATGAAAGATTTAGAAAACCTGTCCAAGAGAAAAGGTGAAAAACAAAAAAAACCTGGGCACTTTTAATCCTGAGAAAAAGAAAACTGAGGGGGGATCTGATAACAGTCTTCAGTTAGGTGAAGGGCTGTAATATAAAGAGTACGGGGATCAATTGTTCTCCATGTCTACTGAATGTAGAACAAGAAGTAACGGGCTTCATCTGCAGGAAGGAAGATTTGTTCTTAATATCTAACCCAACTTTCTGACTTTAACCATAGTTAAGCTTTGGAACAGACTTCCAAGGGGGGTTGTGGTGTCTGCATCACTGGAGGTGTTTAAGGACAGGTTGGACAAAGTCCTCGCAGGGATGGTCTAAGTTTACTTAATCCTGCCTCAGTGCAGGGGCTGGACTAGGTGACCTCTCGAGGTCTCTCCCAGTTCTACATTTCGATGATTCTGTGATCTGTTCCGCCTTGTGTCTGCTGGTTTTTGTTCATGCAGCCCCTGATGTCTGGATTGGCCTCCCTCTCCCAGGGCTCAGAGGAGCCTCTTGAGTCACAGTCAAGTCTCTCTTCACACCCCACTTCTCTGGGCCAGGTCCCCGCTGCTGGCCTTTGCTCTACTGCTACCTGCTCTTCCTGTGTTTAATAATCTGCCCTTTCACGTTATACAGCGCCTGTTTGGCATCATCTCATCATTACCCTTCTCCCACCCCCATTCCGTAGCAGCCCTCCCTGTCTCACCATTAGGTGAGGTCTTTGGGGCACAGGCAGAGCCCAGGGAGTGGGAGGTGAGAGCAGCGAATGGCAGCACTTAGCATGGACAGGAAGCACAGACCTGAGCTAGCCCACAGCTTCAGAGGATGTTGATGGTGTGAATAACCCTCCACACACACACACACACACACACACACACACACACACACTAATATGTGATTTCTTGACCAAAGGCAATTTCCTGTGAGAGCCCGTGGGTCAGGCTCATGCTTGTGTGTTTCCAGCTGTTGCTCTGACAGTGAGCTCTCTTCTTGTTCTCGTCTGAAATTTTTACTAGTGTTGAACTGACTGCATTCATTGTGAAAATCTCTCTATTTACCTGCTGGGTTGTAGCAGCAAAAGCTGGTCAAATACAAAATGTGCTTTGCATGTACATTTGCAAATGAACGTAAGTCACTGATGCATAAACACCCGGGTGAATCTCCCCACCGCACAATACAACACAACGGTAACTCTTCCCTCTTCAGGCAACGTACCAACACTCAGAGAACACACTGTAGCACTCTAGCCTCACAGATGCTCCAGGACACCCTAAGAACAAAGCACATGAGCAGTGTAGGACAGAGTATTTTAGGAGTCATGATAGATAATCAGCTGAACATGAGCTCCCAGGGCGACACAGTGGCCAAAAGGGATAATGCGATCCCTGGATGCATAAGCAGGGGAATCTTGATTAGGAGCTGGGAGGTTATTTTACCTCTGTATTTGACACTGGTGTGACCACTGCTGGAATCCTGTGGCCAGTTCTAGTGTCCACAGTTCAAGAAGGACATTGATAACTTGGAGAGGGTTTGGAGAAGAGCCATGAGACTGATTAGAGGATTAGAAAACCTGCCTTGTAGTGATAGACTCAAGGAGCTCAATGCCTTTATCAAAGAGAAGGTTAAGGGGTGATTTGATCAAAGTCTATAAGTACCTACCTGAGGAACAGAAATTTGACAGAGGGCTCTTCAATCTAGCAGACAAAGGTCTCAAAGCTGCAAGTTGACACTAGACAAATTCAGTGTTGAAATAAGGTGCGATAGTGAGGGTAAATAACCATTGGAACAACTTACCAAAGGCAATGGTGGATTCTCCATCACTGGCAATTTTTAAACCTAGATTGGATGCTTTTGTAAAAGATCCGCTCTAGTTCAAACAGGGATTAATTCAGGGAAGTCTGTGATATGCAGGAGATTAGACTAAATGATCACAGTGGTTCCTTCTGACCTTGGAATCCGTTGAGTCAAACACCTTCTCTTTGCTATGGCAAAACTTGGATTTAGGGCAGGTTTGGGGAACAGACACTACCTACCCCAGCCTATACTCCAACCCCGCACCTATGCCACACAAACCATCCCAAACTGGCTAAGTGTTACCATCTCTTCACCCTGCCCTGAAGGTTCCTTTTGAGACATTGCCTTCACTCATCCCTCACTAAGCCCAGGACACCACTGCCATGTCTGCCACCAGGGAGCTGATAAGCCCCTGGGCAATGAAACCTCTGTGCTCTGCTGCTCGGTGCTGAAATGAGGCAACCTTGATCCTTCAAGATACACCTGCATCTCTCCTCAGATCTCTGTGTCAGCTCCGCTACCCTCCCCCATCCAATACAGCTACCCCTGACAAAGCGAACACAGCTTGCAGGGCCTGCAGACACATGTCAAATCTATGGAACACAACACAAACAGTGACACATTCTCTCGGTCCTTCCTCATGTTTCTTTACTACAACACCCAGCTTTTTGGCCCATTTCCAGTTGCTATTGCAGGCTTCAAGGAGCAAAGTTAAGGTTGAATTACAGGGGTAGCCTGTCATACCTTAACATTTCATTTCCTGGTTTCCAGAGGTTTCTCTTTGGCCACTCTCCACATCATGAGTTTTGGCAGTTAATACACAGAGTACATCTGCATGTATGATAAACACCATCAGGACTTGAACCAGGCACCGTTAGAGCCTCTACAGTTTAACAAAAGTACCAGGCTCTGTAACTGGGGCTGTAACAAACTCACATCCTCTACAGATCAGACACAGCTGGAGATAACACACACACTGTGATGGGATCCCCGAGGTGCAGCCTGGGACCATGGAACCGCTCTTCCCCCTTAACTCTCTCTAGCATGGGCTGTCTGTCACATGCCTTGCTAGTGACCCGCAGCAAACCCCTCCAGGTGCTGTTATCACTCAGCACAACCATATGTGGAACCCACACCCAGCTAGCTTGCATGAATGCTCCCAGAGCCACTCATGAATCACCCAGAGAAATCCCCCCAGCGCCCAGCACAGTACCTCAGGAATATACCATCTTGCACTGCATCAATGGAAAGTGGATATACACCAGCCTTTGCAAACCTGAGCAGATTACCACACACTTCAGGCAAACTCACTGGTAAAGATAAACAGTTAAACAAATTTACTGACTACAAAAGATAGATTTTAAGTGATAGGCACCTTCTGAATGATCTGCCATACTCAGGTTACATTTCCCAAAAGAACAAAACCCCATTGACACAGAGGCAGATTTTAGCAACATGGATACAGACATTTTTCAGATTTCTGCCCTGGGTCTAATTCAACCTGACACTGGCTGGGTGTTGGTCACATTCACTGATGACTGCAGAGCCCCTTGAGCCAAGCAGCTGCAGTGAGAGCTGGTAGGTTAGAACAGGGTCTCCCGTGGGTCGGGACCCAAAACTGGGTCTCCAGAATGTTTCAAAGGGTCACGTGGCAGCTCCTGTGGCTCCTGTCCCACGGGGCTGGCTGGGTTTGCCTCCCTACTCCAGGCACTGTAACCTCTGGGGTCCCAGCACCACTCAGGTTTGGCCCAGCCGTCATGGCGATGGGAGTCCTGGTAGCCTGGATTTGAGTGAGTGGCGCTGCAACCCCACAAACCAGGTCACAACTGCACTCAGGCAAATTTGGTCCAGACTGGGGGCCAGGGCCAAACCTGAGTGACACTGCAAACCTGGAAGTTGTAAGGCCTGGAACAGAGAGCCAAGCCCAGCCAGCCCCACAGCACAGGAGCTGCAGGAGCCGCCATGTGGGGTGAGTGCTGGGCAGGACCCAATCCCCCCGGGGGCCAGGATCTGACTGAAACCACCCCAAGGCCTCCACCCCCAGGCTATTTACTGAGTCGTAACAGACCATAAACATTTACAAATGGGTCCTGAGCCAAAAAAGGTTGAGAACTGGTGGGCTGGGAACCCTCTCACCTACTCTGTCCCACGTGGGCAGTGATCTGCTTAGTGCAGGCGCATTAGGCATGTAGCTAATATAGAGCTAAACTCCTTCTGCGATACTGTTTGCAGCCCTGCTCCAGCAGAGAGTCAGTGGGTGCCGTGCACTAGCTGGGGTAGATGTGCCATGATTCAGACCACATGGGCCACAATCAGATCCATGGTTTGATCACAAAAAATGCTGCTAGAAATGGTCAACCTTAAGAAAAGCTGTGTTTTGGGGGCCTGCATCTCAGGAACCCCTGGCTCAAATGGCCACAGATTTGGATGACCTGCTGTACCCTGCAGCCCCACGAGGCACAGCATATTTCAAATCAATTCGAGTATCCATGTGGACTTTAGAGCACTCAGAAGAGTGAACCTTTAAACAGAAAGCCAGTGTAGAACTTTGCTATGGCAGAGCCAGCGCTCCGCTGTAATTCCCTTTGTAGGAAACTAACAGGTTGATCCAGCAAACACTTACTGCTACGTAGAGGGTTTTCTACTCTGAGTAACACCATTGATTTCAGTCCCTACCCTTGAAATGAAAGTTAACTTTTCTGGAGCTCATCAGAAGTTGCAGGAGAGAAGCTGGCAGAGTCTAGTGATAGCCTCAGAGGTGTGAGGGAAGGCGGAGGAGTTGGGTGTTGTTTGTGTGCAGAGCCTGAACTTCCTGTGGTTTCTCATGAGGATGGTCAGTGCTGCTGCTGGAGAGCCTGAGGGTCAGTTGGTAGCTGGCTCTTTTCCCTCCTCTGAGTATCTGCTGAAAAGAATTAAACATAGGACAAGCTTAGCCAATGGAGGACGAAGAGGGTTACACGGAATTGAACCTTCGTCCGAAGATGACATCATCAGATCAGCCATGTCAACCTGGGACCCAAGGTAAGTGACTTAGTGTCTCCCTGTGGTGTCCATTACTGACGGTGCCTTTCCATGTCACCTGGCAGGGAGGGGACAAGGGAAAACATCTTGTGCGTATGGAAATTCTGGATGCACAATCGTGATACTCTGGTGATGGCGCAGATAATTGCAGAGGGTGGTGGATAGAGATGAGGTAGTGGGCATGGGAGTATGTGGGGGATGAGAGAGAGAGAGCTTGTACAGAAAAGGTGGGCTCTGCCTTAACTAAAGCAGGACCGAACTCTTGGAACATGCAATAAATAGGATTTGGGGTGATTATTTAAGGTAGGCGCTGGGGAAAGCTAACAGGTGCTGAGAAGTCTTTTAAGCTCAGACATCCATCCACAGAAGAAAGCTAGTCATTGCTGAAGAACCTTCTAACGTCAGACATCCATCCAGAATGTTGTTAATATCAAAGTACAGGTTCCAGTAAAGGACAGGACACACATTACAGCTGATCAGGAGAATGGGGAGGGTAAGATCACAAAAATAAATTCTGCAAAGGGCATCAAAGGAGTTAAATAAAAATAGGCAGATGGTCAAAAATAAAACCTCTATGTATGTTTTTACAAATGTGAGAAGAGTGAAAGCAACAAGCAGGTGAATTGGAACTGATGCTGATAGAAGACCTGATATAGTAGGTGGTAGAATTCCCCAAATCAATGGGTTATTGTAGCCCCTGACTGTGAACTGCACAGGAAGGTCAGATTAGATTGGGGAGTCACCTTGTGCCTGTATAATCTGCCTGGCTACAAATCCCAAGTGCTAAGATTACAGATACACTAATATGTACACCGCTGTCCCAGCCTCCTGGCTTTCAAAGAGCTTTTGACATGCTTGTGAATAATAGCCTGGACAATTCATGGTCACCACGACAGAAAAGATTTTGCATGAACAATGTAATGTTAGAGTTTGAGACATGAGCCCCAGGTGATCCAGCTCTCACAACTTCACTGTTCGGTATATGGGGAAAACTCTGTAGCATGACAAAATAGTAACATGAAGGAAGTGAGTCTGGCAGAGCTGGACTTTGTCTGTGGAGAGACAGACTGGTGGTTGGGTGTCGCAGCAGCTGGGGTCAGGGCCGGATTAACTTTTTGTGGGCCCTGCCCCAAACATATTTGTGGGGAATGAAGGGGCCAGGGGCAAGAGCACAGCAGGCAGGGTGGATTTTATTTAAATCATGATTTAAATCACTAATCAAAAAGACTCAATTGAATCATGGTTTACTACATAAAAGTTCAGGCTTGTTGGCTGTTCTAACCAGGGGCGGCTCTAGGCATTTCACCACCCCAAGCACGGCAGGCAGGCTGCATTTGGCGGCTTACCTGCAGGAGGTCTGCTGGTCCCGCGGCTTTGGCGAACCTCCCGCAGGCAAACTGCCGAAGGCACCCTGCCTGCTGCCCCCGCGGCGCCGGCAGAGCACCCCCTGCGGCTTGCCACCCAAAGTACGCGCTTGGCATGCTGGGGCCTGGAGCCGCCCTGGTTCTAACCTTAATAGACATTCTTCACAACTTGGAAATAGATGCAGGTTTCATTTTTAGAAGGTACACACTATACATTTTTAAACAGTGATTTATTTTGATAACTCTTCAGATTAGTTTTACAGCTATATCAGAAAATGAATGTTTGGTTATTTCATTTACCGAAGATAATTGAAGCAGATATTTGTGAAGTCATTGGGAGGTGAACTATTTCCAGTTCAATGGGTTAATCATTAGTATTTGGAGGATTTTCTTGCCAGGCTGTATTAGGAGATCACCACCAGACAGACATTTAATTTGTGTTTTAAATGAAACATTAAGTATTGTTGTTTTTTTCTTCAACAGCAAACATAATATTTTAACAAAACAAGCATATGTCCCTTGCTTCTCACATTTATCTCCAGACGTCTTCTCCTTGTCCAGATCTATTCCGCCCCCAACAATTTTCTATTCAGTGATCTTTTTGAAGCTTTTCACATTTAAAGAGAGGTAAGGGATTGACTCTGTACACAAATTTGCAGAGGGACAATAGGGTTGAGGTCTGTTATTTCTCACCTCTATATATTTAAAATTATTTTTGCTGTTAACAAGCATGTTACCGCTGGAGGCACAAATCCACAGTTTGAGAACTGCAAAACTAAGCATCTCCAATGGTATCTTCTAGACTGAGCACTGAGTCCCAGTGGGTAGATAGAAAAATTAATCTAAATAATCTCTACAGAAGCCCCTGGAACCCCGTAAAATTAGGTCCCTAATCCATGAACTACTGGAACTCATTTACAAAACTTTTCTTAAACATGACACGAATATATTCTCATACTATAGAATTATTAATCCCTAGTCCATGATGAGATAGAATGTATCTTAATTAAAACTATTTAGATTGGATTTTTTTCAATGTTTTAAAAAAGTCATTGATTTTTATCCACCCTGACAGCAGGGCATGAAGGGGAGGGAGGGCTGGTCCCCCACGGGAGGGAGGCAGTGGCAGAAGCCCAGTGGGGTGGGAGGTAGGGTTGGTCCCTGAAGCAAGGGAGGGTCTGGGGGTAAACTGCAAGTGCAGCAGGGCTGGGTAAACAGGATCCCCACCCAGCCTCATAGAGCAGGTGCCTCCCTCCTCCCTGGTTCTAGCCCAATCTCTTCATCTCTCTCTGCACTAAGCTGAGGGTGGGGGTGCACTGGGCACAGGGCTGGGGGTGCAGGGTCTGGGAGGGACTTAGGGTGCAGGAGCAGGCTGGGGGTTGGGTTGCAGGGCCTAGCCAGGGAGGGGGCTCAGGGTTGGGGCAGGAGGTTGAGGTGTGGAGCGCTTACCTGGGGCAGCTCCTGTTTGGTGTGAGGGGTTGTGACAGTGTGAGACTCACCCCTGCAGCTGTTCATCTCGGGGAATTAACTCTTTTAGCCTCCAGAGCACCCTCTGCAGGCCAGTGCCCTGCTTGTTGCTGGCCCAGTGTCCCTCCTGGCCCCTAGTGCCCTTTTATCTGGGGTGCTGCCCCTGGCCATACACCCCTCAGTCTCAGAGTTTCCCCTCCCCAGGGAACCCCCATCTCCTATCCCCACCTTGCCTCAGTCGTAGGCTACAGCCAGCCACTAACTCACCCCCACACCCTGGGGCAGACTGCAGCGTCAGCCACTCATCATAGGCAGGGTTGGGTCTGGACCTGCTGCCTCTTCGCAACCCAGTGCCTCTATGGGGCCTTGGACAAGGCCCTGCAGCCTGGGGAGTTGCCAGCCTGGAGCTCCTCAGCCCTTCTAGCCTTTCCCCAGCCCTGCCTCACTCTAGGTACCCTGAGCTTCCCAGCAGCCAGGTCCCTCTCTCTGAGGGAAGAGAGAGACTTGGGGCTTCTGGCTTGCAGCCTCTTATAGGGACCAGCTGGGCCTGATTGAGGTGCGGCCACAGCTGAGGCTGTTTCCCCAATCAGCCCAGCTTCCCTGACACAGCCCTCTCCCAGGGCTGTTTTAAGCCCTTCTGGGCAGGAGTGGAGTAACTACCCCACTGCAGGGGTGCAAGGGCCGTGAGCACGGGCGTGTACTTGGCGCGGTTTACCCCTGTCCCAGACACCTGCCCCTTCTGCCGCGTGAGGGAGACCCTGGTGCATGTTTACTTAGCGTGCGCCCGGTTGCAGCCCCTATATTGGCTCCTCACCAATATCCTGCTACGTTTCTGGCTGCACTTTTCCCCCCACCTCCTTCTCTATGCACTCCCTATCCGTGGCCCCACGAAGTCGCGGGACCTCCTGGTCAACCTCCTTCTCGCCCTGGCTAAGATGGCCATCTACGCAACCAGGGAGAGGCGGTTGGCCAATGGAGACTCCTGCGACTGTGGGGCTTGTTTCCGATCCTTAGTCCGTTCACGTCTCTGGGCGGAGTTCCTCTGGGCGGCGTCCGCTGGCTCCCTTGACGCCTTTGAGGAGCAGTGGGCGCTGTCCGGGGTTCTCTGCTCGGTGTCCCTGTCAGCTCCCTTCTTATGACCCTTTGACCGCACTCCTGTCCCTGTTCTTTTATTAGTTGTCCCCCGAAATTAGTGGGTTTCTGAGGTCCTGTAGATCCTCCCCTTAGGCTGGGGGGTGAATCCTTTAGCATTGGGTGCAAGTGCCTGGAACCCAATAGGTACAGGGGTGCAAGTGGGAAGGGGGGGGTGCAGGAGCTCCTGTTTGGTGCTTAGGGTGGGGATGTGCAGGAGTCAGGGTGTGGGGAGGGGGTTCAGGAGTCAGGACGGGTCTGGTGTGTGTGAGGGGGCAGCAGAAGTCAGGGCAGAGGGCTGAGGTTATGGACTGGGGTCATAAGGGTGTTCCCAGTCCTCTGCCCTGAGCGGCTCATAGCAGGGGGCTGGAGGGGATATGCCCTGATTCCACCCCCTTCCCCAAGGCTCTGTCCCTACCTCTTCTCTGACTCCTCCCCGAGCGGTGAGCACACTGCGGCTCCCTCGCGCTGGCGAACAGCTTTTCAGCGGCAGGGGAAGCACTGGGAGGGGCAGGACCACGGCACACTCAGGGGAAGAGGTGGGCAGGGGGAGTGTGCAGGACCAAGCTTCTGCCTGCTGCCCCTGCAGGAAATAGTGGTGGGCGGGGGGCAGAGAACAGGCTGGGTGCCAGTGGTGCCATGGTAAATCTGGTATTGGCTGGGGTGAAGGAAGCTGCTGGCAGAGCCAGTTTCTGTGGGATAAGGGCTGGGCGAGACAGCGGCAGTCAGTGAGAGATGTGAAGGGGGAAGGTGGTGGCAGAACCGGGGTCTGTTATTGGGGACAGGCATGTTCTCAGCAGGGACGCGCTGGGGGATGTGTGGAAGGTTTTGGCAACACGGGGTCAGTTAGCGATGGGGGCACAGACCCTCAGCCAAAGGGAGACACAAAATGGGTCATGGCGGAAGGTTCTGGCCGAGCAGGGTCTGGCAGGTGGGGAATGGCAGTGACTAGAGGTGGAAGGTTCTGGAAGCCCCAGGGTTTCTCTGAGGGGTGGGGGGGCCGACTGGCAGTTAGATAAGGATGTAAAGGGGGGTGTCTGGGGCAGGTAGTTTTAGGGGCCAACAGATGTCCCAGGGACATGGGGGAAGGTTGTGGAGAGCCAGGGTCTGTCAGTGAGGGGTGGGCATGTTTTCAGAAGGGATGAGTTGGGGTCTGGGAGGAAGGTTTGTTCAGACAGAGCCTGGCACAGCAGGGTCCTGGTCTCTGCCTGGGGCTCCTAGGTGCTGCAGTGACACACAAATAATTACTAATGTTAGTACTAGGTCAGCTAGTGGTGTGGGGACCAGCCTGCCTGCCAGAGAGACCTGGGGCTGGTTATTGTGGAGATTTGGGTAGAGCTGGGGGGTCTGTGTGAGGGGGGACAGAGGCAGAGCAGTTACTCAGGATATGAAGGTGGGTGGGGGATGAAGCTCTGGAAGAACCAGGGCAATTACTGTATGTGGAGTCGGGGGGAAGAGTCAGTGGTGACATTGCAGGGGTATGTTCTGGAAAAGCCAAAGCCAGATAGTGAATGTGAAAGAATATTTGGGGTGGGTGGGTGGAGGATTACGAGTGGCAGGTTCAGAGCTGGGACAGCCAGTAAGTAGCAAGGGCAGGTAGGACAGCAGAGAATCAGTTATCACGTGGGGAGCTCTGGCAATTCACATGCTCAGGGTTTAGCTGATTGCCCTATATGGGATCAGGAAGGAATTCCCCCCCCAGGTCAGACTGAGAGGGACCTTGCAGAGGTGGGGGATGTCATTGCCTTAGAACATAAGAACATAAGAACGGCCGTACTGGGTCAGACCAAAGGTCCATCTAGCCCAGTATCTGTCTACCGACAGTGGCCAATGCCAGGTGCCCCAGAGGGAGTGAACCTAACAGGCAATGATCAAGTGATCTCTCTCCTGCCATCCATCTCCATCCTCTGATAAACAGAGGCTAGGGACACCATTCCTTACCCATCCTGGCTAATAGCCATTGATGGACTTAACCCCCATGAATTTATCCAGTTCCCTTTTAAACGCCGTTATAGTCCTAGCCTTCACAACCTCCTCAGGTAAGGAGTTCCACAAGTTGACTGTGCGCTGCGTGAAGAAGAACTTCCTTTTATTTGTTTTAAACATGCTGCCTATTAATTGATGAAGAACACACGTTCCCGGGAGCTCATGACAGACAACCAGGGCCAGCTTTAGGCCTATTCCACCAATTCCCCCGAATCGGGCCCTGCACCTAAGAGGTCCCCATGCCCAGTGAGGATCCCTTCCCTGGCTAGAGGCGCCTTTTTAATTTTTACTCACCCGGCAGTGCTCTGAGTCTTCGGCGGCACTTCAGCGGCAGGTCCTTCAGTGCCGCTGAAGACCTGGAGTGAGTGAAGGACCCGCCCCCGAAGTGCCACCGAAGACTCGGAGCACCGCCCAGTGAGTACAAGCCCCACGTGTTTTTTGTACATGTGGGGTTTTTGTTTTGTTTTGTTTTGTTTTTTTAAGTCATCCCTGCCGGCGCCCCGTCGAAACTGTTCGAATTGGGCCCCCTCTTGTTAAAGCCGGCCCTGCAGACAACAGGGAGAAATTCGCTATCGAGAGAGTACAGTTGCAGTGGAAGAGGTGGCTGACGATGGATGCCACGAGAATAGATATTTAGGACCTGCGAGGTGGATTCATGAGAGCAGAGCTGCAGTGGAAGTGGTCGTTCAATGATGATGGTTTGCAGCTCTACTGCACCATCTGCTGAAAGCAGTATGGCTTCTGCATGGAAAAAAGGCGCAAAACGATTGTCTGCCGTTGCTTTCGCGGAGGGAGGGGCAACTGATGACATGTACCCAAAACCACCTGTGACAATGTTTTTGCCCCATCAGGCATTGGGAGCTCAACCCAGAATTCCAATGGGCAGCGCAGACTGCGGGAACTGTGGGATAGCTACCCACAGTGCAACACTCCGAAAGTCAATGCTAGCCACGGTACTGTGGATGCACTCTGCGAACTTAATGTGCTTAGTGGGGACACACGCAATCGACTGTATAAAATCGATTCCTAAAAATCGACTTCTATAAATTCGACCTAATTTCGTAGTGTAGACATACCCTTATTCTCTGCTGGACACGTCTGTCCTTTGCTCTCCAGGCAGAGCCATGCTGAGTTCACAACTCGCCTTTGCTGGAGCCTTCCACAGTTGAGTGTCAATTCATGAGACACTGGAATTTGCATTGTCTCCCTGGGCCCCTTGTTGATCTGGGTCAGTTTCAGCTGGTACCTTGAGGACTTTATTCATTCCACCCAGCCAGGGAGGTGACACACACCTATGTCTCTTAGCCTGCCCTGGGAAAAAACTTAATTCTCCTCTCTCCCTAGGTAACAATGCAAAGTATAGAGGGTAACTGGACATTCCATCTATACTGAGCATGCTGCAGCCCATCGGAGCCCCTATGCACTGACCAGACTGAATGTGCACAGTGCTCGAATTATAGGGGGGAAAGTAGGGGGACCCTTAATGAAAGGAAACTCCCTCACCTGTTAACTCCCATGTGCTGGCCCTGCCTCCTCCCCTACCCATAACTGTCCCCACTTGTCTCCACCTTCTTCCCCTGCCTCCACTATCCATTATCCCACCTCTGTCCCTGTCTCCTCCACCACTCATAATTCCCCCTTCTTCACCAGTCACTGCACCCCTTCTACCCACCACTACCCCTTTCATTCCCATCTGCGGTTTGCCCTGTCTAACCTGTCTCCCCCCAGCCTTCTGCACCCATCCAATACCCCCAGCTCCCCTGGTCTACTCCTGCCTCCCCCTGCATCTAACACCCCCTCTGCCTCCTCTAGCCCTGCCCACATCTCTGTTCCCCCTTCCCCTCTGACTCTCCCCCAACGTGGCAGATTCCTCTCCCCAGTGTGGAGCTCCTAAAGTGGGTAGGGGGCTGGGAATTTGCCCCCCTTATCTGCTGGATCCCCTGGGGTGAGTGGTCCCATTTGCTGCCCTCTTTCCTTGGTAGGTCTCCCAGTCCTTGACCCTCACAGTTTGCCCAGTCTCTGCAGGGCCGGTCCACAACATTCTGACACCTGAGGCGGGGAGCTCCAATGACGCCCCCATTCCCCTCGCTTGGGCCAAAATTTTGAAAGGTCTCAATTCTGCCTTCTTCCTGTTCTACTCCTCTCATGGTGCTGCTCTGGTACCTACCCCAATAAAGGAGAACTAACAACTTAAAATGCCTTGTTCAAAAATTTTAAGTAACCCTGAACTTTCAAACACCTGAACAGCAAATGTAGCTTCTCTTGTCTGCATAGCAAACACTGGCATTTTAATCTGTTTGAATAATCAAAGTGGTGCTTTCCATGCCTTCTTAGTTACAAAGATTTGAACTGCTTTCTGCTGAAAGTCCACAGTCTGTGCCGGCTCATGCTCTATTGAGATGGTTGCAAAGCTGACCAGCCTCCCCTGTGTCATTGTGGAGTGTAGATGTGTTTTTAGTAACTTCAGCTTGGAGAACCTGCGTTCTCCACCAGCAGCTGTTACAGGAGGCGTTAGAAGTATGTGCAGAGCAACAAGAGCATTTGGAAAGAGGGTGGTCATCTTATGTATGCACATCTATTCCAGAACAGCCTTTGGAGTTGATCCTGCTGAAATGTATCTTGAAAGGGCTTTCAGTTCATCACCTAAAATCACTTGCATCAATATTGTGCATGTCATCATGTGTGAACACGTTCTCTAGTGCCCTGCATTGCTGGTGTAGGTCTTCTTCAGGTATAATGAGGAGTTTTGGAATATCATACAACATCCCAAATATACTGCTGTGTTCCTTGAGCTGCATGAAACGTTCTTCAACTGACTCTATTGCACAATCTAGCGCCTGGTTAAAGAATTCAACTTTGAATTGTCGTTTGGGGTCTCTTATGGGATTATTCTGTGCCTTGTAATCAAAATGTCGTCTTCTTCAGTGACTCTTGTGTTACGGGTTAGATCACAGAACCCCCCTTGGGAGCTGCCACCTGATGTGCCAAGACTACTTCTACCCCTGCCAGCTTGGGGCTCCAGCACCCTGTCTTGCTGAGCCAGACACTCCCATCTGCTCCAACACAGACCCAGGGTCTGAATTACTTGCCCCAAAGCTGCAGGTTTGCCTGAAAGCAGCTAACAAAAGTATTCTTGTCTTTAGCACTCAGATGTCCAACTCCCAATGGGGTCTAAACCCAAATACATCTGTTTTACTCTGTATAAAGCTGATGCAGGGTAAACTCATAAATAGTTCGCCATCTATAATACTGATAGAGAGAGATGCACGGCTGTTTGCTCCCCCAGGTATTAATACAGACTCTGGGTCAATTAATAAGTAAAAAGTGATTTTATTGAATACAGAAAGGAGGATTTAAGTGGTTCCAAGTAGTGATAGACAGAACAAAGTAAGTCACCAAGCAAAATAAAATGCGCAAATCTCTGTCTAATCAAACTGAATACAGATAATCTCACCCTCAGAGATGCTTCAGTAAGTTTTTTGCTCAGACTGGACCCCTTGCAGGCCTGGGCACAATTCTTTCCCCTGGTACAGCTCTTGTTCCAGCTCAGGTGGTAGCTGGGGGATTCTTCATGATGCCTCCTCCTGCTTTGTTCTGTTCCACCTATTTATATAATCTTTTGCATAAGGCGGGAATCCTTTGTCCCTCTCTGGGTTTCCACCCCCTCCTCCTCAATGGAAAGAAACCGGGTTAAAGATGGATTCCAGTTCAGGTGACATGATCACGTCACTGCAAGACTTCATTACCCACTTGCCAGCACACAGGTATACAGGAAGACTTACCAGTAAAACAGAGCCACCTACAGTCAATTGTCCTGGTTGAGGGGAGCCATCAAGATTCCAAACCACCATTAATGGCCCACACTTTGCATAATTACAATAGGCCCTCAGAGTTATATTTCATATTTCTAGTTTCAGATACAAGCGTGGTACATTTATACAAATAGGGTGATCACACTTAGTAGATTATAAGCTTTGTAATGATACCTTACAAGAGACCTTTTGCAAGAAGCATATTCCAGTTACATTATATTCACGCATTAGCATATTTTTATAAAATCATATAGACTGCAATGTCACATCTTGTATGCTTGAATGGGTGGGAAAATAGCTTCAGCGTGAAGTTCCTCTGCCAACTTCTGTGCACTCTTCAGAACCTTTTGAAATCCCTTATCTGACCGATAAGACTGTAGGTCTGACTTTCCTTTGTCCAGTTGTTTCATTGCTCCAGATATATCAGGGTCAACACCTTGGAGTCTCTTGCTTACAACATTTATTTCAAACAGTATCTCATGCCACAACACTAAGCCACACAGAAATTTGAAGTTATGTATGTTCCTGGTGATTCCATTTCCCTCTGCCACTGTTCTCCCACGAACAGTTCCTGTCATAGCATTATCCTCCATAATGGCAACCGTGGCATCATCTATCTTCCCAATTTGGTGTTTGATAGGCTTTATCGCCTCCACTCGACTTTCCCATCGTGTGGCACTCAGTGGTTCCAGTGTCAGAGAGGACGTTCCCAGATGTTACTTCAAAATTTGCCATCGATGAATGGATGCAGAGAAAAATACATAGATGCTTTGAATTACATTAAAAAATTCAGCAGCCTCACTAGAAGCTGATGCTGCATCACTGAGCACTAACTTCAGTGAATGAGAACTGCATGGGACAAAAAAAGCTTGAGGGTTTAACTCTCGGATCCGTGTCTGCACCTCTCACATTGGCACAATTATCGTAGCCCTGAACTCTCATGTCAAGCTCATTTGTCATACCAGCTCCTGTAGTATCATCAATGTCAATACATTCTAGAAAATGCTCTGACAGTCACCATTGCAGGGACGTTTTCACTAGGTTCTGTTGTTACAAAACACAGGGCCGTCCTTACCCATACGTAAAGTATGCAGCTGCGCAGGGCACCAGGAAAGCTGCTCCAGCCCCTGCTCCGACTCTCCCCACCCTGCCCCTCCCCCGCCCCAGCCCTGCCTCTTCACGCCCTGCTCTGCCCCCACCCCCACTCCCCTGAGCAGTGCAGCAGGGCCGGGCCTGCACTCACTGGCAGCGGGAAGTGCAGCGACCTGGCCACAGCTGCGCTGCCGGTGAGTGCTGGGGGGTGGTTCCCCCCTGCCCCCCAAGCCAGCCCCCCCCGGCCCCCTGCAGAGGCCTGACCCCCACACACAGTGGGCTGCATAGGGCCCCAGAATTGCTAGGGACGGCCCTGACAGAACGCACCATTAAAGTCATTTGTTCCGTGTGGCTGATGTCAGGTTTGCAGAAGGACAGAGTAATATCTTGCTGACTTCAGATCTGCCACAATCTTCTGTTTGACTTTTGTTGCCAGTAACTGTATGATCTTATTTTGAATTGTTTTTCCACAGTAGTGCTGTGTGTACATTCCTTGGGTGGTGACTCATCTTAGATGCTCCTGGAGCACAGCATCAAACTCAGCCATCAGCTTCACAATTTTAAGGAAGTTTCCATTGTTTGGCACATACAGCTGATCTGAAGTGCCACACAGAGCTAGGTTTTGGGTAGCAAGCATTCTCACAGTGGCAATGAGCCTTTTCAGAACATTTTGCCAGTAAAGAGATTCTGATGCAATCTTCTCTTGATGCTGATCATTTATGGTGGCCTTTAACCTTACTCTCAGCTGAAGCTCTTTCCACCTATGGAATGCTCTCTGGTGATTTGCTGCCTTCTCAATCTAGCCAGATTTTTCCAGTCCTTTGTTCCTGTAGAACCCAATGTGGTTGGAACATTAGACTGGAAGAGTTTGCAACAAAAACAGTGTGCAGCATTCTGGGTTTTTGAGTACATAAGCCATGGCCTCTCCACTTTGTCACCAGAGTAACGTGGCCCTTAACTGACAGGTTTAAAACTATTCTTGATATTATGTGAGGAGGAACACAAATGCCCATTGGAGGGCACTGCACAGGCTCCACAGGACAGCAGGTGGCCATTATTATTTCTTGCACTACGTGCAGAGGATATTTCACTAAACCCCGACTCTTCCAGATCACCCTCAGTGTCCCCACTGGCATCGACTCGCTGCAGGGCTTGGAGCAGCTGGGATCCTCATCCTGCTGGGAGCTGTGATAGTGATGGGCGTTTGGGGTAAGCAGTTCAAAATTAATTTGTACAAAATGCAGCACTCTGAAATTTCCTCTCCCCCCATATTTCTGATTCCAGCGTTCTTGTGAATAATGTCCTGGACACTTCGTTATCACCACAAAGAGAACAATATCACAAGAACAAGGTTGAGCCCCCTGTGATCCAGCTCTCACGTCACTGTTCAGCATGCACAGGGAAAAGTGGAAGACACCTTATAATGTGTAATAAATGCAATTTTCTCTTTCTCTGTCGTGTTCTATCTCTCTGGCCCAGTTCTGAATTTGATAGCGACAGTAGGTAATGATTTGTTGTTGCACACACCCTCATTCTCAGTTTGCTGATCCCTACGTAGTAGTTGCAGTTCATGCTTATGCTGTTCTGAAGTTTCTCAGCTCAAAGGACATCTGAATTCACTGGAGAACAATAGTACCTGGGAGAGAACCATCCATCAATCCAACTTCAGCACTGGCCTAAAAGATTTCCATTTCCACTTGAAACAATTTGTGTGTGAATCATCTCACAACAACTCAACAGGTAACCTCAGCTCCTTCTCAGCTTCCTGTATTGCAATGACATCTAGTGGTCAGTTAGGGTAACTAAGTGGAGGGGACAAATCACTTCAATAAGTGCAATAAATATCCTATTGCTTTACAAACTACATATAGGGTAGCTACTATCTGGTATCAGAGTAGCAGCCGTGTTAGTCTGTATCTGCAAAAAAAAACAGGAGTACTTGTGGCACCTTAAAGACTAACAAATTTATTTTAGCATGAGCTTTCGTGAGCTAAAGCTGAGCTTTAGCTCACGAAAGCTCATGCTAAAATAAATTTGTTAGTCTTTAAGGTGCCACAAGTACTCCTGTTTTTTTTGCTATCTGGTAGTGACTCCTGTTTACTTTCCCCAATGCTTCTGTTGTAAAAAGGTCTTGTGTTATCTTTGGGAAGCTCTCACACTTCCACTGTTTGCAACATGCCTTTGAAATATGAGGGGAGGGGAGACCTCAGGCTGGAGAAATGTGTTTTCTTTGGCCCATGAAATTTCATTCTGGTTTTGCTGAGATGGGAACATTGAACGAGTTGCCTTTGCTCTCCTTGCTTGTGAACCTCAGGAAAAGTGACAACTAACTGCATGAAAAGTCAAAAGTGCTGGGCTCACCCTGCCACAGCCGCACACCCGGCACTGGGAGCTACCACAGCAGATGGATGTGAGGAGCGGGTGAGAGCTGGGCCAGGCTCCCCCTTGGGCCTCATCCAGCACATGGGCCCAGGAACTTCCATCCATAGAAACACCACATGGGGCAGAAGCACCTCCTGGGGAGGGGGAGGGAGCTGGCTCTGCTCCCATTGATCGCCCAGGCCCATTCCCTGCCTCCTCCCCTGAGGACAACAGACTTTCCCTGTTACCAGCTAGCACTGAGCGGTAGCAGTGTGGTGTGAAGATCCAGGGTCCAAACCCTGATGCTGATTCAGGATGGGGCAGTTGTTCCAGTTGCACATAATAGAATTGTTTTATATTAAGTTTTTTAAAAAAACTAGGACACTAAACACAATACTGCATTAAGAGAACAGGACGGTTACAAAGCCAAGCTCTTGAAAATTAGGAAATGCCAAATTTACAGTTACCCGCCCAACCTTAATTCAGCCCCCATTTGTGTGTGCCTGATGATATGGTCTTTATTGCAGGATTACCTACTATTTTTTCCTCGCTGCTGCTGCCTCATTCAGTGCACAGGCCTGTTTGGTTCCCATGTCCATGATGGCTCCCCAAGCATCCAGTGCACAGGATGAACCCACGGTCAGGCTGAATTACAGTTGAATGGGCAACCATGAATGTGGCATTTCCAACTCTGACTTTGCAACCTAAATAAAGTTCTTTTAACTCTTGTATATGTAGTATTATCTACCCGACCTGGCATGCAGCCATCTCTATGGGGAAATGTAATGGCTGTTATGCAGTGCACAGGAACACTACAGTAGCTGAGGGGAGGAGGTGAAGGAGGATTCCAGTTGAGCCTGACCTCCGTTAGCCGGTGCTATTTCAGGAGTGAGGACTCATAGCTTCACCAATACCCCTCCCTCCTGACCTGCAGCACCTGCAGTGAGTGGAATGTTGGACCCATCCTCAAACAAAGCCAAGTCATAGCTCGACTGGAAATGTCGAGCCTGAAGGCCTGTGCATGAATGTGATGCAGTTCAGAACCTTCAGCTCCATTAAACGTTTCCATTTCCCCCCCAGAGGGAGCAGGGTGCAAGCTCTGCCCCCCAAACTGGCTGCTGCACAGGGACAAGTGCTACTGGGTGTCTAAGGAAAAAAATCCCTGGGACAAGAGCCGCGATGACTGTTCAAGGAGGAGCTCTCGGCTGCTGGTGATCCGGGACCAGGATGAGATGGTAAATAAAACTTGTCCTGGAGATACGGGCATCACTAGTAACAATTAATACACAAAACCCACCATGTTGTGTGTCTGTCAGGGTTGCTCTATATCGGGGGTGGCCAAACTTACCGACCCTCTGAGCCGCACACAACAATCTTCGGAAGTTCTAGAGCCAGGTGCTCCTGCCAGGACTCAGCCTTCATCCCTGCGAGGGGTGGGGGGTCTCAGGGCTTCAGCCCTGCAGGGGGCACCTGCCCCCCTAGATTTTTCCCAGGGTTTGCTGGTGCCGCTTGGTCACATGGTGCCACCGGGCCCTTTCCCTGTACTGGGAGCTGCGGCTGTGGGCAGAGGCAGCAGCAAACAGCTGGGAGCTGCCTCTCCCCATGGAGCTAAAGCAGGGGCTCCTCACTGCAGCTCCCAGCGGTTTGGTGTTTCCCCTCCCCATGGAGCTAACACCTGGGAGCTGCAGGGTAGGGGCGCTGAGGTGCCTGCGGGGGTTTGACTCAAGCTGTTGGGAGAGGGAACCTTTCAATTGTGCCCCCCCCCCCACACTCTCAGCAGGCACCAATCACCTGTAGCAGAAGCCTCTAGATCCACCACCCTGCTGCAGGGCAGAAGCCCTGAGCTCCCCCCCAGGCTGGTAGGCAGAGAATGGGCAGTACCTGGGGGGCACCGCAAGCTGCACTTTAACTGTAAAAAGTTGCATGTGGCTCACAAGCCACGGTTTGGCCACCCCTGCTCTACACAGACCCACACGCTAAAAAGCAAGGAAATGAAAAGTTCAGGCCAGCAACAGCACATAACCTGTGCCCAGCCCCCCCGCGGTGACACCTCACCGACAGCATGACCCCCCCACCCCACACAGACTCTACCAAGGCCTTAATTCTGCCCCAGTCAGGACAGAAACTAAATAACTGGCCCATGGTCACAGAGGGAGTCTGGGGAATTGAACCCAGTTCCCAGAGTCTCTAGCTAGCACCTTAACCACTTTAACCCTCCTTCCCCATCACTTCATTCTTCCATGTCATTTACAGACTTTCATACAAAATACTACCAGAGACACAAACCAGATCTGGCTTGGACTCACTGTTACATCCCCTGCGAGGAAATGGACTTGGGTGGACGGCTCCCTGTTCAATCCAACACTGTGAGTGGTTTTATCCTCCGAGTCCATGTAAGATGTGCAGCAGGGGGCACAGGGCTGCTGCTTTCCAGCACTGGTGAGAGCAGAGGCTACATGTGGGCGCAAGGGTTGTTAAGTGCTAGGCAGAGTCCTCTGCACAGGGAGAGGAATCCTGAGCCTCATTCAATGGCTTCCACGACAGTTGGGCTAATCCTGAGGGCTGGGTTTTTTGTAATATGGACAAGTGTCTTCAGAAATAGACCAAGGCCAATCAACTGCTACTACAGGATCATGGGCTAGGGAGTGTTTTATCAACTCGGGCTCTAGAGGAACAATTCCGTTGTTAAGGAAGAAATTCAAGAGGTGTCGTTTTTAGCAGCTTTGCCTCATTCTCTTGTTCAAAAATTCCAAAGTGATTATTTATTTATTTTGTTTTCCAGGTTCAATGTACAGGATCCTGCTGAAGGGAACAGCTGCGGGATGATAAAACCAGATGAAATTTATTTTGAAACCTGCACTATTGTATCTAAATGGATTTGTGAAAAATACGCTCTCCAGATATAGACAATGACATTAATTATCTGTATTTTCTCTGTGAATGAGAAATCCTTAGTTTCAATCTGTCCCATGAATGATGAATATTGAAGGGGAGCTTCAAAGGGAAAAAGTGGGCTTGTGCCCTTGCCCCTCCCCCCTGCTTTTATAACGTGGATAAAGACGGCACGAAAGGCTTTTCTTGCATTTGAAATTCAGGCTCTGTCTGGGCTGGAAAATTATGGTGAAGGGAGAACTAGTGAAGTGACATCACAAGTAGAGCTGGGGGAAATTTTCCACTGAAGAGTTTATTTCTCAAAAAATGCAGTTTTTGGGTCAAACAAGACTATTCACAAACTGGTGTTGAATTCACTGAGTAGATTCAGGCACAATAAAATAATTTAAAAAATCCAGGCTAGGTTCACAAGAGGACTGGAGGAGGAGACAGCAGCAAACCCCATACAATAGCCAAGTGTTTAGTGCCCCAGATTTGAATCCCTTCTCTGGAACACTGCTAATAGATTAGCCCTATATATCCTCAAGATATCTTGAGCAATTTAGTATCATCATTGTCCCTAGCCTCTGTTTGTCAGAGGGTGGTGATGGACGGCAGGAGAGAGATCACTTGATCATTAGCTGTTAGGTTCACTCATAGACTCATAGACTTTAAGGTCTATGAAGGGACCATTATGATCATCAAGTCTGACCTCCTGCACAACGCAGGCCACAGAATCTCATCCACCCACTCCTGTAACAAACCCCTAACCTCTGTCTGAGTTATTGAAGTCCTCAAATCGTAGTTTAAAGACCTCAAGGTGCAGAGAATCCTCTAGCAAGTGACCCGTGCCCCATGCTGCAGAGGAAGGCGAAAAACCTCCAGGGCCTCTGCCCATCTGCCCTGGAGGAAAATTCCTTCCTGACCCCAAATATGTCAATCAGTTAAACCCTGAGCATGTGGGCAAGACTCACCAGCCAGCACCCAGGAAAGAATTATCTGCAGTAACTCAGATCCCAACCCATCTAGCATCCCATCACAGACCACTGGGCATACTTACCTGCTGATAATCAAAGATCAATTGCCAAATGAATTGCCAAAATTAGGCTATCCCATCATACCATCCCCTCCATAAACTTATCAAGCTTAGTCTTGAAGCCAGATATGTCTTTTGCCCCCATCACTCCCCTTGGAAGGCTGTTCCAGAACTTCACCCCTCTAATGGTTAGAAACTGTCATCTAATTTCAAGTCTAAACTTCCTAGTGTCCAGTTTTATATCCATTTGTTCTTGTGTCCACATTGGTACTAAGCTTAAATAATTCCTCTCCCTCCCTAATATTTATCCCTCTGATATATTTATAAAGAGCAATCATATCCCCCCTCTGCCTTCTTTTGGTTAGGCTAAACAAGCCAAGCTCTTTGAGTCTCCTGTCATAAGACAGGTTTTCCATTCCTTGGATCATCCTAGTAGCCCGTCTCTGTACCTGTTCCGGTTTGAATTCACCTTTCTTAAACATGGGAGACCAGAACTGCACACAGTATTCCAGATGAGGCCTCACCAGTGCTTTGTATAACGGTACTAACACCTCCTTATCTTTGCTGGAAATACCTCGCCTGATGCATCCTAAATCCGCATTAGCTTTTTAAACGGCCATATCACATTGGCAGCTCATAGTCATCCTGTGATCAACGAATACTCCAAGGTCCTTCTCCTCCTCTGTTATTTGCAACTGATGCGTCCCCAATTTATAACTAAAATTCTTGTTATTAATCCCTAAATGCATGATCTTGCACTTTTCACTATTAAATTTCATCCTAAGTAGTAATAAACTCGATAGTATTCATCACCATGCAATTTTGACCATGCAATTTCCATGCCCCTTTTAGAGCTTATGTCCCACCTTCCCACCTCGTTTCAGTTGGCGCCAAATTGTGGCACCATCGTCCATTTTGAAAAAGTGTGTGTGTGTGTCTATGTGTTTGACTAGCGGAAGTGTTTGTGCAAGTGTATATTTGTGCTTTGGGTACACTGAGAGAAAGGTTGAAAGAAGAGAGTGAGAGAGTTTAAAGATGAAAAGAAATTTTGAGTGAGATTTAGAGAAAAAAGGAAAGAAACGTTATTGGATGTGATTGAGTAAGGAGAGAGGCTGGTAAAGGCAGAATAGAAAGAACTTAAAGAAAAAAGGAAATATTTGTTTTTAAAGGGTTAGTTTAAGAAAAAGAGTTAAATAATATTGAAAACTAGGTTTAATAAGGGAAAGGCAAAACCTGATTGGTAAACACATGGTAAAAAAGTGACTAGAAAAGCATTCAGTATCAGGGTAGGTTAAGAAAAAAAGAGAGGTTAAAAAGAACAGGGCAAGAAAAGGGAAAAGAGAGCCCCTCTGCAGAGGGCAAAGATAGACCGCACATGGTTGAGTCAGAGAAAATGAGAGAGAGAGAGAATTCTCACCTTTTAAGTCTTTCTGTCCCTGGTTCAGACCCTCAGACTTAGCACCGCCTTTGGATCGGCCCAATCAGAGGTTGTTCTACAGCAGCATCATAGAATTCTTTTTCCTGAATCAATCCTAGAGTCCCAAGATTTTAAACAGGAGTCAACTCCCTCCTTCCCTCCCCTTCCCTCTCCCCACTCCCTTTTAACTGTTTTTAGTCTTATCTAAAGAAACAGACCTCCAGCATTTTTTTCCGCTATGTAGCCCTTTTACAGAGCGGTTTTTATAAAAGTTAAAACCATAAGCTTTTAGTAACACACCATTTTTAAAAGTTTCTCCCTAGGTTTTAGACTAACAGGTGTTATTTTTTAGTAAGCACAATGTGAAATAGGCTTTTGCAGCAAAGCTCCTGTTAGCAAAGCAGCCTCTGTGAGTCAGTGGATCACAGAGAAGGAGTTTGCTTCTTTACCTGCTTTTTAACAAACACATGTTACAGTTACATTAAGTTTTGCAAAGGGATAATGACTTGAAAAGAAATCTAAAATGCACCCCTTTTGTATGTGTTGTAATAAAAAAAGAGCAGGCAGAAGCACTCTAGGCTTAAATCCCCAGATTTTTAGTAACAGAGAGTTTATATTCCCCTTATTTTGTAAACCACTGGATTAGAGAGAAGAAGATTGCTTCTTCCCCCACTTTTTAACAAAGAGAGGTGAAAGTCTTGGAAAGAAATAAACACTTGAAAAGACATGCCTAAATGAAGGCACAGTCCTTTGGTATAGGTGTTTTAATAAATAAAAAAATAAAAAAAAAAGGCAGGCAGAACCAGTCTAGGGTTATACAAGTAATGTATAGCGTCAAAAAAAGTTTCCCCCCCCTAGGTTTTAGACTAGCACTGGTTATTTTTTAGTAAAAACTGTGAAGCTGCAGCAAAACCCTGCTCTGCTCTTATCTAAACAACCAGGACCCTGTAAGAAAGCTGAACACCACATACTATAAACCTTTTTAAAATGTGTTTTTTAAAGTAATGTCTAAACCCCCCTCTTTTTAAGATGAATAAACACATGAAATAACAAACCTACCCGAAGACACATTCCTTTATTTGTAGGGATGTTTCAATAAAAAAAAAAGAAAGAAAAGAAAAAACAAACAAAAAAAGAGCACGCAGAAGCACCCCAGACCTAAACACACAAAACTCTTACGAAGAAAAAGTTTCCCCTCAAGGTTTTTAGTAGGAACCACTTGAAACAGCCTTTTGAAGGTAATGGATTAGAAAAGAAGAAGACCCCTTTGAAAAACAGGCTACCTGAAGACATTTTTTTTTTAATTTAGCCCCCTTGGCATAGGTGTTTCATTAAAATGTAAAAGAGCAGGCAGAAGCACCCCAGGTTTTTAGTAACAGACGGTTTAAATACCCTTTATTTTGTTAACCATTGGATCAGAGAGAAGAAGTTTGTTTCTTTTCCCACCTTTTAACAAAGAGAGGTGAAAGGCTTGGAAAGGAATAAACAGTTGAAAAGACAAGCCTACCTGAAGACCCATAACCTTCATTTAGCCCCTTAGGCATAGGTGTTTCAGTAACATGCAAGCTCAGGCTTAAAAACACAGAAAGCCTGTTAATAAAAGTTTTTCCCTAGGTTTAGGCTAGCACTGGTCATTCTTTTAGTAAGGACAGCAGGCTTTTGCAGCAAAGCAGCTCTCAGCAAAAACAGCCTCTGTAAGCCAGTGGATCAAAGAAGGCTGCTTCTTTTCCTGCTTTTTAACACATACAAGTGAAAGTTTTGTAGAGGAATAAACACTTTAAAAGACAAGCCTATATGAAGACAGAGCCCTTTATTTAACATTTTTACATGTGTATTTTAATTAAAAAAAAGAGCACACAGAAAACACGCCAGAGTGAAAGCCACAGAACCTTAGTAACAGCTAGTTTATATCCCCCTTAGTTTGTAATCCAGTGGATGAGAGAGAAGTTAATTTTCCTCCCCATATATTTGAAGCATTATGTTTTTGTAAAGTTCATTATGAAAAAGCAGTATTGCCTGAGCGGTAACAGAACAAGGCCCCTCTTAGGGATAGTTTGTAGAAGTTTAGTGAACTAAAAAGGCTTAAGATACTAGCCTGTTCTTTTAAAAAATAGTGTTTTTAAAGTACCAAAACAACAACTGGGTAAGAATATGAAAACTGGCAACTGAGGAGCGTTTACATATGTGTTTTAATAAAAAACCCCAGATTGCTTTTTAAAGTTTGGATTTATACAAAAAACACAAGAAAAAATAATGTATGTAAAAAAAGTTAGCTGTTTTTTACCAGAGATATGGAGCCTTCCTCACCTCCGTTCCCCACACACACTTCTCTCCCCATCCTTCCCCCTTTTTTTCCTCTTTTTTTTTTTAAATGTTTTTTAAAATCTAAACCAAAGGACAAACTTTAAAAAAAAGAAAGCCAGAGCCACAGAGATAAGGCCATGGGGGTAAGAAAGCTGTCCTGAGTTTTAGGTGGCATGTTGATAACTCTTTTAGTGAAACAGTTTTGTAGGCAGCCTGTCTGTGTAAGTTGTTATGCTTTAGCATGGGCAAGCATTTATTGTTTGAAAACAGTTTTCCACTTTATGAGGTATTATCTCCCCCCATCTTATGGCCTATCAGAAATATTAACAAAAACAAGCTAAAAGATACATTGTAGCAAGGACTGCAAAGCAATAGTTACAATATTGTTGATTATTACCTTGTCTAAGCCCCTAGAGAATATATTTTGTTTTGTTTTTATAAAACTTGTATGCAAACTGTAACCCTAGGTGATGTACAGCATTAAATAATATGAAACAGCAGATGAGAGACCTGAGACATTGTTGAAATCAGAGGGGCTCTGATTAAGTCCTAATGCAGAGGGCCTTGAGGTGGAAAATGAAAAGGTACAGCCGAAGCAGAAGATGGTATGATTTAAGAGGGGTGCTGGGGCTGCTTTGCAATGGTCCATAGGGAGCCTATAACCCTCTTGCACAAACACCAGGGCTGGGTGAGGTGGTTGGTGTCCCTGCCCGCAGGTATGGGATCTTGGGGAGCAATTACCACACAGGTGGGGTGCCAATTAATTTCTTTATTAAAGGGAAAAGGAAGTGGTGGGAATTTAACAATGAAATACAATGGGATGGGGTGCATAGGGTGTTTACAATAGACAATGATGGGGGGGTTCCTCTTATTGAACAGTGTAGGGAGTTCTAACAGTGGGGTACAGTAAGTGGGGTTCAGCACAATGGGATACAGTACAGTCAATAAGCAACTCAACTTTATATAGGAACAACTTTAGATACAGTGTGGAATGCAAAATGTACCCAAAAGAAATGCAAAGTAAAATGGTAGTTTCAATGCAATACAAAGTGTATCAGAAAAGTGGAGGCAACCAATGGGGTGTTATAACCACAAGTAAAATGTGAATCACAGTGCAATGATACAATATGGGTGATAAGTGAAATTATGCAATGTAACAGTATAAAAGAAAATTAATGACCTAATTTGTGAGGCTGTGATAGCAGATAATCTGCAAGAGTGTATCTAAAGGCTGGGTCGAGAAACAGGAGTGGGGATGGGAGTGAATGATCAGTGGCAACTGATGAGAGGAGAGTGCAGCTGCAAGCAGTGAGAGACTCTGAAGCCCAGAGCAGTCTTCAGGAGCCTGCGGGCTGGACATACAGGAGACAAGAGCAGCTGGAGCGCACTTAAGGGGAGTCTGGGAGCAGCAAGAGGGGAGGGCGCTGAACGTGCAAGCGATGGGAAGGCACGTGGAGAATGGGGGAGACGGCTGAGGGAAGAAAACAGGTTGCAGCAGTGGAGAGCACTTCAGGGAAGCTGTGGGGCAGCGGGGTGAAGACAAATGGAGCAGTGTGATTGTGATCTTCGGTAGGGGAGGGGCAGCGGAGAAGCAGGAGCACGAACACAGGGGATACAGGGAGAGGCAGCAGAGAAGTGTAAAGAAGGGCTAGAGGGAGGTTTAAGCAACAAGTGGACACACACACACCCAAAAAAGGAGAGAAGCGACAAAGGGTTTGGGAAGTTACACAGGGGGAGAAGCAGCAAGGGGTTTGGGAAGTTCGGGGAGAGTGCAGATACGGGGGGAAAAGCAGCAAAGGGTTACAACAGGGAGACACGGAGAAGTACACAGAGTGGGAGATTGGAGCGGGGAAAAACAGACACGGGAAAGTTCAGGGAGAGATCGGGACAGCGGGAAGACGAATTCAAACAGCAAAAACCTTATCTATTGTCTAACTTAATCAAACATATAAAATGACAATCAGCTTATACAAAGTAACAAAACAGGTACAGAATACAACCAGGCAATGGCTTTTTTAAATCTATCTTAATCAATGACTAGGCAAAACAACAAATATCATAATTCTAAGCAAAACTATAACAAGCAACTATACGGAGCAACAAAACAGCAAACTATAGCAAGGCAGGTGAAACTTACAAGCGCTACAATCTTAGCAAACTATGACTTATTAGACTAAAAAGCAAAACCTATGGTGCACCTTATGCTATGGGGAAGTTACAGAGGGCAGAGTGGTATGTGCCCAGGATACAGCTCCCAAGGAAGCCAAGGGATGGTGGCTGCAGCAGTGGATACAGCTGAAAGCAGTCAGCCCCGGAGCAAAGCCCACTGGAGCAGAGCTTAGCGGCGGCACAAACTTATTTTTAGCGGCAAAGCACCGCGGAGTTTAAGAAAGGTTTTAAGATACAGATCAGGGTTTAGCTTGAGTCTGTGTGCTGGGGAAACAGAGCCAGCAGCTAGAATAATAAAATAAAAGTATAGAAAGTTTCACAGAGGGATTCTTACCAGTCCCCAAGGCAGCAGCAAAGGCAGAATCAGCAACAACATCAGAAGAAGCAAGGAGGGCTCGGTATGGTCTCGATAATCAGGAGGTCTCTCAGGCAGCAATTCGTTCTTCGTGGGGGGGGGGGGTTTAAAAACGGGGGTACGCTCAAAAATAAAACGAGAGTGGAGAAAGGACCCCCCAGAACCCCTGGCTGATCAGACCAGGCAGCAATGCAGGAACCTTTCTGGTGTTTGTTTCAAAATGCCTGTTTTTCATAGACAAACTCAGGCAGTTTCCCCGCCAGTAATCCTGATAGGCTCCCTCTGTCACAGGGGAGGAGACACAGGGAAAAACTGCAGGTGAGCACAGAGACGTGCCTGGGCAGAGTCCTGGACAATAGGTGTGAGTTCACACCTCAGGACTCAAAAGCACATGAGGCCTATGACTCATGCCCAGGATCTCAAAAACACATTAGGTCTTGCAGCTCTGGACATTGCCTACCCTACACCAAGCCCAGGTTCAACAAGGTGATAACAGGACCAACCCTCTGAACAGGGCAGTGGTCCCACTTAGCACACAGCACAAGGGGCCCTCCCTTTGAGAAGGGCAATGGCTCTTGTTAAACAACTGAACAGCCAGGGAGGGGCAGCCACAGGAGGAGAACAAAAACAAAATGGAGTAAGGGGACAGCTGTAAGAAACAAAATGGAATAGGGGGAAAGCTGTAACAGACAGTTGTTAGAGGAGCAGGCCGTTCATATACCTTTTGTTGTTGTTGACAAACTGTAACCGAACTGCGCATATACTACGGGGGCAACTTACCGCCCTTTTGACAAACCCCACATCCCTGGAACTCCATGAAAACACGCTTTACACACTTATTTTCAACTGACATTTTATATTACAACAGGGCCTATTTTGTTCCCAAAACACGCTCTACAGTTAGTGTTTTTTCTTAGCAAGATTTTGTAATTTGCTGAATGATGTTCAACACTTTGCATTAAACATTTATCTGTTGGTTTGATGATTTCATCTAAAACGCTATTTGGGTTCTTGGCCTCTGTCACTTTGTCCACCAATTCTGCCCCTAGAGCTAAATGTTCCTGGGTTAAACAGAGGCACTGCAGCGTTTAAATAGAAGCTCCTCCTTACAACGACAGCCCTAAACTACTGGCTAAGAGTATCATGCGTCGTCCCTCCCTAAGTAAGGAGGAGCTTCTATCTGAACGGGTCTGATGATTAAAGATGGCTGCACCTCGAAGGCCCTGGCCAACACCATCAGTCAAGTTTCTTATGAAGAGACGTTATACGGTTGCTGCTATGGGCCCTGAAGAAAAACACACCGTTGTGGCAAACGGTGTTTGAGACGGGTCACGGGGGCGGGGAGACAGGGATAGCTAACGATGCCTGTACCCGCAAAAACAACGCAGTGGAGAAACACAAGGCCAGACTGCTGGGCCGTGATTTGAGACTCGTTCAAAGGGGTGGTTTGGCAGGAACCGATGCTCAGTTGGCTAGTGTGAGGGAGGTCACCCTACAAGTAGTGACCAAGGCTGGTGGGCCCAGTGTGGTGCGGGGGGTTTGCTGACAGGCTGCTGGACCAGGGTTGTGGCCAGGCACAGACATTCAGGGTGTGACCTGCAGGCTGTTTGGCCCAGGTTGGGAGCTTCTGCACAGGACTGTGAGACACCCCAGGCTGCAGGGCAAGCGGTGACCCAGCCGCTCCCTGGCTGGGATCGCACCCTGGAACGTTTGGTTCCCACACACTGGCTCACAGGGGGTTTTCCAGAGACGGAGACAGAACTTAGGACACTCAAAGGCTGAATTTAAACAGAGTGACGACCTTCATTTTGATTCAAACAGACAGGACCTGCTCTCAGCCGGGGAGGGGGGACCCCAACCCCGTAGGGAGGGCCTGGAAGGGTCACTGGCTACTAGACTCTCCCCTGGAAGAGGGATGATTTCTGGTGTCTTTAGTGTGGGGGACCTTTTCGTGATTTTTATACATTTTCTCCTTAATGCTTTTGACCTAGAATAAATAATCAGCCAAGAAAGGGCCGTGTTCTAGCTTATAACAGTGGGATCAGGATGGGCATTGTGCTCAGAGTGGAAGCAAAGGGCAGGCGCTGGCTTTTAGCTAGGCTGGCTTGCTGGGGATATCGCAGTGTACGGAAGGGAGCTGTGCAGTTCAAGTGCCCTGGTCAGGGAGCGGGATGAGGTCCCAGCCCAGAGACGGGGGGGCTGGAGACAAGTCCTGACCTGATGGAGGTGGGATAGAGATCCAGTTACTGTGACAGTCTCCCTGAGAGAAGGATCACAGATCCCAGCATTAGGTAGGGTGACCAGATGTTCCAATTTTATAGGTACAGTCCTGATTTTTGGGTCTTTCCTTATATAGGCTCCTATTACCCTCCACCCCCATCCCAATTTTTCACATTTGCTGTCTGGGCACCTAGCATTAGGGTAATTGATGACTAGGACTGGACAAACCCTGGAGACAGGCTAAGAAACAAGGAACCAGGCTGTAGCATGGAGGGGACTAGAACCAGGCTTTGTCACAGCTGGTCTCCAATTCCCTTGAGTTCACTAATCCCCTCCCACTGCTCCCTCCTCTCTCTTCCCAGGGGTATCAGGTTTACTGCAGATCCATTTTCTTGGTCTGCTGCAGCTTGACGTGGTGACAGTGAGATCTTCATCCAGGCACACACAGTCTGCTCCTCCATGTATTTCAAACCTGTAACCCAGAAGCAATTGAAGCTAGAGTCAGTGTGTGCCAGGCACAGACCGGGGGTGACACCCCAAGTCAGGGAGGGGAGCTGTGCACTCAGCCCCTCCAGATCCCCCCTCCCTGCACCAGCCCCAGCCCCCACTCCCGTCAGGAGGGGAAGTTAAAGCAGCCAGTGGGGCATTTCCAGTGCCTCTGACCAACGCAGAGAAAAAGACTCACCGACGGTCAAACTCGGTCCCGTTGGCCCATTTCCAGACCTGGCCCGTGTCCCTCCAGAGGCCGATCCAGTGGTCCAGTTTGCCTTCATATGGCAGCAGAGAACCCTTAGAAACCCAATAAATGCAATTAGCTGTGTTAGACCCTGACTCTGCTGCTCCCCCACCTTGGGCTGCAGGGGATTTCTAGACGCCTCTTCCATGGTTATTGGGTGAAAGGATCAGATAAGTGTTAACCCTTCACCCTCCCCCTCCTCTTTTTTGGGGCTGTGGCACCTACTGGCTGAAGCAGGAATTGAGCTGCAAAGTCACTGTCTGCCCAGCAGCCCCTTCTCAGAGCACAGCAGGGCCAGGAGGGAGAGGGAGCTGCAGGGGGCAGGGGACCTGAGGGGAAGAGGCCTAAAGCAGACCTCACTCCAGCGGAATTCCCCCCACCCCACCCATGAGGGAACCCTGGGGCTGGGCTGGGCTGAGCTGAGCTGGGGGGCAGGTTCTCACCTACTCCAGCCCCAGGCAGCCCATTGGCCAGAAGCTGACTGAGCCAGCCCAGCCCTGCACAGGACGAGTCTCCCACCTGGGCTCTGGCAGATGCAGGGTCGAGGTGGCTGGAGCCCCAGGTCCAGCCAGGATTCAGCTGCCAGAACCGCACTGACTCTGGCTGCCCAGCCTGGGAGGCACCCGGGCTCCTCTCTGCCCTACAGGGGCTGAGCCCAGCCTGACTCCAGCCCTGTCAGTGGTGCCAGCGATCGCTGGGCTTGGCACAAAGCATCTAACCGGCTTCTCACCAGCTTCTGCGGACTCTCAATCCCGGCCAGGGAGGCAGCGTGTGATGAGCAGAAGCTCTGGCTGTAGGTCCAGTTCCTTTTGGCCTTAGAAAAATAGTAACATTTCCCTTGGATCCGGATCCAGCCGTCCGGGCAGCAGGAGGCAGCAGGGGGCCATGGAGGAGATGGCCTAGATGTTACCACTAGAAAACACAAAGCACAAGGGGAGAGATCGTCCCATCTCATCTCTGTGGAGAACGAGCAGGGACAGAAACAAGAACTGCCCGACGGGATCAGACTGATGGGAGAGATGGGCCAGGCTGAGAGTGGCCAGCAGCAGCTGCACCAGAGGCCACGGCCCAGCAACCCGACACGCAGCGTGGCTGGAGTTTGTTATGACACACACACTGCGGCAGCGCCAGAGGCCAACCAGGCCAAGCCCCCATCGGGCTGGGGATGTACAGAGTGTGCAGCCAAGGGAATGGGGAAGGGAAAGCAAGTGAGGAGTGTGTCTGGCAGGGGCACTGGAATGGGGTGGTAAGGGGGGGGCATGCCCCCCCCCCCATGTTTTAACGTGGGAGGGCCAGGCCTGCCCACTTGTTAACATGGGCGTAGAGCCTCGGGCAGGCACGGTGCTGGTGGCGGCAGGGGCTGCGCTTCACGGCCGGGAAGCTGAGAGGGGGATCAGCTCCCCCACCATGATGAGCAGCCCCTGCTAGCAGCACCAGCCTCTTCCTGGCAGGGGGCTGAGCTGGGCCTTAGCTCCCCTCCTCCCACCAATGCCCCCGCCCCCCCACGCTCCTCTTCCCTTCCGAGTCCCCGACACCTGGCCAGGCCAGAAGCCAGAGCCGGGGTGTGGTAAGAGCCGCCTGGGGAATCTGGGCTGCTGTGGGGAGCCCCAGACACTCCACCGGCCCTGGGGGGAAAGGAGTGGGGGAGGGGCCACAGTTCCTGCACCGGTGCTCTGCCTCCCCCCGCCCCCCCAGCAGGTCCCACACTCCTGCTGCCCAGCACATGGATTCTCGTACAGGGCTAACGGCAGTGTCATGTGCTCAACCTTCCACAGCCACATCTACAGAGCTGGGCAGCTCAGTCCAGGAGGCAGCGCAGGGTGAACACCGAGCGGGTCATTTCTGTGACAAGGAGCGAGTCCCTGAGGCCAGATCCACAAAGGGACGGAGGCGTTTGCCAACACCGAACTTTTACTAGCCTAGGAAACCCCTGGAACAACAACGGGACCCACAGGGCCTGAGCTGGGTGCCCAGGTGCCCCACACAGTGAATGGGGAGGGAGCGGTGCCTAAAAACAGGCTCCACAACAGCCAGCGCGCTAGACAGGGGCTGCCCAAGCCAGCCAATAGGAGACAGTGACAAGGCCTGTGCCCTCTGCCCCGCCCCTCTCAGAGCTCAGCCCCTCAGCCCTGGCTGCAGGGAGGGGCCCAGCCCTGCTAACAACCTGCAGTGGGGACCCCCCCCGCCCTGGAGTCAGGTACCTAAGTCACTTCTTGGGAGAGCGAGTGCAGCAGCAGGTTCCTAAATCCAGTGAAACTGGCTGGGGGGAGGGTGGGGAGAGAAGACGACCTCCCTGATCACCTTTAACCCACTGGCAGGGCTCTCACCCCGATGTGAGACCCTGCTTCAGTCCCCTCTCCTGGTGAGCAGGGATTGGAGAACAGGGGGTCCCACCTCTCAAGTGGGCGCCCTACTCACTAGATCAGAGGGATTCTAACTCTCTGGCCCAATTAATATTTAATTATTCAATCAAAGTGGAACAACTTCATCAGGAAATATTGAGAACATACACACCCCTCCCCGCCCCTACATCAGACTGTCCCACATCTCAGTGGCTGGGCTCTCACCTGGGAGGTGGGAGACCCCTGGTCAGATCCTGTCTCCCCTCAGCCAGAGGGGACTGGAACTGGGGTCTCACATCCCAGGGAAGGGCCCTACCACTGGGGAAGGGTTAAGGGTGAAGAGGGTCTCCTTGTCCCCCACCTGTTTCACAGAGGCCGGCAGCCTAAGCACACCTGCCAGATCCCGCTCCACGGGTACGACAGGCCTCCGAGTGCCAAGAGCCAAGCAGCAGCACACGCCCAGAGGCAGAACATGAAACACTGAGGGAACTTCTACAGCGAAAGTGTCATCCCCAGGTGAGCTCAGGTGCCTCCAAGTTCAGTGGCAGCCGGGCAGGGGGTTGGCGGATCACAGGGTGCCTGAAACGGAGACTTCAACCCTTTAGTGCCCTTTGCGGAATGAGGCCACTGTGCCTTGGCTTCCCCGCCACAAAACAGGGACAAGGACACATTCCTGCCTCACAGAGCTGTGCAGAGAAATCCGTTAGTGTCTCTGATGTTCTCAGGACTGACAGTGGTGAGGGGAGTGGGGGGCCATGAAAGAGCCTAGAGAGGCTCCTGTCTGACCTGACTGCTAAAGCAGAGAGGCCGGGGCGAGATGACGTGGAGCTGTGAGCCATGAAGGAAGAAAGCTCCACACCCAGAGACTGAATCATCGGGGGTTGGGAACTTACCTATCAAAGCTGCTACTAGAGCGATGATGACGGTCGTCATCACCATGATTATGGCTCTGAGGGCAGCTGGACGATCCCAAACTGCAGGTTTCCTGGAGTTGGAATTAGCTGGATGACCTGCAAGATAAAAACCCGTTAATGCTCCTGGGGTGACTCAGACCAGAATTATTTGCCATCAGGCTCTGATCTGACACACACCAGATATTTATTTTGACGTCTTAAATGGTTCTGTCCCAGCTCTGGACACAAATATTAACTCGAACTCCCATCCAGACTGCAAAGGAGAACATCACCCCCCAAACCACCACTGTGGTTAATTAGCTCAATTAATCCCCAGAAAGGACCCTGCAGAATTTGGAGGGATTCAGAGGAGGGTGGAGGATGATCAAGGGCCTGGAAAATCCACAACAAGAGTTTGAAAAGCCTGGAATTGTTCACCATGGAGAGGAGGTGAATGAGAGGGGACAGGATAAACAAACAGATGGGACAGAAGGCAGCTGGAAGCTTTTGTTGGTAAAGGTGTGGGCAGTCCTTGCACGCCCCCTTGTGGCCTAGTGTGGTTCTGTGGGTGCACCCCTCCTTAATTTCCCTTGATTAGCAGCAGTATGCTTAATGGGACAGGCCTGCCTTGATTACATCTGAGGCAGATGTAGCCTCCTGCCTGTCCCTTAAAGGGGTAGTTATCACTTTCCCTTTGTTCTCCCTGTCTCCTAACACAAGAGCAAGGGGTGTAACAATGATGCCCTTTGGTGGGACCCAACTGAGTGTGTCAATTCAGGACAAATTGCTCAGAACAGGGCAGTTACAGCCCCAGGCTGAGGTTCCTTTGCACACCAAGGCAAACCAAACCGAGAGGACTTTGGTCTCACCCCACTGGCTAACCACAAGTCACACAGGCAATTCCCTTAGACACTTCAGTCTCCCAGTATCACCACCAGTGCCACTCGTTATGGGGACAAATGATTATGAAAACCAATACCCCAGTAAAAGAAAAAGGGTTCTCCCGATCCCAAAGGACCAAGCCCCAGACCCAGGTCAATATACAAATCAGATCTTACCCACAAATCACTGTTACCAATCCTTTAGCATCTAAAATCTAAAGGTTTATTCATAAAATATAGATGAGAGCTAGAATTGGTTAAATGGAATCAATTACATACAGTAATGGCAACATTCTTGGTTCAGGCTTGTAGCAGTGATGATTTGAACCTGCAGTTTACTCCAAGTCCACTGGGATGGGTCCTCAGTCCTTTGTTCAGAGCTTCAGTTTGTACAAAGTCCCTCCAGAGGTATGAAGCAGGAGGGAAGACAAGATGGAGGAGTTTCCAGGGCTTTTAATACTCTCTGCCTTGGAGGACATCTCTTTGTTCTTACTGTGGAAAATTCCAGCAGCAAGATGGCGTCTGGAGTCACATGGGCAAGTCACATGTCCATGCATGACTCCTTTGCAGGCTGAAGCCATTGTTTACATTAGGGGTTGGCAATCTTTCGGAAGTGGTGTGCCAAGTCTTCATTAATTCACTCTAATTTAAGGTTTCCCGTGCCAGAAATACATTTTCACGTTTTTAGAAAGTCTCTTTCTATAAGTCTATAATATATAACTAAACTATTGTTGCATGTAAAGGTTTTTAAAATGTTTAAGAAGCTTCATTTAAAATTAAATTAAAATGCAGAGCCCCTTGGACCGGTGGCCAGGACCCGGGCAGCGTGAATGCCACTGAAAATCAGCTTGCACTGAAAATCACACGTGTCAGAGGTTGCCTACCCCTGGTTTACGTGCTAGTTTGAACCTTTTCAGGAAAGCTCAGATGTGGATTGGCATTGCCCAAGATTCACTGTCTCTTAAGTGTTTCTTGATTGGGCACTTACTGAGAATAGTCCCTTCTCAAGAGTTAGCTGACCAAATGTTTTACTGAGGCTTCTTAGAATCAAAACACCTTGATACACAAGTATGTAGCCAATATTTATAACTTCAACTACAAAAATTCACACACACAGATAGGTTATGATTTGCTGGTTATGATCATGCTTTCTATAGACACCTTACATGACACCCTTTGTACAATATTGGCTGCAAATATATAACAGTGGTTGCAACAATGATCTATATGGTCACAGGTTATGTCAGTAACGTCACAAGGGGATTGTGGCAGGGGTAAATCCCTGGAATGCCCTGCTAAAATGCTGGCTGAAGCCCTAATGTCAGCAGAGAGCCCAGCTGCAGGCCTAGATGAGGGCTGGCTCACTGCTATGAGCTAAGTAGCGACAGCTGGGCTGAGGAGGGCTCTAAAAGCCCTGAGGAAAGCTCAGGCAGGAGGCTAGCCTGGGAGGGTTACATCTCTGTCCCCTCACCAAAAGAAAGGAGCCTTACGGGCCAGGAGACCCTGGGAGGGTCTGACTAGGGATAGCTGTTGGGGAGGAAGGGGAGATAACACTGTTGCACTGTAAATAAAGACACAAGGGTGAAGCACCGAAGGTGATGTGGGGACTATTTTAACCAGCCAACACAGGGCCCAGGCATGAGAGAGTGGAAACCTGTGTAGACCCTGTGACACTGGGGGCTCGTCCAGGATCCTCCTAGCCATCAATAGTGGCTGCCAGCATGGAGGAGACCCTAAAGTGGCTGGTGACCACGGTGCAAGAAATGCAACAGTCCCAACAGTCAGAACGACAGGCCCTGATGATATGGCAGGCAGACCAACAGCAGATACTCCAGGAGTTTATCAGGGAACAGTCAGCGACCTAACAGATCCTCCAAAAGATGGTGAATCTGGCACTGGGGGATGCCGGGGTGGGGCTCTGCAAGATGGGCCCCACAGATGACCTAGATGCATCCCTGGGAACTTTCGAATGGGTGGCTATGGTGGCTGGCTGGGAGTGGGTGACCTGGGCCCTGCAGCTAGGTGAAGCACCGAAGAAAGCCAACACAGGGCCCAGGCATAGAGTGAAAACCTGTGCAGACCATGTGACAGGGATATTCAGTTAGATTAAAGGGTTGGGAAAGGAACTATTTTTTCCAGCCAATGTATAATTAGACTGCGGAACTCACTGTCACAGGAAATTGATAAAAAGAATTTAGGAAAGTTAAAGGGTTGGAGCATTTATATGGTTAACATGAAATATCCAGAGTTGCCATAATTAACAACCAAAGGTTGGCAGGAACATTGGAAGAGCACCTGTATCCCAGGGAGTGTAAATCCAGGGAACCCCTGCTAGAATTCAATCTTAGCAAATCCTCTTCCCTAGTGCCCAGAGACACAACTGAGGGCATGATACAATCACTGGCAAAACACAAATGAATGTGCTGTGGCCACAGGCAGCTACACCTGTTCCTGGCCATGCTCGGAGGCAGGGCTCTGCATGGGTTATGAGTGCAAACACCTCAGCTCACACGCTGGAAGGACAAACAACCAGAAGGAAAGAGCAGTGACAGGAGCGACCCAGGGAGACGTGAGCCAAATGTTTTCAAGGGGATAGAACACGTACAGTCCTAAAAACCATACGTGCAACTGCCACACAAGAGAGCACGGGCTGCACGAGCCGAGTCCATTGAAGCAATACAGCCCCTGCTGCATGGGGCGGGGGTGGGGGAAGGAGGAGGAGGAAAGACAGCTACACCCACCCCTGAAGGCATCTCCTCCCTCCAGCCTGTTCCTAGGCAGGGACGCTCCAGTTACCTGGTTCTCCTCCACTCTCCAAGTCTGTGGTGTGGTTAAGAGGCTGTCCAGGGGGATCTGCTTCCGCCCAGTTCCCCATCTCTCTTCTCAGGGAGGCAGCGGTGGGTGCTGGACTCTGATCAGCTTGGAGCCAGCTGCAAGAAATGGCTCTAAGCAGCATGGCAGAGTCAGTTCCAGCCAGTGCAGTGTCCCTGGCTTTGGCTCTTCTCCCAGCTGACCTAGAACCTGCAATGACACAGTTAGGACAGCATAAGGGTCAGAGGGTTTGTTTGTGGTGTCCCATCCCCCATTCATCAGAACAAAAGCCCAGAGCTAAGAATGGTGCAGTAACCAATCCCCTCCTCTGTCATCAGGCCCTCATTGAAGATTCCCCATTTCCTCTCACTCCTCAATTCGGAGCTGGTCAGGAGAGGGAGAACACTGGGTGTGGGGTGCAGGCAGGGATGTGCACACGCCTTTTATGTCTGGTGTGCCCTGGTACACAATGCAGAGCCGTGCGTAGTGCCTCCCTGTGCACTGGCAACTCTGGGAAGTTGGAGGGGGGTGAGTTTGAGATGCAGCTTTGGGAGGGGCACAGACACAGCACCTTGGAAGGACTCTGAGGGACACAGGCTTCCAAACCCCCTTGGTTAGATACAAATCAGTGGTTTAAATTTTGATTTTTTAATTTAAATAAATACGGTTTTAAAAGAAACCAATTTAAAATTAAACTTGAAATAACAGTATGTTATGGCCTAAACTTATTATAATCCATTAAAATAACTTAAATTAAAAGGAATAATATTCCAGCAGAACATATTTGCTGGTGAAGTCTTGAAGAAAGTCAGGCCACTGAACTGGTGCCAGTCACTGGCTAAGCACCGGTGACAGTTTGTTAAAGCAGCTTTGGACAGCAGTAGCCTCTTGTGCAGGTACAGAGAGACCATTCTCTTCATTTCAGTTTATTCAAAGATAAGAAACCGATTGGGAGCTGAAGAAGCAGCAAAGCTTGTTTTGCTCTTCCCATCTATGGATGAAAACTAGGTGTGAGAAGGGGAGCTTTAGAGCCGTGGTTCTCAAGCTGCAGGCCAATCAGCACACGGCTGCGGCCCATGTGACACCTCAGGGCCATACAGGTAGTATTGGATGCGGCCCACAATGGTACATAGGCTGAGAACCACTGCTCGAAAGTCTTAACGAACATGGAGCGGGAGCCACAAAGGACGCAGGCATTGCACCACAGCTCCTAGCTTATAGGCGGCTAGAAAATCCAAGAAACACCATTGAGATCCACAAAGCTGATTTAGGCTCACAGGCTCCTATCAAATGAATGGGGAGCCAACACGTTAGCTGGGGAGCCACTTAAGCCAACCAATGGGAGATGCTGACCAGTGGGGTGTGTCCTAATCTCTGCCCCTCTCTCAGCGATAGGCACCTAAATCCAGACCACAGGGAGGCTATTGACTACAAAAGCCAGAGAAAAAGGAGATGCCACATTATAACTTCTAGTCCAGTGGTTAGGTCACCACCTGGGACGTCCAGATGAGTCACACGAGGCAGCAGTGTGTATCCTCAAAGGCTAAAACAGACACCTAGAGAACTTTTAGTCTCATAAACTTAAGTGCCAAGTGAGTTTAGGGGCCTATCAGAAGTTTTGTGGATTGCAGCGGAGCCAAAACTGGGATTTAGGCATCTAAGTACTTTTGCTGATCCCACCCATGGTGACTAAAAGCAATCAGTTCAATTCACTAACTACAGGTATTTATTACCTTATTTATTTATTTATATCGTCATAGCAGCTATGATCCCTGCTCACGGCCAGGATACATGACTTTAAGTAATCAGTTTTAAATGTGTTGGTGTCACTAGGCATAAATCTAGGTAACTCGGGAGGATGGCTTTGGGCCTATGTGACCCAAAGTACCTTTATGTAAAGTGCTTTTGTTAGCCTTACTAAACTTTTGTAACCTTTTGTGTTATGTGCTAATTACTGGCAGCTGCAAGGCTGCTTGATACTAGATGTAGCCAATACTAAATAAGATAGGCGAAAAGCAGATGCTGTAATTAAAGTTATATGCATGAGAACGTAACCCCCACAGTGGGAAAGTACAGATAACTGTTCACAGAAGAGGTACTAACGAGCTAAAGTGGTTTTTGCCAAGTATGACTTAACTGCTTCATGTAATTGCTATTGCAAAGTGTATTTGCTGCATGGGAATGAAAGGTGGGGGGAGAGGAGGAGTGTGGGGGGAATGGAAATGCTTAGCTGAAATCATGTATAAAGAGAGAGAGCTGTTTGTATCTGTGTGCAGGATTTGAGATTGCTATGTCTCCCTTGCACGTTATTTGGGCTCAAATAAACCTGGTTTTGCTTGTCCACCCTGGTGTGTTAATTAGTGCTGCGCACACCGGGCAACGAACCTCCACTGTTGCTGTCCTCGGCCCGGCAACAAATGCAAAACATGTTTTGATAACCCTTTTCCCCCTAACGTATCCAGCATATTTAAGGTATTTTTATTTAATAAAATTAAATGCTGAATTTAAGTTTAATTGAAATATGAGTTCCAGGCAAATAAAGCTTGACCAAAACCAAAAAAAATCCCCAAAATTAAAAAGTTGAAAAAATGAATATTTGTACATGTAGCTATATTATTTAAGCAATTAATGTGTCTAGATATAGTGTATCCTCCTGGTTAAGAAAAAATACCAAATTTACTGTAAAAGCTTTATTTAGATGTAGATCTACAGGTTTTAATGGTTATCAGTTTGAGAATCAGCCTCCCTTTAGGAAAAGAAACTAAAAGTAAAAATGGCAAATTAGATGAAAACTGTCAGTTTAAGTGGAGGTACCCGCTTGCTGCTTTAAATCATGATTAACAGTGGAAATATAAAATCTAGTTAATTTAAATCAATCTGCCTTCATCCCTCCCACCCAAACACTGACAGCTCTGAGGGGTGGGGGATCTGCATGGGGCTGGGGGGTTTCCCTTCCCCCCTGCACTGACAACTCGGGAAGTGGGGTGGGGGAGCTCTGCCTAGGGCAGGGGTGGTCTGTTATTTTTTGTCAAGGTCCACAGTTCTTGGCCAAGGTGTAGTAAAGATCCAGACGCCAGAGAAAATAACACCCAAACAAAACAAAAACAAAAACACCCAACTGTAATGATAATAAGTAAATAAAAAGATTTGACAGTCCATTCAAACATGTCTCTTGTTCCGGATTCGCCTGTGGTTCAGACTATCCCGGTATAGGGCTTGGAGGGACATCAGCCCACCCCCATGCACTGACAGCTCTGGGGGCGAGGTGTGGGGGGGGGGCTCTGCGTGGGTTGGGGGAGGGGCAGACTCCCCCTCCCCGCACTGAGAGCTCTGGGACCAGGCGGGGTGGGGGGGAGGGTTTGGGCTCCCGGTTACACACACCCAGGGCTACAGCTGCATGTCCTGCCCCGCGCTCACCTGCTTCTCCCCCCAGTCCCGGACTGAGCTCCCCGCAGCCGCCGCAGGGGTCACTGAGCCGGGCCCGTGTTCCTCCGCGGGCTGCTCAGGGCGTTTCCCCTCCCACCCCAAGGGCCGCCATCGCTTCGGAAGTTCTGGCTCCCCCCGGAGAGCCCGTTTCCGCTTTACTTCCCCACTTCCGGCCCTGCCCACTGCCGCCATGACATGGGGTGGGGGGAAATACCCACTGCCCACCTCCAGCCTCCCCCTCTCCTGTCTCCGGCAGGGCCCTGCTCCCACCCGCCCATAGGGAAACCGGCACCTGCGACAAATGCTGCGGCCCCAGCCCCGCTCTCTCCGGCCGGCTGCGCCGCGTCACCCCAACGCAGGTTCTGGGAATAGGCAGCAGCCGGAGCCCAAGGTTCAGCGGGGGAGGGGGAGGTACCTGGGGGTAGCTGCGTCCCTGGAGCTGACTCAGCGTGTCCCTGACCCGGCTCGGAGACACGCGCTGCCCGGCCCGGCCCTCACCTGAGACCCGAGCGAGCAGACCCAGAGCCCTGCGCAGAACAACCGCCTGCATGCGCAGTGCCCAAGGAAGTGACCCGCCCCAAAGCGATGGCAGAGCCTCTCGTCCCATTTCTGATTGGCTCCGCTCTGACTTGGAACCAATCGGCGCTAGTAGCGAGGACCCCGTGCCAGGAAGGACGGTCCCACTCTCACTCCCTACCAGGGAGAACCTGACCCAAGGGACAAGCCGGGGCCCGCACTGCGGGGTGCAGAACCCGCCTTCCCTGCCCCCAGCCCGCTGTCTGTGCGCGCTGGGGAAAAGGAGGAAGGTTGGAAAATTATCCCAACTACACAGAGCTAATGATGGGGGGTAAATGGGCTGTTACCGCTCAAGAAAGATCTTGGAGTCACTAAACCAGGGGTCTCAAATACACGGCCCGGGACGGGGCTCTTGAGTGTGGCCCACCAAGCTCCCCGCCCCTCTGCCTACCCGCAGGATTGCTCGCTGTGGCACCTACCGCTCTCTGAATCAGCTGGCAGCACGCGAAGGGGCAGGGGGCACCGCCCCCCCACAGTTCCCATCGGCCGGGAACTGGGAACCGTGGCCAATGGGAGCTTTGTGGGAGGTACCTGGAGGCGTGGCAAGAGCAGCACATGCAACCTGTGGAACTCATTGCCAGGGGATATTGTGAAGGCCGACACCATAACTGGGTTCAAAAAAAGGGTTGGACCCATCCTCCATGAATGTATCTATCAATGGCCATCAGCCAAGATGGTCAGGGGCACAGCCCCATGCTGGGTGTCCCTAAGCCTCTGACTGCCAGATGCTGGGACTGGACAGGTCATTCAATAATTGCCCTGTTCTGTTCATTCCCTCTGAAGCATCTAGCAACAGCTACAGTCTGAAGACAGGATACAGGGCTGTGTGGACCGTTGGTCTGACCCAGTTTGGCCATTCTTACATGCAGCAGCAAACTCAGCACAAGGAGCACGGAGTCTCCCTGTACCAGGCTGCTACATTTCAACTAAAGCCAAAGAAACTAAAGGTGTCAATTCACTAGCAGAGACTGAGGAAGGTCCAGGTGCAGCAGTGCCCAGCCAGAGATTCCCCAACAAACAGAGGGGAAGCCCTGTAACAATGACGACACTCAACACTGACACCCCCCCAATAACAGAACAAAAAACTCTGAAACAAGCCAACCAACCAGTTCAAAAAAAGCCAAAAAACGTACCCCATGCAGAGTTTTACCTCAAAAGGGAAGAATGCAGGAGACTCCATGAAGACCACTAAGGGTCTAACTATTGATTTTACATGGGAGGTGCATAGACACCACAGTGAAGAGTGTCAGTACAGAACAGTAAAGTGAGACAGGCAGTTCTCCTTCCAGGGAGGGAAACAGAGACAAAGGAAAACACTGATTCCCACGGAGGATGCTCAGATACTATAGAGGATGGGCAGCACAGACAGGTGCTAGTCACACCACTTCGCCAGCACACAGATCCCACGGGGATGGTGGGTACAATAACCTGAACAACCACATATGAAATCACAGTTTGATGCCACCACCTTGCAAAGCACCATAAAACTCTGCATCAAAATAATCCACACAGTCACCAGTTCTCAGTGAATGGGTTCTGGAAGAGGCCCTTACCTGGCCTGGCAGCTGGGGAGCCTGTTCCTCAGTTGAACTCGGGCCATGCCTCAGTTTCCCCTCAGCAGTTGGATAATAAATTCCGTGTAGCTCTCCACAGTCACCATGGCAACAAGTGTCCTCCCTCTTCTGGGAGGAGTGAGAATCCAAACAAAACAACACAAGCCCTTCACCCTTCCTGGGCCACAGTCCTCTTCCCAGCATCTCCCCTTGCTTGCAGGGTTCACAAAAGTCCATAAATCCCACTCCAGGGTCTGTGCACCACTTTCTTCCCAGGATGCAGGGGAATGAAGAGGGCAAGGAGATGGTGCACTCTTCCCCTCCTGCCACATGCAGAGTCCTTTACTGGAGTGGTCTTGATGGGGGTGGGGCTCCCCAACAGCAGGTTTTGGGGTTAACACCCCTTTGAGATGCAAAAAACAACAACAACAGTCTGAGGTAATCACATGACTCCAGGAGCCAGGGCCCTAGTCCGAGTCGATAATGTGGCCCTGATCAATCCCACTCACAAATAGACTCGCTCCTGCTCTCTCATTACTTGGACAGATGCAGGGTTATCACCATGACAGGTTTATAACCTTTTTCCATACCAGGGACCCCAACCCTTGAGATCTGCTGTCTAGCTGGGACCCCGCTCTCAAGTAGGGAGGTACCAATGCAGCTGTTTGACAGCCGTTCACAACCCTCCTAGGCTGAGAACACCTGAACCCTACGACCAGCTGTAGCTTCACGTCGTGCTCACAGCTACTCATGGAGAGAGGAGCCCACAGCCAGAGAACCTCCTTCCAGCTGGGGGGGGGGGGCCCTCTCCATCTACTAGGCAGACCCACTGCGGGGCTCAAACTGAAACAGCCCTCCAGATTTTGGGTTAAACGCCTAAATACCATTGAAGATCTAGGCCTTGCTCCCTCCCAGCTCTAGGAAATCTACAAACTCGGGAGAACAGGGGAGCTACAGAGCAAACTGGTTTGTAACCTTCACCAGAGCAGCCAGGCCTGAATCCCTGGGGTCATTCAGAAGGGAAGCCACTCACCTGATTCCCATCTGTTTCTGTGATTCCTGACCCCTTCTTAAGCTATCAGATGTCCCAGCAGACGATGGGCAGCCTAATCCTCCCCAGTAGTGAAACTGACTGTCATTTACTGGGACGAATGATGAGCTGGTCTCTGAGCTGAACCTGAGGGGAGAGAGCAGAAAGATCCTCTAAAGAATCCATGGTACCTACAGAGAACCAAGACTGGGAACAGAGTTTGAGCAAGAGGTGAGTGACTGGACAATACTTATCTGATCAGTCAGTGCTCAGTGGGAGTCTGTCCATAGGCCCCAGGAACGTTCCTGCAAAGGAAGTAACAGAAAGTTGTTAAGCAAAGCTCAGACTTTAAGGCCAGTAGGGACCATCATGATCATCTAGTCTGACCTCCTGCCCATTGCAGGCCACAGAACCTCACCCACCCACTCCTGTGATAGACCCATCTCCTGAGGATCAAATTAATTAATCCATTGGAAGGAGTTCCGTGGTGTTTTTGGATGCAATGAAAGGGCTGTTTTAAGGTGTTGATCATGAAGTAATTTTATCCCCCAAATTACTAATAGTTTAAGAGAAGCACAGATTGGTAGGCTGAACCTTTCCATTGCTCATTAATACTAACTCAGTGTCCAGTTATTCTTTTACATTAGAGACTGTCTGGTTCGGCCAATGTACATGGCAGAGGGGCAGTGATGGCATAAATCATATTGGTAGATGTGCAGGTGAACAAGCCTCTGACAGTGTGGCTGATGTGATTAGGTCCTATGATGGTATCCCCTGAATAGATATGTGGACAGAGTTGGCAACGGGGGTTGTTGCAGGGATCGGTTCCTGGGTTAGTGTTTTTGTTGTGTGGTTGCTGGTGAGTATTTGATTCAGGTTTGGGGGTTGTCTGTAAGCAAGGACTGGCCTGGACACAAATCAGACATCAAGAATTATAACATCAAAAAACCAGTAGAAGAACACTTCAATCTACCTGGCCACTCCATTACAGACCTAAAAGTCGCACTATTACAACAACAACAAAAAACCCTTCAAAAACACTCCAACAAGAGACGGCTGAATTGGAATTAATTTGCAAATTGGACACCATCAAACTAGGCTTGAATAAAGATTGGGAGTGGATGGGCCATTACACAAAGTAAAACTATCGCCCCATGCTTGTTTCCCACCCTCAACCCCCTGCAGTGGCTCTTACACTTTTGTACTGGCTACTCCCTTTCACACAGCAAACCTCAGAGCATGAGCCCCCTTATCAATTCAAAACACTTTTATATATTTAACCCCATTCTAAATGCTGGAGGCAAAGCAGGCTTTGCGGTGGGGGCTGACAGCTCATGACCCCCCCCCATGTAATAATCTCACGACCCCTTGAGGGGTTCCGACCCACAGTTTGAGAGCCCCTGACCTACTGGCTTGGCTGGGAAATCAACACGAACCACACTGTGCATGCTCCATTTCTACATAGCTCGCTGTGCCCCCCATCACCCCCAAAAGATCGGACCTGCCCCCCCATTCACCTCCCGAAAACAACCCCCCCCAGCCTGGTTACAGCCCCCACAAAATATCCACCTGCCCCAGCCTGGTCCCCCCCAAACAAATACATTCCCGCCCAGCCCGGAGCGGGGAGAAGCTCGGATCTCGGATCCCTCATCCCATCCCCTCTCACCTGGCCTGGGGCTATGGAGCGTCTGTTCCCAACCACAGCTGGAAACAATGTGTCAGGCAGGAGCGGGTTATAGTCAAGACTGGAGCCCCTCCCCCCCTTAAGCCAAAACTGCCTCACTCACCCTGGTCCCCGCCTCAGCTCCTGCAGCCTGCTCGGTCCGCAGCTCCCTGGGGATTTCTCCCGCTGCCCCTGGCTTCCCTGCTGCTGTTTTCCCAAGAACTGGGTCAGGCTCCTTCCTCCTCGCTGGCCCGGGGACGGGGATGTGCAGCGGGGAGGGAGTTTCTTGCTTAGCAGGTTCCTCCCAATGCAAACCCTTGGGACAGGGAGTTTGGGGTCGCTGCTGCTGGGTGATTTCCAGGCTGGTTTCTCCACACTGCACCACAGCCTGGATTTTCAGACCGGCCCAGCACCCATTACAGGGGCCAGGGTGTGAAAAGAGCTCAGCTCCCCTTGCAAATAACAGAGTGGAGCTGGGAGTGCGAGGGTTAGAAGTGAAGGACTCAGCCCTCGAGAGACCCCTGGGGCAGGGGATCTGGGGTGCAGATAAGAAAAGCTGAGGCAGGATGGAGCGATTGAGAGGAGAGACTTGGCCCCATAGACAGCCAAGGAGTGGGAGCCACCAGTGAAGGGCTTGGAGCAGCAGGGCTGAAAGGGTCCCCTTTCCATGGGGTTGCTGGGGGGGCTGGCTGGCCCCATCCAAGATCAGATGGAGCATTTCCAAAGCTCGTGTTCCTCCCCAGAGACAGGGTGTTGCCATAACCCCTCCCTCCTGACACCCAGCTTTGCCCCACCGCTGCCCAGATCTCCCCTCTACCCAAAAGAAAAGAGGGGAGTTGCTCCTGGTTGAATCCAATGTGGAGTCTCTCTACCTTACCTAGATCATAATGGTCTAGCCCAGGGGTCTCAAACACGCGGCTGATGGAGCTCTTCCGTGGCCCACCACCAAGCCCCCCCTGCTCTGCCTACCCGCGGGATCGCCCCTGTGGCTGCGAGCCCCGCGCCGCTCTCTGAAGCAGCCGGCAGCAGGTGTGTTCAGCCCAGGGCGGGAGAGGAGGTGCCTCCTTCCCGGCACCGCCCAGGCAGCTCCCATTGGCCGGGAACAGGGAACCGCAGCCAATGGGAGCTACGTTGGATGTACCTGGAGACGTGGCAAGAGCTGCAGAATCACGGGACCCTTTCCCCTTCCCCTTCCCCTTGGGCTGCAGGGAAACGGTTCCAGCTGCTTCCTGGAACAGAGCGGCTCGGAGCTCGGAGCCAGGAGCCAGGGTAGGGGGGCAGGGGGCCTGAGACTGGAGCTCGCACCCTGAACTCCTCCTGCACCCCAACTCCCTGCCCTGAGCCCCCTGCTGCATCCCACATCCCTCCTGCACTGCCTGCCCTGAGCCCCCTGCAGCATCCCACACCCCTCCTGCACTCCCTGCCCTGAGCCCCCTGCTGCATCCTGCACCCCAACTCCCTGCCCTGAGCCCCCTGCTGCATCCTGCACCCCAACTCCCTATCCTGAGCCCCCTGCTGCATCCCACATCCCTCCTGCACTCCCTGCCCTGAGCCCCCTGCAGCATCCTGCACTCCCTGCCCTGAGCCCCCTGCAGCATCCCACACCCTCCTGCACTCCCTGCCCTGAGCCCTCTGCTGCATCCTGCACCCCAACTCCCTGCCCTGAGCCCCCTGCTGCATCCTGCACCCCAACTCCCTGCCCTGAGCCCCCTGCTGCATCCTGCACCCCAACTCCCTACCCTGAGCCCCCTGCTGCATCCCACATCCCTCCTGCACTCCCTGCCCTGAGCCCCCTGCAGCATCCCACACCCCTCCTGCACTCCCTGCCCAGAGCCCCCGCTGCATCCTGCACCCCAACTCCCTGCCCTGAGCCCCCTGCTGCATCCTGCACCCCAACTCCCTGCCCTGAGCCCCCTGCTGCATCCCACATCCCTCCTGCACTCCCTGCCCTGAGCCCCCTGCACCATCCCACACCCCTCCTGCAAAACCTGCCCTGAGCCCCCTGCTGCATCCTGCACCCCAACTCCCTGCCCTGAGCCCCCTGCTGCATCCTGCTCCCCAACTCCCTGCCCTGAGCCCCCTGCAGCATCCCACACCCCTCCTGCACCCTAACTCCCTGCCCTGAGCCCCCTGCTGCATCCTGCACCCCAACTCCCTGCCCTGAGCCCCCTGCTGCATCCTGCACCCCAACTCCCTGCCTTGAGCTCCCGCTGCACCCTTTCTGCACCCCCTGGGCAGAAGTGCAGCCAGCTTTTTTGGCGCCCTAGACGGTGGAAGGTCCCACCCCCAAAATTCAGACAACGACCATGGCAGCCGAAGATTCTAATGGGAGGGGTGGAGTGGGGGCAGGGCCTGAGGCAGCAAGGGGGGGGTGTCAGTGATGCGGCCCTCGGATAAATGCACTAGTCCTCATGTGGCCCTTGTGGTCATTTGAGTTTGAGACCCCTGCTCTAGCCACTAGTCCCCACTCCCCTCCTGGAGCTGGCGCTTGGACCCAGGAGTCCAGGCTCTGAGGTTCACTTGTGCTAACCACTAGACTGCACTCCCCTCCCACAACAGGATAGATGCTGCTCTTCCCTCACTCTCCCTGTTAGTGTCTGGGTGGGCAGCAGGAGCAGGTGGGGGTGGTTTGCAGGGAGCTCACCCATTACCCTGGCTCAGTTCCAAACCAGGGATTTAGAAGTGAGGACAGAATTTCTTCCCCTGCCTGGGAGAGGAGAGACCTGGTCCCATAGACACTCAGGGGCAAAGGTGAGAGGAGGAGAGCTGGGGGTGAAGGAGTTAAAGAGAGGACTCAGCCCTATAGACCCCAGGGCAGGGGATTTGGGACACACAGAGAGGAGGGGTTGAGAGGAGAGATTTAGCCCTATATAGAGATGATACCCAGGGAGAGGGACCCCTCAAGAGTCACTGGTCCCAGTCCCAGAGGGGCTTGAAAGTTTCAAGGGGAGCCAGTGCAGGGACCAGAGCAGCAGGACTGATAGGATCCATTTTCCTGTAGAGCTCAGAGGTCTGGACTGTCCTGGGGGACTTTCACATTCCTTCCCAGCTACAGTGTGTTGTGATATTTCCCCCCCCCCCACACACACACACACATGACAGAGGAGCCTCCCTCCCCCACTCTTCAGATTTCCCCCTACACTCCAAATAGAGGAACCTCTCCCCAGCCTCAGGGTCCCCTCTCATGCCCCCCAGGCACAGTGGAGCAATAATACCTTAGACCTTAGGTTCTTAGTCCATCCCACGCTTTGCTGCACATTGGGCTGCCCACATTTGCCATCCTTGCCTGTCAACTGCCCTTCTCTCCAAATCGATAATAATTCAGTGGTAAATGAACTGCACGTGGGATGACAGCAGAGTGAGCGGCACTGGAAGGACCCATTCCCAGCAGGGTTGGTTCAGAGCTGCTTTGGCTTTCTGTGGTGGAGGGAAAATATTCCACTGTGTGACTCAAGCAACATCATTGGCCCAGTGACCAGCCCCAGAGCAGGGGAAAAGGAGCATCACTGCAATCACTGAGGCTCACAGAGCCCCAGCAGCAGCTCCCAGGCCATGGGGCCACAGGACACAAAACAGCCTTAGGGTTAAAAATCTGCACCCACCCCTAGCTCCAGGCCTCCTCTTCTCCAACCAGACACGCACAAACCTCCTTCTCTTACCCAGATCGGAATGGGCCCCCCTGCTCTCATCACTAGACCCCACTCCCCTCCCAGAGTCAGGAATAGAATCAAGGAGACCCGCTAACTGCTCTAACTATCGTACCCCATTCCCCGTCCCAGACCCAGAAAGACTAATTCAGCCCTGGTGCAATTAGCCCAACTCCACTGATTTCAGCAGGGTCATCGCCACTCTCCCCAGGGCTGCCTGGCTGGGTTTCCAGTCCTGGGACATGACTGCAGGGGAGAGATGAAAATCCAGGCTGAACACCGATCCCTGGCAAGCACCCCTGGAAAGAGCCCATAGCGGGACCCCGATCCCCTCATTCCTTCCACTCTGGACCTTCTCTTCCTGCGCTGACTGGCTGCTGGCTCCAGCCGCTGCCTGACAGGCTTGGTCTACACTATGAGTTTATATCAAATTTAGCAGCGTTAAACCAAATTAACCCTGCATCTGTCCACACGATGAAGCCCTTTATATCAATATAAAGGGCTCTTAATACCGATATCTGTACTCTCCCTGACAAGGGGAGTAGCGCTGAAATCAGTATTGCCATTTTGGATTAGGATTAATTTGGCCGCAATTTGATGTTATTGGCCTTCGGGCGCTATCCCACAGTGCACCATTGTTACCGCTCTGGACAGCAATCTGAACTCGGATGCACTGGCCAGGTAGACAGGAGAAGCCCCGCAAACTTTTGAATTTCATTTCCTGTTTGCCCAGCGTGGAGAGCTGATCAGCACAGGTGACCACGTAGAGCTCATCAGCACAGGTAAGCATGCAGTCTGAGAATCGAAAAAGAGCTCCAGCATGGACCGTACAGGAGGTACTGGATCTGATCGCTATATGGGGAGATGATAGCGTGCTAGCAGAACTCCGTTCCAAAAGATGAAATGAAAAAACACTTGAAAAAGTCTCCAAGGCCATGATGGAGAGAGGCCACACCAGGGACCCAGTACAGTGCCATGTGAAAGTGAAGGAGCTCAGACAAGCCTACCAGAAAACCAAAGACGCAAACGGAAGGTCCGGGGCAGAGCTGCAGACATACTGCTTCTATGCTGAGCTGCATGCAATTCGGGTAGTGTGCCACCACTACCCTACCCCTGACCGTGGATTCCGAGAAGGGGGTAATCTCAGCCATGGCTGAGGATTCTGCGGACGGGGAAGATGAGGAGAACGAGCTTGCAGAGAGCACACAGCACTACATTCTCCCCAACAGCCAGGACCTTTTTCTCAGCCTGACGGAAGTACCCTCCAGCCCTCCCAAGGTGGTATCCTAGACAATGAAGCCATGGAAGGGAACTCTGGTGAGTGTACCTTTGTAAATATAAAACATGGTTTAAAAGCAAGCGTTTTTTAATGATTAATTTGACCCGAGGACTTGGGATGCATTCACAGCCAGTACAGCTACTGGAAAAGTCTGTTAACATGTCTGGGGATGGAGCGGAAATCCTCAAGGGACATCTCCACAAAGCTCTCCTGGAGGTGCTCCAAAAGCCTTTGCAGAAGGTTTCTTTACAGCGCAGCCTTATTCCGTCCTCCATGGTAGGACACTTGACCACGCCATGCATGTAGCAAGTAATCTGGTATCATTGCATGACAAAGCCTGGCAGTGTATGGTCCCAGTATTTGCTGGCATTCAAGCAACATCCGTTTTTTATCTTGCTGTGTTATCCTCAGGAGAGTGATATCATTCATGGTAACCTGGTTCAAATTCCGGAATTTAATTAAGGGGACAGAGGTGGCCATTCCTACTGTGCTGTTTGCCTGTGGCTGAAAAGAAATCCTTCCCTGCAGTTAGCCAAGCGGGGGGCATGAGGGATTGGTGCTGAGCTTTTTCACGTTTGGCTAGCAGGGATCTTCCCTGATACCAGCCACATGGTGGGGGAGGGGTAAAGTAATCATCCCAGAGAATTGGATGAAGTGGGTTTGGTTTCTGCTGCTGCATATTAACAGGAAAGCCGGATCACACAACAGGCTTTGCTTGTGTAACCCTTCTGCCCCTCTGAGTTGGCAGCAACAAGGGCCGGTTCAGTATCCAGGGGTTCCGTTTCAATAACGCAATGCAAAACCGGCTCGAGCCCCCACCCAGTGACCTGGGACAACTACATACCACCACCTCAGGTGCCGCTAGGAGGCAATACTTCCCCTCTTGCAAGCACAGAGTCTGAGTGTAACAAAATCCTTTTAATAAAGGAGGAAAACAATGTGGCATCATACTGGGGAAACACCACAAACAGGATTTATAACATAAACCATGAGCAAAAGACCCACCAAGTAAGTTTTGGCAATGTCCTTTCCCCTCAGGGTCTTAAGTCCAATCACCCCAAAGTCCAACAACCCAAAAGTCTCTGTCCCTGGTTAGTGCTGCCCCAGAGTTCAAAAGTTTATCTGCAGAGTTTCCCCACCCCCAGCCTGAGTGGAGATGGGGGGGCACACAGTGTGTTAAGGGGCACCTTACATGGTCCAAGGCCAACTGCCCCGCTTCTCCATGGAGTTCTGCTGCAGCCTTCACCACAAACAGCTCCACTCCGCCAGCCGACCCATGAGCTGCTCCAGCCATCTCCACAAACTGTTCCGCTCACTCACTGTTCCGTGGGCTGGTCCAACTGCCCCACAACTCGCTCAGGTCCACTCCACTCCCTGTTCTGTGGGCCACTCCAACCATCCTGCAAACTGCTCTGCTCAGCTCTGCTCCCTCTTTCATGGGCTGCTCCAACCATCCTGCAAACTGCTCTGCTCTGCCAGCTGCTCAGCAATAGATCTTCAGGCTCCCCCACTAGTTAACACAACACTCAGCTCATTATTTTGAACTTCTGAAGTAGCCTTTTCCTTCCCTCCTATCCAAACCCCACCCGGGCTCCCTTGTCAGTTCTCTCCCTCTTTTTATAATCAGTTAATAAAGAATACATGATTTTTAAATGATAGTGACTTTATTTCCTTCTTTGCCTCAGCCTCCCACCCTGCCATAAATATCTCCCCCTTACTCTCACAGAGATTGTGGAGCACACAGCAAGCAGCAATAACAAAGGGGACATTGGTTTGGCTGAGGTCTGAGCGAGTCAGTAACGTGCGCCAGCGAGCCTTTAAATGCCCAAAGGCACATTCTACCACCATTCTGCACTTGCTTAGCCTATAGTTGAACAGCTCCTGACTACTGTCCAGGCTGCCTGTGTATGGCTTCATGAGCCATGGCATCAAGGGGTAGGCTGGGTCCCCCAGAATAACTACAGACACTTCAACATCCCCAACTGTTATTTTCTGGTCTGGGAAGTAATTCCCTTGCTGCAGCCATTTAAACAGAGTAGTGTTCCTGAAGACGCGAGCGTCATGAACCCTTCCCGTCACCCACGTTGATGTTGGTGAAACGTCCCTTGTGATCCACCAGTGCTTGCAGCACCATTGAACAGTACCCTTTGCGGTTTATGTAGTGGGTGCCCTGGTGCTCCAGTGCCAAGATAGGGATATGGGTTCCATCTATCGCACCACCACAGTTAGGGAATCCCATTGCAGCAAAGCCATCCACTATAACCTGAACATTTCCCAAAGTCACTACCTTTGGTAGCAGCAGCTGAGTGATTGTGTTGGCTACTTGCATCACAGCTGCACCCACAGTAGATTTGCCCACTCCAAATTGATTCCCGACTGACCAGTAGCTGTCTGACGTTGCAAGCTTCCAGAGGGCTATCGCCACTCGCTTCTCAAATGCGAGGGCTGCTCTCATCTTGGTATTCTGGCGTTTCAGGGCAGGGGAAAGCAAGTCACAAAGTTCCATGAAAGTGCCCTTACACATGCAAAAGTTTTGCAGCCACTGGGAATCGTCCCACACCTGCAACACTATGCGGTCCCACCAGTCTGTGTTTGTTTCCCAGGCCCAAAATTTGTGTTCCACGGCTAGAACCTGCCCCATTACCAGCATGATCTCCAAAGCGCCGGGGCCCGCGGTTTGAGAGAATTCTGTGTCCATGTCCTCATCACTCTCGTCACCGCTCTGCCGTTGCCACCTCCTCCTTGCCTGGTTTTTCAGGTCCTGGTTTAGCATAAACTGCGCAAGAATGCGCGAGGTGTTTACAATGTTCATGACTGCTGTCTTGAGCTGAGCGGGCTCCATGCTTGTTGTGCTATGGTGTCTGCACAGTTCACCCAGGAAAAAAGGCACGAAACGGTTGTCTGCTGCTTTCACGGAGGGAGGGGTGAGACTGTACCCAGAACCACCTGCGACAATGTTTTTTGCCCCATCAGGCATTGGGATCTCAACCCAGAATTCAAATGGGCGGGGGAGACTGCAGGAACTATGGGATCGCTACCCACAGTGCAATGCTCCGGAAGTCGACGCTAGCCTCGGTACACCGCCGAATAAATGTGCTTAATGTGGCCGCGTGCACTCGACTTTATACAATCTGTTTCCAAAAATCGGTTTCTGTAAAATTGGAATAATCCTGTAGTGTAGACATACTCTTAGCATTATAAACAGCCTGCTCTCCCTCCTCGGGGGAGTTTTATTCCGGTGAGCCAAGGGCGGTGCCGAGGCTCCTGCTGGGAGTGACTGGCTGCGGGTCCGCTCGGTGTGGCTGCCGTGAGGAGGCGGGGGAGACCCTCCCTGCCCCGGGACCCGGTCAGTGCAGGAGGCAGGGCGGGCACCGAGCCGCCCTCACAGTGGGCTGTGCACGGAGCTTGCCATGAGCAGCGCAGAGCCGTGGCGACCGCTCCTCCACCATGCATGGGCTCTGCCGCTGCCTCTGCTTTGCGGCCGCGTTGGCAGGGCTCTGCTGGGGCAGCAGGAACTGCCCGGACCTCTGCACTGCGGAGCGCTCCAAGGGGCCTGACCGCCAAACCGTCCACATCAAAGTTGTCTGCAGTGGCGGGGAGGAGGGGGGGAGTTGCAGGCTGCCATGCTGCACCCCCCCCCCTTGCTCCTCCAGCCGTGCCGCCCCCTGCCCATGGCTCCTCCGAGTGTGCTGCCCTCTCTTGCCTGCAGGAGCCCAGTGCCACCCGGCAGACCAAGCTTCAGGGCGGAGCGTGGGCCCCACCTGCTGATGCCGTGGTAACCTCTAACTAAGGCGCTGCTTTTGAATGTGCTGAGGGGAAGCGGCTGCTTCCCCTGCACCGCACTAGCTACGCTACTGCTTCAGAGGTTTGCTAAAGGGTGTTAGGAAATGCTGGTCTGTTTTTAGCTGGACTTTTTAGTTTGCTCTGCACACAGTCAGTTTGGAAATGTATTTGCTCAACTTCAGATGGGGCCTTTCTGTGACAGATACATTCAGTTCAAGGCTGACTGAATGCCACTAATTACTCAAGACTTTCCCCCCTCTAGTCTAACCCATGTTACAGAAACAGCAGAGCCTGCACCACCCGCTAGGTGATTGAGTTGAGATGAAGAGGAACAGAAAACAAAGTAAGATGCCATGTGAGCTCTCCCTGAGGGATCAGAGAGCGACTGTCCTCTGTGCCAGCAGCAGCTCCTGACTCCGGGGCCACTTTAGTGCACAAAGCAGCCTTAGGGTTCCAAATCTTGGCTCAGCTCTGGATGCAGCTTGGGACTGAGTTTCCCAGTTCAGGGCTCACATACACAGCAGCCAGCTCAGGAACCTCGCAGCTGCTGTTCCAACTCCAGCGCCAGATCCTGCTCTCCCAGGCCCCGCTCTGGAAGGCAGAGAACAGAGCTTGTGCTTTCAGTCTCAGGCTTGGTCCATACTACAAACTTAGGCTGGTATAACTACATCACTCAGGGTGTAGAAAATCTGTACTCTGAGCTATTCAGTTATACCGACCTAACCCCTGTGTAGACAGAGCTATGTCCTCCTGTCACCATAGCCACTGCCCCTCAGAGAGCTGGGGTACCTACGCTGACAGGAGAAGCGCTTCTGGCGGCACAGGTAGTGTCTTCACTAAGCGCTACAGCAGCACAGCTGGACCTGCAGTGCTTTCAGCAGGGCCGTCTCTAGGTTTTTTGCCGCCCCAAGCAAAAAAATTTTGGCTGCCCCCCTCCCAGCCCTGGGCTGCCTCCTGTACCCCCCTGCTGCCCCAGCCCTGGGCTCTCCCCCGCACGCACCCATCCTGCCACCCCAGCCCTGGGCTCCCTCCTTCCCCTCCACCAGTGCCCCCCACACCTCCTGCCGCACCAGCCCTGCCCCCCCACCATGCACTCTCCTTCCACCGCAGCCCTGGGTCATTGGTAACTCGCTCCCAGGGCGGGTCATTCAGCAGGAATTTGGGATGTGCACAAAACACAGACAGGATTGGTTCCCATATGGTTACAGAGCTGCAGTAAAGTGGAACGATTTTCAGCTGGTGTGATTGGAGGATATCTACTTTTTCTACAGCAAGTTACAGTGGATCAATATATTTGATTTGGGAGAAATGAAGTAACAGCTGTCCAAACTGAGCTTGAGCACTCCTGAATTTTGAGGTGTTCAAATCTGGAAGGTAGGTGCTGGTGTGTGGGGGAGGAGGGGGGGCTGTGGGCTCCATAGGGGAGCACAGCAGCATGTATGCAGCAGCGTGTCTGGAGCTGTGCGGAGCCAGACACGCCAGTCTGAGTGGCACGGTAACGGGGCTGGGGGGTTGGAGAAGGGGTAGCGGGTTCCGGGGGGGCAGTCAAGGACCAGGGAGCGGGGGGGGGGGTTGGATGGGGCAGAGGATGCGGGGGGCAGTCAGGGGACAGGCATCGGTTGGATAGGCATGGGAGTCCCAGGGATTTGTCAGGGGACAGGTAGGGGGTGGGGTCCTGGAGGGAAGTTGGGGGTCTCAGGAGGGGCAGGTGGGGACACAGAGAAGAGAGGCTTAGATGGGGGTGGGGTCCTGGGGGACAGTTAGGGGCAGGGGTCCTGGGAGGGGGCAATCAGGGGACAAGGACCAGTGGTGCTTAGATAGGGGGTGGGGTCCTGGGGGGTAGTTAAGGGCAGGGGTCCCAGGAGGGGGTGATCAGAGGACAGGGAGCGGGGGGGGGGGTTGGATGGGTTAGAGTTTCTGTGGGGGGCAGTCGGAGGGAGTGGATGGTGGCAGGGTGGGGCTTCCCTCCCCATGGAGTGTCCTGTTTTTTGAATGTTAAAATATGGTCTCCCTACCATTCACAGCACTCACAGCACGCTGCCGCATGAGGTCCCCCTCCTTCCTTTCCAGTTGGTAGTGGCCAAGGGAATGCTGGGAAATGTAGTTCTTTCCCTGCTCCAGGGCTGGCTCTATAGGCAGGGAGCTAACCAAGGAACTACAGCTCCCAGAGCCCCCTGTTGGTTCTCAGCTCCCAGGCTGGATCCCTGCCGCCCCTGCAAATGGGCTGCCCCAAGCAAGTGCTTGCTTTGCTGGTGCCTAGAGCCGCCCCTGGCTGTCAGTGTAGACCAGCCCTCACCCCAAGAGAGAACAAATCCCAGAGGGTGAAAGCTGAGGCTGTTTCCTAGCTGTGCCAGTCTTAAATCTTAAGTCTGCTGCTGGGGCAGAGGGGACTCGCTGTCTGGTCCCTCAGGGAGAACTCCCATTGGATTGTGCTTTGTGTCTTGTTCCCCTTCATCTCAACTGAATCACCCAGATTCTGTCCCTAAGGGTCTGGGAGTGGGAAGTGCAAATTCAGACAGCTGCTGGGGGAGCAGTCAGTCATTTGTGGCTTTCAGCCAGCCCTGAACTGACTAGATCTGTAACAACAAGTCCCCATGTGGAATCCACCCAAGGATGCTTCTCACTTCCAGCAAATCTGACTGATTGTGTAAAACAGGAAACTAACCCAAGTACTGATGGAGCGGGGGCAGGGCAGCCACATTTCCTAACACCCTGTAGAAAATGTCTGAAGATTTCTGACAAAGCAGCTCTGAACCAACCCTGCTGGAAGCGGGTCCTTGCTGTGCCACTTGCTCTGCAGTCACCCCATGTGCAGTTCATTTACCACTGGGTTATTATCACTTCACTGTTCCTGGGGGTGTGAACCCACACTGGGTGGGAGGTTCCTTGGCGTGCGGGGGAGATCTGGAGAGTCAGGGAGGGAGGCTCCCCCATCGTGTGTGTGTGGGGGGGAATTACTGCAAGAGACTGTAGCTGGACAGGAACATGAAAGTCCCCCAGGACAGGACAGCTGAGACCCATAAATTCCCCAGGAAAACAGAGTCCATCAGTTCTGCTGCTCCAGTGTCTGTATTCAGGGCCAGCTCCAGGCACCAGCCCCGCAAGCAGCTGTTAGGGGTGGCCAACGGTGAGGGGCGGCACATCCGGGTCTTCGGCAGCAGTAGAGCTGCAAATCGCGATCACAGGTGTTTTGGGGTTTTTTTGCTGCTTGGGGCGGCAAAAACCCTGGAGCCGGCCCTGTCTGTACTGGCTCCTCTTGAAACCTTCAAGCCCCACCATGACTGGGACCAGGCAACTCAAGGGGGTCCCTCTCCCTGGGTATCTATGTAACCATTCTGCCTGTCTGAGTTGGAAGCTACAAGGGCCAGGTTCAGTATCCAGGGGTTCCATTTCAATAACGCAATGCAAAACCGGCTCGAGCCCCTACCCAGTGACCTGGGACAATTACATACCACCCCCCCACCCCGGGTGCCTCTAGGAGGCAATACTTCCCCTCTCACAAGCACATAATCTGAGTGTAGCAAAATCCTTTTAATAAAGGAGGGAAACAATGTGGCATCATGTTGGGGAAACACCACAAACAGGATTCATAACACAAACCATGAGGAAAAGACCCTCCCCAAAGCTAGTTTGACAGACCCTCAGGGTCTTAAGTCCAACCACCCCAAAGTCCCTTGACTCCAGCAACCCAAAAATCCTCCCAAAAGTCCAACAACCCAAAAGTCTCTATCCCTGGTCAGTGCAGCCTCCGAGTTCAAAAGTTTATCTGCAGAGTTCTACACACACACACACACACACCCCAAGCTAGGTGGAAATGAGGAGTGGGGGAGAAAAGGGGCAAACAGAGTGTTAAGGGGCACCTTATGTGACCCAAGACTCACTGCTCTGCTTCTCCGTGGGGTTCTGCTGCAGCCTTCACCACAATCTGCTCCACTCCACCAGCCATCCTGTGAGCTGCTCCTGCCATCCCAAGGGCTGCTCCAACCAGCCTGCAAACTGCTCAGCCCAGCTCCGCTTGCTGTCCTATAGGTATCTGCTCTGCTTGCCATCCTAACTGGCCTGCACACTGCTCAGCTCTACTTTTCACCCCCCATGCTCTGCTCTGCCCTGCCAGCTGCTTAGCAACATATCTTTAGGCTCCCGCACTAGTTAACGCATCACTCAGCCATCTCAACACCCAGCAATCTTAGCACTTCCAGTTCTTAGGAATATCTGCTTGTATCAGGGGAACCCCAGTGCTCATGTACCATTAGCCAAAACTGAATTCAGCATAGCAGCCTGTAACTGTCCCTTGTCTAGCAAGTGCTACTTAGTTGATGGTGAGACCCTCTGTCATAAAACAGTTTCATTGTCCTTCATTCACATAATCGGGGTAACAACACTTTTTTCCTGCCCCAATAACAGAAAAATTGGGGATCCCACAGCTGCCAAAGTGACCATTTTGGGCTGCTGTGGGCTCATGCTAGGCGGAGTGGGTGTGCCTATGCAAACCAGATCAGCCCCTGAAGTTCTTTTCCACACTCACCACAATTCACCACCAGATGTCAGGGTAGAGCTCATCCCTGACTCTGCTGCTATCTACAGGGCTAAATCTCTCCTCTCAACCCATCCTCTCTGTGTATCCCCAACCCCCAGCCCAGGGGTGTCTCTAGGGCTGAGTCCTCCTACTAACTCCTTCACCCCCAGCTCGCGTTTCCTCATCTTTGTCCCTGCCCCCTGAGTGTTTATGGGACCAGGTCTCTCTGGAGAAATTCTGTCCTCACTTCTAAATCCCTGGTTTGGAACTGAGCTAGTGTAATGGGTGAGCTCGCCTCAAAGCACGCGCACCTGCTCTTGCTGCCCACCCAGACACCAGCAGGGAGAGAGAGAGAGGAGCAGATCTATCACCTGTTCTGGGATGGGAGTGTGGCCTAGCAGTTAGAGTTGGAGGGGCTGGGAACCAGGACTACTGGGTTCTAGCTCCAGCCCTGGGAGGGGAGTGGGGCTTGGTAATTAAAGCAGGGGGACCCATTATGATCTGTGTGAAGGAGGGAGCCTCCTTTGTAGCCGGTTAGGAGGGTGGAGGCATGGAGACACAGATCTGTAACCCTATGGCTGCTTTGTGCACTAAAGTGGACCCAGAGTCTGGAGCTGCTGCTGGCACAGGGGACAGTCACTCCCTGCTATCTCAGAGAACTCGCAGGGTGTTTTAGCAGGGGAGAGGGATAGCTCAGTGGTTTGTGCATTGGCCTGCTAAACCCAGGGTTGTAAATTCAGTCCTTGAGGGGGCCATTTAGGGATCTGAGGCAAAAATCTGCCTGGAGATTGGTTCCCCTTCAAGCAGGGGGCTGGACTAGATGACCTCCTGAGGTCCCTCCCAATCCTGATATTCTATTATATGATTCTTACTTTGTTTTCTGTTCCCCTTCTTCTCAACTAAATCACTTAGAGCTGGTGGTGCAGGCTCTGCTGCTTCCGTAACATGATGGGTTTGAGGGGGGAAAGTCTTGAGTCATTTCTGGCATTTTTTCAGCCAGCCCTGAACTGAATGGATCTGTCACAACAAGGCCCCATCTGGAGTTGAGCTAAAACATTTCCAAACTGACTGTGTGCAGAACAAACTGAAAAGCCCAGCTAAAACCAGACCAGCATTTCCTAACGGCCTGTAGCAAACCTCTGAAGACTCTTGTAGCAAAGGGACCATCAGCAGCAACAAATCCTGATCCAGAGAAGATAAAATGTAACCCTGTCCCAAGGCATGAACCAGCCAGAGCAGTGACTCTGGGCCACTGAGAGTCTGGTTTATCCTTCAACCGCCATGAGCTGCAGCCTGGCCCCACTGTGGAGAATATTTGTAACCTGCCCTGTTCTGCTCTATGCAAACAGCCCAGTGTAACAATCAGTTGTAACCCAGCTGTTTCCCATCCATGTCAGACTAGTCTTTATGGGTGAGATCAGAGCTCCCAAACCTCACTCTAGGCCTGGTACATCATGGACACAGCGCACTGGTTGGCCTGACTGTGCAGCTCGGCCAGGGAGGTGCTCGGACTGGGGCAGAGGGAGACTGCAGAGAAGTGAGCCGCGTACTCATGTATCTTACGGTTTCATGCTGCTGCCCATCACTATAGTATCTGGGTATCTTTCATGTATAATCATCATCATCAGCAAAGTCCTGGATTTTCCACACCCCTGAGCGACGTAGTTATAGTGACATAAATTCTTACTGTAGCCTGAGACTGAAAGCACAAACTCTGCTCTCTGCCTATTGGAGTGGGGGCTGGGAAAGCAGGATCCAGCAGCTGGAGTCGGAACAGTTGCCAGTTTCCTGAGCTGCCTGCAGTGTACACGCAGGTATGAACCGGGAAATTCACTTCCCTTCCATGCTGCATCAGAGCCGAGCCAAAACTTCTCCTATCTCCTTTTGGAGCAAGGCCAACTGGGAGAACAAAGTTGTAGTAAGAGGAGGCCCTAAGATATAAACCTTGGTATCAGAGGCCTGGTATGAGGCCTGAGGCCTAAACTAAAGTAATAGTCAAGACTTTGCTAACATAAAGCAAAGTGAAGCTGTGAGCCAGAGGCAGGCCTTGCTCACAGAAGCTGGCAAGGAAAGGGCTGATGCTGCAAGAAGATACGTACCTAAAAGGTACTGAACATTCACATACTTGCACATTCCACACAGATAATAAATAACAGGCTGACCCATCCCAATGACAGGGCCAAAAGGGTAATATGATGGATAGAGTTGTTTTGATCGACCCAACATGTACAAGGTGAGAGGTGGCACCTTACTACGTAGAGGGGTTGAACCTTGCTGTGTAGAGGGGTTGCACCTCATACGTCAGGAGTGATGTGTAACTTGTTTGTACCTGTGTATAAAAACGCATCCCTGGGGCAGTGTCTTTGTCCAGCCGAGGGGGCAGTGGAAAGTCCCGCCACTGACTGAGCCGGGTCCATTGCCAAGAGGCACCTATTAGTAGTATGCCCGGTAGACTGAGGGCAGGTCCATACTCACCGCGCGGGTTGACGCGGTGAGTTCTACTTCTCGGAGTTCGAACTATCGCGTCTAATCAAGACGCGATAGTTCGAACTCCCCGCACGCTCCGGTCGACTCCGGAACTCCACCACCACGAACGGCAGTGGTGGAGTCGACCTTGGAGCCGTGGAGTTCGACCCTGCCGCATCTGGACGGGTAAGTAGTTCGAACTAGGGTACTTCGAGTTCAGCTACGCTATTCGCGTAGCTGAACTTGCGTACCCTAGTTTGACCCCCCCCCCCAGTGTAGACCAGGTCTAAGTAATCTACGGGGAACTGCAATTGTGTCCGAGGTCGCAATAAACCTAGTCGACGTGACTTTGCATCTTACTGGACTCTGTGGTTGTTGGGGGGTTCTTGTCGGGTCTGCTGTGTCAGCTATCTGCGCAGAGCTGTGGCAGCACACAGAGGGAACACACGCACGCAGCCGAGTGATATCAACATTGGAGAAAGCAGAGCACCACACCGGTAGCACTCTGACAACAAAAGTATCTCATCTTGGCTACTGCAGTCAAAATGTTTAATGACTGAATGAGCAACAAGAAGGCCTAATACCATGTGAGGAACATAAACTCCCCTGCAGCAGTGAGATCATCAGCTTTCAACCAGAAAGGAGAAAAGAGGAGAATCAGCCCCAGAGAGGGTCCAGCATCAGCGCTGTAGAAGACATGAGGGGGTTGGAGTCCCACGAGCAAACCATGGGCTGTAACGTGGCCAGGGCAGAGCAGGGCTCTTTCTGGGAGATGCTCCAGGGCTCTGTGTTTAGCCTGGATTTTCAGCTCTCCCCTGAAGTCACATTTGGGGGGCAGGGGCATAGGCGTAGTTTGACTTCTATATTTGGGCGGGGGAGCTCCACTCAGGACAATGGGGCCATGCAAATTCAATGCCTTCCCAAGACTTGCAGTTTGGGGGGCAACTCCCCTCTTCCGCCCCTCTTCAAACTATGCCCATGGGCAGGTGAGTGATTCTGTCATCAGTTCTACACCTGGTAGCTCATAGTCAGTCCCTGGTTCGGAGATGGGCTAGTGTAACGGCTCAGTTCCCACTGAACCGCTGACACCTGGTTGGGGGGTGGGTGGCTTCGATAGTCCTGGGTTCTATCTCCTGTTCTAGGTTAGGAGTGGAGTCTGGTGGGTTGGCACAAGCTGGGCTGCGAGTCAGGACTCCTGGGTTCTGTTCCCAGCTCTGGGAGGTGTGATGGGACAGACCCTCACTCTGGTGGAGAGGAGACTAAGGAGCCTTTCTGGGCCTGTTCAACACCAGCAAGGTGCACTGGTTAGGCGTGTTCCCCATAGAGCAGGGGGAGCTGAACAAGGGAAAACCTGCCCCAGGAAGGGGAAGGGGGGCGAACAGCAGAAGGGCTGCCCCGCCTTGGAGATCCTGGGACGTAGAAACAGGGGAATCTGGAGAAGGAGCCAGGAGGTTATTTTGCCTCTGGATTTGGCCCTGGTATGATCGCTGCTGGGATCCTGTGTCCAGTTCTGGTGCCCACAATCCAGGAAGGATGCTGATAAATTGGAGAGGGGTCAAAGAGGACCCAGGAGGATGATTAGAGGATTGGAAACGCATCCGTGTGAGCACAACAAGCACCAGCAGGAACTGAACCAAGCCGCTTCAGAGCGAAAAGCGTGAGCCTCTCTACAGTGTGAACAAGAGAGCCAGGGGCTGCACGTGGGGCTGTAACAGACCCACATCCTCTGCAGATCAGCACAGCCGGGGACACGGAACACGCCATGGCCAATGATTTATACAGGTCCATACACCCCCTCCCACTGCTGCCCCTCAATGTCCTGGTGGGTTTGAGGAGTTTCCCAGAATGCTCTGCCTCTGGGGGCTGGGCTGGGAGGTGTGGGATCGGTACCCAAGGACATCTCTGTGGAAACCATTTAGGGGCCCGCAAGTGCGGACTCAGGGCGAACTTGCATCAGTTTGAAACCTGGTTCAGCAAAGCCAGCCAGGGGGCCCTGACCTGCTTGTATTCAGAGCTGTTCTGTCCAACCAGTGCAGGTCTCCAGCACAGTCCAGGGGAGGTTGGAGGAGAGATGTAGCTAAGCCCACACATGCGCTTGGTACCTGCATTTCCTGTGTGGTTTCCCTTGAAGAACGGTCAGTGCTGGTGGGAGCCCTGAGCTGCACACACCAAGTCTGAGGGCCAGTTAATGGCAGGGGGGGCCTCCTTCCCCTCTCTGAGCACCTGCTGGGAAATCAAACTAGGGCCGCGCTTGGCCAATGGAGGATGAAGAGGGCTACACGGTATTAAACCTCTGGCCGAAGCAGAAGCAACCAGGCCACCCTCCGGGAGCTGGGCCCCAAGGTAAGTGACTGAGCATCCTCCCAGGGCGTCCACTTTCACAACACAGCGATTACAGGGTGCGGCTGGGGCTTCACAGAGACCCACAAGAGCTGAAATTTACTGGGAGTTGGCGCCCAACTCCACTGGACGACTCTGACAGTCCCAGCCTGGGCCTTTACATGCTGCATGTCAGAGAGGGGATGAGGGAAAGTGTCTCGGGGCGTGTGGATGACCCACAGAGTGAAGCACAACTCCCTGCAGCAGAGAGTGAGTGAAGATACTCCCTGTATTTCCAATGTCACTGCTAAGGGCTTGATCTGGCTAATACTTACTCGTGGGTGTAGGATTTACTACTGTGAGTAGCACCATTGACGTCTGGCATTTTCTTCAGCATTGCACAGTGGGAAAGTATCAAACCAACAAAGCGCCCATTAAATGTTAGGGCAACGATAAATCCACTGGTGCGGTGCTTGACTGACCACCAGTAAGTGTATTTTCAGCGGACATTGAATGCAAACAATGGGATATGTTGACACTGCTGTGATAGACAATGGAAAATGCCCTGTAGCCTTATTATGAATTATAGGCATAAATCTAGGTAACTCGGGAGGATGGCTTTGGGCCTGTGTAAACTAAAGTACCTCTATGTGAAGCGCTTTTGTTAGCCTTACTAAACTTTTGTAACCTTTTGTGCTATGTGCTGACTACTGGCAGCTGCAAGGCCGATTGGCACTAGATACAGCCAATATTAAATAAAATAGGCGGAAAACAGATGCTGTAATTAAAGTTATATGCATGAAAAAGTAGCCCCCACACAGTGGAAAAGTACAGATAAAGAAAAACAAGGGGGGTATAAATGCTGGTACCCCGCCTGTGTGCGAGGGTGCAGGATTTAAAATCGCTATTTCTCCCTTGCACCTTATTTGGGCTCAAATAAACTTGGTTTGCTTCTCCACCCTGGTGTGTTAATTAGTGTGATGCACACCGGACAATGAACCCCACTGTTGCCCCCCCTCGGGCTATCTGGGCTGGCAACAGTTTTGGCGTCCCTGGGTGGGCTCGAGGCAAAATTGTGCCTTGCCCGGACTCCTCCGATGGCCGGCGGACGACGGTCACAGCCAACGCCCAGCGCGCACCGGTGCCTTTACCGGGGGCCTCTGCAGAGACGCGTCAGGCCGACTTTGGAGAACACAACGGTGCAACGCACTCGAGTAATGGAGAAGCTGTTGCGGGCAATGGTAAGGAACCGGTCCCTTGAATAAGGTAGGAACAGTCCAGTGGTGTGGACTTTTGCCTGTTAGGACCTGGGGACGCCCATTGTCTCTGTATCCCTAGAGTTTGGGGCAGGGATAGAGTACGGGGCAGGCAGGGCAGGGTGTATGCCCTTAAAATGCATTCTAGTTTGTATGGAGAGCTCTTGTAAAAATCCCCCATCATATGCCCCAGAACTGCACTGGGAGAAGAACTGTCCGTGGGGACGTCTGTCTCTGTTGGGCTCACACAATCTGAACTTATTGACTGCAGCAAGATAAGATGCATCGTGGTAATAGGGAATAAAGGCCTTGGGGTGTGTGTTTGTGTGTTTACCAACGTGAGTGGCTGTTACCGGAAGACGCCCAGAGTACCCTGTGAAGCGAAAGCTCGTGACCAGGACTACTCTAACACAAGCCTGGTAACTAGTGGATCTTTAGGAGATCCGACCCATGGTGGGCTGACTCGGCCTGGCATCGTTCGGCGAGGAAGCTACCTGGGTCTAGGAATGTGTGAACCCATCTTCCCTCCCCCCTTTCCTTTCTGTGTGGGCTACTGATAGTCTGATCATCTCACTGGACGCAATCAGAGTAAGCGGCGCCGTCTCCCAGAGACTAGCCGATGCTCTTTGCTGAAGGGAGGTGTAGGAGAGTCATGGTCATCCTTGTTAGTCTCTCCTGTGTGAGTACCCTGTAGGGAGAGATCCTTAGTTTATGAGCCACTAGCACAGACAGGGCACCCTCTCTGTGTGTGTAAGTGGAAAATGGGTAAGGGACAGTCTAAACATTCCACCTCACCCCCTAAGGGTACCCCAGCATATTACATGTACGTACATTATGGTCCTAAAACCTACAGGTATTTAGAGAATTGGAATCTTCACATGCATAAAAATCCATCTAAACAATGCCCATTAGAAGGTACCTTCAATCTAGATAAGATCATACATCTCAGAGGAGCTTTTAATCACCAAAGAAGAGCCTCTGACACAGTGTGAGCAATTTGTCTAGGAACGGGTTAATTTAAAATTCAGCTTGGCCCAGAGATAAAGAGAAAGTTGCTCTGCATTCAAGGTCAAGAATCAACGCAGACTATGCTAAGTGCAAAGAAAAACCGCTTTCGGCCCCAGCTGGCTGTGGAAAAATAGAGACAGGCAAACCAAAGGCAATAAAAGTTACAGAACTAAGATTACATTTGCAAAGATTAACTGTCCAGTGAGATCCAACAGTGTGCTTTTGCGACCCCGGAGCCGGTGTGGCTTGGTGACACTGGAGAAGCCACAGGCAGCTGACCTGGACTGGAATCTCTGAAAAAACACTGCAGGAGATTCTAGGGTGTAAAAGAACAGCCCTCCCAAGAGCGGAAGCATGTTGGAAATTCTGGACAAGCTGTATACAGGATAATCTTCTGTCTACCTATTCCCCTTCTCTGAACATTATACACAGACGTGGCCAGTCTGGACATTGTGAGTATTAAAGTGGCTTAAGGCTTGGGGCATTCATATTTTTCCTGAGTGATGTGGGAGCGTTCCCAACACTCTCCATTGTTGTTTTATTATTTTTAATAAAGCTTTAAAATTTGGTTATACGGTGTGTTTTCTCTATCCTCCCCAACTGTTCTGCAGTGTCAGCCTGATCACCTGACATAAGGGATAGATTGGTAACAAAAATTTGTCACAGTTTGGTAAGCAATTAAAAATGGGAAGCCCTGCAAAATTTACACCATTTATCTGTTTTACCCTTGTTATTTTATGTTTGCTTTTTTTTGGTACTGTTGGTGTTATATGTTAAGAATTGCATAATTAAAGGTGAGCCCTAATAGGATAAGAAAACACTATCTGGTTTTGGTGCACTATCTGGTTCTGGTTCTGTTCTGTTTAACCGGTTACTGTTGTTTTTCTGCTCTGTTCATTTGGACATTAGGTGTGTGGATGGAACTGAACTTCTCGTTCGTAATTCCTCAGGGTGGAAGCCATTGTGTGCAATAAAGCTCTGAGGTTGTATTAAGATCCTTCTGTCCCGTCCCCTGTAATGGACAGTGAAATAAAAGTAGGAAAATCTGGCTTAGACCGTAATTCCCTCTGCTCTCTGTGTAATTTTCTTTTCTGTTTAAGTGTCAGCAGACAAATGGGTGGGTCTCTGGGTAAACGCCCTAAAGGGATTTGAATTATATGTTAAGTAAATGGCCTTTACCCAATGGCCATGTATTTTTGCCCAGGTGGCAAGCCTCACAAGGGAGGACTCGGGTAGTCTTGTGAGTAAAAATGTTTTAGAAAAAAGACCAGAAGGGTGGGGGCTAGTTGAGAAGCCCACCCTCCTAGCTAAACTGGTAGTGAAACAAGTTGGTGCCCATGGAAGGAACGGTTCAGCAAAAAAAAGCAAAATTGGGCTCAGGCGGGCAGGCAACAGACAGAAAGATTAAAAAACAGGCTGAAAACTTTTAAGGGTGTAGTGAAAGGAAGTAGTAAGTAAGTATAAGCATGGGGATTTCAAATACCCAGAAGGATATTTGGAATGGTAATTTGAATTGATAAGTAATTAAAAAAAAAACCCAAGCAAGTAATTTAAGAAAAAGTAAAGAGTTAACTCTGTAGTTGCTAAAAAAACAGCAGTTAAACTTTGTAAAAATGCTAAAAAAAAGTTCTTGGTGTCTTTAAAATGTTTGTAAATAAATTCAGGCAAAGAAATTATTAAATTGCAATCATTTGGCTATGAATAATTTTGTTAAATTAGCTAAAGAATGTATACAGTGCTATGTAATTAAAATTGTATTAGGCTCTAAGGGCACTATAAGTGGTAATGTTTTATTTCAGTGTTTAAAAGCAGGAGTTAAAAGTAAAGAGCAAGCCAGAAAGCATCTGTATTAATGCAAATTATCTAACTGATAAGGTAAAAGTGAAACCTGGGGCTGCCTATAAAACACATACAAAAAATATGGGGTAATTCTCCTGTTTTGCCTAAAATCAACAAGGGTATTTGTATATTTTAAGCAATAATTAACTGCCCAGAAGGGGTAGACCTCAGTTTTTATCTTTCAGATAACCAAAGAAAACTGATGCCAGCTGAACAGCATTCAACGTACCATGCATTTGCTGGCACAGTAAAAATTATGTTTTGTGTTCTATATTCTGTCTTGTGGTGTTTGTCTCATGGCCAAAATAGTTGTGTTTAATATTTTCATGGACTGGTCTGGTTTAAAATCAGGCAAAAGTATTTAAAATGCAAATACTTGTTTTGTTCAACTTAAAATTCAAAGTGTTTAAATACATCAAAAAAATGTAATATACTAAAGTCTAATACATTTCCTTAAGTAAGAAAAAAACTTTATTGGACAAATCTTTTAATTAAAAATTGTTATTAAAATTTGTATACCAACAGTCTTTAAAAGCAAGGACATAAAAAGTTAACCCACTCCCCATGTTGTACATGGGATCCTTCTGGCTACCTCAGATTTCTAGCCAAAGGGCTGGAAATGGTGAAAAGCTATTGAACTAGGGGTTGTATTAAATAAACTCATCAAAGTGGGTGTGCTTGTCCTGGCTTGTTGTTCCAAAGCTTTGTAATAAGGTTATTTTAGTAGAAGGGTGTATGTGGCATATATTAAATAATAAGACTAATGTATTGTATAACGGCAATGTGTATGTGTTCATTGTTAACAAAAAAGGTGTATAAGTAAAAAGTAAAAGTTTCCTTTGTAGGTTAAAAAAGCCAAAAAAACCCCAAAACATGTTAACTAAAAAAAAACAAACTTTAGCTAGCAAGCTCAGTCCAAAAATAAAACATGAACTCCGTTCAAAAACACTGCTCACAGCTAAAACTTGGCTAACAACCAAAAAACAACAAACTTAAATTTGCCCACGCAGCTATAAAATCTGCAAAACACTGCCAGGCGCTAATAAAATGTATTAGGTTTCTTTTCTCACAGGTAAAAAAGCGCTACCCAAAAACCCTAGCAGCCCTGCCACTCCTTAAAACCAAAAAACTAAATCAATGTAAAGGTCCACCAACAAAAAACTGCTTTGGCTCCATGCTAAAAAGGCCCTTATTAAGTCCTGCTAACTACCAACACCGCTGTAAAGTGCCAAAAACTAACTGCCTGAACCCATAATTCTCACTGCAAAAAAAACCCTCCACATCAAAAAAATTCTCCTACTAATAATTAGCTTATTTCTCCTTCTAGCTCCACGGTGCTTTCTAAACAGCAAAAAAAAGAAGGTAAAGTGCTAGTAACCTCTCCCTTGTCCACTAACAAACCCTTATTAAGTCCTGCTAACTACCAACACCGCTGTAAAGTGCCAAAAACTAACTGCCTGAACCCATAATTCTCACTGCAAAAAAACTCCTCCACATCAAAAAATTGTCCTATTAATAATTAGCCTATTTCTCCTTCTAGCTCCACTGTGCTTTCTAAACAGCAAAAAAAAAAAAAAATAAAAAGAACAAGGTAAAGTGCTAGTAACCTCTCCCTTGTCCACTAACAAACTACTGTGCCTTTAAAAACTTTTCTAAAAAAAGCAAAACCATTACAGGGTAATGTGCTGGTAACCTCTCCCCTATAAAATGCTAAACCACAATTGTTTAAAAAACAAAACAAAACAAAAACACTCACTCCACTAAAATTGCCAAAGTCCAAAAATTCCTAACTACAAAAAAATATTAAAAACTAACCCTGGTAAAAAAACAAAAAATTATACACTGGCAAAAAATTTTTTGTGAAACCCATGCTTAAAAATGTGGTATTAATTAAATTTTGGGGTTTATTCTACAGGCTGCGCCCTGTGATTTAAATAAATCATTCAGCATGTATTGCCCTCCCTAATTAAATGTTAAATAACATTGCCCTTATCCAGTTTCCAGATCACTTCTACATACCCAAATTGCTCACAAGGGGCTGCCATTAAATTAGCACAACAAAAAGCCTGGGTTATTTCCTCTGAAAAAAGAGGAAATTAATCAAACCCCTGTGGGCTGGGGCCAATAGTGCAGCAGCCATTTAAAATATTCTTAAAAGCCAAAAACATAATAAAAAATTGGGCCAACTAAAAAAGGCCACTAGCCTTATTTCTAAAGTTCAGCTATCCCAAGTACAGGCTGAAGTTGGTAAGTTACATGTCATTTCCACCCTTAGTTCTATAACCCAGAAGTTACTAATAGAGATGGTATTAAATATCACTAAGGCTAAAAAGGCATTGTAGTGAAATCTAGTATGTTTAAAAATTCAGGATTTCCTAAATGACCAGCTAATGGCCATTCAAAGTAATCTTAAGCACCAAACTTGGCCCACTGCCCTTACAAACGCATCAAAAGTACCATCTAATCTGTGGTCATAAAAACATACTTAAACACTTTCTAAATGAAAGTGTGAACATTTACAGTGCTCCTTCCAAGCATATAAACCGGTTAGGGTGGGTGTGGGCTCCCACATACCAAATCCTGCCGGGTCCATAAAAAAAATAAATGTAAAACTAAATACCCCCTCATTAATAACCCCAGCTCCCTAGAGCTTAATTGCTTTTTGTCCTCAAAGTTTGAGAAAACTCAGCCAAAAGTTTGTTGAGTATTCTCAAAGAGGGGAGTTGTTGGTGTCACTAGGCATAAATCTAGGTAACTCGGAAGGATGGCTCTGGGCCTATGTAAACCAAAGTACCTCTATGTGAAGCGCTTTTGTTAGCCTTACTAAACTTTTGTAACCTCTTGTGCTATGTGCTGACTACTGGCAGCTGCAAGGCCGGTTGGCACTAGATACAGCCAATATTAGATAAAATAGGCGGAAAGCAGATGGTGTAATCAAGGTTATATGCATGAGAAAATACTCCCCACAGTGGAAAAGTACAGATAAAAAAAAAACAAGGGGAGTATAAATGCTGGGACCCCGCCTGCGTGCGGGGGTGCAGGATTTGAGATTGCTATTTCTCCCTTGCACCTTATTTGGGCTCAAATAAACTTGGTTTGCTTCTCCACCCTGGTGTGTTAATTAGTGCAACACACACCGGGCAAAGGATCTTGGTCTAAGGGTATGTCTTCACTACCCGCCATATCGGCGGGTAGCAATCGATTTCTTGGAGTTCGATATATCGTGTCTCATCTAGACGCGATATATCGAACTCCGAACGCGCTCCCGTCGACTCCGGAACTCCACCACCGCGAACGGCGGTGGCGGAGTCAACGGGGGAGCCGCGGACGTCGATCCCGCGCCGTGAGGACGGGTAAGTAATTCGAACTAAGGTACTTCGACTTCAGCTACGCTATTTGCGTAGCTGAAATTGCATACCTTAGATTGAACCCCGCCCCTAGTGTAGACCAGGCCTAAATGAAGGCTGATGCTACATTTTCCATAAGGACAATGTTGTGTATTTGGTTGTCATGGTTTTTGTTCCTATGGCAACTGAGTTAGATTATTAGGGGATAGCCCAGCCGGTTTCGGCTGGTTGGGTGAGCTCTGTGTCTGTAAATAAAATGGTAGTTTTGTTAGCTGTCTGCTGTCTGGCCTCAAGTGATTTCTTCCTAAACCGGCTGCCCCCAAGGATATAACAAGTGGCAACGAGGATGGGATTCCGGTGCTGCTCCAGTAACAGAAGGAAGTAGAAGTCAAGGTAAAGAACAAACAAACAAAAAAGCTGCTTGTTTGCACTGACTGTGAAAGTGAAACTAAAAATCATGGCTACTCTGACCAGGCCACTGGAACCTTTTGATGAGAATATAGAGCAGTGGCATGTGTATACTGAGCGTTTTGAGATTTTTGTTATTGCAAATGACATTACAGAAGCGAAGAAGGTGCCAATATTCTTAAGTGTTGTAGGGGCTAAAACCTACTCCCTGCTACGCAGCTTACTACACCCTGTTAAGCCTGAGACTAAATCTTACAGTGACATTGTGGAAATCCTGGGGTCCCATTTTTCCCCAAAACCAATGGTAATTGCTGAAAGATATAGGTTCCACAAAAGAGACCAAAAGGAAGATGAAACAGTTGTACAATTTGTAGCAATTTTAAAAAAGCTAGCAGAACATTGTGAATTTAAAGAGATGTTAAATGATGCCCTGCGTGACAGGTTAGTGTGTGGCCTCTACAGTGAAGCTATACAGAAGTGTCTACTGACAGAGGCTCAGCTTACCTTACAGAAGGCTGTTGATATTGCTGTCTCCATGGAACTGGCTACAAGGGAGGCGCAATACATCGGTGCATCCCCTAGGGTGCAAAAAGTGTCACAAGAACCGACCCACAAAACTGTGCAGAGTCAAGAATGTTACCGCTGTGGTAAGCTGGGTCACCAGGCATCAGAATGCTGGTGTAAGGACCTGGTGTGTCGACACTGTGGCAAAAAGGGACACATTGAGTGTGCCTGTAAACAAAAGAAAAAGAGGCCTGTGGTCTGGCCGACAAAAAGAGGAACCCTGCATACCCTAGAGCAGACCCAGGATGATCAAAGTGACACCTCATCGGAAGAGGAAGTGCCACTGCATGTTTTGTCTTTGGCAATGGGCTCACATGAATACTGGGTAACCCCGTTGTTGGATGGCAAACCTATACGCATGGAACTGGACACTGGTGCAGCCGTCTCGCTGGTCTCCGAGACTGTGTATAAAGAAAAGCTACAGCATCTTCCACTTAAGGCAACAAAAACTGTTCTGAAGACGTATACGTGAGAAGCTGTGCCCATGTTGGGCACTATTGATGTTAAGGTGGAGCTCAATGGACAGGCTGCTAAATTGCCACTGTTTGTGGTGAGAGGTGACTACCCAGCCTTAATGGGTAGGTCTTGGCTTGGGAAGATTCAACTGAACTGGGCAGAAGTGCACCGGATGACTAAAGAAGAAACCAGTCTAACCCCTATACTAAGGAAACATGCTGCTGTTTTTGGAGATGATTTGGGAAGTATGAAGGGAATCACTGTGACATTGAACATTAAACCTGACAGTCCACCAAAATATCTGAAAGCCCGAACTGTGCCATATGCCATCAGGCCAAAAGTTGAAGCAGACCTGGAGCGCCTGGTCACCAATGGAGTCCTAATACCAGTTACCCATAGCTCATGGGCCACTCCTATCGTTCCAATAGTGAAGAAAGATGGCTCTCTCCGGATTTGCAGTGATTTTAAAGTCACTGTCAACCCAGTGTTGTGTGCAGAGCAATACCCGCTTCCCCGCATCGATGACCTCTTCGCAGGCCTGGCTGGGGGACAAAAGTTCAGTAAGATTGATCTGAGTCAAGCATATTTACAGATGCACGTCGATTAAAGGTCCCAAGAGCTGTTGACTATTGTGACTCATAAGGGGCTTTATCGATACTGTTGCCTACCCTTCGGAATAATGTCTGCTCCCGCCCTGTTCCAGAGGGCTATGGACCAGACCTTGTGTGGCTTGTCAGGAGTTCAGTGCTATCTGGATGATATCCTGGTCACTGGAAGAAATGAAGAGGATCACTTAAAGAATTTAGAGGCTACCCTACAAAGACTGGAAGAGTATGGCCTACGAGTTCGCAAAAACAAGTGTGAATTTTTCAAGCCCTCTGTTGAATATTTGGGACACATCATTGATTCTGCAGGTCTTCATAAGGCCCCTGCAAAAGTTAAAGCTATTGTGGAGGCTCCCCCACCTCGAAATGTAAGCCAGCTGCGCTCGTTTCTAGGACTACTGAACTATTATGGAAAGTTCATCTCACAGTTAGCCACACTGCTAAAACCACTTCATGAGCTCCTTGGGCAGAACAAGGCCTGGAAGTGGACTGAAGCCTGTGATGTTGCATTTAACAAAGCTAAGGATGCATTGCTAAATTCTGAAGTTCTAACGCACTTTGATCCATCCTTACCCCTACAATTGGCCTGTGATGCCTCCCTTTATGGAGTGGGAGCAGTCGTGTCACACATTATGCCTTCGGGAGAAGAGAGACCTATTGCTTTTGCTTCACGCACTCTAAGCAAAGCAGAAACTAACTACGCCCAAATTGAACGTGAGGCATTAGGAATTGTTTTTGGAATTTGGAAGTTTCATCAGTACCTGTTTGGGCGAAAGTTTACTCTTCTCACAGACCATCGACCTCTGACGTCAATTTTTGGACCCTACACAGGCATTCCCCCATTAGCTGCTAGTCCTATGCAACGTTGGGCATTGTTACTTTCAGCACACACATATGAAATCAAATATCGGAAATCCACTCTGCACGGCAATGCAGATGGCCTCTCAAGGTTGCCTTTGCCGGTCAAACATCAAGATAGTGCCCAAAAGGAAATCTTCTACTTTGAACAGGTAGAGAATACACCCATCACTGCTACTCATATAAAAAAGGCAACTCACGTTGACCCAGTATTGTCCCAAGTTATGGACCTGGTGATGCATGGAAAATCTCGACAAACCTCTCCAGTCTCACCCGCCCTTGTTACCTACATGTCCAGGAGGATGGAGTTATCAGTCCAATCTGGTTGTATGTTGTAGGGGAGACGTGTCATTATTCCACCACCACTGAGATCACAGATGTTAGAACAGCTACATTCCGGTCACTGTGGAATAGTGCGCATGAAGGAAATCGCACTAAGCTATTTTTGGTGGCCTGGATTGGACAGTGCTATTGAAGAGAAGGCAAAAGCTTGTATGTCATGTCAGGGTGTGAGGAATGCACCCCAGTGGGCACCCCTACACCCATGGGACTGGCCTGAAAACCCGTGGCAACATATTCACATTGACTTCGCTGGCCCCCTTGAAGGAAGCATGTTCTTGGTGGCAGTAGATGCCCATTCTAAATGGCCAGAAGTCTCTATAATGCAGTCCACTACTGCAGAGAGTACTATCCAAAAACTACGAGGACTCTTTAGTCGTTTTGGTCTGCCAGAACAACTTGTGAGCAACAACGTACCGCAGTTCATCTCTCAGGAGTTTCAAAATTTTATGAAGGCAAATGGGATACACCACATCACCTCAGCACCATAACATCCATCCACCAAGATTTGTGCAGACAATGAAAGATTTGTGCAGACAATGAAACACGCTTTGAAATCAGCAAGGGGACAACACTCCATTCAAAAGCGTCTGGATACCTTCTTACTTTCCTACAGAAACACACCTCATGCTACGATCCACGCATCTCCGGCCTTTCTAATGATGGGACGACAGCTGCACACTTGCTTTGATCTGCTGAAACCTTCTGAACCCCGACAAACTGTGCAACATCAGCGGCAAAATCAAGTTATCAGACAGGCACCCAGAGCAAAAGAGCAAACCTTTAGCCCGGGACAGCCAGTTTTGGCTTGGAATTATACTTCCAGATCTAAATGGGTCCCTGCCACAATCATCACTCAAACAGGACCTGTTTCCTACACAGTCCGGACTGCAGAGAAGCTTACCTGGCGGCGACATGTAGATCAGCTGTTGCCAGGTCATGCCAGTCCTCAGGACACATCTGCAGTTGAGTGGTCTGACTTCACCTCTTCTGGTGAGACACCGAATCAGGGCCGCCCGGGGGGGGGCAAGTGGGGCAATTTGCCCCGGGCCCCGGGCTCCGCAGGGGCCCCCAAGAGAACAGCTGAGGCTCCCGCCTCTGCCCCAATCCTGGAGCCTTAGCACATCAAGCGGCGTTGTTCCGGCGGGGCCCCTGAGCTCCACCCCGCTCAGAGCGGTGTGGTGAGGGGGCGGGGCTGCGAGCTCCAGGCTGAGCTCAGCTCTCTCCGCTCGGCGTGAGCTCCCAGCCCCGCCCCCTCATCACGCGGCTCTGAGTGGGGTGGAGCTCAGGCCCTGCTGGAGCTCCCAGCCCCGCCCCCTCACCACACGGCTCAGGCCCCGCGGGAGACACGCTGCAGCTGTTCAGCGAGGCGCTGAGGCTCTGGGTCAGGAGGGCGCCGGGGGTAAGAGGCTGGGGCCAGGGGGGTTGGCTAAGGGGCAGGGAGTCCTGGGGACAGTCAGGGCACAGGGAGAGGGCAGAGGTTGGGGGGGGCAGTCGGGGGGGTGGATTATGGGCATTCTGGGGGGGTTGGATCGGGGTTGGGGCAGACCGGGCGCCGGGGTTGGGTCCCAGGGTGGTGGTTGGTGGGGTCTCTAGGGGATGGTGAGGGGACAAGGAGCAGGATGGGTCAGGGATTCTGAGGGGGGCAGTCGGGGGCAGGAAGTGAGTGGGGGTCAGATAAGGGGCAGGGCCAGGCTGTTTGGGAGGCACAGCCTTCCCTACCCTAAAGCTCATTCAGCAGTTTGAGGCTTGCAGAAGAGCCATGCTGTTAGCTTTTCCATTAGGGCTATGTAGCAGGGTGGACCCCTGCTCCAGCCCTGAAGGGGTTAAAAACAGCCCTGGGAAGGGGCCGAGGCTGGAGAAAGCAGCCTTTAGGCTGGGCTGCTTGGGGAAGTGGCTGCAGCTGGGGCCACGCCCCAAACTGAGCCCCAGAGCCTTATAAGAAGGCCAGGGAAGCCAGAAGCACAGACAGTCTCTCTCTGCCTTCAGAGAGAGAAGGGCCTAGCTGCAGGGAGCTTGAGACTGGATACTTGAGTGAAGCAGGGCTGGGGAAAGGCAGAGGAGCTGGGGAGCTCCAGCCTGGAAAGCCCCAGGCTGTGGCCTAGCGAAGGGCTAACAGGTACTGGGGGTTGCAGAGGGCAGCCCAGGGGTAGGCCAAGGCAGCAGGTCCAAACCCTCCTTGCCAGTGATGAGTGGCTGATACTGCAGCCTGCCCCAGGGTGTGGGGCTAGACAATGACTGGCAGTAGCCAATACTGAGGCAAGGTGGGGATAGAGGGTGGGGGTTCCCCAAGGAGGGGAGACCCTAAGAGAAAGGAGTTACTGCCAGGAGGCAGCACCCCATGTGAAAGGGCACCGGGTCCAGGGAGGGACACAGGGGCCTGAGGACAGGCGGATCACCAGCCTGCAGAGGGCGCTCCGTGCTGGAACAGAGCTAATTCCCAGAGTCACCAGCAGGAGGCGCCGCAGGGGTGAGTCCAAACCGTCTACAGCTACCATCCCTTTCACTTCTCAAATGCCAAATTATAGTGTATATGTAATTTCAGTGCCACAGGGAGATTCATGTCAGGGGAGGGTAGTAGCTTCACTTAAAATTAGCCACTGGGGGGAAGGATCACATGAGAAGAGCAATATCCTTCCCAACCCTACCAAGGGAGACGCCCCTCCCCTGCATTCCCTGAGGCTTCAGAGGGGTTAATTCAGTGGTTCTCAAACTTTTGTCCTGGTGACCCTTTCACATAGCAAACCTCTGATGTGACCCCCCCCGCCTTTTATAAATTGAAAACACTTTTTAATATATTTAACACTATTATAAATGCTGTAGGCAAAGCGGGGTTTGAGGTGGAGGCTGACAGCTCATGACTCCCAGTAATAACCTCGTGACCCCCCTGAGGGATCCTGACCTCCCGTTTGAGAACCCCTGGATTAATTTTAATTTTAGCACCCTGTGTCCATTCACATGCATGTGCTATTTTGAGCATTTCAGTTTTGACAACATAGGCTCATCCCAGATTCTGGAACAAGCTCAAATGCTCAGTTTGTGGAGTATGTACATAAGCTATAGTAAAGAAAAACCCACAGTAACCGTCTCCAGTTTGTGAGGGACCACATGGAGCCAGTCTCTAGGAAACAGATAAATGCATGGAGATTAAGTCCATTAAGGGCTATTAGCCAGGATGGGTAAGGAATGGTGTCCCTAGACTCTGTTTCTCAGAGAGTGGAGATGGATGGCAGGAGCGAGATCACTTGATCATTACCTGATAGGTTCACTCCCTCTGGGGCACTTGGCTTTGGCCATTGTCAGTAGACAGGATACTGGGCAGGATGGCCTTTGGTTTGACCCAGTATGGCTGTTCTTATGTTCTAACCTAAATGAACCCAAAGTTATGGAGACAGATATGAGTCAAGGAAGCCAGCAGAGTATCAGAAACCTGGAAAAATCTCTGCCTGGATGGGCTCAGGTGTTTGGTTACAAGCTGAGGTGGTTCAAAAGTTTTGGATTTTTTTTTTAATCAGAATTTTTTTATTGTTTCCTTAAACAATCAAACACAGCAAGCAGCAAATATTTGGCCACACACTTCTGAAACCTCAAACCATGTTCAGGTTTTGGCAGACTAATTTCAGCTTTTCAATCAAAAAAACCACAACAAATTTTGAAGGGAAGCAGACATTGTCCGTGATTTTTTTCTGCTTTTTTAAAACCCCTGGTTTTCGATCCAGAAAAAGTTTTGATGAAAAATATTTGTCCAACCCTTTTAATGAGCTTTAGTGCCTTTTAGCACTAGCTGATGCTGAGAACCGGTGATACCTTGTAAAGAAGTTTTCGCAAAACTGGGTTTGTGCTGAAATGCAGGAGGTTTATTTTTCCCAGGGGCGCCTGTGGAGGGGAGCAAGTGGGGCAATTTGCCGTGGGCCCCACAAGGGCCCCCAGGAGAAGATAGTATTGCAATTTTTTTATAGAAGGGGCCCCCAAAATTTCTTTGCCCCAGGCCCCCTGAATTCTCTGGGTGGCCCTGCTGCAGGTTTCAAAATGAATCCTATCTGCTTTTATCACCCCGCAGCTGTTCTTTTCTTCAGCAGGATCCTTTACACTGAACCTGGGAAACAAAATAAATAAAGAATCATTGTTTGGAATTTTTGAACAAGATTTTTAGCAGCTTTTCCTCATTCTGACAACTCTCAAATTTCTTCCTTAACCGCTGAATTGTTCCTACAGTGCCTTAGTTGATAAAACACTTCCTAGCCCATGATCCTTTAGTAGCAGCTGGTTGGCCTAGGACTATTTCTGGAAAACACTTGTCCAGATTACAAAACCTGGGCAGCAGATTTAAAACAAATTAAAGGAAGTTCTTCTTCACACAGCGCACAGTCAACTTGTGAAACTCCTTGCCTAAGGAGGCTGTGAAGGCTAGGACTATAACAGCATTTAAAAGAGAACTGGATAAATTCATGGTGGTTAAGTCCATTAATGGCTATTAGCCAGGCTGGGTAAGGAATGGTGTCCCTAGCCTGTTTGTCAGAGGGTGGAGATGGATGGCAGGAGAGAGATCACTTGATCATTGCTTGTTAAGTTCACTCCCTCTGGGGCACCTGGCATTGGCCACTGTTGGTAGACAAGATACCGGGCTAGATGGACCTTTGGTCTGACCCAGTATGGCTGCTCTTATATAACCCAGCCCTCAGGATTAGCCCAACTGCCGTGGAAGCCATTGAATGAGGCTCAGGATGCATCTCTCTGTGCAGAGGAATCTGCCTAGCACTTAACATTCCTTGCGCCCGTACGCAGCCTCTGCTCTCACCAATGCTGGAAAGCAGCAGCCATGTGCCCCCTGCTGCACATCTCACATGGACTCGGAGGATAAAAACACTCACAGTGTTTGATTGAACACGGAGCCGTCCACCCAAGTGCAATTCCTCGCAGGGGATGTAACAGTGAGTCCAAGCCAGACCTGGTTTGTGTCTTTGGAAGTATTTTGAATGAAAGTCTGTAAATGACATGGAAGAATGAAGTGATGGGGAAGGAGGGGCTAGGAGTTAAGGTGCTAGCTGGAGACTCTGGGAACTGGGTTCAATTCCCCAGACTCCCTCTGTGACCGTGGGCCAGTTGTCTAGTTTCTGTCCTGACTGGGGCAGAATTAAGGCCTTGGTACAGTCTGTGTGGTGTGGGGGGGTCATGCTGTCGGTGAGGTGTCACTGCTGGGGGACTGGGCACAGGTTATGTGCAGTTGCTGGCCTGAACTTTTCATTTCCTTGCTTTTTAGCGTGTGTGGGTCTGTGTAGAGCAGGGGTGGCCAAACCGTGGCTCATGAGCCACATGCATCTCATTACAGTGAAAGTGCGGCTTGCGCAGCCCCCCATGTACCCCCCATTCTCTGTCTACCAGACTGGGGGGGAGCGCAGGACTTCTGCCCTGCAGCAGGGTGGTGGAGCTAGGGGCTTCTGCTACAGACCAGTAGAGATATAGATAAAAAGTGCTGTATTATAGGTGACACAGGCAATGACACCCATGCTTCAAATTTGCTTGACACTTTCCATTATAAGACCCTGTTTTCAGTTTCTTATAACTTTGCCAGATTTAACTGTTTGTGTTGAAATTTCCTGGTGTGTGTCTGCCCGAGGCTGAATTTATGTTGTTTTTTTGAAAGTTTCAGCAAAAATATTCAGCCATTTCAGAGTGAGGTTAGGGAAAAACATATTGTTCTACCCATGTTAATGACCTGGTGATGAGAATTTTCTTCAGAAGCTCTAGCACCTCCAGGCTTTGGAGCAGGGACTTCAGTTTGACACGGGGGGGAGGGTGGTGGGAGAAATCACCCTAGTATCAGGGAATGGCTTTGGCTGTTCCCGTGAAAAGCCACCCAAATCTGGCCAAGTTAGGAGCCTTTAACAAATTGCACTTTGCACAGTTTCAGTAGAGACTTGTTAGAGCTCCACTGCTAAACCCCCACAGCACTGAGCATGCTCCATTCCATCCCATCCCAGCCCTATATGTGACAGGACTTCACATGTGCCATCCCAGAAAGCAACTGAACATGCTCTATCCCGGGGCTGAGCAAGCCTTTCCTTGCAATTGCTGCTCAGGACCACTGTGGAGTCAGGCATCAGAACTGAGTTCAGGGAGATCTGCAGTGTTGTTGTAGTTGTATTGGTCCCAGGATACGAGAGAGGCAAAGTAAGTGAGAATTTTATTGGACCAGTTTCAACTAATGGAAGAGACAGAGACAAGCTTCGGTGCTACAAAGAGCTCTTCTTCAGGTCTGGGAATGGTAATAAGAGCAAAATGCAAGGTGGAACAGATTGTTAAGCATAGGAGTTAGCACATTACAAGGCACCCTTCAGAATTAAGTGGGCCATGAAGACCCGCAGTCATAGGGCAAAGGAGAAATTGTGGGCTACAGATTGTTGTAAAGAGATATAAACCCAGTATCCTTATTAAGTCCTTAATTTTTTGTGTGTGTCCATCAAAGTTATGAATTTAAGCTCCTAGGTGTTGTGCAGGTTTCCTTTGAGGATGAGTACTGAGAGGTCAGATATGGAATGATTATTTTCTGTGCTCTCAGTGCTCACCCTGAGGGCATCCAGGAGAAGGAGGAAGCAGCCTGATTTGAAATACAGAGGGGTGAAGAATGGGTGTGAGGAGTGTTTTCAGGAATTAAGGAGGATGAGAAACAGAAGCGGGGCGGGGGGGGGGGAGAAGAGGAGGAGAGACAGTAGCTGGGAAAGCAGCAAGAGCCAGGGAAGGCTTGATAATAGAGGCAAGGCAAAGGCAGAGGCTGAAAGGTCTGTGCACACTACCCCACCCCAGACCCTGGAAATGAACCCAGGAGTTTTGAATTTCTACATTCCGCTGCAGTCAGCAAATTGCTGGCAAAGTATATGTCTCATTTTCCTCTAGTGCCTGATTCATACAGAAGATAACAGTCTATGACTGCTACCAGGTGCTCTGTCAGCTCAAGTGGCAGAGATCTGTGCTGTGGGCATAAAAGTCCACGTAGGCTGCTGTGCTAACAGGATACGGCCAGCAGAGTGAGTGCAACCTAGAGGCTGTCAGTCAAGGTGTCCATTTGTTGAATGATCTTTGAGAGTCTGCACAGGTACAGAAAGGGCTTCTGGCCTGAGGTACACAGGTCTCAGAATCTTGCTTATGGTTATGATTCATGTGAAAGGTACCTGTTTACAGGGCCGCCCAGAGAATTCAGGGGGCCTGGGGCAAAGAAATTTTGGGGGCCCTTTCTATAAAAAAATTGCAATACTATCTTCTCCTGGGGGCCCTTGCAGGGCCCAGGGCAAATTGCCCCACTTGCTCCCCTCCACAGGCGCCCCGGGAAAAATAAACCTTCCACATCTCAGCACAAACCCAGTTTTGAGAAAACTTCTTTACAAGGTATCACTGGTTCTCAGCATCAGCTAGTACTAAAAGGCACTAAAGCTCATTAAAAGGGTTGGACAAATATTTTCCATCAAAACTTTTTCTGAATAAAAACCTAGGGGTTTTTAAAAAGCAGAAAAAAATCACGGACAATGTCTGCTTTCCTTCAAAATTTGTTATGGTTTTTTTAATTGAAAAGCTGAAATTAGTCTGCCAAAACCTGAAAGTGTTTTGAGGTTTCAGAAGTGTGTGGCCAAATATTTGCCTCTTGCTGTGTTTGACTGTTTAAAGAAACAATAAAAAAATTCTGCTTAAAAAAATCCAAAACTTTTGAACTACCTCAGCTTGTAATCAAAGGCCTGAGCCCATCCAGGCAGAGATTTTTCCAGGTTTCTGATACTCTGCTGGCTTCCTTGACTCATATCAGTCTCCATAATTTTGACAAACAGAAGCTAGGGACACCATTCCTTACCCATCCTGGCTAATAGCCATTAATGAACTTAATCTCCATGCATTTATCTGTTTCCTAGAGACTGGCTCCATGGGGTCCCTCACAAACTGAAGATGGTTACTGTGGGTTTGTCTTTACTATAGCTTATGTACATAGTCCACGAACTGAGAATTTGAGCTTGTTCCAGAATCTGGGATGAGCCTATGTTGTCAAAACTGAAATGCTCAAAATAGCACATGCATGTGAATGGACACAGGGTGCTAAAATTAAATTAATCCAGGGGTTCTCAAACTGGGGGTCAGGACCCCTCAGGGGGTCACAAGGTTATTACTGGGGGTCGCGAGCTGTCAGCCTCCACCTCAAACCCCGCTTTGCCTCCAGCATTTCTACTAGTGTTAAATATATAAAAAGTGTTTTCAATTTATAAGGGGGGGGGGGTCCGCACTCAGAGGTTTGCTATGTGAAAGGGTCACCAGGACAAAAGTTTGAGAACCACTGAATTAACCCCTCTGGAGCCTCAGGGAATGCAGGGGAGGGGGGTCTCCCTTGGTAGGGTTGGGAAGGATATTGCTCTTCTCATGTGATTCCTCCCCCCAGTGGCTAATTTTAAATGAAGCTGCCCTCCCCTGACATGAATCTCCCTATGGCACTGAAATTAAATACAGACTATAATTTGGCATTTGAGAAGTGAAAGGGATGGGAGCCCTAATGGAAAAGCTCACAGGTTGGCTCTTCTGCAAGCCGCAAACTGCTGAATGAGCTTCAGGGTAGGGAAGGCTCTGCCTCCCCAAACAGCCGGGCCCTGCCCCCTATCCGACCCCCACCCACTTCCTGCCCCCGACTGCCCGCCTTAGAATTCCCGACCCATCCTGCTCCTTGTCCCCTCACCGTCCCCCAGAGACCTCTCGAACCACCACCCTGGGACCCCACCCCTGCTCCCTGTCCCCTATCCACCCCCCCACTGAGTCCTGACAGACCCCCCAGAACACCCATGATCCAACCCCCCTGTTCCCTGCCCCCTCAACCTCTGCCCCCTCCCTGTCCCCAGGACTCCCTGCCCCTTAGCCAACCCCCGCCCCCGGCTTCCCTCCTCACCCGGAGCCTCAGCGCCTCGCTGAACAGCTGCAGCGTGTCTCCGGCACGGCCTGAGCCCCGCCCTGCCCCGCTCCGAGCCGCGTGGTGAGGGGGCGGGGCTGGGAGCTCCTCGCCGAGCGGAGGCAGCTGAGCTCAGCCCGGAGCTCGCAGCCCCACCCCCTCATCAAGCGGCTCTGAGTGGAGCGGGGCTCAGGGGCCCCGGCGGAGACACGCTGCGGCGCTGTCTGAGGACGCTGCTGGATGCGCTAAGGCTCCAGGAGAGGGGCTGGGGTGGGAGCCTCAGCTGTTCTCTTGGGGGCCCCTGCGGAGCCCGGGGCAAATTGCCCCACTTGCCCCCCCCCCCCGGCGGCCCTGCCTGTTTACCTTACACCTGTTGATTTGTTGATTAGTTGATTTAACAGATAAGGCTCTCTGCTGATTGGTTAAGCTGTTCACCTAACAGTTCCCTCATGTGGCTCTGTATTGATTGGTCAATTGCCAGTTTAGATATTGTATGTTGTTACCAGTTCTTTGGCGCTATCTGCTGGTCAGATTACCTTACTGTGAGTCTGCTCGATGCACAGCTTCAGTGTCTGTCACCTCTAGTCTATAATAAAGAATTGATTAGCTACTTACCTGAGTTCCAAGTAAGTCAGTACCAGGATGGACCAGGAGCGTAGCAGGCGGAACTGGAGGACATGGCTACCACCCAGAAGGAAGGAGAGGGAGGTAGCTCCAAACAGTCTAGATGCTGTTGATAACTTAAGATGTGGGTCAATATGAATCCATGTGATGGAATTTCTGTTTTCAGTTTAAAAACATTAATAAATTACATTAAAAACCTATTCTAGAAGAAAGATAAGATTGTAAAGTCAAGCACTCAATAGTAGGAAATGCCTGTGTTAAGGTTGCCCATGAAATCTTAACTTACCTCTCTTGGGTGGATGGATTAGGATACAATCTTTTATAATATGATCACACACACATCTTTCTACAGGACTCATTCTGTGACTGGGTCGTTGAGTATACAATGAAATACTAAATACTCCTTAATCAAAATGTAAACCAGGCCTGGTTTACTTCACACCAACCGAACACTGCACTGAATAGAATTAATTTTGTCCTGGAAGCTATGATTCTCTCACCACGGTATCAGAATGCGTCACAAATATTAATGAATTGATCTTTGCAATACCCTTGAGAGGCAAAGTGGTATTATTATTCCCATTTTATAGATGGGGTATGAGGCAAAGGGAGATTAAGGTCAAAATTGTCAAAAGTGGACACGAATTTTGGGTGCCGAACTAGAGACGTCTATGACCTTTTTTACAGACTACCTAGCATTTTTATAGCACTTTATATGTTCAAAGCACAGCCCCCCTCAGCTTCAGTAACAGCCTGAGCACTGAGTGCTCATCACCTCTGCAAGACAGGCCCCTCTGAGTCTTACACTGGGCACCTAGAAAATGAGGAACACACAATTGGTGACCACCTATGAAAAGTTTGGTTTAAGTGACTTGCTTAGCACCACAAGAACTCTGTGGCAGAGGCTGGGTTAGAATCCAATTCTTCAGACTGCATCCAACTACATTAAACAATGAGATCCACCTTTCTCTTCCGGCCACAGGTGCTGACTCCATGGGTGCCACACACACTCCCGTCTCCCTCCTCTCCCTCCCACCTCTTGCCTGCTGGTGGCCCTGTTTACCAACCCCTCCCCCACCCTCCCAGCACTTCCCCAGTGCCACAAACAGCTGATTTGTGTAATTCAGGAAGCTCCAGGAGAGATGGGGGGAGGTGGGGAAGAGGCAGGGCAGAGGTTTGGGGGAAGGAGTGGAATGGGGGAGGAGCCTGGGGCAGAAGGGGGGAGGCCGATTCCCCTCCCCCACTAGAGGAGAAGTCAGCACCTATGCTTCCGGCAGTTCCGTTTTATTCACAGCACAAATTCCTACTTCCTCAACAAATGAGGAAGAGGTTCCACAGTCTCTGGAACACACTCTGATCACCAGGTGTAATGAATAAAGCAGGGGGTCTATGGAAAAATAGTAGGTGATCAGGTAATTAGAGACAGTAACGCAGTGCATGCACAAAAGGGCAAAATTAAGGTCACACAGGCAACCTTAATTCTAGCATTTCTTAATTGGAGTGCTTGACTTTGCAACCATAATATTCTTTTAACACAGTTTATTAACAAAATGTAATGCAGCTAGAGATTATTAGTGTTCTGTAGGGACAAGGAGATTGGGACCTAAATGACTTAGCTACATACCCTTACATTGAAATATTTCAATGGAATGCAACATCATCATGCAATTTGTCCCACTTCCCTGGTAGGCAAATATTACCTGAGACTCTGGCTTCAAGTTACTTTTATTTAATGGTATTTTTTCTGTCTGCTCCACTACCATAGTGGAAATTATCTACTACAGAAGTGACAGGAGCCTGCCTAAGCAATGGTTTACCTTGTGCTTCTTTCCTGTGTGATCTCAGGTGTCAGACCGTGCTCTGCATTTCACACTTGTGAAGGGCCTCTTCCCCTGCATCTTCTTTATAATCACTGAAGGTGACCAAAATCCTACCACAAGGGAATTGAAATATCTTAGAAAACAGATACAAAAATAGACTTTGAGACCTACGTGCAAATATTCACAATTTCCCAGTGAAACAGATTCTCATGAGTGCTGTCCACATGCAAATATTGTACAGAATCGTGCTGTGTACTCTACACAGTTCTGCCAGCATACTTCAACCACCACACAAATCCCCAGCTAGTCCACTCTTGAGACTGTCATTAACATTTTATAGAAAAGTTACTTACCTGTACAGTAACTGGCGTTTGAGAGTTGTTGTCTATCCGTATATTCCACTCTTGGTGTGCATGCACCCCATGTGCTTGAGATTGGGGTGTTTTGGCCAGCGTTGTTTGTTGAGGCCACACACATGCCTGGTTGCCCTCCAGCTCCTGTATCAAATCTATAAAGGGCAGTGTGGTCCCAACTGCCACTCAGTTCCTTCTCCACCACAGCATCCATGTACATACTAGGACTCTAAAGTAAGGGGGAAAGAGGACAAATCATAGAATATAAATATGGGCATACAGCGGCGCGCCTGCGGGAGATCTGCTGGTAATGCAGATTTGGTGTCATGCCTGCGGGAGGTCTGCCGGTCCCATGGTTCCGGCAGCAATTTGGTGGCAGTTACACCGAAGGCACGGGACTGGCAGACCTCCTGCAGGCATGCCGCCAAATCTGCGTTACCAGCGGATCTCCCACAGGCGCGCCGCTGAAAGCCACCTGACTGCCGTGCTTGGGGCGGCAAAATACATAGAGCTGGCCCTGCTCATTTCCTCCTGCCAAGCCTCCTAACTCCATCCCCCTTCCCTTCTTCCTCCAACCCCCCTCCCCACCTCCCACTTCACTCCCACTCACCCCCATATTCCTATCCTTGCCCTCCCTCAGCCCCCAAACTCCCTCCCCACACCCTAGCCCTGTCCCTAGACTTGAAATATGCTTTTCCTTAAAACAAGCACCCCTCATCCACCTCCACTAATAACTCTCAGAAGGGCCCAGGGTTGCCTAAACTGCAGTGGTATTGGAGCCACAACGTCAACTCCTTGCTAGGAATACGTCTCCCCTCTTGACCTCTCTCCCATCACATTTCTCGTGGCAAGAACAACTCAAAAATCCCCCCAAACTTTCCAGCCTCCTGCACGTCTATCAAGCACCACTTGCAATGTGGAGAGCGGTTCAACCCCGCTCCCTGCCTAGGAAACAGCAGAGAAAACACTAAAAAGTGTTTTATTTCCCCCCAAAGTCATGTTTTTCATCCGAAGAATTGATTTACAATAGCTTTTTGCCTTCCTAATAAGCAGCTCCCATACATTATTTGATGCTCAGAAGAAGACGGCTGCTTAAAAAACAAAAAGCCCTAGCCCTAATGAGTTCAATTACAATATGGTAAACACATTTTCTCTACGCTTTAATTAAGTCTGCTGTCCAATTTTCACAAATCAATAATTCATTAAGAGAACAGCTTTTAGCTGGCTGAAAGGAAAAGCACCATGCAATCTGTGCAGTTACACACATACCCAAAGGTATTCTGGTAACATTGCCGTTTGGTGAGTTGATAGGAGGCGAAAGGAAATATTTTGCTAAGAGATTGTTCCCATAATCAGAGAACATTTACCCACAGAAACTAACTCTGGTGCAGAATTCGACTGGCGCTTCCTTGACTACCCTTGGCCATCAAATGAGACATTTATACTTTGTCCATAATCAGGATTCACCTGTTGTTGCTTCAAAAGCTTAGCCCGTCTTGCATGGCAGGGTAATAATCTCAGCACAGCAGGGTGTCTTCGACATCAAGGGGGACGGGGAGCTCTTTGGGGGGCAGAATCAGGCCCACCGTTTGCAATGCGAGCACTGCTGGTGCAGGAGATCCTGGAAGTGAAATTGTCCAGAAAGGGCTTATACATAAAAAGGACTCCTACATTCCTTGGGCGCTTTACGAAGTAGGAAGCAAAGGCATGCGGGGGTAACCCCTTCCTAAAACAAGTGTTTAGGTGTATAATAAACAACACCCCCTCTGCTATGCATTTAGTTGTTCCTTTCAGGAATAGATCTTCCCCAGAAACGCCCCCAGAGTTTAGATTGTTCAGAGCCCTTCATAAATTTAATGTAAAAATCTAGATATATTTAGGTATAGAGAAATGCAGATGTGGATACTAGTTATGGATAGCTATAGATAGATAGATCTGGATACATTTAGATTATCTATGTTCCTGCTGCCTTGTTCTTGGTATGGTTTATTTCATTTTAATTGTGCCGGGGTAAATCTGTAGCTCATTTGGTTAGAAATCCGTTTGTTTGCTAGAACAGACTCTAATTTGAAGTGATTTGATCACAGAAATGTACAATTGCAACCTCTTCTTTTTTTCCTCCTGGGGGACCTAAATATATCATCTGTTTATGGTGCTTTAATCAATGATAGGTTTGCAGCCAAAGAGCAATATACTGATGTCTTGTTCAAAAATGAAGAAGGCATTTACTGACAGACAGGGTTAGTTCCATTTAAAACGTATCTGGAACAAGAAGTGGGCATGCTGCATGTGATAGTTATAAAGCTCTAGCCCAGTTCACTACAGTATACACCGCAATAGTGGTGATTGGATTTGGAGACATCCAACATGGTGGAAGTCAGCGTAGATGGACCCGCCCTGACCAACCCCTTCTCCCAAACCCACATCCCACCAATCCCCTTACTCAGTAGTCAGAGCATCAACCTAGATCCCAAATCTCAGTCTTGGTGCTGACTCTACACAGCTGCAGCCAAGAACCAGTTCCCCATCTCCCCTCCCCACTCACCGTTCGGAAAGATACAGTTTCGTTGGACTTCCTGACTCCACTGTCCACCTACTGCAGCGGCTGAGAGTGTCACCAACTGTTGCAGGGCAGAGAACAGATGAACGAAGGGCTCTCGCTGCCTGAAAGGAATTGCAGATACAAAGGAGGATTTGAGGGGAGGGGAGGCAATCTGGGTAGTACTAAACTAGACTGGCAGGCTGCCTGCCCTACACAGGACTCCAGATGAGGCCTCACCAGTGCTGAATAGAGGGGAATGATCACATCCCTCGATGTGCTGGAAATGCCCCTACTTATACAGCCCAAAATGCCATTAACCTTCTTGGCAACAAGGGCACACTGTCGACTCATATCCAGCTTCTCGTCCACTGTAACCCCTAGGTCCTTTTCTGCAGAACTGCTTCCTAGCCATTCGGTCTCTAGTCTGTAACAGTGAATGGGATTCTTCCGTCCTAAGTGTCGGACTCTGCACTTGTTCTTGTTGAACCTCATCAGGTTTCTTTTGGCCCAGTCCTCTAATTTGTCTAGGTCCCTCTGTATCCTGTCCCTACCCTCCAGCGTATCTACCACTCCTCCCAGTTTAGTGTCATCTGCAAACTTGCTAAGGGTGCAGTCCACGTCATCCTCCAGATCATTAATGAAGATATTGAACAAAACCGGCCCCAGGACCAACCCTTGGGGTACTCCACTTGAAACCACCTGCCAACTAGACCTGGAGCCATTGATCACTACCCGTTGAGCCCGACCATCTAGCCAGCTTTCTATCCACCTTATAGTCCAATCATCCAGCCCAGACTTCTTTAACTTGCTGGCAAGAATACTGTGGGAGACCGTATCTAAAGTTTTGCTAAAGTCCAGAAATAGCACATCCACTGCTTTCCCCTCATCCACAGAGCCAGTTATCTCATCATGGAAGGCAGTTAGGTTAGTCAGGCATGACTTGCCCTTGGTGAATCCATGCTGACTGTTCCTGATCACTTTCCTCTCCTCTAAGTGCTTCAGATTTGATTCTTTGAGGACCTGTTCCATGATTTTTCCAGGGACTGAGGTGAGGCTGACTTGTCTGTAGTTCCCTGGATCCTCCTTCTTCCTTTTTTAAAGATGGGCACTACATTAGCCTTTTTCCAGTCATCCGGGACCTCCCCGCATCACCATGAGTTTTCAAAGATAATGGCCAATGGCTCTGCAATCACATCCGCCAACTCCTTTAGCACCCTCGGATGCAGCGCATCTGGCCCCATGGACTTGTGCTTGTCCAGCTTTTCTAAATAGTCCTGAACCACATTTTTCTCCACAGAGGGCTGGTCACCTCCTCCCCATAATGTGCTGCCCAGTGCAGTAGTCTGGGAACTGACCTTGTTCATGAAGACAGAGGCAAAAAAAGCGTTGAGTACACTAGCTTTTTCCATATCCTCTGTCACTAGGTTGCCTCCCTCATACAGTAAGGGGCCCACACTTTCCTTGACTTTCTTGTTGCTAACAAAGCTGAAGAAACCCTTCTTCTTTCTCTTAACATCCCTTGCTAGCTGCAACTCCAAGTGTGATTTGGCCTTCCTGATTTCACTCCTGCATGCCTGAGCAATATTTTTATACCCCTCCCTGGTCATTTGTCCAATCTTCCACTTCTTGTAAGCTTCTTTTTTGTGTTTAAGATCAGCAAGGATTTCACGGTTAAGCCAAGCTGGTTGCCTGCCATATTTACTATTCTTTCTACACATCGGGATGGTTTGTTCCTGCAACCTCAATAAGGATTCTTTAAAATACAGCCAGCTCTCCTGGACTGCTTTCCTCCTCATGTTATTCTCCCACGGGATCCTGCCCATCAGGTTCCTTACTGATTTGCTCCATTATTTTTCCTGGTACAGAAGTTAAGCTGACTGGTCTATAATTTCCTGGGTTGTCCTTATTTCCCTTCTTATAGATGGGCATAATATGTGCCCTTTTCCAGTCTTCCGGAATCTCTCCCATCTTCCATGACTTCTGAAAGATAATCGCTAATGGCTCAGATATCTCCTCAGTCAGCTCCTGGAGTATTCTAGGATGCATTTCATCAGGCCCTGGTGACTTGAAAACATCTAACTTGTCTAAGTAATTCTTAACTTGGTCTTTCCCTATTTTTGCTTCTGATCCTACCCCATTTTCACTGGCATTCCCTATGTTGGGCATCCAAATGCCACCAACCTTCTTGGTGAAAACCGCAACAAAGAAATCGTTAAGCACCTCTGCCATTTCCACATTTTCTGTTATTGTTTTTCCCTCTTCATTGAGGGGTAAAGGACATCAGCAGTAAGTGACGTCAGTGGCATCCCAAAGGAGGCAGCGTTGAGGAGTATGGCCCAGAGGAGGGCATGCAGGGGTCTGAGACAAGCACTGCAAGCTGTTAGGGCATTGGCTCCCACTCCTCTAGCCCCCACCTCCTCCCCCTCACCTCAGCCCCCAAGCCCTCTCCTACCGCTCATCCCCATTTATCCTCCTCCCCATAACCCCTCTCTTCCCTTGTCTCAGCCCCAAACCCCTCACCCCCTCCTCCCAGCAAGCATTTGCATGTGCAATTTATTTTCTTTTCAAAACTAGTTCCAGCAACTTCTGAATGATCTGCCATACTCAGGTTACATTTCCCAAAAAAACAAAACCCCATTGACACAGAGGCAGATTTTAGCAACATGGCTACAGACATTTTTCAGATTTCTGCCCTGAGTTCAATTCAGCCTGACCCCAGCTAGGTGTTGGTCACCTTCACTGATCACTGCAGAGCCCCCGAATGCACCCAGCTGCCGTGAGAGCTGGTAGACTAGAAAACCCTCTCGCCTACTGTCCCACATGTGCAGTGCATGAGCATTAGGCATGTAGCTATCGATAGAGCTAAACTCTTCTGCGATACTGTTTTCAGCCCTGCTCCAGCAGAGTCAGTGGGTGCCATGCACTAGCTGGGGTAGCTGTGCCATGATTCAGACCACATGGGCCACAATCAGAGCCATGGTTTGAACACTAGGTCGGCACAAAAAACGTTGATAGAATCAGTCAACCTTAAGAAAATCGATTATTTTGTGGGGGCTGCATCTCAGGAACCCCTGGGTCAAATGACCTCAAATTTGGATGACTAGCCATGCCTTGCTCCAGCCCCATGAGACACACCACATTTCAAAGCAATTCAAATATCCATGTGGACTTCAGAGCACTTTGACCAGTCAACCTTTAAACAGAAAGCTATTCTAAGACATTGCTATAGCAGAGCTAGTGCTCTGCTGTAATTTCCTTTGTCACAACTAACGGCTTGATCCTGCAAACACTTACTACTACGTACAGGGTTTTCTACTCTGTGTAGCACCACTGACTTCAGACCCTACCCATGAAATTAAAGCTAACTTTGCTGGGACTCGGCAGAAGTTGCAGGAGAGATGCTGGCGGGGTCTAGTGATGGGCTCAAGGGTGTTGGGGGAGGTGGAGGAATTGGGTGTCACTTGTGTTCAGAGTCTGAACTTCCTGTGGTTTCTCATGAGAAGGGTCAGTGCTACTTCTGGAGGTGTGAGCCCTGAGCTGCAGAGTCTGTGGGTTAGTTGGTAGCTGGATCTTTTCCCTCCTCTGAGTATCTGCTGAAAAGAATTCAAACCCGAGACAAGCCTGGCCAATGGAGGACCAAGAAGGATACGTGGCATTAAACCTTCATCCAAAGATGACAACATCAGACCAGCCGTGTCAACCTGGGACCCAAGGTAAGTGACTTACTATCTCCCTGTGGTGTCCATTACTGACGGTGCCTTTACATGTTTCCTGGCAGGGAGGGGACAAGGGAAAAAATCTCATGTGTGAGGAAATTCTGGATGTGCCGTTGTGATACTCCAGTGATGGCGCAGATAACTGCAGAGGGCGGTGGATAGAGATGAGGTAGTGAGGCAGGGCCACCCTAGGATTCAGGGGGGCTGGGGCAAAGCGAGGGAGCTGCGGTGCTTGTACTCACCCGGCAGCGGTCTGGGTCTTCAGCGGCATTTTGGCGGCGGGGGGCCCTTCAGTTGCTCCGCATCTTCGACAGCACTGAAGGGCCCCCCACTGCCAAAAAGCCAATGAAGACCCAGATCACCACCAGACCAGGGCCCAGGGCCTGGGGCAAATTGCCTCACTTCCCGCTCCCACCCCTGGGCAGCCCTGTAGTGAGGATGCTAGTGCTTTTTATGTAGCCTGTTGTAAAACTAGGCAAATATCTAGATGAGTTGATGTACTCCCTTGAAGACCTCTGCATTCCCCTATGGGTATGTGCACCCCTGGCTGAGAACCATGGCAGTAAAGGACAGGACACACATTACAGCTGATCAGGAGGCTGGACAGGGTAAGATCACAAAAATAAAGTCTGAAAAAGGGTGTCGAAGGAGTTAAATAAAAATAGGCAGATGGTCAAAAATAAAACCTGTAAATGTGTATTTACAAATGCAAGAAGTGTGAAAGCAACAAGCAGGTGAATTGGAATAGACTCTGACAGAAGACCTGACACAGTAGGTGGTAGAATTCCCAAATCAATGGAATACTATAACACCAGACTGTAAACTATACAGGAAGGACAGATTAGATTTGGGAGTTGCATTGTGCCAGTAAAATCTACAAGGCTACAAATCCCAAGTGCTAAGAATACAGATACGCTAATACGTACACCACTGTCCCAGCCTCTTGACTTTCAAAGAGCTTTTGACAAGGTCCTCACCAGAAGTTTCTTAGGAAAATAAGGACTTGTCTACTTGGGTAAACTGACCAGGATATTGACTTTAAAAGTGACTTTATTCCAAAATAATTACTCCTGTTTGAAAGTGCACTAATTATTCTGGAATAAAGTGATTTTTAATTGGAATAGTGTGTCCACCTGGAGACCTATTTGGGAACAACCATCCGGTCAATTTCCCTGTTTAGAAAAGCCCTAAGTATTCATGGGGTGACTGGTAAAGTACTAGATTGGAACAGAAACTGCCTAAGAGACAGGAAACAAATAGTAGGACTTAATGGTCAGTTTCATCAGGACAAAATGTCAGCAGTGGCCAGTGGGCTGCACAAGGTTCTGCACTAGGGCTGGTGTTTAATATATTCATGATCTGGAAAGGGGGATGGTCAAGGGGTTGCAAAGCTGGGGGATGTCAGTCACTCGATTAGTTAGGTCTGTCAGGATCAGAGAAAACAGAGGGACTTCAGAGAGACCTCACCACCTGTCACTGGGTGAAAGAGCTTAACACTCCAGAAGATGAAACTCTGATATTGATAAATGCAAAGTAATGCCTGGCGGAAACACTGATCTGAGCATCTCCTGCACCTCGCTGAGTTCTAGATTTACTGTATCAGCTCAGCAGAAAGATCGGTGCTCAAGCTGCACACCTGAGCTGCTTCTCCTCGCCCTTGTGAGTTCTGTAATATACAAGACTTTGCAGCCTGTCTCCCATCCAGAATTAGGTCCCCTGGGTTCAATTCTCCTACAGCCGCATCTCCCCCGATCTATACAACCAGACACAGATGAATGCCTCATTGTCACATCCTGGAAATAAACTCTCTGTGGTGCAATACAAAAATATCCCAGGAGTGGAAGCCAATGTCCATAGGACCAGGAGGCCACAGGCTGGGGTAGCTGAGGTTTAAGGGCGCAATCCTGCATTGGCTGTGATGGCATCTGGGTGTCAGGAAGCACAGAGCGGGCTCCAAGCTTGTTTAAAGCTTCCAGACAAAGCTTGGAACTAGTGCAGGGTGGTAGAATCTTGCAGCACATCTACACCAGAGCCGGCATCGTGGTTTCAGCCTCAGCAGACGTATCCACGGTAGCTCTGATCAAACTTGTGCACTAAAGCCAGGCTACTAAGATTCTCCCCTTCCAGGGAATTCAAAGTCTTTCCAGACCTGCTGTGTGGCTGGTATCTCCTGTGCCCTTTTCCCTTCCTAGCAGCTGGTAGGGGAATCCAGGCTCATCCTCTACACTGGGTTCCAAACAAGCTTGGAGCCCGCTCTGTGCTTCCTGACACCCAGATGCCTCGAACAAGCAGCCAAGGTCTCTGTACCATCCTACCCCTTGCTGCTGTTTCCCTGGGCTTCTTCCTACATAGCTGGATCCCCTCACCCTCCGTTTGCCAGCCTCCAACTCCCTCGATCAAAGGTGCAACTGCAGCCTGCTTCCCTGCTGCCTTTCCCAGCAACAGCCCCCCTCTTTCTAGCAGCTGCCTGGCTTTATACAGGCCCCACCTCCCTGTTCCTGCACAGCTGAGCTTGTTCCTCGAATCAGGACTTTCCTCTCAGCTCTCCCTGTGTGAGGTGAATTGGCCTTTCCACTCCTGTGTGGGTTGGACACCCCATCACAATGCCCTACGTGTGACCTGTTTAAAACTATTCCTGGTATTACGTGAGGAGGAATTTAAACCCCCATTGGATGATGCTGCACAGGCTCCATTAGACTGCAGGTGGCCATTATTATTTTTTGCACTATGTGCTGAAGACGTTTCACCAAACCCTGACTCTTACAGATCACCCTCACTGTCCCCGCTGGCATCGGCTCGCTCTGGGGCTGGGAGCAGCTGGGATCCTCATCCTGGCAGTCGCTGTGAGAGTGATGGGCGTTTGGGGTAAGTAGTTCAAAATTAATTTGTACAAAATGCTGCCCCCTGAAATTTCCCCTTCCCCGATTTCCATGGTGATTCCACTTCTGATTCCAACACACCTGTGAATAACATCCTGCACACTTCATTATCACCACAAAGGGAACAATATCACATGACCAAGGTGGTGTTAGAGCTTGGTACATAAACCCCAGGGGATCCAGTTCTCACAACTTCGCTGTACAGTGTGCGGGGGGTGGAAAGGAGAAAGCACCTTATGCTGTATAATGAATGAAATTTTCTCTCTCTTCTCCTGTCTTGTTCTATCTCTCTGGCCCGGTTCTGAATTTGATAGCTACAGTATGTAACGGTTTATTACACACACACCCTCATTCTCAGTTTGCTAATCCCTAAGTAGTAATTGCTGCTCATGCTCACGCTCTTCTGAAGTTTCTCAGCTCAATGGACGTCTGAATTCACTGGAGAACAACAGTACCAGGGAGAGAATCATCCATCAATCCAACTGCAGCACTGGCCTAAAAGATTTCCAGTTCCAGTTGAAACAATTTGTGTGTGAATCATCTCACAGCAACTCAGCAGGTAACCTCAGCGCCTTCTCTCTCAGCAGCTTCCTGTATTGTGGTGCCATCTAGTGGTCAGGTGGGGTAACCCGGTGCAGGAAACAAACTACATGTATTTTTCCCTGTATAAGACGCCCCCATGTATAAGACAACCCCCCACTTTTCTAACCCAAAATTCAGAAATCAATATTTTAAACATAAAACAGAACACATTTTTATTTAGTAATTACCATAGGCAACATTTACATACCAGCTGTGAGCGTGAGAAGCAAGCAGGCTTCCCGCTCAGGCCCAGGAAGAGGACGCCGAGGTAGGGGTAGAGGGAACGAGGAAGGCCATGCACCCCAGCTGGTCTCCGGCCGCAGCCCTGCCCGGCCCCGCGTCCCCGGCCCCGCGACTCCTGCCCGGCTCCGCGTCCCGGCCCCGCAACTCCTGCCCCGGCCGCCCGGCTCAGTCCGCGCAACTCCTGCCCCGGCCCCACGGTCCCGGCCCCGGCCCCAGCCCCGCATCCCCGGCCGCCCAGCCCCGGCCCTGCGTCCCCGGCCGCCCGGCTCAGTCCGCGCGACTCCTGCCCCAGCTCAGTCCGCTTGACTCCTGCCCCGGCCCCGGCCGCCAGACTCCTGCCCCGACCCCGCGTCCCTGGCCGCCCGACTCCTGCCCGGCCGCCCGACTCCTGCCCCGGCCCCGCATCCCCGGCTGCCCGGCTCCGGTAGTGCGGGTCCGGGCACTGCGGCGGCCGCAACCCCACCTACCCGGATGCCCGGCTCCGGACAGTGCCTGGCCCCGTGGCTCCAGCCGCCCAGCTCCTGCTGTTTTGCCACGCGGCCGGCCTCCGGCAGTGCGGGTCTGGGCGCGGCGGCAGCCCCGGCTGCCCGGCTCCAGCTCCGGCTGTGTGGCTCTGGCCGCAGCCCTCCCCGGCTCCGGCCACATCCTCCAGCTCCGACCGCGCGACTCCTGCCCCGGCCCCGCGTCCCGGGCTCCCCGCTCCAGCCGTGGCCAGACTGTAGCGCCGCCAGCCACATCCAGGCAGCGCGGTAAGGGGGCAGGGAGGGGGTGTTGGAGAGAGGGCAGGGGAGTGCGGGGGTGGGGGGGGATAGGGGTTGGGATTTTGGCAGCTCATCACTGGGTATGGGCAGTTTCGCAACTGCGCGGTTCTCTCCTCGGCTTACTTCTGTGTATAAGACGACCCTCAATTTTTAGTCTAACGATTTTAGGAAAAAGTATAGTCTTATACACGGAAAAATACGGGTACTTCAATAACTACTTATAGGGCGGCTGGTAGCAACTCCTATGTTTAGGGTCCCTAACGCTTCCTTTGTAAAAGGGTCCTGTGGTATCTTTGAGGAGCTCTCACACGTCCATTGTTCAAATCAGCCTTTGAAATAGGGGGTGAGAGGAGCCCTCAGGCCGGAGAAACACGTTTTCTTTGGCCCATGAAATGTCGTCCAAGTTTTGCTGAGATGGGAACATTGGATGAGTCGCCATTTCCCTCCTTGCTTGTGATCCTCAGGAAAACTCTGTAGTGCGACAAAATAACAGTCAAAGTGCTGGGCTCACCTGCCACAGCCGCACACCCTGCACTGGGAGCTACCAGAGCAGGTGGAAATGGAGGTGAGGAGGGGGTGAGAGCTGGGCCAGGCTCCCCCTCCCCCAGCACGTGGCCCCAGTGGTCTCTCAACTCCTTGCTCCCAGGAACACCACATGGGGAAGAAGCTCCTCCTGGGGAGGGACAGAGAGCTGGCTGGGCTCCCTTTGACCACCCAGGCCTTTTCCCTGCCCCCATCCCCCAGGATAACAGACTTTTCCTGTAACCAGCAAGCGGAGTTGTTCCTGTTGATAGAGCGATAGCAGTGTGGTGTGGTACTGAAGATCCAAGGTCCAAACGCTGCTGCTGATTCAGGATGGTGGAGTTGTTCCAGTTCCAGAATTGTTTTATATGTTTTTTTAAAAACTAGGAAATTAAACACAATACTGGATTAAGAGAACACAAAGATTACAAAGCCAAGCTTCCAAAAGTTAGGAAATGCCAGATTACCTGCACAACCGTAATTCAGCCCCCATTTGTGTGTGCCTGATGATATGGTCTTTATTGCATGATTATCGACTATTTTTAATCTCAGGGCTGCTGCCTCATTCAGTGCACAGGCCTGTTTGTTTCCATGTCCATGATGGCTCCCGAAGCATTCAATGTACTGGATGACCTCACACTCAGGCTGAATTACAGTTGCATGGGCAAGCCATGAATGTGGCATTTCCAATTTTGACTTTGCAACCACAATAAAGTTCTTTTAACTCTTGTATATGTAGTATTATCTACCCCACCTGCATGCAGCCATCTCTAAGGGGAAATGTAATGGCTGTTAAGCAGTGCACACAGGAATGCTGCAGTAGCTGAGGGGAGGAAGTGAAGGATTCCAGTTGAGCCTGACCTGCATTAGCCGGTGCTATTTCAGGGCTGAGGTACTCACAGCTTCACCAATACCCCTCCCTCCCGGCCTGCAGCACCTGCTGCTTAAATATTAGACCCATCCTCAAACAAAGCCAAGTCATAGCTCTACTGGAAATTTCGAGCCTGAAGGCCTGTGCATGAGCGTGATGCAGTTCAGAACCTTCAGCTCCATTAAACGTTTCCATTTCCCCTCCAGAGGGAGCAGGGTGCAAGCTCTGCCCCCCAAACTGGCTGCTGCACAGGGACAAGTGCTACTGGGTGTCTAAAGAAAAAAATCCCTGGGACAAGAGCCGCGATGACTGTTCAAGGAGGAGCTCTCGGCTGCTGGTGATCCGGGACCAGGATGAGATGGTAAATAAAACTTGTCCTGGGGATATGAGAATCACTATAACAATTAATACACAAAACCCCTGTGATGTGGGTCTGTCAGGTTTGCTCTATATCAGGGGTGGCCAAATTTACTGACCCTCCAAGCCGCACACAACAATCTTGAGACGTTCTAGAGCTGGGGTGCTCCTGCCGTAGGGTGACCAGACAGCAAGTGTGAAAAATTGGGATGTGTGTGTGTGTGTGTGTGTGTGTGTGTGTGTGTGTGTGTGTGTGTGATAGGAACCTATATAAGAAAAAGACTCCAAAATCAGGACTGTCCCTATAAAATTGGGACATCTGGTCACCCTATCCTGCCGGGACTCAGGCTTCACCCCTGCAAGGAGTGGGAGTGGGGGTGGGGGTGGGGGGGGTCTCAGGGCTTCAGCCCCACAGGAGGCACCTGCCCAGATTCAAGGCTTCAGCCCTGCCCCTGCTGAAGCCCTGAGCCCCAGGAGGCGCCCCCTGCAGGACTGTAGGCCTGAGACACCCACCCCCCCATACTGGGCAGGAAGCCAGAGCTGAGGCATGAGAGGGCACAGGCCCCCCAGTTTTCCCCAGGGTTTGCTGGCCCCGCTCAGTCACATGGTGCCGCTGGGCCCAACTCCCTGCACTGGGAGCTGTGGCTGTGGGGAGAGGCAGCGATAAACAGCTGGGAGCTCCTCACGGCAGTTCCCAGCTGTTTGGCGTTGCCCCTCCATGCAGAGCTAACACCTGGGAGATGCAGGGTGGGGGCACTGAGGGTGAGAGGTGGGACAGCCTGGGGGGGGGGCTTGATTCAAGCTGTTGGGAGAGGGAACCTTTAAATTGTGCCGCCCCCACTCTTAGCAGGCACCAGTCGCCTGTAGTAAAAGCCCCTCCTAGCCCCACCACCCCACCACAGGGCAGAAGCCCTGAGCCCCCCCCAAGTCTGGCAGGCAGAGAATGGGGCTGGGAGGGGGCTCTGGGAGCTGCACTTTCACTGTAACGAGATGCCTGTGGCTCACAGGCCATGGTTTGGCCACCCCTGCTCTACACAGACCCACACACTAAAAAGCAAGGAA